>NC_064853.1:67309872-67977372 GCF_024139225.1 Suncus etruscus | reverse complement strand
GCAGACCTATGAGCAATATTTTAGAAAGTGTCCTTCCATTTTTTAATAGTCTTTTTTATAAGTTGTTGGGCATGCTAAATATGCTTGAACATCACATTTAGTGGTTTTTAGAAGACCATGTGTTGCCAGCATTCTCCCCTGTGCATCCCATCTAGAAAGTGTTTGTTTGGTCCTTAGAGCTTTCTCTCTCATCTTAATCAGTTAGTCTCAATTATAAGTTGGAAGGGCTGGAGAGCTAGTAGAATGTGAAGAGCTTTTTTTCACTTTTATACCTTTTATGTGGCTTATTCAGTTCAGTTCCTATAACTGCTTGATCCTCAAAACATCACCAAGAGTGATATTGAGAACATAACCAGGACCACTGGGTATGGCCCAGAAAGTGGGGGAATAAAAGAGTATAACCCAATAAGTATGATAAAGCTTATTATTAATAAAGTTACATGCTGCATATTTATATATAGAAACTTGTAATACCTAATGCTTCAAAAATGAGCCTTTATTTAAAAATAGGATGTAATTAATTATTTATGAGTAAGTCGACTAGAGGATGATCCTATTTTGTTATAGTATATATAATTAGTTATCCTAGAGTAGGTCATACTAGAGTATGTCTAATAAGTCCTAATAGAGTGAGTGGGCTCCTAGAGTCTTTAGAGAAGAGTAAAATGAGGGCCAGGAGGACCAGTCCATAGTAGGAAGCTTGCAACAAAGAGTAGTGAGTGTAGTTAGTGTAGAGAAGAGTCCATAGTGATAGTAATAGTTGGAACTGATCACTCTGTAAAATAATTGAGTGCTGAAAGGGGATAAAGTGACATGCATGGTACCCTTTCATTGACAATAGTGCAAACCACAGTGTCAAAAAGTCAGGGGTGGTTGGTGGGTGGGAGGAAAACTAGGGCTTTAATGGTGGGAAAATATATAATGAAGAAAGTTGGTGTACATTCTATGACAAAAAGTTAATCATGAAAATTTTTGTAAACACAATACTCAATTATCATCATCATTATCATCATCAAGATGTGAAAATATATACAGGTTATTCTTTATTTAATCATGCAATCCTAATAAAATTATAAAGTTTTGAAAATAAAAGTTTAGTTCTCGTGTCTTTAGTATTGTTAAATCTATAGTTTGAATATATAGCTCTATCATTTATTTTTGGTTTTTGGGCCACACTGGTGACACTCAGGGGTTACTCCTGGCTCTGCGCTCAGAAATTGCTCCTGGCTTGGAGGACCATATGGGATGCCTGCGATAGAACCCAGGCCCGTTCTGGGTCAGCTGCGTGCAAGACAAATGCCCTACCACGGTGCTATCTCTCTGGCTCCTTAGCTATACCAATTTGGAAGGGGGACACACCTGGAGGAGCTCAGGAGTTACTCCTGGCTGTGTGCTCAGAAGTCACTCCTGGCAGGCTTGTGGGCAACCATATGGGATGCCGGGTACCTGAATCCCCTTGACCTCTGTACCCCATTGCTTCTCTTTCTCGTCTCCACATTTTTCTACTCTGTTTCTTCTTCTTCTTCTTCTTCTTCTTCTTCTTCTTCTTCTTCTTCTTCTTCTTCTTCTTCTTCTTCTTCTTCTTCTTTTCTTCTTTTCTTCTTCTTCTTCTTTTCTTCTTCTTCTTCTTCTTCTTCTTCTTCTTCTTCTTCTTCTTCTTCTTCTTCTTCTTCTTCTTCTTCTTCTTCTCCTCCTCCTCCTCCACCTCTTCCTCCTCCTCCTCCACCTCTTCCTCCTCCTTCTCCACCTCCTCCTCCTCCTCCTCCTCCTCCTCCACCTCTTCCTCCTCCTCCTTCTCCTCCTCCGCCTCTTCCTCCTCCTCCTCCTCCTTCTCTTTTGGTTTTTGGGCCACATCTGGTGACGCTCAGGGGTTACTCCTGGATCTGCTCTCAGAAACCACTCCTGGCTTGGGAGACCATATGAGATGCAGGAGGATCTAACCACAGTCCATCCTACGTCAGCTGTGTGTAAAGCTAACACCTAATCACTGCGCCACCGCTCTGGCCCCTATTCTATCTCTTTTTTTCCCCTTCCTTTGGGGCCAAAGGTGAGTTAGGCATCCCTCCTTCTATCTATTTATTCATTATTGTAAATATCACTTATGAGTCATATTATTCTATGGTTATCCTTCTTCTGGCTTACTTCATTGAACATAATATCTTTCAGTACCATCCATGCTGCAGCAAATGGAATGATTCCTACTGTCATTATAATAATTTATTTATTCTATGCATTGTATCACTCTTCACCAATTAATCAGCACCATTTAATAATTATTTATGTGTATGTATTATTTCATTGTGTAGTATATTACAGCTTTATGATCCACTTTTCTGTCTTTGAACATTTAGGTTGATTCAAATCTTAGCTATTGTACCAAATGCTGCAAGAATAATAGTGCACATATGTTCTTTAGAATGAATGCTTTTTTTTTTTTATTTTGAGAATAAATACCCCAAAGTGCAATTGCTGGGTGATATGACACTCAACTCTGAGTTTACTGAGACCCTTCTATATTGTTTCCTTATGGGTTGAACCAGATGACATTCCTGCTAGTATTAGAGGAGAGTTTCTTTTCACTACATCAAATATGCATATCTTGACCAATCTGATCACAATTTGATCAAGGCATTACATAGTCCTCTGGATTCTAATGTTGAACCCATTAAGCCCAGTTGACCAAAAAGCACATGAGTAGCCCTGAAACTCTGAGCTCTGCATGGAATCCCTCTCCCCACCAAATGAAAATAAACTAATAGTAAAGCACTATCTTAGTACAGAAAACATGCAAATATCTTCACAAAAAGTCTAAACAGGACATTCCCAACATGTTAGGCAAGAGAAGTTCAAGGTACATGGCTATGATGTGAACTTTTCTTGAGTATGCAGCTAATTGATTTCTTATAGGATCTAGAGAATGTAGAAGTTCCAAACATTTTTGAGTTTTGAAATATTCTGTACACATAGATGAGTTAGAACTATTTTTTCAACCACTTCAACCATGACAGAAACTCAATTATGAAAATTTTTGTAATCACTATGGGTTACAAAATCCAATATGGATTTCTCAGCAAAAGATGGCTGAGCGTTGCTTAAGGCTAATTCCGTGGAGTAAGCTTGTTTGTTTGTTTGTTTGTTCTGGAGATTTCCTTGGCTCTAACATTGTTTATATTTTTTCTCACCACACTCCCTATTCTTTGCTTCTCTAAAATGCCCCTTATCCTGGGAAGATGACCTGCCACAGGTGGACATATCTGAGTAGGCAGATAGATCATACCAAGAGTGTCTATGTCAATTTGGTATTGGAATTAGAACTCCTTTGAATGTTTTTATTTTCCTAAAATATTGGGGCTTTCCGTAAGAGCTCTGAGGCTCTTCCTCAGAGACTGTATTAGAACTGCTGGTGTTTCAAGTACCTTAAGAATAGTTTGGAGGTCATTTATCTAATACCTCCATTTGAAGCTAGTTTATATACATATCTATATCTGTCGATCTATCTATCTACCTATTATCTATCTAATCTAGTTTGTATTTTGTGTTGTGCCATATCCAGGGGTGCCTGATTAACAGAGTCATCATAATGGAGAAGATTTTGATTTTCTCTATCTCTGATATAGTAAGTTTTCACTTACCACCTACAAGTTCTTGAAAATTACAATTATAAGAAAACAATTACAAGTGTTTTGCTTCAGTTTAAAAAAAAAGAGAAATCAATTTTACATAGTTTAATTAATGTAAATAAATTAAAGCTATGCAAGTTCTTTACCATGAAATCATGATCCAAGTTTTAAAGACCCAGACACTCTAATTATAAAACTACAGTTTGAATTCCTTCATTTATTTTTGACCCACTTATTCCAATTCAGAGTTACAAGTAGACAGAACCTATCCAATTCAGCCTTCTACAGGACTCTGAATAACAGGTTAATTTTTTTCAGGTTCCCCCACCTGGAAAAGACTGGGACACCTAGGACCTACCAACAAACTTCAGGTGCATAAATTTACATAGAGAAAATCCACACAAACATGGCAGTGTGCACAAACTACATATAGACAGTGGATTTGGCTGAAAACTCTCCCCCACACCCAACAATGCTCAAATGAAAAGCTGTTTAATAAAAACATGTTTTTTCTTCTTTCTTTTTTTCTTTCTATCTCCTTTCTTTCTTCTTTCTTTTTCTTTCTTTCTTTTTCTCTCTTCTTTCTTTTTCTTTCTTTCTTTCTTTCCTTCCTTCCTTCCTTCCTTCTTTCTTTCTTTCCTTCCTTTCTTCCTTTTCTTTCTTTCTTCTTTCTTTCTTTCTTTCTTTCTTTCTTTCTTTCTTTATTTATTTCTTTCTTTCTTTCTTTCTTTCTTTCTTTCTTTCTTTCTTTCCTTCTCTTTCTTTCTTTCTTCTTTCTTTCTTTCTTTCTTTCTTTCTTTCTTTCTTTCTTTCTTTCTTTCTTTCTTTCTTTCTTTCTTTCTTTCTTTCTTTCTTTCTTTCTTTCTTTCTTTCTTTCTTTCTTTCTTTCTTTCTTTCTTCTTTTTCTTTTTCTTTCTTCCTTCCTTTTTCTGGTTACTTTTTGTTTATTTGTTTGGGGGCAATATGTCTCAGTACTCAAAATTTTCTCCTGGTTCTGAACTGAGGATTTACTACTAGATGTGCTTAGGAAACCATATGTAGTATCAGGAATTGAATTCAAATTATCTGGTACTATTTTTCTGGCTCCTAAAATGATGGTCATCAAGGATCAAGAACATTTTGTTGAAAAGATAATTAAGGTAATCCTGGAAAGGGAAAAGGAGACAACACCAACTGAAAATCACCAGCTATAGGGAATGGGAGGACGATGAGGGAAGGAGTATTTTAGGATACCCAACTTCTTACCCTTGCATGGTCTGTGTGTAAAAGAATTGCTTTTTCATCTCTCCTTAAAAGTCAGTTGGCATGTACCTCCTGAAGAATCCTTGACTTCTGCAGTCTCCTTTGACTTCTATTCTGTGACTTCCACAATTGTTTCAAGTTTTGTTTGTTTGTTTGTTTATTGGGGCCACTCTTAGTGGTGTTTAGGGTTACACTTGGCTCTACATTAAGCATTCATTTCTGGCAGGACTTGTAGAACCACACACAATACTATGGATCAAACCTGGATGGAGGCATGCAACACAGGTGCCATACCCATTATTTAAACTATCACACAAATTATTTTACATACCTATTGTCACACTGTCTTCAGTCACCTCAATTAGTATCCTCTCCAACAGGCATTTACTTATCTGATATATTCTGCTTGTGCTATTAAAATAAATTGAATTAGCAAGATTATCAACTAGCCATTACTATGTTAAAAAGCATCCTAATCTCAGTACAGGCATGTGATCCTTAGCTGGCAACAAACCAAGTATGAAGGTGATCTCAGTGAACTGAACTGTATTAGCTAATATATATTAGCAGTATATATAGCAATAACTAAATTAGCAGGGCATATAGTTGGCAATAACACCTAGATTTATGTGTTTATACTTAGGATAATGTAAAGACAAGATGAAATAATCTCAGAACACATTTTTCAGACAGAGTCCCTCACATTACACAATGCATGACAGCACTGAAATAATTTTTTACATTTTTATTGTGTATTTGTTTCTTCCACATGTTCAGTACACAGCTTACAAAAATATAGGCTTTGTAAGTTTTTCTGTTCCAGATTTCTTGGGTAAGAAGGTGATGCACCTTAGTGAAAGTGTGAGAGTGAATAAGGGTGACTCAGTACCATGTGTATGCTTTCTGGGCTGAGATTGGGAGGTTGAAAGGTGAGTGGTAACAGTGAGAGAGCTCCTATCATGGTAGAAACAGAAGCACAAAAGAAAAATGGAGCACACAAGACTCCTTAATCTTGGACTCCAGATTGTAAAATTGACTTTCTTCCTTTGTGCTATTGGTAAAAGCAAGTTGCATGTTCAAGCCCAAAGTTAAGCAGTTCAAAAATATTTTCCATGCACTCACGATGTACCAGAGGAAGTATACAATAATAGCATTAAAATAGCAGTACTGGAGACCATAACAAATAGCCTCTTAAGTACTTAAGATATGTTAACCCCTTGATTGGGTTATTGTTTATTTTTCAACTGTTCAATGAGAAAAGTTATAATTTCTACTGTACAGTATGGATCAAACCCTTCTGAAATGCTTTTGAAACAATAAACAAAGTAAGTAAAAAATAGTAGACTTCTCATGGTACCTAAATTTTCCTAAAGTTGTAGATGGAAACTGAGATTAGTATATTAACATATACTGAAATCTTACCTTTATTTAAAAAAATATCTTAGGCCAAGAAGATGGTCCAAAAACTGAAGTGTGAGTTTTACATGCTGTAAACCAAGGGTTAATCCCTGGTCTTCTGAGAATAGCCAGGAATCCTGGAGCACCACTAATGACTCCCAAAGAAATTGAAACCCAGAAATCTCACTCAAATGTTGACTCGCCCATGATATAGATGCAATATATTTACATAGATATGCTATTCACATTCTTTACATAAAACAGATGCATTTTTCTCCCCATACCTGTGGCCCCAGAGATATTAGTCAGCAGCGTTCCCATGATAGTTCTTGGTGCATATGGTGGCACCAAGAATCAAACTCCACAGTCTCACATGTGCATAGCTATCACTTTAGCTGGTGAGTCATCTACAAGCCCTATATATTTGCTATTTTTTGACTAAATTATTTCTGTTTATTTTTTTGTAATAGTAATGGGGATTTGATTCAATGCGAAGCTAGGCATTCTACAAGCAAGCTAAATATTTGACCACCTTAGTTACATTTAGTTGGGGGAGCAGAATACCTGGCAGTGTTCAATTGTTAGTCCTGACTCCATACACAGGGGTCACTCCCTGCATATTGAAGTGAGCTATTTCTTAATCCATCTTTGGTCTCTGCCTGAACTAGATCAAATTATGTTATTGGTAACTACTTCTATTATCCCAATTTAGAGGCCAGGCTAGAGAATAGCTCTGCATAAAAGTGCTCATCTGCATTACTAAGCAGTCATTAGAAGTATCACATAGTGCTGTCATTTGTCCAAGTGTGGATTCCCAGACACCTGAAACAAAAAACTTCCTCAAAAGCAAGAGTATGCCCGCCTTATATTTAAGTGTGATCTAAGGCACACCCTTCAGTGAAAACTAGCAAGGCCAAAATTTATAGGGCCACCAGTGTTTTTGAACATTTTATTTGGACAAGTTGCATACTTTCTGAACTTGTGCTCTTGAAAAATTCTTTTAGAAATGTCAAGGTGACTGCTGTATTAAAAAAATGAACCAGAGTAAACAAGGATGACATTCTTTTAATTCTTTTCCTGCAAGATCATTTTCCCCTTATCACTAGCTCTGTATGCCACCAGCTTCCATAATAGACCATCAACCTGCCCAGAGGGCTATACTTGAGGGAAATAGTGAATTAGGTGAGATTTTTTAATCATTTGACCCAAATGTCTCTTCCTTCACCTTTTACCAATGCTCCAGTTGGTACTCAAACTTAATTCTAAATAAAGAAAATCAAAATCTTTCCAGCAATTTACCTGCACTATGTGTTCTGTAGCAGGAACATGAGTCACCAATGTGGCATTATTGATAAATATTATAAGATGTATAAGATATTATAAGGTATTAATACATCTTGAGATATTATATTATAAGGCACACTATATTATAAGGTATTAATACATTTTACTTACATTTCATCAACAGTGATCATTTGTGTCTCACATGTTTATGATATCTTATTTGAATTTGTTGGTCTTTTTGGGATTTTTGTTTTATTTTTGGGGGGCCACACCTGGTGGCACTTGGGTTAGTCCTGCTCTGGAAACTGCTCCTGGAAGACTAGGGGGACCATATGGGATGCCAGGGATCGAACCCAGGTCTGTCCCAGGTAGCCATGTGCAAGGCAAACACCCTACCACTGTGTTAGTGCTCCAGCCTCTTGAAGTTGTTTATTTAGGAACCATTTTTTTTTTTGTTTTTGTTTTGGGCCACACCCGGCATTGCTCAGGTGTTACTCCTGGCTGTCTGCTCAGAAATAGCTCCTGGCAGGCAAGGGGGACCATATGGGATTCGAACCAACCACCTTTGGTCCTGGATCAGCTGCTTGCAAGGCAAACGCCGCTGTGCTATCTCTCTGGGCCCTGAAGTTGTTTTTTAAATACTAGTCACTTTGGTGTTTATGTTTGGAATCTGGCTTTGAGCATATTATTAATAAAGTTTTTCAATATTTCAATGTCTATATATTATAACTATAAAACTAGTGCTTTTGATCCTTTTAGACTGAATTACACACATTTGCCATTTTTATGTTTGTAATTATGGTGCTTAAATAAAAATATTATAAAAATAAAATAAAATGCTTTTATCTACATATATAATTATCCCATATAGTTTAACTTAAATAATTTCTTCTTTTCATGACCTAAAACATTAAAAATACATATACACATACACAAATGATATTTGATAAAATGGTTTCTGGAATTGTAAGTAAATTTAATTTCTGCATATTAATTACTACTTCTGAAGAGCAAAATTAAATGATTTACTTAGAAACTTTGCACTATAATGTTATTATATAAAATTTAAGAAAGCAACTGATTAATTTTATAAGACACCATATTGAAAAGAAATGAACAGACACTTCCTCAAAGAAGAAATACATATGACCAAAGATACATGAAAAAATGTTCCACATTACTAATCACCAGGGAGATGCAAATGAAAACAATAATGAGGGGCTGGAGAGATAGCATGGAGGTAAGGCATTTGCCTTTCATGCAAGAGGTCATCGGTTCGAATCCCAGCGTCCCATATGGTCCCCCGTGCCTGCCAGGAGCAATTTCTGAGCATGGAGCCAGGAGTAACCCCTGAGCACTGCCGGGTGTGACCCAAAAACCACAAAAAAAAAGAAAACAATAATGAGGTACCATCTCACAACACAGAAGTTGGCACACATAACAAAGAATAAGAACAATCAGCGCTGGTGGGGATGTGGAGAGAAAGGAACTCTTATTCACTGCAGCTGGGAATGTCATCTAGTCCAGCCTTTATGGAAAACAATATGGAGATTCCTCAAAAAACTGGAAATTGAGCTCCCATATGACCCAACTATACCACTCCTAGGGATATACCCTAGGAACACAAAAATACAAATCAAAAATCCTTTCCTCATACCTATATTCATGGCAGTGCAGACTCTGGAAACAATCAAGATGCCCTTGAACAGAATGGCTAAAGAAACGGTGGTACATATACATAATAGAATATTATGCAGCTGTCAGGAGAGATGAAGTCATGAATTTTTCCTATACATGGATGTACATGGAATATATTGTGCTGAGTGAAATAAGTTAGAGGGAGAGAGATAGACACAGAATAGACTCACTCATCTATGGATTTTAAGAAAAATTAAGGACATTATTGTAATAATGCCCAGACACAATAGAGATGAAGGCTGGAAGGACCAGCTCACAATATGAAGCTCACCACAAAAAGTAGTGTGTGCAGTTAGGGAAATGACTACACTAACAACTATCATGACTATCTTAATGAGAGAAGTAAAATTTCTGTCTCGAATACAGGCAGGGGTTGGGAAGGAGGAGGGTTGGGCCATTGGTGGTGAGAGTGTTGCACTGGTGAAGGGGAGTGTTCTGTTTATGACTGAAACCTATATACAATCATGTTTCTAATTATGGTGTTTAAATAAAAATTTTATATTAAAAATCATCGTTATTCAAATCACAGCATTTTTAGAATATAGCAAGATTAATATCTAGGGAAAATACAATTGTTATTTAACTAATAAAACCTGTTGATGGAAAAGCTACCTCCTATTTATTCATACATATATTGAGACCTGAGGCATATTCTTGGGAGATTTTAAGTTCAAAAAACAATTTGAACATGTACATTTCCATTTTCCTGACAAGTTAACCTTGCTCCACAATCACAAAGCTTGATTTGTTTCTGTTTATCATTCTTGTGTCATAGGAATAGGAACTCGGAAAGATGTGTTTTATAAATTGCCAGTGAGAAAAGAAATGGCTGGAAACTAATCGTAGTGACTCATCCATCAACCCCAAGGCAACCTTAGGCATTGTTGGTTTCATTTTGAACCAGTAGTTTTCTAAAATTGTGTCTTTGTATGTGTCAATTTGAAAATTTGCCAGGTAAGAAAATAATATATAAAAAAACCATTAAATATAGTATATTGTGTTTAATTTTGTTTTTGAATAACGTATTATACAGTCATATATTACTATACAAAAACGATAAAAAGCTATAATAATGGAAATTGAAATAAATTATTTTCCAAAAGAAAACTATTTAAAAAATTGATGAATTAAACTGTTGACCCATTATTTTTAAAAATTTGTATTCATTTTTTTACTCCTGTAATATAGGAACTGTTATTATTATTATGACTGTTAATCTAATAGTTTAATGATATCATTCTTAACAGAAAAAGTAATACACTTACTTATCTTCATGCAAATACACCTTTCTCCTCTCCTATTAAATTCAATGCAGACTGGATAGGTTCACTTCACAAACCTTGTAGGTGATTTGAATTTATTTTTTATGTCCCACTAATAGTAAATGTGTACACTTGTGTCTTTATTATGTTTATTAATATTTTCTAATTGTATAAAGCATACATTTTAATAATAATTTCATGGAAAACATTTTTTTTAAAGAGTTAAAAGTATATTCAGGGTTTCTTAGTTTTTTGTTTTGACTTGAGCCATACCCATTGGGGCTAAGGACTTACTCCTGACTTTGTGGTCAGAGGTTACTCCTACCAGGGTTCAGGTACTGGGGATCAAACCTAGGTCCATTGCATGCAAAGCAAATGCCATACTGTAAGCCCAGCCCCTATTTTCAGGTTTGGTGAGCATTATTATAGAACTTCATCATTTGCCTTTGATTACTTACATTAAAACTAGGCAATTACTACAACCAGAGAAGACCACCAGCCCTGTTCCAGCAGTAACACACAAGAGGAACCCACATAGAGACTCAGGAGGCAATAAATACTGAAGGAGCAACAGGGAACATTAGCTTACTGTGTGGTTGGAGCAATCCAACAAGTATAGGGTTTGCTCCTGGTCACAGAAAAGAGAGGGATCATGCTTACATGGTTTCTGTGTCCACTATTGTACAAAGAAGTTACTGTCCCCTTTATAAACCAGTTGAATCACTCACTAGAATGGACCCAGGGGTCAGAGGCTATCCACATTCCAGAGTGTTTCCCAGTCTGGCATCTGCTCCACCCAGTTCCATTTTAATTTATTTCACTTAGAAACACCTTATCAGAAAAACAGATAGCCCTTTTCCTTTGAAGGAAACAGGAAATAAGAAATTTTATTGTGATCATATCAAAACCAAGTGCAAGTTTTGGATAAAGTTGTGCATGAGATCAGAAGTTGGCAAACTGTATTCCAAAGGCCAAATTTAGCGGTTTATAAATAAATATTTATGGGTGCATAGTATAAAGCCAATCACTTTTTTGCCACAACCAGTGTTGCTCAGGGTTACAACTGGATGTTCATACAGGAATTACTCTTGGCAAGGGACCATATGGTATACTGGTGATTGAACCATAGTAGGGTGTGTGTATGATAAACACCTTACTTACTGCACTGTTTCTATGACCCCCAACTTGTTTTTGGTTATATTTGTTTTTTGGTTTTTGGTTCCTTTCTTTCTGCAGAGTTAACTACTTACAAAAGAGAATCATGGCCTGCAGATTCTAAATTGTTTACTTTTTGAACCTTACCAGAAAATAGTTAGTCACTCTGTGCATTACTGTAATAAAAGAAAAATAAAGGAAATGACCTCAGGACACTTTTGAAGAATGCCCAGAGAAGACCAGCATTAACATGTATTCATGCTCTGGTTTCAAAATGATCAAATTCTAGTAATAAAACGTAATGGAGTTTTCTCTTTGTGTGTACTCAATTGTTTCAAGCTTCTTGAATCAATGAGTTATATTTCCTTCTATAAAAGGAATTAAAGCTATGGGTGATTATACTGCCATGAGATTATGGGGTGGACCCTGGGACAGAATAATTGGGCTATCCTGCCTTTACCCGTAACTAGAGTGTGAACTCACAAAATCTCTGACCCTCTCTCTCTCTACCTTTGTTTCCTTCTATGTAAGATGGCTTAAGAGAAATGCATATGTCATAAAAAATTGTAAAAATAAATGAACAGAAGCATTAAGAGCAAAACTGTTAGAATCTGACGGATACATGAGGCCTTTCAGAGAGATTAGATTTCTAAGTTGCCACCTTGAGGAGGTCACTGCCACCTTGAGAAGGTCACTGCCACCAGGAGTAAGTCACTACCACCTTGAGGAGGTCATTGCCACCTTGAGGAGGACCCTGCCACCTGGAGGAGGTCATTGCAGTACATCAGAAGTGGAAGTTGAAGTTCAGAGCAGAAAAGCTGACTTGATTCTCACCTTGACTCATCACTTATCATTTTTGTTAGTTGTGTACTGGGGCTCACAGTTTTTATATGTACTTTGCTTCACAGTTCACAGTAGCCCCATGAGATAAGACCTCAGTTCACTCCCTTTTTACAGATAGGGAAACAGGAAACTGTCAAGGTGTCGGAATGCAAATCAGTTCAGCTGGATTTGATGCAAGTTCCAGGTCACACCTTTAGCAACCTTCACAGTTTTATTCTTGGATTTCTTTGGAAAACAGCTAACAGTCGGGGTGCCTATTATAGATGAGTCTGGGGGAGTTCAACTAAAAAATATCTCCAGTATTCATCTAGCTTAAAACACAAATTATGCAGAGAAAATTTCAGGTTGACCTGAGTTTGGCATTGCAAGGGATCCATCTAGTGGTCACATTTGGTGACTTTTTAGTGTCTTGGCATGAAAATTAAGCCAGGACCTTCCTCCCCTAGTTCCCATGTAGTCAATTCTGTCTGTCATTGCTGAGCACCTTCTCACCAGATTCAGGAACAGATAAGGTGTCTAGAAGCTGACCAGGAGGACACTTGAAAGTGCATGGCTGTGTTAAGAAATAACATTTGCAGGAGATAATTTGCTCTCCTCAATAGTCTGCTTTCTAAAGCAAACAGAAGCAACTCTGTTCCCCAGGAGAACAATCAACAATATCTGGAGATATATTTGATTATCAAAACTTGAAAATACCATTAACAAAGGCCAAGGATGCTGCCAAATACCCTATTTTGCAAAGTGTATTTGATAACCAAGAATGGTCCAGTTGGATATTATAGTGCCCCCCATTGTTGAAAAACCTTCTAGTCACCCTCACTTACAGGGAAAACTGCCTTGCAAGGTGGGTGGTGGGTACTGAGTGAGATTTCACCCATACACAAAATGTTTTCATGAATTTTCCAGTCTTCCTGGACAGATTACATATACTCTGCACTCTGTTTTCTCTCCTCATATTTCCTGTGCAATCCCAGTTCACAAGGGTGTTTTCAGCAAAGCTCCTTGCTCTCCTTTGTCCACTCACGGGTAGATTTTAACAAGACTTTTGGGGAAGTTGCTTATTAAAAATATAATTCCAGATCCCAGGCAGGAGGTCAATTAAGAGCAGTCTTGAAGTAGATCTGACTGTGCAGCTGCAGCTTCTCTCCAGGGAGGGCATGAGGAAGTGCCTTTTTGTTTGTTTGTTTGTGTTTTGGGTCACACCCGGCAGTGCTCAGGGATTACTTCTGGCTCTATGCTCAGAAATCACTCCTGGTATGCTCGGGGGACCATATAGGATGCCAGGATTCAAACCACTGACCTTCTGCATGCAAGGCAAACGCACTACCTCCATGCTATCTCTCCGGTCCAAGGAAGTACCTTTTATGAGTCTCTGCTGGTAGGCCCTGTACCTAGTCCTCCAGGAGAATGAATGGCCCTTCCAGAAAGAGCTGGGAGACTGGCTCTCCAGGTTTTAGTGCTTCATGTTTCACTATTCCTGAGCACATTTTCCTAGACTAACTGTGCCTGAACTATGAGTAAAAACATGTATTGTTAAATAGACTGCATAGTTACACATGTTCAAGGACATTCTGGGTGTTTCCACTCACTCTGATCTGTGGAAGTCTCTCTCAACTGAAACCCTAAGACCAGTAAAGCTGTGCCAGCTCACCCTAGAGGTTATGGACACTAGGACATCACCAAGAAGAGAATTCTAGTTCTAAGTTCTATGTACAGACCTTATTTGTGTGGTGAAAATCTATTATTTCAAAAGCAGATCATCATGAACATTACTCCATCGCATCTCCAATTAGATCAATTATAGTTTGCTTAGTTGGGAAAGAATTTTTGTTGAATTCCACTTTCTTCTAAGTAATGAATTAATGTTTAAAAAATACCAAGGGATCACAGTATAAAAATAAAGTCATATTCTGTGAGCAGGCATAGATACTGATCATCAGGAAGAAAGATAAAATACTTGGATAAAGAAATAGAAAAAAAATATATAACTGTTCTGTGCTGATTCCTATCCCATGATAGTCAGCTCATATATGTCAGCATGTCATCTCAGCATGGCTGGATTTTTCTGCATAGGAAATTCAGTCTTACCCCAGGAGCTGGATTCTAGGAGAACTGTATCTCTCCTGTGCTGTTGTTTGTTTGTTTGTTTTTTAACTTTTAGTCACAGAGGACTAACTGCAAATACCATCTATGTACAAGACACTAAGAAAATGTTATGGAGCTCCGAGATTTATGAATGTGTAACATAGAGATATATAAGATAAAGGTTATGCTATAAGTGCTTATGGTATAGAAACATTTCCAGTTAAGTAAATAGAATTCATTCTAAGCTGAAAATTGAGTAGATTGTCTGATGATATTGAAAATGATACTTGATTACAGGTGGGATGACCAACATGCTTGGCTTTACTTGTTTAGTTATTTTTTTCTAATTGCTAAAAGTAGATAATCCAGTGAACATTTATTAAGCACCTGATGTGACAGTTACAAGGAGGTGAATGTGGCAGAATGAGGGGGTGTGGGGGGCATTTTCAGTGGCAAGAGAAGCTGACACTCTGGTGTTGAAAAGTTTACCCATGGAACCCCATCATTGGCAATACTGTAAATGATGGTGATAAAGTGGAATTAAAGGAATCTTTATACATACATATAGTGCATGCATACAATGCAGCAGAAACAATGTACATTATACACTGTACACACACACACACACACACACACACACACACACACATACATACACAAACACCCATCCTGTGGTCCTATTTATCAAGCTCCTTCTCTTTTGTAACAGGATCAGCCAGTGAGACATGTGGGGAGGAAGAGAAGTTAGGCTTTCACCCTTCTCTTCCTGATTCTCCATCTGTGATATTTCACTCACACTCCAGTCAGAAAGATACAGCACTTCTATGTCACATTGCTGTGTCTGACTCAGTCTTTGCACAGAACTTGATCTCCAATTAGCCACAGTTCTTCCTCAACTGCTCCAATTTGGGGTGGCAATGAATTTCTGGTCATTGAAGTCTGAAAAGTCATTGAGAGTTGAGCTGTACTTTCTCTTTTTTTGTCTTCTCAGCTCTACTATTCTGTCATGTACTTAAAAAAGTTCCACATAATAATCACTCTCAGCTTGAAATACCAATGCAGTGTTGATTACTTGAAGATCTCCATCGTTTTCTACATTTATTTTCATACTGTCTTTTTTTCAGTAGGTTTCAAAATTCCAGGTATTCTTTGTGGTTTAAGATCTACCTGTCTCTTTTTCACCCCAGGATTTTTTTGCACTCGTTTTCCCTTTCAAGTTTGTTGTTTTTACCCTTGATTTCTCTGTGATTGCTACCTTCCCATCCTGCAAATTTTAGCTTAATCTCATATAATCAATGCAAAACAAGGATAGGGTGTTTGTCATTGGATTGGCTGCTCACACTTGTAATAGAAATTATAAATGGTGTATGATGGTGCTTGGATCAAATCTTTATCATGTCTCAATAGTGAGAAGAAAAATTCATTTCAGAGAAGTAAGTGACTTGCTGGATAAGCTTTCCAGTGTTCTCTGAGGAAATGTTACAGACTGAGTGGCTTAAGACAACAGAAATTGTCTCAGTTTTGAAGGTTAGATATCTAAACCTGAGGTATCAGCAGGCTGTGTTCCTTTTGAAATCCATGGAGAGAATCCTTTCTTCCTTTTTTTTTTTTGAAAAAATCCTTTCTTGATTGATATTTCTAGCATATCTTTCATATTTCTTGACAGGAAGATGCATGCTTTGATCTCTGCCATCATTTTCAAATGTCAGTCTCTTCATGTAGAACCTTAATTTGCCATATTTTAAATAATAACACCAACAGTCATCTTGGACTTAAGACCAGCAAATTAACCTCTGCTTAATTTAATCTTCAATTGGCCTTAATAAGGTAAATTTTGGGTATTTTGTTAGGACATTAATTTATTGTTCTTGGGTACACATTCAACTTTGAGACTTTCCCAAGATCAGAAAGTAGATGAGAAGTTGTTTATGAGTGAAACCTTAACTCTGAATCTAAAGTGTATAATCACTGCTAAGAAGAGCCTCTGATGTGAGGGCGATTGAGATGTTGGTGGCTTCTTAGGTATTCAAATACTACAGTCATTGAGAAGGAGAAACATCTTTGAAGCATCTGCAATTTTTAAAATATAAATTACTTTATATACACATGTATAACATAGTTGAATATAATATATTTATTTTTAGGTAAGTAGAAGTGGGATTGTTAAAAAAGAAAAAAGAAAAAATATATAGAGAAGAAAAATAAGAATACAATAACAAGAAAAATTAGTGAAAATTACTGTGTCTTCCAATGAGGTTATTAAGTTATTGTCCGATGGTTCAAGTAAATTCTTATTGCTAGTTGATCACTCTGTTAGTTATTTTGCTTTTGAACTTTAGGTGACATTAGATACACATTGAAACCTAAGTTGGTGTGCTCCTATGGGGAAAACAATATAAAAAATAGTTGAATTTTGTGGCCATGAGGTCCAGAAATTTCAAGCGCTATTACTTATACTGTGGCTTTTGTGGTAGTTGTTTTTAGCTGCCTGACCCTTTAGAATTACAAAAAAGTGGGAGCTGAATATGGTGCGGGGGTGGGGGGCATTTCTCATACTTACTCCAAAAATGTTTTGGTGATGTCAGTCCAGATACTGGCAAAACTGGATTTTGGTCAGATTGGTGTTTCTGCAGAGCCATAGAGGAGTGATGAAGCAGAACCATTGGTGAAGCAGCAATTTTGGGTGATGAATGCTGCTGGTGTGGCTTAGCTGGGAGGAAACTTGGTTTATCATCTCCTGCTGAGGTAGCCATTTTCAGCTGCTTAGCTGTTGTACCCATACAATTTTAATGGGTTGGTCTGTATTTGTTTTGAGAAAAGAGTGATTCTATCGAGCTGGATGAATGCAGACAAAGGGATTACATTTGTGTCTAAAATGTTATATTTTAGTCATTTGTCATATTAGTTATGGCACAGGCAGGAAAATAGTTCAGGCTAGATAGGAAACCAATTACAGATATATTTGAATAGTCATTGGTAGGTTAATTTTTAGGAGTTAATGAAGAGTATTCTTAAAACTAGTGTTGTGGCAGATATAGAACGAGGTGTCATTTTGAGAGAGAGTGAAAGACAGACATTAGAGCTTAGCCTGGCTAGGGCAAATAGACAAAGTCTGGGTCACCTAACTGAACCAGACCAAGATTAGGATCAGCCACCATGGTCAGACTGAGTCATGATTGGTAGGAAAAGAGAGAAATATGCTGGATGACAATGCCTCGACTTGTCAGAACTTTCTCTTGACCAAATTTAAAATGGAAGTTGGTTTGCAAGAGAGTCTGAGAACTATGGTTGACATTCTTACAACATAGATTTGAACTACATGGATACACTTAGAAGTGATAGTTTTTTTCTTGTTTTTGTTTTTGGGCCTCACCCAGTGACACTCAGGGGTTACTCCTGGCTATTCTGTTAGAAATCCCTCCTGGCTTGAAGGACAACACGGGATGGCGGAGATTGAACTCAGGTCTATCCTGGGTCGGCCCTGTGCAAAGCAAATGCCCTACTGCTGCGCTATCACTTTGGCCCCAAAAGTTATTGTTTTTCATCTGTATGTATCATATTTATTTTAGGGGTTGTTTGTTTTGGGGATACATCTAGTGATACTCTGGAATTATTCATGGTTCTATGCTTAAGGGTCCATTTCTGGTGGGGCTCACAGTCCATATGAGATGTGCTGGAAATTAAACCTTAGTCAATTAGTATTCTGCAAGGCAAGTGCCTTACTGTACTATTTTTTTAGTTCCTGGTTTCACATTTATACATTCCATAAATGTCTGTTGGTTGAACTTGTGGTTGATTGTATATTTATACAACTGTGAATAAAGATATTTTCCTACAATTTATATCAGTTGAAGGAAATCTTGAACCACATCCTGTACTCAGTGGTTACTCTCTGTGGAGTGCTCGAGGGATCTTGTAGTGCTAAGCATTAAATCTATGTATCTGTTCAAGCCCTTAGAGCTGTCTTCCTGGCTGATAAGTATATTTTATTGTGGGGATTAGCACCCCAACTGTATTACTTAAGTGTGAACTCTATTGCTTGTAGGGGAGAGCCATGGAAAAGACCTGATAACACTGATAAGAGGAAAAAAATGAAGTAAAATGTAAATTTAGTAGTGCTTTGTTTGATCAAAAACAAAACAACTGGGGGCCACCAGAGAGATTATAGTGGGTATAGTGCTTGTAGTCTGTGTGACCATCCATGATTTGATGCCTGACACCATATGGTCTACAGAGTACCATCACCATCAGGAATGATTTCTGAGCATAGAGGTAGAAATAATCTCTAAACATTTCTGGTTGTGACCTAAAAACTAACTTTCTGTGTGTGACCCTAAAAAATTGCACACTCTCGGGCCCGGAGAGATAGCACAGCGGCGTTTGCCTTGCAAGCAGCCGATCCAGGACCAAAGGTGGTTGGTTCGAATCCCGGTGTCCCATATAGTCCCCCGTGCCTGCCAGGAGCTATTTCTGAGCGGACAGCCAGGAATAACCGCTGAGCATGCCGGGTGTGGCCCAAAAACAAAACAAAAACAAAAATTGCACACTCTCATAAACAATTATTCAAATCTATAAATGACCTATTATACATTCATTCTCTTTTCTTATAATAAGATTTAGTCTCCTAACAACTTAGCTATGTCATGGTGAATATATATTATTAAATTTTATTATTTGTTTTAATGAATCATTATACCGTATTTTCTGGCGTATAAGACGACTTCTGAAGCAAAAAGTCAACGGAAAATCGGGGGTCATCTTATACGCTGAATATATCCCCAAAAATGTTTCAATATGCCGCTAAATGAAAATTGTCTGAATATTGCCACAAAACGAATTTTCCAACTCGATCCTGCACCAATCACTGCAAGACTGCTCGACCGCCTCTCTAATTCAGCCAATCCAAGCAGGCTTTTGATGCATGCAAATTAGACAATGTTCTGGACCCGAATCTACACGGTCAAAAGCCTGCTCGGATTGGCCAGAGTCAGAGAGGAAGTCTATTACAGTATAACCTTTGAACCTTTGCTTGTGATTGGCGCACTGTGGTACATACAGTTGCAGCACAGGAACGTTCTGTCTGATACAGTGAATATAGGCCTAAACCTATGTTTTTCAGGTTGTCTGTAGTTTCTGTGCCACTCCACCATGGCCTCTAATGCAGGCTCTTTACTACTTCACCATTGCTCTAGTGTTCTCTTGTCTAATTTATTACTCCCCAATCTCCATTCCAATGACTAGCTTATTACTGATGGTTCTCCTGCTCTTAATTTATTATCCCACAATATGAGAGAAACAATTCTGTGTCTGTTCCCCTTCCTCTGACTAACTTTTCTCAAAATTATACTCTCTAGGTCCATCTATGTGTTAGCAAATTGTCTGACTTTATCTTTTCTATAGCCTATTAGTGTTACATTCTGAATATGTATCATAGTTTATTTATATAGTCATCTTTCTTTGCACAGTTGGGTTGTTTTCAGATTCTGGCTATTGTGATAGTGAGGTAGTGGGCATAGGAGTGCAGGTGTTGTTTCTATAGTGTACATTGGGGCCCCTGTGGCACATTCCCAGGAGTGGAATTGCTGGTCAGTATGGAATCTCAGTCCCTTGTTTTTTGATTAATGTCCATATTGTCTTCCAAAAATGCTTGACCTGTAGACATTCCCACCAGCAATGATTGAAGATTCCTTTTCCCACACATCCACATTTCTTGTTGTTGTTGGTTTTTCTGTTTGTTTGTTTGTTAAAATTTTTTTATGCATTTCAGTCTCTCTGGCGTGAGGTGCTATCTTATTTCTATTTCCATTTGCATTTCCCTGATGACTAGTCATTCAGAAGAATTTTTCTATTGTAAAATTTAATGAGCATCAGACGATGACATCTTGGCATTAATTCTGGGTCCATCCAGTCTTCCTTAGGTTAGCATCTGGCAGGATATAGTGCTTTTTCTTCAAGAAGATTAAATAGCCAGGACCTCACCCATAACAGCTTAACATGACATACTGTGAAAGGTAAACATAATCCCCATATGTGTGCCAGCATTGGTGCCCTTTAAAAATGTTATGAGCTCTCTTAATTACCATAGATCCTGTAGGAACTTATCAGGTTAATTAATAACTAAGACTAATTAATGCTCTCGGAGCATCTGGGGAATAAAATGTATTTCACTATTGACTCAGCTACGGTGGCTGCAAATTCAGTTTAAGAAAAGTCATCACATTGCATTTTACACTGGATTTTAAAGTTTAAAATCAATTTTGTTTAAGGGCCATGCTTGGTTGTGCTCAGAGACCACTCCCACTGGTGTTTAGAGAACCATGTGGTGTTAGGGATGAGACTGAGGGTTCTTGTATGCAAAGTTTGTACTCTGGTCCGTTAGTCCATTTTCCTGAATTGCTGTTCCACTTTAGTTCTGCTTCCTTTTAAGGAACATACCTACACTTAGGAATAATATAGAAGTGTGTTGAATTGTATAAATGAACAAAAAAAGAAAACACTAAGATTGTGGAAATGCCTTTCTCAAACTTTTCTTAGCTAGTTCTGGTATGTAATGGTCAGTTTGGGGGCTATCTTAAACACATAACTTTCAGACTGTTAATTTCCATGATAAGAAACTATGCAGAATGGGTAAAATGAAAATGCAAACTTCTTGGTCTGGGCTTATCTTTTTTAATCTTGTTTTATTCCCTATACAGGGAGTTATTCCTGACTAATGTAGTATCATGATACATATTTGGGGACAGAATGAATCTTGGTGTTTGATATAAGTGGAAAATTTTCTCCTGTAAATGCAAAAGGGACAGCCCAGAGCATCTTTTGTGGTCATGGAATTCTCCTTTTAAGAAAGCTTGCACCATGGGGCTGGAGAAATAGCACATCAATAGGGAATTTGCCTTGCACACAACCAATCCAGGGCAGATGGTGGTTCTAATACTGGCATCCCATATGGTCCCCCATGCCTGCCAGGAGTGATTTCTGAGCTCAGAGCCAGGATTAACCCCTGAGCGCTGCTGGGTGTGACCCCCAAAACCAAAAAGAAAAAAGAAAAAAAGGAAGGAAGGAAGGGAAAGAAAGAAAGCTTGCACCACATGAAGGTGCTACTTAGCCCATTTTTAGCGAAAGTAGGAATCCCCAAACTTTTAAATCTAAACATTTTAGATGATGGAACAGGGACACCCTCTAAAAGAACTAGAAGGCCTAGAAGAAGAATCAAGTTCAGATCAGTGTTAACATATTCCTTTCATGGTTACCTGATTTCCTACTATATAGATTTGCACGAACCAAAACCAAACTGTATTCTGACACTCACTGGCATATCAGTAAGGGCATTATTGAACTAAAGTTGTTGCCACTGTGGGTCTGACACTCACTAGTGAAGTGGTTTTGCTCTAGGTCAAGATTAAGCCTGCCTTTTGCTCTTCATCAACCAGTAAACTTCTGGGGAACATTGTGGAGGTTTTCTCAGTGTAAACATTCTTCCTTTGGTGACATAAGCAAATAATATGATGCTAGATGCATTAAAAAAATAAAAGCAGATAGAAGAAAAAATAGAGTTGAGCTTTAACTTGTCAAGCCTGCTGTCTTGCAATCTGCAATGAAGCAGTATGGACGCCAGAGAGCAGCAGAGGATGCTGTTAGGAAGTTTATCTCGGGATAAACATCCTACAGGAAGTGAGCGCTGCTCATCTCCAGTCCCACCCCTCCACCATAAACACTGGGAACTTAGTTGAATAAAAAGTTCGGGAGATTCCTGGCTGCAACATTTCTTTCCCCAGTTCAGGAAAGACGGGTCACAAGAGTTCCAGATTCTCTTTACTTGAGGCAACAATCTGTTTTTCTTTGAGAAACACATTTTTCTGCCCCCTCCCCCAACTGGTGAGAATGCCTTAAGAATTCATGGTATTGCCTTTTGTTTGTTTTGTTTTGTTTTGGGTCACATCCGGCGGTGCTCAGGGGTTACTCATGGCTCTGCGCTCAGAAACCGCCTCTGGCAGGCACAAAGGACTATATGGGATGCTGGGATTCGAACCATCTTCTGTCCTAGATCGGCTGTGTGCAAGGCAAACGCCTCCCTACAGCTGTGCTATCTCTCCGGCCTAGGTTATTGCCTTGGGCATACTCTGTGGAGTTTAGACCTGGTTCTGTGCTCATGGATCATTCCTGGCAGGGCTTGAGGGTGGAGGGCACTAAAGCTGGGTCAGCTGTGTGCAAAGCAAGTTCCTTGTCTACTGTGTTCTCTCTTCATCCCCAAGAATGTCATTTCATTTCTGTCAGAGCCCAGCTCACACACTGGGAAGCTCAGGATGCAGACGCTCCAAGTCCTTGAGCAACTTCTTACATTCAGTGTGACTGGACTTGATAGACTGGCCATTTTTTCTCATCCCTATCAGTGATCTATGTTAAGAAAATGCTTCACGTGACAAAGAATGAAGGTCTTATTAGATGCAAACTTTGAACGAGGACCTTCCTGGCAGTTTAGGAAGAAAATTCATTTTAAGCAACTTCTCCAATTTATTTTCCAGTTTTATTGAGTTATAATTGGCAAGTTAATGGCTTTAATTGTAAAAAAAAATTAGTAGAATAGTAAAAAAATGTTTTACTGTATTTAAAAATGCAGACTGATTCTAGAGATATATATTGTGACATAATAAGAATAATGAGTCCAGATAATATTTTGTGTGTATGTATTTGTGTTTGTCAGATTTTATTTAACTATTTATCCAATAATTTACACTCCATGTTTGTTCATTTTGTTGTTGTTGTTGTTGTTGTTTTGGGTATGGGTTTTGATGCAATAACTAGTTGTGCTCATGATAGACTCCTTACTCTTTCCTCACAGCCAAGAAACAAAAAGGAACAGTATCATGCAAAGCAAGTACCTTGTATTCTCTACACTCAGTCTGAGCCTCTCTATTCTTTGTCTATGTGGGTAGTAACTATATTGGTTTTGTTTTCTGAGCATGAAGCAACTCTGGGTTGTGGATATTATTGTTTTTAATAATTCTCAGAATTATTAAAATAATTCTTCCTTCCCATTGTGAAAGATCAATGGGGGCCTGTTCTACCTTTTCTCTCTCCATTTCAATCCTCATGTTTTTATTAATTCTGCCACTTCCTCTTCTCAGGTTACTGCCTCTACCACACTCGGAATGGTGCTGAGATACAACACTGTGTTTTCTTATGCTTCAGCCTCTATCCAGCACTGAAGTCACCTAGGTTGAGAGGAGATGGATTAAGACTATTGTTCTGTCTTGATGCTCCTCCTGTGGTAGGAAGTGGCTTGCTTGGCTCCCTTTGAAGAGTTTGAGAGAGAGATCCTCTTGACATCCCAACTTCCAACCTATTCCAAACTGGGGCTCCACCTCACCTCCTTCTACTTTTCTCAGATTGTGTTTCTTGAGGCTTGAACCTGGGTTGGACTTCCCCTTTCTAAAATGTTTGCAACTGAAGAACTGAAGTGGATGTCAGATATAAGGATAGGGATAAATTTAAGAGTTTAAAATTAAAAGTTCCTTGAGAAACTCAGATCTTAGTCTCTATTTTATTCATAATAAAAGTTAAGGTTTATTTGGCTTGCAGTTTCACTGACCAAGGCCCTATCACTTCTTGACTTTATTATATTTTTTTGTATATTTTGTTGAATAAATAGTTTACTGCTTTAGTGGCATAGGCAATGTAATGCAATATTTCCACACATGTATAAAAGCTCCTTTCCCCATGCTACCTAGGCATCCTTCATTTCCAACTTCCTTATGAAGAGGGACACAAGATTTATAATATTGAAGCTATATAGGAGTTGTTTAGAAGGATAGTCATTTTGACAAAAAATGATTCTTCCGATCCATGCACATAAAATGGGTTTCCATTTCCATGCAGTGTAACTTGAATATGCTCAGATAATTGTTATCTAGATGCTAAGTTGAATTAACTAAGATTTATGAGTGTATACTGTCTGAAAAATAGGAATGCCACTTCCTACATATCTCCCATGTAAAAAATGTAAGTAATAAAATTTTGTTTTTGCACACTAACATTCACACCACAGTTTGGGTTTGGATGGACTTGATACAGGGTAATATGTGGCTTAAAAGTAGGATACAATGACCCACTACAAAAGGTGTGATTTTAGGCAGAGAAGGAAAGATATTTTATGTTTCTAAATTTTCATAAAACTTTCTGCTATTCATCTTAGTCTGATAAAACCTGAACAAAAGTATTGAGGAGGAGAATTAGAATGCTATTTTAATGGCTTTGACTTGGAATCTCATTTTATTTTTTTTTAATTGCCACATTATAGTTCAGTCTTTTTGTGTAGAATGGTTTGGGAAATTTTTAAGACATTACAAATAGAACTTCCATGGAACCCAATCGTTCCACTTCTAAGCATCTACACAAAAATAAACATAAAAATTAATCTGAAAAGATAGGTGCATGCCTAAATTTACTTAAAACTATTTACAATCTCCATGATCTGGAAAGAATTCAAATGTCTAACAACAGATGAGAAAATAAAGAAACTTGTTGGTATATATACACAATGGGATATTTTTGAGCTATAAGGAAAGACTAAATTTGGCAATTTTTTGAAACCTGGATGGAGTTGGAGAGTATTATGCTAAATAAACTGAGTCAAAAAGTTATATATATGTACATATATATACATATACATATATATGGTGATCTCATCCACATGTAGAGCACAAAAGAAACATAAATGAGTTAGACATATCCAGTGTGAGCAAACCTTGAGACACCATCAAAGAATCTGAAAACTGAAAAGTTTAAAGGTTGAAAGAAAGGAAAAAGACCAAAGAATAGTAGTAGAGACATCTTGAAACATGAAAAGGGATTGTGTGGTAGTTCTGTGGCTATAAATCAATAAACTTCAATACTGCTGTAAATTTTGGTAGCTCAATACATATGTAAATTAAAATGATCTTTATAAAAATCTTCAAAGTCACCAATTCTAACTTTTAGGATAATATGAATATGTATGCCTTTGCTTGTATGAGTGAATATTCAGTACATTCCATCCCTGCCAGAGCCATGAGGTCAATGTTATTTCAAATACTTTTTCTCTGTTGGCCAAAGACAGAAAAATTGCCTTTGTAAGAATATGAAATTTGTGTTGTTGTATGTTACACTAAAAAAGTGGGACCCAGGGTGCATGTAGGAAGCTTTGCAGAGACTTACTGCCTACTTATGTGTGCATGTAAGTGCATATGTGTGTATGTATGCATGTGTGTGAATTTAGCTATTTGAGAAGAGAAAAGGGGTAATTATATCTAAATTGTTGGGCACAGTTTTCCTTTTTGGGGAAAGACCTGCGACTGAGTATGGAGAGGAAAGGTGGAGAACATTGAAACCAGCACTTGTTAAATAATACCAGTTACTTTTGTTGATTTATATGCTTGTCAAAATAGAAGAGAAATAGAAATGGTCCTTCAATCGAGGGAGTGGTAGAGTTGTCTATTTGCCAGGATCCTGCTATATCTCTGAAAAACCCAGATACAGCTAAAAGAATGAAGAAGTATATGCTGATCTGTCTCAATTTTTCTCCTCTTCACAGGGCCCAGAGCCAAACTGTATTGCTGACTTTCAGTTCTCAAGCTGGCTAGGGCCCAGCTTCCTTTCCAGAGAATTCTCTTCCTAAATGCAGAAATTTGCACAGAGCCATTCAAGTACAAGAACAAGACAATTTCTCTCTTGAATATGCAAGTAATTTATATACTTGATCATAATACATTTGTTTTGGATAAGTGGGAGCAAAAATATTTAAAAAATAAAAGAGTATGGTAAAGAGAAATGTGTTGATAATTATTGTATCTCGCAATGGTCATGTTAAAAAGTTTAGTAAGTTCTTGTCACTAGTTGATTATTCTATTACTTCTTTCATTTCTGATCATTATGTGGCTTCAGATACACATTGACATCTAAATTGGTTTGTTCCTATTGGGGATGATAGCATGAAAAATTTGGAGTTCTAGTGCCACCAAATGGTCCAGAAATTTCAAGCACTGTTACTGATACTGTAGATTTGTGAGGCACGTTTTTAGCTGCCAGACCTTTTGGAAATACAAAAAAGTTGTCAAGGGTCAGGGGGTGGGGGTTTCCTATACTCACTTCAAAAAAGTTCTAGCAATATTAGCCCAGTTGCCTGCATACCTACAGTTCTGGCCAGATTGATGTCTCTGCAAAGCTTCATGGTTGATCGACAAAGTTGAGCCATTGGCAAAGAGGTAGTTGTGTGGTTGTGGATGGTGGGTGCATCAGGTGTGGATTCAGTAGGGTAGGAATTTTGCTTGCCCTCTCCTCTTGAGTTTTCCAGCTTTCAACTCCATGGCCAGTGAGTCTATGGGACTGGCCAAATGAAGACATGGTGAATGCATCTGTCAAAGAGCTACTGTTTGGGAGGGGGGCACATCCCTTGATGTTCAGGGGTCCCTCCTGGCTATGCACTCAGAAATTACTTGTGGCTCAGGCTATCATATGGGAAGTCAGTACTTGAACTCAGGTCCAAAGGAACTACTATTTTATTGATCTTTCTGAAGATCAACTTTTTGTCATCCATTGATTTCCTCTTTTCAATTTCATCAATTTCTGTGCTATTATTTTTATTATTTTCTACTTAATTTTGGATTATATTTTCTCATTCACTAATTTCCTAAGGTGGCTTTTTAGGTTATTAATTTCATGTCTTATTTTTGTGTAATATACTCATTCTTTTTTCTCTTTCTTTTCTTTCTTTTCTCTTTCTTTCTTTTTCTCTTTCTTTCTCTTTTCTTTCTTTCCTTCTTTCTCTTTCTTTCTTTCTTTCCTTCTTTCTTTCGTTCTTTCTTTCCTACTTTCTTTCCTTCTTTCTTTCTTTCTTTCTTTCTTTCTTTCTTTCTTTCTTTCTTTCTTTCTTTCTTTCTTTCTTTCTTTCGTCTTCCTTCCTTCCTTCCTTATTTTCTGCCTTACTTTCTTCATTTCTTTTTAATTTTTTTTGCATATGACCAGTTTTTCCAGTAATATTTTTGAAGAGGGCTTTCTTTTCTTTTCTTTTTTTAAATATTTTTTATTTAAACACCTTAATTACAAACATGATTGTGGTTGGGTTTCTGTCATATAAGATGACACCCCCCATCACCAGTGCAACATTCCCATCACCAATGTCCTAAATATCTCTCCTCCCCTCCCCACTCCCACCTGCACTCTAGACAGGCTTTCTATTTCCCTCATATATTCTCATTGTTAGGATAGTTTGCAATGTAGGTAATATACTCATTCAATGATACAAATTTCTCTGTAAATACTGCTTTCACTGTAGCCCAAAAACTTAGAAATAGTTTTCATTTTGTTAAGGTTAAACTATTTTTTAATATAATTTTTATTTTGATCATAGTGTCTTACATATTGTTGACAATAACATTTTAGGTACATATTTACATAAAATCAGGGGGGATTCCCATCCCCAAATTGTCCTCCCTACCCCTCCGTTGTTGTCCTACCTCCCATTTCCTTTTCCCTCACCCCCAGGGCGGCTAGAATATGTGGTCCCCTCTGTATCCAACCCACTACTTAGTAGTCTTGCACCTGTTTGGTCTTGATGCCTCCCTTATCTCCCCCTCTAACTGTAGGCAGGACTAGCTAGTTCAAGTTGCGTGGTTTTGCCTGAGAAGGAGAAGATAAATAAACTGGGGTAAGAGTCTAATACTCCCAAAATGGGTGGAATCCTTCTAGAGGCTCTCATCATCGATTTGGGAGATGAAGGAGAGAAAGAAGGTGAAACACTCCACCAGTACCAAAAAAAGTGTCAATTATCCAGTGAGGACTCCAGCTATATCGATAAGCACCACAAAAAAACAGCCGAAAAACAAAGCAAAACAGACAGACAAACAAACAAAAAACAGAACAAAAACAAACAAACAAACCAAAAACACGCCATGGTCTTGAAATAAGAAACATGGCATAGCACATAACGAGGGAAAAGAAAAGAATAGAAAAAAATAAGTATAATTGGGGACGACGATTTCAATAATCACACCCAAACAGAGAAATCGACCAAAATAGATAGGTAAATAAAAATAATAATAACAATAATAAATGAAGGTAAAAGATATATATGTATATATATATATACACACACACATATATATACATATATATAAAATACCAAGTTTTTGTGCTTTTTGTATTTTTGTTTTTTCCCCTCCTGCCCTGGCACAGTAAATATTGGGGTCATTCGAAAAGGAATTCACATGGCCTAAGAAATATGGGGTTTCTCCGTCCTTGGAGTATACTGTCATGGGATCAGCTCCAGACTTTGCTCAGGATCATTTATTCTCCTGGTGGTGTTTTTTGGTGTGTGGAAGACTTCTGTTCTGTCCAGGGTGATACACTCAGAGCTCTGTGTTTAGAGGTCTCAGTATCTGCACAGATCCTGAGGTAGGACTTATGGTGAGGTCAGTCTTTGTGGTTCTAGAGGTTCTGTTACCTCAGTGTCGTTTTAGTCCATCTTCTGTGGTTGGTGACCTTGGTCTTTGCACTGAACCTAGGATGGCACCTAGGTTAGCGTCTTTCTTTGTGCTTCCAGAAGGCCCATTCTGTTGCAGTTGTCTCTGTCAGACCTTTGGGACTGGGGATCATGCTTATTGTGCAAGTCATAGTTCAAACCCTAAACTAGGCTTTTTTATTGGTCCCAAGATGTATACTGTCTGGTCGTGGTTCTAGTAGCCAGTCATCTGTAAGTCACGATCTTGGCTTTTGGACCTACCAAAGGGTGCCGAGTCTTCTGGTTTTGTCTTGTCGTTAGCTGGTAAGGTAGGCTAATCTGCTCTAAGGTCAAGTTGTTCACATTTTCCTCTTTGTCAGGATATCATGTTAGAGCTGGTCCTTGTTGTTGACCCCGCAGTATTAAGGCTGTTCCGGATGGAGTTTGTTTCCTGTAGCTGTTGTGAAGAGCTGTGCCGATTCTATGTCTGGGATCCAGGGTTCAAGGCTGGATGAATGGCATCTAATCATCTGAGGTCTAAGTGATTCCACATGACATATTTTCAAGGTAGGAGATACCCCTGTATTGTAAACAACTATGAGTTCCCATCTCTAGTAGATAAGAGCTCTTTTTTTTATATGTAAGGTTTCCCCATTATTTAGTGTGTCTTTGCAGGGGGAGGTGGAGCCACATTGTATTGTCGGTGTGGTTGGGGGTGGACAGAGGGGATAACAGACACAGGTCACATACCCAAAAATGATAAAAAAAATATATATATATAATAATTATAATAATAATAATAATAATAAAATAAAATAAAATAAATAAAAACGTATGTGCTCACAAATGTATATATAGGACCAACATTTAAAAAAAAATAAATAAATTTAAGAGGAAAAAAAAAAAAAGAACGAAAATGAGTTAGCGAAGTTTTTAAAGGACCAAAGTGGTGCAAAAGACTACCTTACATTTGGGGGAGAGCAGATAACGAAGTGGTGTATTACAGGTCTTATGCCTATGTTGGAAGTACAGTTTTTCCCATTGTCTTTTGGGTTTTTCTTGTGATGTGTGGGTTCCCAGGCATCTTCCTATCACACCCCCTGACCTTCTTCAGGTTGGTAAAAATTTGCGGCAGGGAGGTCTTGGAAGAGTTCTTGCATTGGGGATACTTTTGGACCTAGGTCCGGTTTCAAGAAACAGTCCATGTTAGGGGGAGTTGGTAGGGAGGGCCTCGCAGCATGAGTCCGCAGGGGAGTTGGCTGTCTTTTCTTGCCCGGGACGAGGTGTGGGTTTGACTGGGTGTCCCTTCTCTTGGGTGCTGGGTACTGGTTCGTTGGGGTAGGAGGTCGATCTTGTTGCCTAATAGATTAAGGACTGAGGGTGAAGTGTTTTAATATAGAGGGAGGTCTGGATGGGATTGAGGGGTGGAGGGATAGTTCCAGAGGGGGGAAAGGGTAAGGTGTATGGAAGGGGTAGAGAGGGAGAAAAGAGAAAAATACATTAGAAAGAAAGGGAGAAGAGAAAGGATAGAAAGTAAAGAAAAGAATAGAAAAGAAAAAAATAACCAAGAAAGTGGTGAGAAGAGAGGAGAAAATAGCAAGGGAATGCTGGTTTGCTTGAATGTGTTCAGTGAATAGAGCATGTAGTTTGGGTCTGTACGTCGCTGTTACTGCTTCGGTGGTCTGACTGGTCACGTGCTTGAAACCCTAAAAGAAGGTAAACCTAGGGATAAAGTGTATGTTAAAGAGTTTTCTCAGGGCCAACTCGTAGTGCAAACTGGGTATGGTATCTCGTGTGGTATCCCGAGTTGCCATCTTAGCTTGTCCGCCCTTTGTATCCAAGAACGCCTGTGGACAGAAAAGCTGAGAGGTTATTTTAAATATAGTAAGATAGAGGCATTAATACGTAGTTTTATGGGATGTTTCCATTGGAGCCAGTGGTTTGCCTTGGTATTCTTTACCTGTGTTCCTGTATACAATCTCTACATGATTATTATGGGCCATTATTGTAGAAGGTTAATTACGTACCTGTTCTCTCTATGCTGCTGTTCTGGTGTTGCTGTTTTCTTTGTGGTATAATGTGTAGTCGCGAGTTTGTGTTGTTCCTTTTTCATGTGTTTTGGGCACTGTTCCGAGGTATATGTTGACTATTACAGTGGTTGGAGTTTCTACCCTGTTAGACCCTGTTATTTGATTGTTAAGTATTAGTTGTGATTGAGATGTATGTTCTATGTGCTTCAGAATAGTGCTACCATTCTGTGTTTATCTTTTGTCTTCTGACTTACTTCGTTTAACATAACATGATCTAAGTCCATCCACGTTGCTGCAAAATCTGTGATTGTATCATTTCTGACTGCCATGTAATATTCCATTGTGTATAGATACCACATCTTAATGATCCATTCATCTGTTGTTGGACATCGCGGTTGGTTCCAAGATTTGGCTATTATACTGAGTGCTGCGATAAATAGTGGGGTGCACACGTATTTTGGAATGAATGTTCTTCCAACTTGGGGGTATATACCTAGGAGTGCAATTGCTGGGTCAAAAGGGAGCTCAATTCTGAGTTCTTTGAGTACTCTCCAGACTGTTCTCCATAGATGTTGGACTAGGGGGCATTCCCACCAGCAGTGGATGAGAGTTCCCTTCATACCGCATCCACGCCAACAAAGATTGTTCTCAGTATTTTTGATGTGAGCCATCCTCACTGGTGTAAGGTGGTATCTCATTGTTGTCTTGATTTGGATCTCTCTGATGATGAGTGAAGGTGAGCATGTTTTCATGTGTTTGTTAGCCATCCTTCTGTCATCCTCAGAGAAGTGTCTATTCATTTCTTCTCCCCATTTTTTTATGGCTTTGTTTGGTTTTGAGGGGCTCAGTTTTCTGAGTAATTTGTAAGTTCTAGATATCAGCCCTTTATCTGATATGTCTAGTGAAAAGATTTTTTCCCATTCTGTTAACTGTCTTCTTGCATTAAGTAAGGTTTCTTTCGCCATGCAGAAGCTTTTTAGTTTGATGTAGTCCCATTTGTTTATGTTTGCTGCTAAGGTTCTTGCCATTGGTGCTCCATTCTCAAAGACCTTTTTGATATATAGGTCTTCGAGTGTTCTCCCTATTTTATTCTCAATAAACTTTATAGATTCGGGTCTGATTTCAAGGTCTTTGATCCATTTTGAGTTGACTTTTGTATAAGGAGTGAGGTATGGGTTGATTTTCACTTTCGTACATGTGGTTTTCCAGTTGTGCCAACACCATTTGTTGAATAGGCTTTCTTTGTTCCATTTCAGATTCTTGCCTCTTTTATCAAATATTAGTTGGCTGTATATCTGGGGGTTTATGTCTGGGAATTCTGTCCTGACCCACTGGTCTGAAGTCCTGTCTCTGTTCCAGTACCATGCTGTTTTGATTACTATGGCTTTATAGTATAGTTTCAAGTTAGGTAAGGAGATTCCACCCAGCTTCTTGTTTTTCAGTATGTGTTTGGCTATCCTGGGTCTTTTGTGGTTCCAGATGAATTTTGTTAATGATTGTTCTAATTCTTTAAAGAATTGTGTCTGGATTTGGATAGGGATTGCATTAAATCTATATAGGAGTTTGGGTAGGATAGTCATTTTGATTATGTTAATTCTACCTATCCATGAGCATGGGATGTTCTTCCATTTCTTTAGATCGTCTTCAATTTCTTTCTGGAGTGTTTTGAAGTTTTCCTGGTATAGGTCTTTCACTTCTCTTGTAAGGTTGATTCCTAGATACCTGATATTTTTTGATACTATCTTAAATGGAATTGTATTTTTAATCTCTCTCTCCTCAACTTCATTTTTTGTATATAGAAACGCTACTGTCTTTTGTGCATTGACTTTGTATCCAGCCACTTTGCTGTATTGGCTGATTGTTTCTAGGAGTTTTACTGTGGACTCTTTAGGGTTTTTAATGTATATCATCATATCGTCGGCAAATAGAGATAGCTTGTGTTCCTCTTTCCCTATTTGAATTCCTTTGATTCCCTTCTCTTGTCGGATTGCTATTGCTAGGACTTCTAAGGTTATATTGAATAAGAGTGGAGAGAGTGGACAGCCTTGTCTAGTTCCTGACCTTAGTGGGAATGCTTCTAGTTTCTCGCCATTAAGTATAATGTTGGCTGTTGGCTTTTCATATATAGCTGTAACTATCTTGAGGAAAGTTCCTTCTAACCCTATTTTTCTGAGTGTCTTTAACATGAAAGAATGTTGGATTTTGTCAAATGCCTTCTCTGCATCGATTGATATGATCATGTGGTTTTTGTCTTTCGTGTTGTTGATGTGATGTATCAAATTGATTGATCTGCGTATGTTGAACCAACCTTGCATTCCTGGTATGAATCCCACTTGGTCGTGATGTATGATCTTTTTGATGAAGTGCTGAATTCGGTTTGCTAAGATTTTGTTAAGTATCTTTGCATCTATGTTCATTAGTGAGATTGGTCTGTAGTTTTCTTTTTTGGTGGTGTCTTTGCCTTCTTTGGGAATGAGTGTGATATTAGCCTCATAAAAAGAGTTGGGGAGGATTCCTGTTTTTTCTATGGTTTGGAAAAGCCTATGGAAAAGTGGTAGTAAGTCTTCTTGAAATGTTTGATAGAATTCACTTGTAAATCCATCTGGGCCTGGGCTTTTGTTCTTAGGGAGTTTTTTAATTACGTCTTCAATTTCCTCTGAGGTGATTGGTCTGTTTAGGCTTTCTAGATCTTCCTTTTCCAGTCTTGGAAGAGGGTGTTTGTCTAAGAATCTGTCGATTTCTACTGGGTTCTCTAGCCTAGTTGAGTATAGTTGTTCATAGTATGATCTAATGATATGTTGTATTTCTTGGGGTTCTGTTGTAATCTCTCCCCTTTCATTTGTGATCCTGCTGATTTGGGTGTTTTCCCTCTTTTTTTTGGTGAGTTTTGCCAATGGTTTGTCTATCTTGTTTATTTTTTCGAAAAACCAACTCCTGGTCTCATTGATTTTTTGTATTGTTTTCTTGGTTTCGATGTTGTTTATTTCTGCTCTGGTTTTTATTATTTCTTGCCTTCTGGTTGTGGTTGGATTTCTCTGTTGCTGTTGTTCCAATTCTTTGAGGTGATCTTTTAAACTGTTGGTTTTGTTATTTTCCTGTTTCTTGACATAGGCCTCTATTGCTATGAGTTTCCCCCTAATTACTGCTTTTGCTGTGTCCCATAAATTTTGACATGTTGTCTCTTCATTGTCATTTGTCTCAAGGAATCTTTTTATTTCTTCCTTGAGTTGTTCTTTGATCCAGCTGTTGTTGAGCAGGATGTTGTTTAATCTCCAGGTACTAGTTTTCCTCCATTGCTTCTTCTTGACATCAATTTTAACCTCTGTTGCATAGTGATCTGAAAGTGTACTTCTTATGATCCTTACCTTTGTGGTCTTATATAGGTTGGCTTTGTATCCTAATACATGGTCTATTCTGGAGAAGGTTCCATGTGGGTTTGAGAAGAATGTGTATTCTGCTTTCTGGGGATGGAGGGCTCTATATAAATCTATTAGCCCTAAATCTTCTAATTTTTCATTTAGAGCTCTTACTTCTTTGTTATTTTTCTGTTTGGTGGATCTGTCCAGTGGTGATAGTGGAGTATTGAGGTCCCCTACTATTATCACATTTCCCTTCATGTGTTTCTCCAGGTTTGCCAGTAGTTGCCTCACATATTTTGCTGACTCTACATTAGGTGCATAGATATTGATCAGGGTTAGTGTTTCTTGATCTAATGTTCCCCTGATCAGTAAGTAGTGTCCCTCTTTGTCTCTGATCACTTTCTTGAGGTTGAATACAATTTGGTCTGATATAAGAATGGCTGTCCCTGCTCTTTTTTGTTTTCCATTGGCCTGAATAATTACTTTCCATCCTTTTATTCTAAGCCTGTGCTTATCCTGTAGCTGTAGGTGTGTTTCTTGCAGACAGCAGAAGTCCGGTTTATTTTTCCTAACCCAGTTCTCTACTATGTGTCTTTTAAATGGAGAGTTTAGTCCGTTCACATTTAGGGAAATTATTGATAGAGAAGACTGTTGTGCAGTTGTATTGTATGCAGTGGTTGTTGTTACAATCGGGGGTTTGGATTGTGTAATTCATCTCTGAGTAAGTCGCTTAGGATCGGCTTAGTTTGCACAAATAGTTCAAGTTCGTTCATGTTTGAGAATGTTTTTAGTCTGCCCTCCCATATGAATGATAGTTTAATAATTAATTAAAAATCTATAGTTTAGGGGCTGGAGCTATGGCCCAAGTGGTAAGGCATATGCCTTGCCTGTGCTAGCCTAGGACGGACTGCAGTTCAATCCCCCAGTGTCCCATGTAGTCTCCAAGCCAGGAGCTATTTCTGAGTGCATGGTTAGGAGTAACCCTGAGAATCACCGGGTGTGGCCCAAAAACCAAAAAAAAAAAAAATCTATACTTTAAAAAGTTATAGATGGTTGACTTTTACGCACAACCTATTTAAACACCAATGTCACCACCAGTCTCCATCAAATTATCTAGATATTTCCTCTTTGACCCTTGAGTTATATAATACTCATTTTTCTGTTTGTTTTGTTTGTTTGTTTTCTGTTTTCTGGTTTTTTTTTTGGAGGAGCACACCTAGTTACGCTCAGGATTTACTACTTGCTATTCGCTCAGAAATCACTCCTAGCATGGGAGACCATATGGAACCACGGAGATCAAACTCAAGTCCCTTTGGGGCAGCTGCATGCAATGCAAACACCTTACCGCTGTGCTCAGGTCTATCGCTCAAGCCTCATGTATTTTTAGTTATATTTCTCTTATTAATATCTGGTTTAAATTTGTTGTGGTCTATAGGCTAACAGAGTATGTTTTGTATTCTTTTATTTATTTCTTGTGTGTGTGTGTTTTTTTTAATTTATTTAAACACCTTAATTACATACATGATTGTGTTTGGGTTTCAGTCATGTAAAGAACACCACCCATCACCAGTGCAACATTCCCATCACCAATGTCCCAAGTCTCCCTTCGCCCCACCCGACCCCCGCCTGTACTCTAGACAGGCTCTCCATTTTCCTCATACATTCTCATTATTAGGACAGTTCAAAATGTAGTTATTTCCCTAACTAAACTCATCACTCTTTGTGGTGAGCTTCCTGAGGTGAGCTGGAACTTCCAGCTCTTTTCTCTTTTATGTCTGAAAATTATTATTACAAGGGTATCTTTCATTTTTCTTAAAACCCATAGATGAGTGAGATCATTCTGCGTTTTTCTCTCTCTCTCTGACTTATTTCACTCAGCATAATAGATTCCGTGTACATCCATGTATAGGAAAATTTCATGACTTCATCTCTCCTGACAGCTGCATAATATTCCATTGTGTATATGTACCACAGTTTCTGTAGCCATTTGTCTGTTGAAGGGCATCTTGGTTGTTTCCAGAGTCTTGCTATGGTAAATGGTGCTGCAATGAATATAGGTGTAAGGAAGGGGTTTTTGTATTGTATATTTGTGTTCCTAGGGTATATTCCTAAGAGTGGTATAGCTGGATCGTATGGGAGCTCGATTTCCAGTTTTTGGAGGAATCTCCATATCGCTTTCCATAAAGGTTGAACTAGACGGCATTCCCACCAGCAGTGGATAAGAGTTCCTTTCTCTCCACAACCCCGCCAACACTGTTTATTCTCATTCTTTGTGATGTGTGCCATTCTCTGTGGTGTGAGGTGGTACCTCATAGTTGTTTTGATTTGCATCTCCCTGATGATTAGTGATGTGGAACATATTTTCATGTGTCTTTTGGCCATGTGTATTTCTTCTTTGTCAAAGTGTCTGTTCATTTCTTCTCCCCATTTTTTGATGGGGTTAGATGTTTTTTTCTTGTAAAGTTCTGTCAGTGCCTTGTATATTTTGGAGATTAGCCCCTTATCTGATGGGTATTGGGTGATTAGTTTCTCCCACTCAGTGGGTGGCTCTTGTATCCTGGGCACTATTTCCTTTGAGGTGCAGAAGCTTCTCAGCTTAATTTATTCCCATCTGTTAATCTCTGCTTTCACTTGCTTGGAGAGTGCAATTTCCTCCTTGAAGATGCCAGTAATGTCCTGGAGTGTTTTGCCTATGTGTTGTTCTATATATCTTATGGTTTTGGGGCTGATATCGAGGTCTTTAATCCATTTGGATTTTACCTTTGTACATGATGTTAGCTGGGGTCTAAGTTCAATTTTTTGCAAGTGGCTATCCAATTGTGCCAACACCACTTGTTGAAGAGGCTTTCCCTGCTCCATTTAGGATTTCCTGCTCCTTTATCAAAAATTAGGTGGTTGTATGTCTGGGGAACATTTTCTGAGTATTCAAGCCAATTCCACTGATCTGAGGAACTATCTTTATTCCAATACCATGCTGCTTTGATAACTGTTGCTTTGTAGTACAGTTTAAAGTTGGGGAAAGTAATTCCTCCCATATTCTTTTTCCCAATGATTGCTTTAGCTATTCGAGGGTGTTTATTGTTCCAAATGAATTTCAAAAGTGTCTGATCCACTTCTTTGAAGAATGTCATGGGTATCTTTAGAGGGATGGCATTAAATCTGTATAATGCCTTGGGGAGTATTGACATTTTGATGATGTTAATCCTGCCAATCCATGAGCAGGGTATGCGTTTCCATTTCCGTGTGTCCTCTCTTATTTCTTGGAGCAGAGTTTTATAGTTTTCTTTGTATAGGTCCTTCACATATTTAGTCAAGTTGATTCCAAGATATTTGAGTTTGTGTGGCACTATTGTGAATGGGGTTGTTTTCTTAATGTCCATTTCATCCTTATTACTATTGGTGTATAGAAAGGCCATTGATTTTTGTGTGTTAATTTTGTAGCCTGCCACCTTGCTATATGAGTCTATTGTTTCTAGAAGCTTTTTGATAGAGTCTTTAGGGTTTTCTAAGTAGAGTATCATGTCATCTGCAAACAGTGAGAGCTTGACTTCTTCCTTTCCTATCTGGATTCCCTTGATATCCTTTTCTTGCCTAATCGCTATAGCAAGTACTTCCAGTGCTATGTTGAATAGGAGTGGTGAGAGAGGACAGCCTTGTCTTGTGCCAGAATTTAGAGGGAAGGCTTTCAGTTTTTCTCCATTGAGGATAATATTTGCCACTGGCTTGTGGTAGATGGCCTTCACTATATTGAGAAAGGTTCCCTCCATTCCCATCTTGCTGAGAGTTTTGATCAAGAATGGGTGTTGGACCTTATCAAATGCTTTCTATGCATCTATTGATATGATCATGTGGTTTTTATTTTTCTTGTTATTGATGTTGTGTATTATGTTGATAGATTTACGGATGTTAAACCAGACTTGCATTCCTGGGATGAAACCTACTTGATCGTAGTGGATGATCTTTTTAACGAGACATTGAATCCTATTTGCCAGGATTTTGTTGAGGATCTTTGCATCTGAATTCATCAGTGATATTGGTCTATAATTTTCTTTTTTGGTAGCGTCTCTGTCTGGTTTAGGTATCAAGTTGATGTTGGCTTCATAAAAGCTATTTGGAAGTGTTTCTGTTTGTTCAATTTCATGAAAGATTCTTGCCAAGATTGGCAGTAGTTCCTCTTGGAAAGTTTGATAGAATTCATTAGTGAATCCATCTGGACCTGGGCTTTTGTTTTTCGGCAGACATTTGATTACTGTTTTAATTTCATCAATGGTGATGGGGGTGTTTAGATATGCTACATCCTCTTCCTTCAACCGTGGAAGATTATAAGAGTCCAAGAATTTATCCATTTCTTCCAGGTTCTCATTTTTAGTGGCGTAGAGTTTTTCAAAGTAGTTTCTGATTACCCTTTGAATCTCTGTCATATCAGTAGTGATTTCTCCTTTTTCATTCCTGATACGAGTTATCAAGTTTCTCTCTCTCTCTTTCTTTGTCAGGTTTGCCAGTGGTCTATCAATCTTGTTTATTTTTTCAAAGAACCAACTTCTGCTTTCGTTGATCTTTCGGATTGTTTTTTGAGTTTCCACTTTGTTGATTTCTGCTCTCAGCTTTGTTATTTCCTTCTGTCTTCCTATTCTTGGGTCCTTTGGTTGAGCATTTTCTAGTTCTATTAGCTGTGTCATTAAGCTACTCAGGTAAGCTCCTTCTTCCTTCCTGATGTGTGCTCGCAAAGCTATAAATTTTCCTCTCAGTAATGCTTTTGCTGTGTCCCATAAGTTCTGATAGTTTGTGTCTTTATTGTCATTTGTTTCCAGAAACCTTTTTATTTCCTCCTTGATTTCATCTCGGACCCACTGGTTATTGAGCATGGGGCTGTTTAACTTCCAGGTGTTAAAGTGTTTCTTCTGAGTCCCTTTGGAGTTCACAAATAATTTCAGAGCCTTGTGGTCAGCGAAGGTAGTCTGCAAAATTTCTATCCTCTTGATCTTATGGAGGTATGTTTTATGTGCCAGCATGTAGTCTATCCTGGAGAATGTCCCATGTGCATTGGAGAAGAATGTGTATCCAGGTTTCTGGGGATGGAGTGTCCTATATATATCCACTAGGCCTCTTTCTTCCATTTCTCTCCTCAGGTCTAGTATATTCTTGTTGGGTTTCAGTCTGGTTGACCTATCCAGTGTTGACAAAGCCGTGTTAAGGTCCCCCACAATTATTGTGTTGTTGTTGATATTATTTTTCAGATTTGTCAACAGTTGTATTAAATATTTTGCTGGCCCCTCATTCGGTGCATATATGTTTAGGAGAGTGAATTCTTCCTGCTCTACGTACCCCTTGATTAATATAAAATGTCCATCTTTGTCCCTTACAACCTTCCTGAGTATAACGTTTGCATTATCTGATATTAGTATGGCCACTCCAGCTTTTTTATGGGTGTTGTTTGCTTGGATAATTTTTCTCCAGCCTTTTATTTTGAGTCTATGTTTGTTCTGACTATTCAGGTGCGTTTCTTGTAGGCAGCAGAAGGTTGGATTGAGTTTTTTGATCCATTTAGCCACTCTGTGTCTCTTAACTGGTGCATTTAGTCCATTGACATTGAGAGAAAGAATTGTCCTGGGATTTAACGCCATCTTTATTTCAAAATTTGGTGTGTCTTTTGGGTAGTCTTGTCTTAGATTAGGTCTTTCAGTTTTTCTCTTAAGACTGGTTTTGTGCCTGTGAAGTTTCTGAGCTGTTTTTTGTCTGTGAAGCCATGTATTCTTCCGTCAAACCGGAAAGTGAGTTTTGCTGGGTATAGTATTCTGGGTGAAGCATTCATTTCATTCAGTCTTGTCACAATATCCCACCACTGCTTTCTGGCATTGAGTGTTTCTGGTGACAGGTCTGCTGTAAATCTCAGGGAAGCTTGCTTGAACGTGATTTCCCCTTTTGATCTTGCTGTTTTCAGAATTCTGTCTCTATCTGTGGGATTTGTCATTGTGACTAGGATGTGTCTTGGGGTGGTTTTTCTGGGGTCTCTTTTGGTTGGTACTCTTCGGGCATGCAGGATTTGATCACATATATTCTTTAGCTCTGGAAGTTTCTCTTTAATGATGTTCTTGACCGTTGATTCTTCCTGGAAATTTTCTTCCTGGGTCTCTGGGACTCCAATGATTCTTAAGTTGTTTCTGTTGATCTTATCATAGACTTCTATTTTCATCTGTTCCCATTCTTTGACTAATTTTTCCATTGTCTGCTCATTTGCTTTAAGTTTTTTGTCCAATCTCTCCTGCTGTATGGAATTGTTATGTATCTCATCTTCCACAGCACCAAGTCTATTCTCGGCTTCTGATACCCTGTCCCAGAGCTTATCCATTTTGTCATTCACTTCGTTTACTGACTTTTTCAGTCCTGTTAGTTGACATGTTATTTCAGTTTGGAGTTTTGTCATTTCTGTCTTCATATTTTCTTGGTTCTTATTAGTGTTCTGTTCAACTCGATCCATGGTTTCTTGGAGTCCATTGAGCATCTTCCATATTGCTAGTCTAAAGTCCTTATCTGAGAGGTTGATTAGTTGGTTGGTCATTATCTGGTCCTCAGAATTGTCATCTTCATTCTCTATGTCTGATGCTGGCCTGCGTTGTTTCCCCATTGTCACACTTGTATTGTGGGTTTTTCTATGTGTTGTGGTGGTATTCATTGTCTATATGATGCAGGCAGCACACTCCTCTGGCTCCTCCCTTTCTGGATGGGCTGACTTGCCTCTAAGGGAGGGGAGTCCTCAATGGATGAAGCCTCACACTGGGTCAAATCTTAGGCCCGAGCATGCAACAGAGAAGATAGTCAGGAGAGAAATGTTTGCTTCTGTGATATAGCGCCGTTCTTAGTGTGATTTTTTCTTCTTGTTGCAATGGAGTTCTTTCCTTAGAAAGAGTGCACGACCGCGTAGTGAAGTGGAGCGGCCGTGCTCCGTTGGAGCCTCTTTTTGCCCCACTCGCAAGAGTTTCACGCAAGAGGACAGTAGACAGACATAGACAGGTCACACTCACAGTTTTTCACAGTTGGGCCCCACTGGGCCGGTGTACTTTCACGGATTTTCCCCGCCTGGTGTCACACACAGGGAGCCGGCTTTTGCAAAGCTTTGCCAGTTTTCATGCGCTGTAGCCCCTCCCTGAAAATGGTGTCTCATGTGTCTGTGTGTGTGTGTGTGTGTGTTTTGGGTCACACCTGGCAGTGCTCAGGGGTTACTCCTGGCTCCATGCTCAGAAATTGCTCCTGACAGGCACGGGGGATCATATGGGAACCTGGGATTTGAACCGATGACCTTCTGCATGAAAGGCAAACGTTTTACCTCCATGCTATCTCTCCGGCCCCATATTCTTTTAAAAATTTTAACATATGATCTATTTTTTGAAAGATTCATATGAATTTGAGAAAATATGTGTATTGTCCTATGATTTAAGTAATATGCAAATATAAACTCTCCCCAGTTTATTGAAGATGTTGTTGAGTCCCTAGTATAATGAAGAAATATTGAGTTCTTCCAATATAATATTGAATCCACCTAGTTCTATTTTGATGTTCACTTATTAAGATTACACAATTAGGGTCTGGTGAGATAGCATGGAAGTAAGGTGTTTGCCTTCCATGCAGAAGGACAGTGGTTTGGATCCTGGTATCCCATATGGTCCCCTGTGTTTGCCAGGGGCTATTTCTGAGCATAGAGGCAGGAGTAACCCCTGAGCGTGCTGGGTGTGACCCAAAAACCCAAAAAAAAAAAAAATTGCACAATTAAATTTTGGAGTATTGACCATTAAGTTATGTTTATTTATATTCATGATGCTACTCCTTTGACTACGTTTTCTCTATTTAAAGTTAGTACACCTATTTCATTAGTGTTATGTTTTAATAAACATATTTTACATATATGAAATATATAAATCATAAACTCATAGATATTAATTACTATTACATTTATACATCTTTTTCCAGCTCTTTAAACTTTTGAAACATTACAATGACTCAGAATTTTTATAATGAAATTTTTTGGGGGGGTCAAACCTGGCAGCACTCAGAGGTTTCACCTGGATCCACGCTCAGAAATCACTCCTGGCAGGCTCAGGGGACCATATGGGATGCTGGGATTCGAACCACCGTCCTTCTGCATGAAAGGCAAATGCCTTACCTCCATGCTATCTCTCCAGCCTTTTTCCGGCTCTTTAAATCTTTCTTTATATATTTACTGTATGTATACTCAAGTATAAGCTGATCCCCCTAATTTTACCTTAAAAATTGGGAAAACTTAGTGACTCAAGTATAAGCTGAGGTGGAAAATGCAGCAGCCACTGGTAAACTTCAAAAATAAATATATACCCCAAACAATTACAGTATCTGAGGAATCAGTAGTTTAATATTTTTCAATGTTTATTGCTAAAGAAAAAGTGTAAACTAGCAAACATAACTTTAAAACTTTAAGTGAAGTGCAGAAAACTGTAGCTTAACAGATAATCAAACTAAATCACAAAGGTTAAATTCCTTCAAAACTGGATTCCTTCTCTGCCTCATCTGTTTGTCCAAACAGAGCTGCAGCTGTATCTGATGTAAGGGTATCAACATAGAAATTGACATCATCACGGAGTTCACAGATATCTGTCGGTCTCATACAAAGTGCAGAATATTGTGGATTAAATAGTTCAGTGGCATACAGTTCAGTTCAGCCGCCTACCTCTTCAGCTCAGCCGGAACTTGTGAACTGAGCTGAAGCACTGCCCCCTCCAGCAGATGGCAGAAGACGACTAGAGACTACATACATTAGATACAGTGCCCACGCACTAAATCAAATAACTTGTATGACACGAATATAAGCCGAGTTCGGGTTTTTCTGCACAAATTTTGTGTCGGAAAAATGCGGCTTATACTCGAATATATAGGTATTTATATTCAATGTGAATATAAATTCCTTATGATATAATTGTCAGATAACAGTTGGTAAGCATAAACTATAATATGATTATTTTTATTTAAATTCACTTTTTTTTAAAAGAAAAACAATATCAAGTTGTATCACTATGGTTTAAATCCAGGTCCACTACAAGCAAATCATGCATACTTCCCCCTGTACTATTTCTCTGTCTCGTCTACACACTATTTTGAAAGGAGAGCTCATCTTTATGTATACTGCAATGTCATTCTCAGTGGCTAAGATTTGTAAACAACCTGCACAAGGACATCTGAGTGAATAAAAAATTGTGGTAAATAAACAAAATGGAATACTACTCAGCTATGATAAAAGATTATATCATAAAATTTACTACCATCTAAATGGAATGAGAGAATAACATGCTGAATCAAATCAGTTAGAAGGAGAGGGACACATGGAAAAAATATTTTTCATGTGTAGAATATAACTAAACATATATAGATAATAATAAAAGAGCAATGACATTAGAACGTGAGAAATGGCCTACAGATTAAGTTGCCAAGGGTCTTTGGGACAGTGATGGAAGGAAGCAGATGGTGGGTGGGAGGGAACATGCTGATGGTTGTATTGGAATAATGTTTGTGGTAGTGAAACACTCCCTTATTAACAAATAAATAACTGTACTGCAATAAAAATTGAGGAAAAAATAATTGTAAAAGGAAAGCTAGAAAGCAAACTTTTTAAAATAATTTTTATTGAGAACAATGTGAATTGCAAGTCTTTTATAGTTATATTTAAGGTACATAACAACAGTGAATTAGGGCAATTACTACCACCAATTGCCTATGCCACTGTTCTCCCAGTACGCATCCTGTACCTCCACTCATAGCTCCCTGGACTTCTAGTGTAACCATTCCCTTTTGTGTATAGTTTGTTGTAATTTGGGTCTCTTGATTCTATTGTCATCGACTTTGGGTTGGGTATTTAGATCTGATCACTTTTTATAAGGTAAAAATTTTATAGAAGAAATTAAGAATACTCTCAATAAATTCATTTTCTTCCCCTTTTTATTGGAATAACATTGATTTACATCTGTTTATATAGTTTAGGGTTACTTTTCCCACATTTTTTCTCTAGTAAATTGCCACATTAATCTTGCAAGTGTATAGATATACTCATCAACATCTACTGGATGCTCTTTATCCTTTGTGTTGTGTCCTTAGAATCTCAATTTTCTCAGACCTTCTGGTAACCTCATTTCTGCAGTCAGAATTCGATGGCTAGTTCTGAGTTGATTTTTCTGATATATTACTTTGTTTTCTTTTATATCTCATGTGTGAGTTAAATCATGTTCATTTTTTCTTTCTGACCTATTCTCACTTGAGCCATGCCATTACAAAAATGTTTCCATCTTCTCATATTGCTTATACATGGATGGGCATGGAGATTATTATACTGAGTGAAATGAGCTAGAGTAAAAGGGATACACAAAATAAAAATGTCTCTCATTTGTGGGATAAAAAAGAAACCAAAAATAAGAAATAATATCATAATACTATTCAGAGACCATAGAGACAAAGGTCAGGAGGTACAGCCCAGGTAGAAAACTTGCCACATAGAGAGATGAGTGTAGATGAGGAAAGTCTACTAGGACATGTCTTTTGATTTTAAATTCTATTTTATTTATATGAGAGTTTGTTCTTATTTCAATATGATGTTATTTAATCATTGCCATAGAGAACAATTTTAAGTGGAGAGAAGGAATGTCCCATCCCATCTTTTTTCTCCCCAAAATTGCTTTGTGTATTTGAAAGGAGGAAGTTATTGTTCTATATGAGTCTGTACAATGTTTTAGGGAGTACTGTCATTTTGAGGATATTAATCCTTTTAGGTCATAAGCAGGAGACCTGTTTCCATTTCCCCTTGTCAATTAGTTTCTTAAGTAGTGCTTTATAGCTTTCTTCATATACGAATGTTACTTCTTTTGTTAAGATGGTTACAAGGTACTTGATATTTTGAGGCAAATCTGCAAATGGTATTTGTTTATAAATTTTTGTTTTATTCATTATTTGCATATAGAAAAAACACTATTTATGGATGGAATAAAATTTTACTTAAAATATCCTAAAGACTCCATGAAAAATGCTACTGTAAACACTGACTTGTATGAAAAAGTGGCAAGGTACAATTAGCACTCACAATTTTATGACTTTTTAAATATAGAAATACGTCCCTTGCTTATGGACTAGAAGAATTAATATAATCAAAATGACAACTATCCCCCAAACATAATCCATATTCAGTGCATTCTCTTAAAAAATACCCATGACATTTTTTTAGAGACATAGATTATACACTCATAAAATTCATGTGGAACAATAATTTTACTTCCAATGCTTGACTCTTTTTCTTCTCTGGGTGTCCTTAATATCTTTTTGTCTAATGCTTATGGCAAATATCACATTAAATATAAGTGAGGTTGGGCTACCTTACCTTGTATATAATTTTAGAGGAAAATTTTTTAGTTTTTCCTCATTGACTATAATATTTTCTTTGGGCTTGTGGTAAATCAAAGCTCTGGACCTTGATTATGTTGAGGGAAGTTTCTTCAATTCCCATTTGATTCATATGTTTTACCACAAATGGGTGCTGGATCTTGTCAACATCTTTCTCTGAATTTGTTGATATGATTATATGATTCTTACTTTTATTGTATTGCTGTGCTGTATAACAGTGATTGTTATGGTGTATAATTTTTATTTTGAGTATTTTTGGCCATGCCTGCTGTGCTCAGGACTTATTCCTAGATTTGCACTCAGAAATCACTTCTGGTGGTGCTAAAGGGCTGTTATGGGGCCCTGGAAAATCAATCAACTTGTGTTAGCTGTTTGCAAGCACTTTACCTGATGTACTCTGACCCTGGTATATAAGCTTTTAGATGTGCTGTATCAACCCCAAAATGTTGAAACGGTTTTCCTTGCTCTACTTCTTACATTCAGGTCCTTTGTTGAAGATTAGTTTTTAGTATACATAAAGATTTATCTCTGGAATATCAGTTTTGTTGTTCTGTTTTGAGAGGCTGCTTTTGTTCCAGTACCATGCAGTCTTGATTATTATAGTTTTATAGCATAATATAAAGTTGAGGAAGGAAAACTTCATATTACTTTTTTTCCTAAGATTGGTTTGACCATTTAGGAGATATTATTGCTCCATATGAATTTTTACCAGAATTTAATCCATTTTCCTAAAAAATGTCAAGGGGATGTGATGGAGAGGTAATATAATGGAATAGGGCACTGCTCTTGCATATAGCCAACCCCTATCATATAGTTTAACCTATAGCATCACATATGGTCCTCCCCAAGACTGTCAAGTGTGAACCTTGAGCACAGAGCCAAGTAGTAACATCTGAGACAATCAATGTGGACTATCTACCTAAATTCTACACAAAATGAAGCTGGGGAAATAACACAGTGGTAAGGCATTTGCCTTGCATGTAACCAACCTGGGACAAGCCCAGTTTGATTCCTGGCATCCCATTTGGTCCTCTGAGCTTGCCAGGAGTGATTTCTGAGCACAGAGGCAGGAGTAACCCCTGAGCCTTGCCGGGGTTGGCCCCAAATCCAATCAATTAATAAACTGCTTTAAAATTTTTTCACAGAAAATTTCTATAGGACCTCAGTTCTTCTGTATAGTGCTTTCAGTCAAAGATGGTCTGATTTTTTCCATATTCTATATATTTTAATTTTTAATAAAGGTTTTCCACCTCTTTTGCTAAAATATTTTGGCAGCACACTATTATGAATAGGATCATTATTATTTTATTTCTCTCTTCTATTTTATTGTTTTCACATAGAAATGCTATGAATTGATGTGCATTGATTTTGTCCTAGAATTTAGATTTATCTCAATTCTTCCAGATTGCTGATAATTTATCCATTAGTGATCTTAGATAACAATAATAGTTTTTATTCCAACATTTCATCCATATTTGACAAGTGTTATTTTGGTGTGTGTGACACATGCAGGTCACACATGGGATGTGTGACACACATTGCTTAGGGCTTACTCTCTCCTCTCCTCTTCTCCCTCTTCTTCCTCCAAATATTTGTATTTTAAGCAAGTGGAATCTCTTAGTTTCTCTCTAGACATTCCTTAAAGCTATCATAGGGGACAGCATGAATCATTAGATCACTGTAGGAAGAATGGAATTCCACTATGAACTGTGGTCAATTATTAATAGGAAACCAATTTCTTTTAGGGTATCTGTGTTGTGAATATGGTGTAGGAATTAAATCAGAACATGTTGAGTGTCTACTCTGTGCCAGAGACTTTAGTAAAAAAAATTTAGGCACATTTTTCCTTAAGTCTCCTTAAAGTGTCAATGTGCTAGAGGTTATTTGACCATTTCAAAAGTAAGAAATTATGTTTAAAGGTTAAAAACTATTGTAACACAACTTTGAATGGTCTTTCTTTAGATCTTTGATGCCCAAAGCTATATGTAAGGTATTTGGGTTAGAGTCAGTGAAAGCACAACAGGTAAGCAGGTAAGAAAGCCCTGCAAACCTTATCTAAACCAATTACATGTTACTGGAAATTGTCTTAATTTTTTAAACTTTATTTATTTATTTATTAGTTTCTGGGTCACACCCAGTGGCACCCAGGGGTCACTCCTGGCTCTGCATTCAGAAATTACCCCTGGCAGGCTGGGGATCATATGGGATGCCAGGAATTGAACTGAGTACCTTCCAGGTCAGCTGCATGCAAGGCAAATGCCCTACCTCTGTGCTATCTGTCTGTCCCCTGGAAATTATCTTCTGAATATGATAAAAATGCTTTTCAAATATCATATATATGACAATAAGTATCTACTATGTCATAATAAGATATTAGAAAGCTTAAACAATTAAAATGTATTTATTTTGTCTTTGGATTGTGAATCATAATATGTTATACTGATGTCAAATTATAGAAGAGTTGTGATAATATCTGAGGTATGATCAAGTGGATGTATGTGAAGAACCTGTGTTTTCTTGTGTGTATATATATGGTCATGATACCTGTTTCAGGAGTGTTCCCACACACAGGGCTGTTAAAATATAGATAACCAACTTTTCTCAGGCAAGAGATTCAAGATGAAGTCATGGATTTATTTATTTTTTATAACTCTCTCCTTAAAGTGGTAATCCAACCAACACATTTGCCTTATTTTTTCTAAAAAAAAATGTAAGGTACTACACGTAGCTCACACAAAATGGAATCTATTCCACATAATTGAGAATATCCATGGGGTCCAGTTTAGAGGTGGGAAGTCAGAAAAGCAGGAAGTCCATTTGCCCAAGACATTCTCAGATTCTCAGTCTTTGAAATTAATCTTGCTTATCTTGTTGTTGTTCTTTTTGGAGGGGGTATGGTAACAGAAATTGAACTCAGGATCTCGAATAGTGCTCTGCCAAGAAATAGGACCCCTTATCTCTCTCTCTTTCTCTCTCTCTCTCTCTCTCTCTTACTCTTTCTCTCTCTCTCTCTCCCCCTCTCTCCCTCTCTCCCTCTCTCTCTTTCTCTCTTCTCTCTCCCTTTCTCACTTCTCTTTCTCACTGTTTTTAATATCCAATTCATAAGCTATCAGTTGGGTTTTTAAATAAATCTGTTAACATTTCATGAGCTATTGTATATTTACATAGTAAAAAATATTCTTTTTTTACTTTATGTATTTGTTGAAAAGAGAAAGATAACAAATTTCCAGGGAAGTGTGGCAGACTCCACTTCAATTAGGTAAGTAAATTAACTTTATCAATAACAGAACACATCGATGTCATGTTCCATTTGATAATATGCAACAAAAAGAATACAACATTGCCGAGGATCATGAGCTTAATTATGAAAGAATATAAGGCTCGTATAAATTGAATTAAGGATTATGTGCTCTTCATGAGAGCAAGAAGAGAAAAATAGAACTCTTTTAGATTGGAGGAAAATAAATTACATATGATGATGAAATGCAACATATAAGTCTATGCTGAATCTGGTTTCCAAAAAGATATTTGGACACTAAGTAAAGCCTGGATGGAGACAAGTTGGATAGTGTAGTACTGACAATGGCCTGATTTTGATTGCTCTATTGTGTTATTAATTAGGAAAACATCCTTTGTGTAGAAAAGAGCTATTACCATAATCATGATTAATGGGACATAATATTAATATCTTATTCATTTATTGTTTCAGAAGGAGAATAGATTTTAACAGTACTTGTATCTTTTTTTAAGTTTAAAATTCTTGAAAATACAATATTTAGATCACATTGTGGCCTTAATGTAGATGTAAAATTATAATTTACCCCACATATTGAAGAAGTTACATTGAAAAAATAACATGCTATCCTAATTACTGTTTCAAGCACTAATTCATTCTCCTCATCATATTTTACTCCAAGAGAAAAATATTCTCATTGCAAGAGGCATACCTAGAGATTGACTGGATTTGGGAATATAAAGTCTAATGCAATTCTTTTAAGAAAAGGAAAAAAGGGAGCATAAATAAGCCCCAGATTTAGAAACAATACAAATCTGTTGAAAAAAAAAACTGTGCTGCCACCAAATATTTAGAGTGGAATGTTCTAGAAATATAAACCCTGATTCTCTGGGGCCGGAGAGATAGCACAGCGGTAGGGCATGTGCCTTGCATGCAGCCGACCTGTGAGGACCCCGTTCCATTCCTGGCATCCCACCTGGTCCCCCAGGTTGCCAGGAACAATTTCTGAGTGAAGAGCCAGGAGTAACCCCTGAGTGCAGCCAGGTGTGGCCCAGAAACCAATCAATCAATTAATAAATAAAGTTTAAAAAAAACCTGATTCTCATAAATTCTTTATGTTTCAAATTAATTCTTACTGTATTCTTATATTTTATTTATAAAATAGAAAAAGACATTTGTACTTACTACAGCCTACTTGTCCAAACTATCAATGCCAATAACTTTCATTGACAGATTGTTGAAAAGGGGGAGGGCATTGGTGGTGGGAATGTTGCACTGGTGTTCTGTTTATGACTGAAACCCAACTACAATCATGCTTGTAATCAGTGCTTAAAGATTTTATATAAAAAGAATACAAAGGTTGGAATTATATGGTAAATAAAGATTTATGATACCTTGGCAAAGGAATCTAATTTCTCAGGGGAAGATAACATCTCAGACTAGATTTGATTCTTTCTGAATCCATAGTTCTGCTGTTAACAAATCCTTCCCAATTTGGGGGCTGGAGTGATATCACAGCAATAGAGTTTTGCCTTGCATGTGGCCGATCCGTGACCAACCTGTTTTCTATCCTGAGAATTCCATATGGTCTCCCTAGCTTGCCAGGAGTAATTTCTTTCTTTCTTTATTAAGTTTTTTTTTTATTGAGACCAATGTGAATTATAAGATGTTCACAGTTGTATTTTAGGTACACAGTGACAGTGAATTAGGGCCATTCTCACCACCAGTGTTTATCTCCCTCCACCATAATTCCCAGCATGCACTCCATACCCTTAGTCTCATACCCTTAGTCCCCTGGACTGCTAGTTTAACAGGTACATTTTTCTGTGTAGCTTTTTATAATTTGAATTTCTTGATTCTACTGTCCTTGACTTTGGTTTGGGTATTTAGATCTAACCATGTTTGATTTCCACTCAATGCTCCTGAGACTACTACTATTTTCTCAATTTATAGGGTTTAAAAGAAATATGAGTCAGAACAAGATGATTAATTTTCTATATAAAAGGTGAAATCCTTATCTAGAGTGATAAATAAAATTTAAAAAAAAGTAAAAACAAAAAAGGGGGGGAACAGATGTGGCAAGTATTTTATTTTATTTTATTTTATTTTTCACATAGGCACAGTAAATGTTGGGGAAATTAGAAAGGAAATTCTCCTTGCCTAAGAAATACAGGTGTCAGGGCTGGAGAGATAGCATGGAGGTAAGGCATTTGCCTTTCATGCAGAAGGTCATCTGTTGTGTATGTAAACATTTTATGGGATTATTATATTACTGACCTTACCCTGATCGGTGATTGTGCCCTACCTTAGGGTGTGACCTGGCAGTCTGCCCCCACCCTAGTGTGGTACCTGATTCTGCTTCCACCATTGGGTGGTATCTGATCCCACCATTGGGTGGTACCTGATTCTGGGGGATAAAAACAAGGGTCTGTGGAAGGCGAAGGGCTTTTTGGCTGGAACTGAGGCTGAGACTTTAAACTTCAGTCTTGTCCTCCGAATAAAGCTAATTTTTCCACAAGCCTGACTGTCTACGAGCTGTTTACCTGCTATTTCACCTCAGAACCGTTGGCTGGACAGAGTGGCAGACGCGTGCTCCAAGCTGAGGGGAAAGATCTCATCCTCCATCCCTCCATCAGTCACCCTTTTCAGGGGCTGACTTGCAACAGTCATTGGTTCGAATCCCCGCGTCCCATATGGTCTCTGGTGCCTGCCAGGAGCAATTTTTGGGCATGGAGCCAGGAGTAAACCCTGAGCACTGCCGGGTGTGACCCAAAAACCACACACACACACACACACGCACACACACACAAACAAAAAATACAGGGTGTCTCTACCCTTGATGTATACTGTCATGAGACCAGTTCCAGGCTCCAGGCATGTTATTTGTCAAGCCCCAAAGTCTTTCTTTATTGTCCCAGGAAAAGTTCTGCTCAGTCATGGTTGTCAAAGTCAATCTTTTGTAATAGAGATCTTGTTTTTACACAGATCCTAGGATAAAGCCTAGGATAAATCTTTCTTTATGGTCCCAGAAAAAGTTCTGCTCAGTCATGGTTGTTGTAGTCAATCTTCTGTAATTAGAGATCTTGGCTTTTGCACAATTCCTAGGATGGAGAGTCTTCTGATTTCATTTCACTGTTAGGTGCTAAGGTAGGGAAACCTGCCCTTAGATCTAGTTGCCTTTTCCTTGTCGTGAGGGTGTCATATAAACCTAACCTGGAGAAACGTGGTGCCAGAGTGGTATTAATGACTCCCCTAAGTGAGGGGAGGTTGATTCCTGGTGCTAGTACAGGGAACTGTACTAGTTCTAATGTTGGGAATCTGGGTTCAGGGTTGGAGGTCAATATACAATCAATTGAGGTCTAAGTGAAGTCCCCATGACAAATGTTCAAAGTGAAAGGCACCCTGCATTATAAAATTTGAATTCTTATCCTTATTAGATAAGAACTTGTTTCTATACCTAAGATTTCCCCATTTTAGTGTTTCTATGCAAAAAGGAATGATGCCATATCATATTATTGGTGCATTTGGGGGTAAAATTGACGAGCTATAAAATCTTTGTGCCCTAGTTTTGAACTTAGCTCTTGTCCATGGGCAAAACTTTTCTACTAGAATTTCCTACTAAGCAGAACCAAAACAAGAAAAAAAAAACACAACACAACAAAACAAAACAAAAGAAAATAAAACAAACCAAAAAAGGAATGGGGAAGCTACCTTCTACTAAGAATTATAACTGTTAAGAAAATGTGTCTATACTTCATTCTAGGCTCCATTCTTTGACCTGTGCAAATACAAAGATCTCTAGATACAGAGGTCTGATTTTATCATCCATGATGGAGCAGAAGTTTTCCATCCACCACAAAAGGATCTAGGGGAACGTAAATGAACATGTATGGACATGTATGAACTGTCATACATGTATGGACAGTCATACTTGTATGACAGTATACTTCAAGGTTGGAGAAACCCTGTATCGCTGAGGCCAAGGGAATTCCCTTTCTAATTTCCCCAATATTTACTGTGCCTATGCAGAAAAAAAGAAGCACAAATAATTTTTTTGGTTTTGTTATTGTTATTATTGTTTGTATTTTTTGTGCTTTTTTTTTGTTTTTATTTCAGGACCATGGTTATTGTGTGGTGGTTATCTTTATTGTTGTAGTGCTTTTTGGATTTGTTGTTTGATTTTTCTTTTTGTATTGTTGTTGTGTTTCTCTTCCTTTTCCCCTTTCTTCTCTCAAATTGATATTTATAACCTCTAGAAGGACTCCACCCATTTTTTGCTTGTTTTATTTTTTCCCCATTTTATTTTTTTTTTTTTCTTCAAACAGAACCACATAACTTGAATCATCTTGTTCCGCCTCCAAAATTGAGGGGAAATAATGAAGGGTACCAAGACCAAATGGTTGTATGATCACTACGTAGTAATAAAAATGAGCAGGCTTAAACACCAAATCCAAAGCCAACGACAACAGAATCGATACCCAATCTACAACAAGCTAGACACAGAGGGGACCACTTCTACTAGCAGTCCTGGGGGTAAGGGAAGGAAATATGGGATGCATGCTGGGAATGGGGGTGGAGGGAGGACAGCTTTGGTGGTGGGAATTCCCCTGATTCAATGTCAATATGTACCTAAAATATTACTGTGAAAGATATGTAATCCACTTTGGTCAAAATAAAATGTATTATTATTTTAAAATGTGTCTACAGAAACATAAAGAAAATATAAATATCTCCATTAAGTCTTTTGAGATGATGTATGAGTGGATAAGATTTCCATCCCTCACCATTGATCTTGTGGAGTCTTAAGAAATGGTTTGAAACAGTAAGGGATCAGGTAGTGTCCTTGAGCTGGAGGTCCCTCTGGAGCTGAATCCTGTAGCAAGCATCAGTCTACATTGAAGGGGTGTGGGAGAAAAAGGGCCATATAGAATGAGACAGCAGGAGTGGTGGCTGCAGCTTCTTGCTGGGGCGAGAGATGCGGGACTGAGTGGATGTCTTTTCCCTTTTGGAGCTGGGTGGCAGCTTGCTGGGACAAGGGAAGGTCCTGGTTCCTGAGGAGTTAAAAACTGATGTTAAAGAGGGTTAAATAGGAAGAGATAATGTATCAGGGTTGAGGGGATGAGAGGATAGAAGAAGTCTTGTAAGGTGGTGAACTGAGGGTGGGAGGGATAATATATGAGGGACTATATACTATATAGGCAGGGATAATGTACAATACAGATTAGACAGAGAGGAGTTTACCACATACACATTCACACCTACTTATAGACAAAAATTGGAGATCTATTTGTAGATTGTTGTTGGAGGTCTGAAACATATGGGATGGATCAGAGTGCTTAAAAAGAATGGGGCTGGTACATGGGGGAAAGGTTTTCTAATTTCTAGGCAGTCCATCAATGGTAGGGTAAACTTTGCTAAATAAAACTTTCAGGGTTAATTGTGACTGGAGTATTTTAGGATAAACATAATTTCATGTTTAGAGTACTAAGCAATATGCTAGTGAGCACTATAAGAAAAGTCTACCCCATGTAGTATCATCTACTGTGCCTTGTGATCGATGTTCTTTTCCTGAAAGAAAACTGACTGCGCGGGCATTATGAAATAATGAATAATAGTATTGTAGCTTGAATTTTAAAAGAAATTTTAAATAAAGAAAAAGAAAAATAACATAATAGTAATTAACAAAAACATATAAATGAGTGTGGCCTATAACAAAAGTCTATGGTGTGCTGTTGCCTATTTCAGTGGTCTCTATGGACATAAGCATTAGATCATAGCAGCAGACCTAATAGAAGGAAATTGGTAAATTGGAGTATTTTGTTAATATATTGTCATAATGAGCATTGTATTTGGAGACTAATATGATAGAGCACTGAAATGTGAAATTAGGACATTCAACCAGGAGTGATTTCTGAGTACAGAGTCAGGAATAACCCCTGAACCCACCAAGTGTGGCCCAACCCCCCAAAGAACAACAACAACAATAACAACAACCAAAAAAAATCCACTAATTTCTAGTGCTTTTTTTCCTCTGAAACAGCTCAACCCTTCTCTATTGTTATACAGATATCAGATTCACATGTCTTGGTAACTCTGGAGTTACTATTTTTTCTGGCTCTGGTTAACTACACAAGGCCAAGGAAGATTTGGTTACCAGCTCTGTAAAAAGAAAGGATAGGTGATCAGAAGAAAATTGGCTGTGTAAGTTATAAACCTGAAGACTGCACTGGTCTCTTGCTGAAACCTTTCGCAAACTCTTGAAGATATTCCAGAATTTGTTGCTAATATATAGAAGACTAAGAAAAGCTGTTAGACACTCTGATCAAAATTATTATAAATCTATGATTATCTTTTCACCTAGTGAGGTGTCTCTGCCACATGCTGCCCCCAGTTGAACATCTCTGAATAAGGTAAATTTTTTATATGAGATAACTGAGTTAATCATGTGGCTTTAAGTGTGACTCCATGGTGGTTTTATTTATTTATTTTTGTCTTGTGTACCCTGGTCCTGAACTGCACTGACTATATAGAAAAGTATCCTACTTGTTTTTATAACCCCTCACACCCTATCATTGAAATCTCTCAAAAGCTTTGAATAAGATTTGCATCTGTTGATCACTATACAGAATTTCTCCCTGAGACTTTACAGAGGAGTGAGATGTGTAAAGTGAACCTGAGTTATCTAAATAGTTTTCAATCTTTTTATACCTGTAGAATCATGAAATAAAAATATTTGTGAATCTTGGTAGAGACAAATGTATATATATATATATAAATATTTATATTACTATATATACCAGTATTTTTATTTTTATTTATTTTATTTTTTATTATTTTTTGTTTTGGGGCCACATCCAGTGATGCTCAGGGGTTACTCCTGGCTATGAGCTCAGAAATCAGTCCTGGCTTGGGGGGACCATATGGGATGCTGGGGGATTGAACTGTGCTCTGTCCAAGGCTAGTGCAAGCAAGGGAGATGCCTTACCGCTTGCGCCACTGCTCCGGCCCCATATATACTAGTATTTTTATAGTAGCATTTTGTACTACTGTATAAAATATTATAAAGCATTTTTTCCAAGCAAATCATTTATTAAGGCAGTAATGGCTTTTTCTCTGACAAGAAATTTCTGTAGACTGGCTTTAATCTATTTTCACAGTTGTAAATCACTGATCTAAGTGATATGTCAGTATCACACAAAAAGAGACTAGCAAATATGGGAAGCTATATCTTGGAGTGGCACTAAAACCTTGAAATTTATTCAAATTTTCAGTCATGAATGCAGGGAACTCTACAGGAAAAAATAGTTTGCAGGTGGAACCCCCACACTTAATATTTTACATAATTTATTTCAGCATCTGCCAATGTGTTGTTAAACTAAACAATCTGAAGTTCTCTGATCAACAATGGTGAAATGATCTGAATGATTAGCTTTCTATGAACTTTATCTTCTATATTTTCTTTGCTAAAATCCTTGTCTTACTCTATTTCCAGCATTCATCTTTTTTGTCTTACTGTTTGTAAGACATGCTAGATAGCATATGGCAAAATCTTTGAAACATTTAACAAAGATAATTAGATATCATAAAAAATAAAGTCACAGTCCCTAAAAGAATTTCTGCAGCATAGCAATAAATACCAAAACACAGACACAAGAATGGATGAATCATTAAGTAATTAGTTTGAGTTTATGTGATAATGCTCTAAAAACTGCCTAATATTTGTTAATGTCACTGATAAAAATGTCCTTTGTAATATTTTGGAGGGGAGAGCTATGGCAGTTAGAACCCAAAAGGTTCAAGAGGCCAAGAGGGCTTCTCAGCATGTCTGAGAACCCTAAGAGGAGCTGTTTCCCTCATTCATCCTGTCTCCACTTCTGCAATCACAGAAGTGCCTGGTCACTAGTCTCCACTGGACACACCTCCTATCTATTGCTATTCACACATGACCATTTTTAGACATTGTGAATGAGAAACATGAAGGTCTGAAGCATCTTTCTCTAATTTAATCATACCTAAGACCATCCCCAAATTTTAAATGTTTAACAAAGCCTATATAGCTTGTGCCTTGTTGATTCTGGAAACAGCATCAAATGCACTTTTAAAACATCACACATTTCATTTCTATCTTGGTAATTTTTTTTTCACATTTCCCCCAAAGCTTTTACACTTATTACTACTAAACCCTGTAACCTTGGTGGGATGATTCACAATCCAACATTGGTTCCTTCCTTAAAAATACATTTCTTAAGTCATGTTTTATGGAATTTGTCTAAAATTTTAAGTAGAAATGATATTTTTGACTTTTCACTGACTAGAATTTTGCCTGATTATTACTTTGATATCTGCAGAATCTAAACATTATTACTGATTTTGAGAATTTGAATTACATTTTAATGACCAATCCAGCAAAAAATTATTTATATTTATATACTTAAAATTATAAATTATTTATTAGTAGGAATTGATGAAAGAAAGACTATGTATTTAGAGGTAAATCATGCTTAAATTCATCATAAAATAATAAATAGTGCCAGTAATGTAGATTAGCAGTGGAAAGCATGTTTTATATGTATGAGACTCAGGGTTCGATCCAATCTCTGACTCTACAAAAAGAAATAAAAAATAAGTAGTAAGAGAAATAACATTTTATTGAATCTGGGAGTATCTTGAAATATCAATAAGAATATTTCTGACAGTGCTAAGAGCACAAATTAAAATTATGATTTCTAAAGCTCTATGAAATGCAAGCAATTTTCTTCTGTTGTGCAAATTTGCTCTAATTTTTAATAGTAAAATGAACTGAAAGAATTGATGCTATATATTTTAAATATATGTTTAATTGAGACCATCTCTGTTCATATCTTGTATTGCAAGTAAGTCAGTAGCTGGAGAATTAATAAGACTGGTGAAGTCAGAGTTAGAGGAGGAGGTGAGGGAGCGGGCAAGGTCAGAGGAGGGTCTGTGGAGGGTGGGGAGCCTGATAAGGAGAGAGTTCAATGACTCAGAATTGGGTGGGTGCAGAACAGAAGTGCAAAATAGCCAAAGTTACCCACCCTTCCGCAGTTATTACAAGGATACTTCCTGGTAATGTCTTGTTGAAGGACCATTTCCCAGCAGATTTTGCTGAGGAATTAACTATTGGAGCTGTATAGCTGTACATTAAAATTACAGGCAGCTCTGAGCATCAATTTATATAAAGAGTATGTATTCCCCTGTAGAATGGGAAATAAAGGATGCATGACTTAGGACTCTAAAGAAGTTGGAAGTGCTTCAAAGTTTTATGTAAATCAAAGTTACTCCTGAGATGTCTGAATTATGATTTATTTTTAGCTATAACTCTTTGTAATGATATGAATTATTTATGTTAAAGAAAAATTGCCTGAGGTGGGAGAGCTAGCTCAATAGACTGAGTACGTGCTTTGCATGCAGGAATCCTGGCCCCTACCAGTATATGGTCCACTCAGCACTTCCTGGAGTAACCTCAAAATACATAGCACTGTCAGGTATGTCTCCAAACCATGAATATATATATTTGGCCTTTAGAATTCTGAGTTAAGTGGAAAAAAAACCTCAATGCAATTAGAAACCATTATTTTCTCCTTCAGGTTGGCAACATATGTATGTAGGGTAGAAACCCCTCCCCCTGAATTCATTTGGCCCCTCCCTTTTCAAGACCGTTTGTTCCTCACTTTTAAATGGGAAATGGGTCCCGGTGTCCAATATGGTCCCCCGTGCCTGCCACGAGCTATTTCTGAGCAGACAGCCAGGAGTAACCCCTGAGCACTGCCGGGTGTGGCCCAAAAACCAAAAAAAAAAAATGAGAAATGGATTTGTGTAATTATTTATCATGTATGATTGTCAAAGTGATAAAAATATTAAAATGTATTGTATCAAAATATTACCCATTTAAATGTAATACTAGAGCAACCTCAGGAAATTCCATCATTAGAAATGTTCCATCATTAGGAAAAATTGTACTGAATAAAGTGGTTCATACTCTTTCCAATGTTCTGGATCTTCTTGTGACCAAATAATGCCATGAACCACTTACTCCATTAGGTAATTTATATAAGAATATACAATATAACTTTAGATTGCTAATCAGTCCAGAGGACCAAGGATGGACATTGTTTGGTTTGAAGCATAAGCTCCAAAGGACATACTTCTGAGCGAAATATTCCAGTTGGCAATTCTGAAGAAGGTCTGATGGATGACCTGAGGATGGTCAAAGATGTCCTTCCATTAATAGTCTATGCAAACATGTACTTAGGACTGAAGTTGTTTAGCATTGCTTTATTATAGTGTCTGTTTTACTAAAAATCATTGTACTCGAGATATTTTCAGATTTCTCCATCTATTATTTATCTCAGAGGTATTTTTCTTATTTTCCAAACCTCTTGCACCAGTTTCTCCAACATTTTTCTTTTATTCGGGGAGTTATGTTCTGCGGTTACACCCCCCACCATCTTCCTGGCTCCCAGCCCAAGTGCTGCAAATGTTTTCATCTGGCAAAAGCATATTGCTGGAATGCCCAGGGGAGAAGGAAGGTATAGGACTAAGGAACTATTAATATCCTGTTGCCTGCTGTTCAAGGACATGGGAAGCCTGGGAGGAGTCTGTGATGAACTAAGGTGAATATGTAACAATCCCAGGACTGTAAGCGGAAGAAGACTGATTTCCCCAGGCCTAGGAAGAGATATTTCCTGTCTTTCAGGGAAGTAGGATGTGACAAGGGATTACTTATCCGCCTGGTCCCTGCTCAGTGAGTCAGCTGATGTACTTGAAAGAATGGCAAGTAACATGATTTTACATATTTGTAGATTTTTACATACCTTACAGCTTGCCAAGGCAAAACCAGACTTTGTTTTCAATTTGTATTTTATTTTTAAAGAATAAAAACATTTTACCTTAGGTAAAATAAAAAGAACAGTTTCCATTTTTTGTTTATTTAAAAACAGTGGTTTACAAAGTTGTTCATGATATAGTTGTTTTTGTCATTCAATGTTCCAACACTTATCTTGCAACCTGTGTGATTTATTCCACCACCATTGTTCCAGTTTCCAAACCATCCCCTATATCAGCCCCTTTAGTAGACACAAAATAATTTCTTTTACATTGCTTGTTATAACTAGATGGCTAATGAAATCATTTTACTTCAGTAAAATAAAATTTGTAAAATAATTTATAGCTCATAATAGGATCATTAATTCATTGCCTGAGGGTTTCCGAAGCTGTTTGTTACTATTTGAGCCTCCTGAGTTATTGTTTATGTTTACTGAGTGCAGTTGGGTTCTATGCTACTACATAGTTGGTTTCCAACTGTGCTCATACCGGACTGCCATTTATGTGGAATTCAGAGGTGCTGTGGAGTTCCAGGTGTCTTTGAATTGGGTTAATAAGTTTACATAATTGTGGGGTTTTAAAGATCGAATTTCAGCAGTGTGGGGATTCTCTTCCTGAAGGTCCTCCAGAAGTTTTAGCTGTGAATTTTAGTGGCTTGACTTGCATCTCTTCTGACCTAAGTCAAAATCTGTAGTGCTGGGCTAATAGTTTTACGTGGTGGTGGCTGTGGAATGTGGGTGTGGCTACAAATCACTCTTGGAAGGGATGGCAGGGGCCTTTTGAGGTGAGTTGTACCTTTCCTGATTGTTTTGTAAATGTCTTTTTACACTTTATTTCAAAATTGGACGCAATTAACTTTTTCATATTCTATGCATTCCAGATGGTGTATTTAAATGTTTTAAAGATACTTTTTTAATGGAGGTTAAAACTTATAGACTGGAAAGTACACTAACTTTAAATGCATGATTTAATGAAAATCTCATGTACATGATAAGATGTAGTTAATTTCTAGCTCCAAAATCTCTACACTTTTCCTCAATCAATCCAGGGGACTTCAGTCTAGCTTCTTCCAATGTAAATCCCCAATAACTATAATTTTCCAAAGAACTATACATGTATAATATACTCTGTGTTAGCCTTCTTTCAGCAATGTCATGTATAAGTTTTACCCTCATTTTTCATTTTGTTTTGTGTGCATGTATAGTGGGAAGTGGTAAAATTTATTTTACTATACTGATTTGGGTTGATTCCGTGCTTCGGATAGTATGAATAATGTTCTGTGAATATTATTTCTTGGTACACATGATGCTCTCTTTTGTGAAATGTCCTAATAGTAGTCTGGGTATAGTTTTGTTTTTGGAAACATTCCCAAATAATTTTCTAAAATGTATGCATTACAATTGTCCCATATGGTAGTTATTTCTTATTGAGATATCACTGAAATATAACACTATTAATTTTAGATATATAACACAATGATTCAATTTGATATTTCTATACATGGAAAAATGAAAAACAATAAATCTGGTTGTCATATATCCTTAAACACAGTTGCATTTTAGTATGTAGCTGGTGAGACTTGATCAGATTTATTCTGTTAGCAACCTTCACTATACCAGAGCATTACAAACCATAGTCACTATGCTAACCATTAAAATATTTTTCCTCTGTGTATGTTTTATTTATATTTCATTTTTATTTTAGTTTATTACGTTTTTTATTTTTATTTTATTAAGTTATTTTATTTAAATATCATGCCTGCCTTTGATATTCATTTTACAGCTGGGTATTGAAATTTTTAACCCCTTCACTCAATGTAACCTCTCTCACTATTTCTTTTAACTAAAACCAGTTTTTGTTGTGTGAGCATGTTTTGTTTGGTTTCTTATATTACATATAAGTGAAAGCATGTTTTGTTTGGTTTCTTGTATTACATATAAGTGAAATCACGTGGTATGTGACTTCTTCTGACTTACTTCATCTAATATTACATTTTCAGTGTTCATCCATGTGGTCACAAAAGGCAAGAATTTATTCCTAAATGCTAGGGCATATTCCATATAAAAGATTTCATTGACTTAATTTCATGTATATATTATGGAATAGGATTAATTTGATAAATCACTAATATTATTTTCAATCTACATAGTTTAAATATATTTATCAAATTACCTATCAGCATGATCCCATCTTATCTATCCATTGATAATTATATTATTTCCATATCTATGTTACTGTAAATAATGTTGCAATTAATGTAGGTAGTGAATATATGTATTTTTGAAATTAAATGTCTCTTAGATGTTAACCACTTATCATATCAGTATTGGGTGAATAATTTCTTTGATTTTGTGAGTGATCTTTATAAGCTTTTATTATTTTCTTTGAGGAGCAGAAACATCTTAATTTGATGTAGTCCTATGTATATATATCTTTGCTTCCACTTCTTTGGTTAGTGGTTAAGAATGCCTTTAGCTTCAATGTCAATGATATTGACATTTTTCCTTATGTATCTATGTATCTTAGGTATCTATATCAAGTCTGATATCCCCATCTATAATCTATTTTGTTTTCGTTTTTGTGCATTTTTCCCAACACCATTTGTTTGAAGAGGCTTTCCTCACTGTTTCCACAATACCTATCTGAAAATGGTAATATATATAAGCTACTTTTAGAGATTAACATAAACAAAATTGAGCTGCATTACAAATGGGGAAAAGAGATTTTCTCAACGAAGAAACAGAGAAGAGCAAAAGGCACATAAAGAACATTACCCATCATTAATCCTCAGAGAGATGCAATTCCAAGCAAAAATGAGATATCTCACACCACAGAGATTGGCATACATCACAAAGAACAAGAACGAGCAGTGTCTGCCTGAATGTGGGACACTTTGTGATCACCTGTTTTTGGTGCCCCATCAAACTTATTTAGGACATCATTACTTTTCTTAGGATATCTCTGCCTCTGAGGGATGCGCCTCACTTCTACCTGGAGTTATGTAGGTACATAATGACTTGCAAATAACCCTCTGATGAGAAGTGAGTCTTATATTCTCCTTGAAGTTCCTTTTTTGTCAACATTTACATGTTATGCCAGCCATTTTTGTAAGAGATGCAGTCCCAAAGCTGGTCAAGAAGATGCAATCCCAAAGCATATCAAGTCAAAAAAGCATGACCTCATGTGACACTGTGTGAAGTAGTTGCTACAGAAAATTAAATAATTTTGGAGGCGCACAAAAGAGTTGTAGCTGAAATGTCAGAAAGTCTTTATTGAATATGCAGGATCTTTAGTCTTAATATAAAGTTCTTACCATGCCAAGCCATGAGCAATAAGGGAAGAACCCATAAATTGAGATAGAAAGACTTATGATGGACTGTAAGCTTCGATGGAAGAAAATGGGCATGTAAAACGGGATAATTGAAAATGTGGAGGCAGAGGATCTGGTGAATTGTTGATTACAAGATTTTCACCATTGCTTCTCTGTTCCTTTCAGGGACTCCAAGCTCTCTGCCTTATTTCTGGATGTCCTCTGTGATGCTGTTCCCAAACCACCTGACTAGAGATGGGGACAAACAACACAAAGAGGGGTGACATCTCCCCATAATTAATTATTCCTAATTGGACCAACTTTCCTCTTTCATAGAGTTCTGGTTATAATACCTATCAATATTCCCTAGCTCTAGGGCACTCTTAAGCTCCATAGTTCTTGCTGAGCTTTCCCCAAATGTGCCTTACTTATCCTGAGTATATCCTGTTACTCTTCAGATTTCACCCATTATGTTTGGTTAGTTTTAAAGAGGTATTGCCTGTTTTCTACCCTTCATCCCATGTTGATTTTCTCTGAATGATAAATACTGTAAGTGGAGGATAGTCAGTTCTCTTAGTCAATGAAGCTGAGAGCCCCCTGATCCCATGTTTTTCTTTCTTAATCCTTATGGTACCCCTGCTTCAGGCCTATTCATTGGGGGCTGGATTCTGGCACCTTACACTTTAATAAATCCCTGTCAATACAGTCTAAGTGGATTTCTGTTGTCTTCAAATAGTAATCTTGATGAATATTATTATTTATTGCTTAGATGCATTGTTTAATTTTTTTCAGCAAACCCAACTAAGTGCCATTACCTCTCTCTCTCTCTCTCTCTCTCTCTCTCTCTCACACACACACACACACACACACACACAACACTCTGTAAAGGAATATGCACAGACATAAAGATATGGAGGCTCAGGTACAATGTCTGTATAACAGGTTTTATCAGCAGCTTGTACATATCCCTTCCATTCACAGGTTTATTTATCCAAAGCTGCTCACAGAACACCTCTGACTGAACATGTTTGCTTTGCTTATTTGTTTGTTTTTCTGGCTGTGGGATGATGCAGGGCTTGGGTACAGGGCAAGCCAGAAGTATTAGAAACTCAATTCTCCAAGAAGCAGGTGCCAGATAGGATTAGGAAGATAAATATCACTGTTCCTTGTGATTTTGAGTTATTTTGAGGAATGACATACACACTATTCCTAAGCTCCCCTGTGATACTGGCTCCTAATTGTTCATAGTAGTTAATCAATAACTGTACTGTTACCTTTATGTTATTCCCTAAATCTTTTCCCTAAATCTAATCTAGTTAGTTCTCCATTTTATTTTATAACGTTATACATATATCTGTGTTTAAAATATAAAGTACATTGTCAGGAATTTATAGTTTTAGAATATTATACTTTATAAGAGAACACAGTTTGAAGGCTTCAGAGATAGTACAGTGAGGCATTTGTTTTGCCTGTAGCTGACCAGAGTTTGATTTTCTAACATCACAAGAACCACTAAGAGTTATCAAAATTTGAGGACAGAGCCAAGAGTAAGACTTGATTACTGTGGGCATGGCTTAATAGTCCTGAAAATAAAGAAAATCCAGTTTTATGAGTATTTGTCTAACTTTATGCCTGAGAGCACTCTTTGTGGATTCTTACATTAGACAAGAGAGAAGTTAAAGCAAGGCTATAATGGATGAAAGGGCAATAATGACAAAGACAGCATCAGGTTAGAGGATGAAGTGGGTCACCACATTAGTAAGAGGCTCTTTTTCAGAGACTTAGTATAATTTTAGACAATAAGCAATATCTTGGTAATTGGTTTAATTGCATAAATATTAATATAATAAATTAATAATTTATTATTAATATAATAATATATTGCTTATATTATTCCCACCACCAATGTTGACCTCCCTCAACCAAAGTTTCCAGTGTGCCTCCCATAACTCCACCTTTACCCCATGGCTTGTCTAACAGGTCCATTTTAAGTTTAGTTTGTTATAGTTTGGGTCTCTTGCTTTGATTATCATTGACATTGGTTTGGGTATTTAGTTCTAACCATTTTTTCTCCAACGGTCATCTTTTTGTAAAAAGTTGGTGTGTCTGTGGTCTGCCTTATCTTAAAGTAGTCCTTTCAGTTCTTTTAGAATTGGTTTTGAGTCTGTCAAGTTCCTCAGCTGTTGTCTATCTGTGAAGCTGTGTATCTTTCCTTCAAACATGAATGTAAGTCTAGACACTTCATATCCTTAACTAAATTGGAGCCATCTCAGTTACATGGTGTCCTAAGCAAAAACAATTAAAAACCCTAAAATTCAATCTGCATTTTTCAGCCTTCTTTCCTAACTCATCACTTTCCAAATATCTTTCTGTTCTAACCTCTATGCAACTCAAGGGTTCATATCTCTTTGCCTTTATCACATTCTTCCTTAAATAAGTTCCTAGTAATTACTATCACAGCCTATAAACAGATTCCGACATCTATCTGAATGTACTATGATAGTAGGCTATAAGACATCTTCCCAGGGGACCAAAGCAATAGTACAGAGGCGATTAATTATATTGCATGTGCCCAACCCAGGTTTGACCCCACTCATATTTTCTAAGATCACCAAAGTGACTTCCTCTGCACAGATCCAGGAATGATCCCAGATTAATGCTGGCTATGACTCCCAATCCAAAACCAAGCCAAACTAAAATATCCATCTTTTTATATTATCTTTTGTTTTTGTTTTTTGGGGCCACACCTGGTGGCACTCAGGAATTACTCCTGGCTCTGCACTCAGAAATTGCTCCTGGCATGTTCAGGGAACCATATGTGATGCTTGGAATTGAACCTGGGTCAATCCTGGATTGGCTGCATGCCCTACCACTGTCTAGCACTCTGGTCCCATTCTTAGATTATATTATATCAAGAGGGATCTCTATAAAAAAATCCAGTCATCTTTCACACTTATGGTCTTCTATTGGTTTCTCTTATTATCTTGGGGATAAAAATGCATGTAGATTTATTTTTAGGCTGAGAGCTTTGAACTCTCTCCAGGTCACTTCTAAGTTCTGCTTGCTTTATCTATTCTGTCCCTTCTAAGCATTTTACAGGCACATTGTTTTCAGAAGTCCCCTCAGCCCATGTCAGTCTGTGCTCCCTATAGTTATGGTTGTTTTACTGTTCTTTTCAGCAGACTAAGTAGGGATAATGTAAAACAAAACATATAATATGCAATTAAATTGCATTTCAGATAAACAGGGACTATTTATTATGTAAATATCTTCCATGAAATATTTTAAATCAAAAATGACTCACTAGCTACCTAAAATATAAATGGACACTGTATTTTTATTGTAAATTAGACAACCTTTTCAAGAGTGTTAAAGAAAAGAGAGTTCAAAATCCTGGCAAATGCTATTATTTATTAGTGTTCAGAATTAAGACAAGGTGACAAAACCAGTGGAGATCTTTTTCAGCCAGCCACCAAAATGAACTATTCCAAGAATTGCTTGAGTTAGTCCAGAGAGATGGATGCAAGTCTTTTTCTGAATGGATATAATGTGGTCCATCCTTGTGTTCACCTTTATTCTTGTTTCTATTTAAAGTTCTTCCCTACACCCCACCCAAAGTCCATTGCTAGAATGACTGTCAACTTGTAGTAGTTGATGATCAGTCTTCTTTTGATAGTCTTTTCATGGTCTTTGTTCCATAAAAATTGTATAGTCTCTTTTTCCAGTTATTCAACAACCTTTTTTGCTTATACGTAGAATTATATTTCTTGATAGTTGTCTGGGCTCCTGGGATTCTTTGAATCAAAGGCCTCAATACCTTTGGACTGATTCAAGTTTCAGACACTGCTTTACTCAAAATACATTACCAGGGGGACCTTCCTATCTTCTCACTTTCCTGCCTTTGTTGACAAGCAAAATATCCATTCATTAAAGAATAAGCCACTGTGACATGTCCTTGGAAGGCATACAAGTCTATAGTTGAGCCACCAATCTCTAATTCTACATCTGGAGCTACAGAATAAAGCCAGTCTTTAGAAATAACATACCCTGATCCAAATTTTGGGAGACTAAAATATGAGTAAACATAGTTAGATTCTAGGAGAAGTAGGATTGTGACTAAAGTCTCAGAGCAAAAAAGCTAACATACATGAAGAAAGAAAATAAAATATAAATATTTCAAGCACCTGAAATATTTATCAGAAAATGCCTATGAGAGGAGAAAACAGAGAACATAACCTAAGGGCTATGAAAAACAATACATATTTGAAACCTGACGTCATACCCATCTGGGATCCATGAGGAAGTTTAATGAAGAGAGGTCTGTATGCCAAAGAATCTCAGGCAATTTTGTTGATGTTAGAGAATCTATAGCATGGACGGTTCCATGAATGTTATGAGTCAAGCTCGAAATAGTTATTCCTTAATAGGCAATACCACTAACATTATAGTTGGCAAGTTTATCAGTCCTTGAATCCTGCCCTGACACAGAGATAAAAGATAGACCCCAGGGTATCTTTCTAACTACTTAAGAACATGTTTAAATCTTCCTTTCAATATGTATGATTTTTCTCTTTAGAGCAAGGCTTGATACATCAGCTAAGTTTCAGAACTGCATAGATTGTTTACATTATAACAGATATTTCAACACAAAAGAAGGACATGTGGAATGAGAACAAATATTTGCAATGTTGCTGAATTCTGGAGAGCAAAGGAATTGGACCAACTCTGACCCCAAACATTTTACCAACTAAATTGGAATTCAAAATCATTCCTAAGTAACAATAAACCCCATCCCCTACCTCCAGGAATTCAGAGTGCAGTTCAGGGTCAGTGGTAAAACATATTTACAGTTCTAAGAAAACTATTTTGCCAGAATTATGTGAATGGGCATGGTAATAATAAAAGGCAAAGGAATTGCCATCTTTCATATGCTCCCATGGAGGGAATTATTTAATTTTTAGTTTATAACCCTATCTGAAATTGTGAATAGAGTCAGGAGTCTTCCAACTGTGTAGGTTCATATCATCCTCCCCTACCTCTGCTTAGCAATCATGCATGTCATCCTCATCAATTGGCCTTGCTAGTCAATTTGGTAGAGAAACATCAACTATGGCTTAACTCAGAATACCTGACCTTAAGACAGTGGTTCTCAAATAGTGGGGCACGCTCCTCCAAGTGGGGGTGCGAGGCTCCATAAAGTGTGGTGCGTTTGACCTCGGCAAACCCTCATAACAAGCTAAGCCCCGTGTTTATCTCTCTGTATGTCTCTGGAGCTGAGAGTTGCTGTGTCCTGCTTCAAACCCTGCTTTGAAAAGCTATGCATTGCAAAACATGCTCATTGTAGCCATTAATCCAGACATCACCTCCGATTAAAAAATCAGCTCAAATTATTTTATGTATTTTTGTTTTTCAGGTTAAAGTTTTCTTAATAAAGATATTATTTAGAGTCATATGGGGGTGTAAAAAATGTTTTCTTCTTCCTAGGGGGGCATGACAGAAAATAATGGGTTCTTCAGTAGTGTATGAAAAAAATTGAACATAAAACTTAGAAGATTGAAAGTTAGACTCTATTGTACAATTTAAGTAGGTGGGTCCAGGTACCTCCCAAATGTCAGGGCCTCTCCTTTACCCATGAATAACATTACTCATCTTGTCCCTGGTATTGCTTCTTCCCATGTAGTTGTTTCACCTTTCTTAACTATACCCTAGTAGTTCCTGTTATGTGGGATGTATACTTTGCTTTTCACTCTGGAGAAGCCTGGGCTTTTCTCTTGAGCACAACATTTTCTCTCCCTTCCCTGTATTTCCTATAAAAGTCTTTTTCACTATTAATCTCTTCCTGAAATTTTTTCTCTAAGAAAAGGAAATGGACCTAGAAGGCCTGAGTAAGATTTAGGACTGATATTTCATTCCTGCAAAAGAAAAATTCCTCATTCCAACCTGAGTGGCTCCTGAGAAGTTTTCATAACCCTTTCCCACAGTGTGTCAAACATATAGAACCCAGATAAGGTTTGACAACTGCCTTATGAAGCTAGTGAGACATTTATATTGACATAAGTTCAGCATAGCAGATTTACATGAGTACTAGATTTCCCTAAGTGAACAAGTGGGTAGAAAGAGAGAAGCAGACTTCCTTCTTTTTTAACCTGTTTAAACTTTATTCATTCTTTTCAAAAACTGAATTTTAGAGTTGTAAAATTTTTACACATTCCATATAAACTCCAAAATATATTAGCAAATAATGTTTAAACGCATTTTTAAGGGCCAGAGCGATGGTTCAGCTGTAGGGTATTTGCCTTGCACATGGCTGATCCAAGACAGACATTGGTTCGATCCCTGGTGTCTCATATGGTCCCCCAAGCCAGGGACAACTTCTTTTTATTTAATCTTTACTTATACAATTTGATTACAATTACAATTTGATTACAACTATAATTGATTGTAGTTGGGTTTTAATCATATAAAGAACACACCCCTTCACCAGTGTGTCATTCCCATCACCAATGCCCAAATCTCCCACCTTCCTACTACCCCTACCCCGCCTGTATTTGAAAAAGGCTTTCAACTTCCCTCATTCATTCACATTGTTATGTTGGTTGTCAGTGTAGTTATTTCTCTAACTGCACTCACCACTCTTTGTGGTGAGCTTCCTATCGTGAGCTGGATCTTCCAGCCCTTACCTCTATTGTCTCTGAGAATTATTTTAAAAAGTCTTTTATTTACTTAAAACTCATAAATGAGTGAGACTATTCTGTGTCTATATCTCTCCTTCTGACTTATTTCACTCAGCATAATAGATTTCATGTACATCCATGTATAGGAAATTTTTATGACTTCATCTCTCCTGACGGCTGCATAATATTTCATTGTGTATATGTACCACTGTTTCTTTAGCCATTCATCTGATGAAGGGCATCTAGGTTGTTTCCAGAGTCTGGCAATTATAAATAGTGCTGCAATGAATATTGGTGAGAAGAGATTTTTGTATTGTATTTTTGTGTTCCTAGGGTATATCTTAGGAGTGGTATAGCTGGATCATATGGGAGTTCAATTTATAGATTTTTGAGGAATCTCCATATTGTTTTTTATAAAGGCTGGACTAGATGGCATTCCCCCAGACTTTCTTCTTCATACAAGCCACCTGGATAGCCATACTCTTTCACTGGTGGGAGTCTTAACTTCTACAAGTAACACTGAGACTTATTGATGAGCCTCACATCTGACTCCCAACCTTAGGGTGTGCCTGTTGTCTCAAAGTTTACTTTGAAGTGGAGTCTAAGCAGTATATGTGATAAGATGTTTGTCATGAATTATCCATATCTTATGGGGCTGGCCATATATGAATGAATAGGGAAAGGAGAAATACAAGTAGGGTTTAGTATTCCAGACAATCTGGGAGGGGAGTTCTGGTTTGGGGAGCCAGTCACACCTAAAAATAGTCTCCAACCTGGATCTTGGGTTCCAGCTGTTGGGCGTGAGACAATAGAGATTTGATATATATAAAACTGGAAGATGGGGCCCAGAGAGATAGCACAGTGGCGTTTGCCTTGCAAGCAGCCGATCCAGGACCAAAGGTGGTTGGTTCGAATCCCGGTGTCCCATATGGTCCCCCGTGCCTGCCAGGAGCTATTTCTGAGCAGAGAGCCAGGAGTAACCCCTGAGCAATCCGGGTGTGGCCCAAAAAAACAAAAACCAAAACAAAACAAAACAAAAAACTGGAAGATGCATCTGGGAGATCATCAGGGCCTGAAAATAACTATTTTCCTATAGACTATGTGTTTTTCAGAAGAGACAGAAAAAGGAGCACTGTGAATAGCTCCATGCGCCTCCTCTAGTAGCAGAGAAAAGAAACAAAATATTAATACTTTCTATAATCAGAAACATGAAACAAAAACCTATGTTACATAGGTTATATCTAAGTCATAAAGGAAAAGTAATTTTCCCCATAACTCCAGGTAATTGACTCATTACTATATAACAATGAGTTTGCATTTGAACTAGAATCTATCTGACCTCACAGCTAATATCATTTTTGTTGTTCTGGCATTCTATTTTGTATTTTATTTGAAGCACTATAATTTACAATACTGGTAATAATAGGTTAATGCATACAACTATTCATCACATACCCTCAACTAGAATGTCTTGCTTTCCTCCACAATTCAGGGTCCCCTCTCAAACACCATCTTTTCCCCTTGGTAATCCAAGTTCTATAAACCATTTCTCAGGTTCTACTTTTTTTTTTTATCATTTTTTATTCCCAGGTGTGTATTATCTTAACTGTTAAAGTCTCCTGATATATACATGGAGGATGATAAGTAGACAAATATGGCTTATTATCTTGTTTATGAATCTATATTTATATGTAGAGACATATATGCAGCTTCCCTGAATTTACTCTGATACTCATAAAGTAAAATAAATAACAATTATTAGTGTTTTCAAATGTATTTGTAATATTTTCTCCTCTATTATACACTAGCATGAGCTCAAGTGCTTACATACAGGCAGATGGATCAAGCCCTTGAACTTTGTCCCTGTGTCTTCATTACAAAGAGAGATTATATGCTAATCTGAGTGGTAGAAATCTTGTAGAATTCTAGAATACTCTCAGAAGACAGGTCAAGGACAGTTGGAGAAGACTCAATTATTATAAGAGGGAAGTGTCTTCTGCTAAGAGGTGAAGACTTCCCCATGGCATGGAGACAGAAGCTCAGTCTCAGTCTATTGGTCTGCCTCAGAATTTGATAGTCAGACCTGTGGAATATGCTGCATGGAATCAAGAAGTTATCGCTATAGCTTTATTTTTCTGCAGTTCATTGGGCAATAGTATTTAAGGATAAGTGGCAGGATCTCTCTTAATACTCTTACCACACAGGACTAAAAATAAAATAACTGTGACAGAGAGTTGGGTAGTGTTCTTGAATGAGTGTTGTGGATGGGTTTGCAAATATACTTGTGTGTATGTGGACTAACAATAATTAATTTGAGGTTTTTAGTGAATGCCCCTCAGATTTAGAAAATAGAAAGACCAGTGTAAAGTACAGTCACATAACATTTGGCATTTCTAGTGGTTCCTGGTGCAGGCAAAACATGTCCGCTTATACCATTTCTGGCTAACCTAAATTTGTCAAATAATCTTCATGGGTTACATATGCAGTGTTTCCTTTTCATCTAAATGAGTGAATAAGAAACCCCAGAGGCTTATAAAAAATTCCAAACTTCCAGATAGATTGAGAGCAGGATTCCATTAGTTCTCGATTCATTAGCCCCAGTTTTTTAACTGTTTGTCAATTGAAGTCCATGCTCAAGTGAACAATGAGGAAGACTGTTCAGGGGAAGAGTAGTGAGAAAAACATATTGAATGAAAATTAGTTGAGAGAATGTATTTGAACTTAAGTTCTGGTTTCTCCATTATACCTGGAGATTAAGGTTGGTCCTTCATGCCCAGAGTCAGTTATTGATGACAGAGGTTATTAGGGAGAGTGGGCTACTCTACTGAAATAGTTGGCTTCAGTTAGCCAACATGACTTCCTGGAGAAAGAGAAGCTCTGAGAAGATATATGCAGGCCAAAAAGCCCAAGGTTGCCAGGGTCCTGTGCTGCAAGGCTCACAGAGGCCCATGGGGCCCAGCTGCAGGTGGGGCCTTGAACTCACCAGGAACTCCAATATGTAGCAACCTCCGGCCCAGGACAGAGAGAGAAGAGAAATAGAAACGAAGTACACTTTTTTTTCCTCTTGGAATCTAAGGTCTGCTACCGCAGCCCAGGGGTTCCAGAGAGAAGGAGAAAGAGTCAGATGGCAATTCACCAGCCAGAGGTGGTCATCGGAGGCCAGGTTCAAAGAAGAAAGAAAAGCAAATAGATTCAAAGCAGGCAGCATTTCTCATATGATTTATCGCTGGCCTCCTTCAAGACACTGCTCTGGTCATTATTCTGGGCCCTCCTCCTCAACAGTCCAAGTTTCTCTTCTTATATCAAATGACAAGAAAATGTATTCATAGGGCATGTCCAGGTTCAACAGTCATTACAGTGGGGTATTCAAGGAATGTGTCTAAGTCCAACTGCCAAGTGGGGGTATCAAAGGGTGTGTCCAAGCCCAACTGCTGTAGATATATATAGTCAGTTTTCTCAGAAACTGTTGGATCATTACACTGCCAGGTATGTGATCTGATGAGGTCTGTTTATCATCAGCATACTTTTGCTGTTAAGTCCTCAGCCTAGAGTTATAATTAAGACTACACATGCTGAGTTTTGGTATACTGTTATGAAATCCCAAATAATCTAGTCAGTTTTATTCCTTGAAAAGGTTTTCTTGGTGAAAATTAGGTTATTTTTTATTCTCTCTTATCAACAAGGTTGGAATTAATATGACATAATTAGTCAAAAATCCTGAAGTTTCTCAACAGAACTATAACCAGTTAAACCACCCAAATGCCATCATTAAAAAAGTAAAAGTAATTTAAAAAATAAATAAACACAATTCTAAAATTATGGGAATAAATTGGTGAATAATAGAAGAAAGGAAGTTAGGAGGCAAGTTAACATGGTAAAAGAGATTAGTTGTATGGTGATGAGTGGATATTCACCTTTTTGTTGAAGACCATAACTAACATAGGAACATTAACTTATAATGCTGTATACTTGAATATTATATAACATTGTGAACTAATGCTGTATCAATATTTTTTTAAGAACAAGTCATTTAGGAACAAAGAATAAATTGAAACTTCTAGTAAAATTAACATTTTCAACCCCATTGTTCAGATCTAGAAATAACAATAAAAAGTTCAAGTGACTGGAGTCGGAACGGTGGGGCAAGCAGTAGGGTTTTTGCCTTGCATGCACTAACCTAGGATATACCGCGGTTTGATCCCTTGGGTCCCATATGGTCCCCCAAGCCAGGGGTGACTTCTGAATGCATAGCCAGGAGTAACCTCAGGGTGTCACTGAGTTTGGCGCAAAACCAAAAAAAAAAATTTACTTGCTTATTTGCACAAGTTTAGTATACAGTGACATAAAAATCTTTACTTACTTTTTAAATTTGTTTTTTAATTAGGTATCATTATTAACAAAGTAGTTTTCAATAGTTTCATATATGTGATGTTTAAATTCAATTTTGTTTTGTTTGTTTTTGTGTCACACCCGGCAGCGCTCAGGGGTCACTCCTGGCTCCACGCTCAGAAATCGCTCCTGGCAGGCACAGGGAATCCATATGGGATGCAGGAATTTGAACCACCGTCTTTCTGCTTGAAAGGCAAACGTCTTACCTCCATGCTATCCGGGCCCTTAAATTCAATTCTGCCATCTGTGTTTCCACACTTTTCCTAGCTCCCACACCTAACCTGTCATCTTGATAGACACAATTAAAAAATTTAAATCATTGTAATTTACAAAGTCATTCATAGTTGTGTTTTATACATACAATGGTTTAGAACCAGTCCCACCATCAATGTCAACCTCCCTTTACCAATGTTCCAAAGTTCATCCCATGCCATAAACGCCCCCATCCCAGCATTCTACAATAATACGCCTTTTTAATTTTGGTTGTTAACATTTGGATCTCATGATTTTATTGTTGTTGATTATGGCTTAGATATTTTTATGGCCGTTCTTTTATTTTTTTAATTTAAATACCATGATTACCCAGTTGTTCCTGGTTGAGTTTCAGACTTACAATGTTCATCACCCTTCACCCATGTATGAGTCCCACCATCGATGTCCCTGATTTTCCTCCCACACTCTCCTGCTGCCTGCCTCTGGGGAAAGACTTTTGCTCTTCTCTCTCTTCCCTGTTTTTTTCCTTTTTAGACAATGTGCTTTGCATAATTGTTCATGAAAGTATACCTTGCATACCATTTTATCTCCATACAACACCCAGTTATTGACCTAAGTGATCATTTCCAATAATCATTTTCATAGTGATCCCTCCTCTGCCCTAATTGTACTGCTAAACTATTTGTGGCATACTTCCTATCATGGACTGGTCTTGCTCTCTATTGTCTCTGGTTATTATTACCACACTAGCTTTATTTTTCTTATATCCCATAAATGAGTGAGATTATTCTATGGTTATCCTTCTCCCTCTGACTCATTTCACTCGGATCATTATACAATCATGTATAAGCCAATTTCATGACTTAATATTTCCTAATAGCTGCAAGGATTCCATTGTGTATATATATAATAGTTTCTTTATCCATTCATCTGTTTTTGGCACTTTGGTTATTTCCAGATTCTAGCTATTGTGAATAGTGTTGAACATGGCATGAAGAGGGCTTTTCTGCATTGTGGTTTGGGACCCCTGACCCTCAGGTATGTGATCAAATAATTTTTGATAAAGTCACAAGAAGTACAATGTGGAGTAAGGAAAGCTTCTTTAGAAAGTGGTTTTGGGAAAGCTGTCTAACTAAAGGCAAAAAAGTGACACACACCTTTCTTTAATGCCTTTCACGAAAGTCAAATAAAAATGAATCACTTTGATACCAGACATGAAACCATAAGATACATAGCAGAAAATATAAGCAGAGCTCTCCACAAGATTGAAGCTAAGGGTATCTTCAAGGATGAACCACTTAGTAAGCATTGGAAGAAAATACAAACATCACATATCACAACCAGTGATGGTGTGGATGAGGGGAGAAAGTGGCTCTCCTTCACTATTGGTGGAAATATTGACTAGATTTTTTTTGGATAGACACCTTTTAAAGTTTATTTTTAACAACTTTATTTATATTAACATGATATGCCATAAAATGTTTCTTTTAAATGTGATTAAAATGAAAGTGAAACATTAAGGTGATTAAAATGAAAATTGCATTTCAAACATTTTAATTATTATAAAAAAATCACCATACATGTCGAAAACCACTTCTCAATTTTATAATCAACTTACGTTAACCCTGTGAATATATATTATCTCTTGTTTATTATTTTATTAGTTGATGGATATTTTGATTGTTTTCACTATTTACTACTTAATAATTCTGTTATGAACATTCATGTACTATTTTGATGTAATTATATATTTTTATTTCTCTTAAATACATGCCTAGAAGTAGAGTGGTGGACTGTAACATTTTAAGTTTTGTTTATATTAAATGCAACCTGTTTCCAAAGCAATTACTTTGTTTTGTATTTCTATCTGTAGTTTATAAAAAAAAACCCAATTTCTGCATCCTTACCAACTTACATTGGTATTTATTTTATTTTCTTATTATTATTCTACCCAATCTAGTGAATAAAAAGTTAAGTTATTGCATTTTCCTGATGGCTAATGATGTTATGTACTTTTCCTATGTCTATTAGTTATTTGAATGCCTTTTTTTGCCTTCTTAGTCTTTTTCAAATTTTTTTTATTGAGTCTATTGTGAATTACAAGTCTTCCAGAGTTGTATTTTAGGCATATAGTGACAGTGAATTAGGTATATTTCCACCACCAGAGTTGACTTCCCTCCACCAGAGTTTTCAGCATGCATCCTATACCTCCATCCTTAGGCCCCTAGTCTACCAGGTCCATTTTGAGACTAACTTGTATTAAATTGGTTTCTTGATTCCATTGTCATTTATTTTGGCTTGAGTATTTAGATCTGACTTTTTTTTCCCCACTCAATGTACCTGAGACCACTTGGCCCCTGGGTCCATCTACTTTTGTTTTCTTTTCTCAATTTGTAGGAAGTCATAGAAATATGAGGCAGAACAAAATGTTGAAAGTAAATTCTGGAGAAGTATTCCCATTTTAAAAACTAGTTTACTTTCTTTTAATTAATGAATTGTAATGGTATTTTTGGCAAATCCCTGGTCAAATGTGTAATTACTATATATGATTTTTCCCTATCTTGTAGTTATCTGTTTTCTTTCCTAAAATTCAGTTTCTACTTTGTTCATGTGCTCTTGAGAGGAAATCATTCTCAAATTTAAGTTTATTATATTATTATTTTTATTTTTTTATTTTTTGGCCAGACCCGGTGACACTCAGGGGTTACTCCTGGTTATGTGCTCAGAAATATCTTCTGGCTTGGGGGACCATATGGGACACTGGGGGATCGAACAGCTGTCCGTTCTAGGCTCGCCCCAGCAAGGTAGATGCCTTACCTCTCAGAACCCCTCATTATAATATTAATTTATGCTTTCTTCAGGGTATAGTAGTTTTTGCTCTGATATCCATTTGGAATTAATTTTATATATGATGTGAAGTAGTAGTCTATCCTCATTCTTTTGTTCCAAATTTTAGGACTTTACTTGCAATCAAATATTTGCTTCTCATTTTTCCTATTTTTTATTTCTAACAAAGACAACGTGGATAAATATAATCACAGCAATACTAGAGAACTGATGTCACCATTGAGGAGCAGTATCTTGCCCTCCACATGGGTTTTAACCTCTATGCCAAATTTGGGAATGAGTTAGTCCTGCAGCTACTATAGATTACTATCACAGATGCAGCTTTTATAGAGATTTTGGTCTCTAGAAAACTCTCTAGTAAAGAAGTCAATCCTATTCTCAGTTTGAGAAACTCTGTAGGAAAATTTCCAAGGCGTCTTATAGCAAATGCAAACCAAACCAAAGAAAAACAAAATTCCCTGATTCAGTCTTTGGTGACAGAAAGATCTAGAAGAGAAAGAATTTCCAATCTTCCTTCCTTTCTCCATTGGTGTTCAGGGGTTACTCCTGGCTTTGTGCTCAGAAATCACTCCTGACAGGCTCGGGGAACCATATGGGCTGCTGGGCTTCTAATCACTGTTTTTCCTGAATCGGCTACATGCAAGGCAAAAGCCCTAACACTGTGCTATCTCTCCAGCCCCAATAGCGTCTGTAGTCCCATCAAGCCAGCCAAGAGTTAAACCTGAAATCGTCTGATCTGTAGTCAGTCTCGTTATCCATTGCACCATTGGCCCTGAGACTCCTTCCCTTCTTTCATAATCCACATAGAACTTAAGTGTAATCTTAGATGATTGAGCTGGGTCAAACCAGTGAGGTGCTATGATTAGAGCTCCAACTCAAATGAATACTTCTAAATTCTTTTTTCTCTATCTTTCTATTTGTCTATTGGCATGGAAAGAGGAAGATTTTCTAGGATTGAGAGGTTAAACATTTTCACACGTGGTTCATTGCTTAATATTGATCTACATAACCTCAGGTAACAGTTCTGGTAACTCTAAAGTATTTTTCTAACTTTGAATTTTGGTTCCAAATTCAAAACAGTTCTCAAATTGAACTTGCTGCTGAAGGACATTACAAATTTGTTCCCCTCTGGGGCTGGAGCGGTGGCACAAGATGTAGGGCATTTGCCTTGCACGCACTAGCCTAGGACGAACCACATGGTTCAATCCCCCGGCACTCCATATGGTCTCCCAAGCCAGTAGCGAATTCTGAGGGCATAGCCAAGAGTATCCCCTGAGCGTTACCAGGTGTGCCCTAATACCCCCCCCAACCAAAAAAACTCTGAAATGTTAGAAAAAGTCAATTTCAGCTGAAGGATTAGGGTATGTTCTCATAGAGACTTATTCTTACTACTTGAGTTGTCTGAAAATGAGAATGATATACTCAGTCAAATGTTTGTTTAGCAGTTTATGAAATATTGACCATGCACTGTAACAGCTTGTAATTACATGTACACTGGGTTTCCAAACACTCATAGTTTTTTTTTATCAACTGCGGTTCATAACAACCATTGTGTAAATGAGGAAAGTTAATGTTAACAAGGTCAATGGCTTCACTAAAGTAACACATCCACTAAAGGTCAGATTCAAGGTTAAGATTCAAAGACTTAAAGGAATCAGGTACATTGCCTGATCTTTTCTCTTGTGGTAGAACACTGAATTCAGCCAGAATATTTATGAGAATATAAAGAACAATTAACTTACACCCTCCATGATGTCAAAAACTGTACCAAAATATTCATGCAGAATTAGTTAAGAGGGACCCCAAGATATTTTTAAAATGCAAATGATAATACACCCTCAGGTGATACATAGATAAAGAAAAGATAATTAATTATAATAATAAATGTATAAATCCAATGTAAGGATAAGAAAATGTCATTCATAATAAATATTGGTTCCATCCATACATATCTTGGGGTTAAAGGCAAGGTGACAGACATCAAGCAACCAACAAGACTGGAGTCAATAAATTGATTCCATTCATGAAATGGAATTGGGCTTTAGCCACTCTTCTTGGATTCCCATAAAGACTTTTCTTTTTATTTATTTATTTTTTCTGTATTTTTATGCCTTTATATTCTGCTTAGATACTTTCTGTAGTTTGAAGATTACATAAAATATTTCCTTTGGGACAAATTATTAAAAGTGTTTAATGCCATTGTTACATTGTTTCTCTTTCTTTTTTTATTTTTATTTTTATTTTTTTACTTAAACACCTTGATTACATACATGATTGTGTTTGGGTTTCAGTCATGTAAAAAACACCACCCATCACCAGTGCAACATTCCCATCACCCAATGTCCCAAGTCTCCCTCCTCCCCACCCGACCCCCGCCTGTACTCTAAACAGGCTCTCCATTTCCCTCATATATTCTCATTTTCAGGAAGGTTCAAAATATAGTTATTTCTCTTACTAAACTCATCACTCTTTGTGGTGAGCTTCCTGAGGTGAGCTGGAACTTCCAGCTCTTTTCTCTTTTGTGTCTGAAAATTATTATTGCAAGAATGTCTTTCATTTTTCTTAAAACCCATAGATGAGTGAGACAATTCTGCATTTTTCTCTCTCTCTCTGACTTATTTCACTCAGCATAATAGATTCCGTGTACATCCATGTATAGGAAAATTTCATGACTTCGCCTCTCCTGACAGCTGCATAATATTCCATTGTGTATATGTACCACAGTTTCTTTAGCCATTCGTCTGTTGAAGGGCATCTTGGTTGTTTCCAGAGTCTTGCTATGGTAAATAGTGCTGCAATGAATATAGGTGTAAGGAAGGGGGTTTTGTATTGTATTTTTGTGTTCCTAGGGTATATTCCTAGGAGTGGTATAGCTGGATCATATGGGAGCTCGATTTCCAGTTTTTGGAGGAATCTCCATATTGCTTTCCATAAAGGTTGAACTAGATGGCATTCCCACCAGCAGTGGATAAGAGTTCCTTTCTCTCCACATCCCCGCCAACACTGTTTGTTCTCATTCTTTGTGATGTGTGCCATTCTCTGTGGTGTGAGGTGGTATCTCATCGTTGTTTTGATTTGCATCTCCCTGATGATTAGTGATGTGGAGCATTTTTTCATGTGTCTTTTGGCCATTTGTATTTCTTCTTTGTCAAAGTGTCTGTTCATTTCTTCTCCCCATTTTTTGATGGGATTAGATTTTTTTTCTTGTAAAGTTCTGTCAGTGCCTTGTATATTTTGGAGATTAGCCCCTTATCTGATGGGTATTAGGTGAATAGTTTCTCCCACTCAGTGGGTGGCTCTTGTATCCATAAAGACTTTTCTATGGGCCTGGAGAGATAGCACAATGGCGTTTGCCTTGCAAGCAGCCGATCCAGGACCAAAGGTGGTTGGTTCAAATCCCGGTGTCCCATATGGTCCCTCGTGCCTGCCAGGAGCTATTTCTGAGCAGACAGCCAGGAGTAACCCCTGAGCACTGCTGGGTGTGGCCCAAAAACAAAAAAACAACAACAAAAAAGACTTTTCTACATGACATAGACTCTGATAGGTCCACAGCTCTGCAGAAAACTTCTATTGAAAGACTGAAGACATGCATGTGTTTCTTTCATAGTTAGATATTTTCTTAGAATATATCTTGTCCTAGATTATTCCACAAGTATAGAGACCCTAGAGGAAAGGCACTGGCTCTCCCAAGAAAAGGTAGAGAGAAAAGCATGTTCTTACCCTTCATAACTCATCACAATTGTATATCCCTGCCCAGTTAAGATGTCTTTTCCTGGGGTCAAAGTCTAATCCTTTGTTGGATACTAAAGCATTCCTTGGACTTAGTGGGGATACTAGAGGAGAAAATAAATGAGATTAGGAAGGCAATAAAATCTTTGTCTCATCTCTTACAGTCTGTCTGTAAACATACTAAGAGGTACTAAACTCACTGAATTTTGTGAGCTAGATGGGTGAGTTTAATGGTATGGGAATTAAACCTAAGTGAAAAATTGATGAAGAAGAGAAAAAAGAGAGAAGAGGAAGAAAAATAGGGAGAAGAGAAGAAGAAAAAGAATATAAGTGGGGAGAGAGAGAAAAGGAAAGAGAAACATCCTCTAATTTCTGTTTCCTACCTTTTGGGAGTCAGTAAACCAATAAGAAACAGTACATTACCCTATTTTTCCACAGGTTCTAAAAGTAACTATCCCCAAATTTGCACTTTAAATTATATAGGCAGTGCCTAATAGGAAAACACAAATGATATTATTTAAATCCTAGTAACACAGGATACTGTTTGAGAAAGGCAGCTTGACTAAAAAAAAGGCTGTATCTATCGTAGGTCTAGGCAGAACCTGGACAGATCTGCCCTACTCACTGTTGTTTCCAAGGGGTTTGACCTTGGGCTGAATACCTATGGTACCCTGGATGAATATTTAAGAGAAAAGGTTCAAGCATATCACATGGTGGGTCTCAAAACAAAATAGCTTCTAGGCAGACCAGAATCTACCTTCTGGTAATTTTTAGACTTTATCAGCAGTTGTTAAGGGGAGTAAATGTATTCTACAAAGAGCATGTTGTTACCAACATCAGAGTATTGCATTTATTCCTAGAAATTAAGAACTCATTGGTACAGATTAATATTTCTGTATATTTTGTGGGTTTTCCCTCTGATTTATCTTTAGGGGTTATTTTGTTTTCGTTGAGTTAATATATAGAAGTGGAAGCTCAATGAAACAGGGGAAAAAATTAGTCAATCCGGCAAACAAAATATCAAGGTACAGGCCATTTGGATCAGTTTACTTCTCTGGGAAATGTCTGCATCTATCTCTATGACTTTTTCCAATGCCAGTTTCAGTGAGAACACAAAACTTTGAGAGAATTTGTGAATCATATCCTAAGAGTAAAAAAATGCAGCATAAGAAAAAGTTTTGCCAGTGGAAAGATAGCTGCCAAACCTATGACACATTTATAGAGGTGTCCAGGCCCAACTCTGTTCTCATTCCCAATACCCCTTCCTACCTGCAAGCAAACCCCTGAAAGACATTTTTATATTGTTGTACCCTAGGGTAAGGGAAGGGAGTGACTGTATGACATTCTCTGCTTCACGCCACCTCAAAGGGCGGGGGTGAGCTTGAATCAGGAAAAGTCCAGCCAACAGTGGTTGGATTGATAGCAGGGAGAGGACCTCACAATCAATGCCCTGCACCCCAGTGGGTGGTTTCAGGAAATTCCAGGCCAGCCAATCTAACTGGCTTTTCAGAACAGCTAAGTTGCTATTTTAAGGGCAGTGTTGAGGGGAAATAACTCCACAAAAGCAATGTAATTGTTTAAAAGAAGGAAGGTCAGGGTGGACTCCACCAGCCCTTTTTCACCTTCTGGAATGAAGCCAGAAAAGTGGGTTAGTCAAAAACCAAAAAAAAAAAAAAAAAAGAAGAAGAACTTTCTGAAAAATTTTCAGCCCCACAGAATATGTGTTGATCTAATATAAAAAGACTATGCTTTTAGGAAGTGTCTGATTATGTTGCTTATCCTGTTAGCTGGGTGTGCACCACATTGTCATGTTCTACCATCTTCTTGATACTGAGGACTTCAAATGACCTAGCCCTATAGAGTTTTGTTTTCCTATCAAGTTTAGTAGTATATCTCTAATTTTAGGAGAAGTCATCCTTAACCCTATTTGCAGGATTGCAAACTTACTAGGTGGCATAAGTCTTAGATTCTCTGATGAGTCTCTGCATTTGTCTTTGCTCCTCAGCCTCTATATCACCGTTATCATTAACTGTGACCTTCTGTCATTTTTCGGTGTTAAAATATCCACTGTTAGAATCCGGGAGTGGGGGGCTCTCACAGATGGTCCTGCAGACCCACTATCAGCTGTTTGACCTAAAAGAGGGAAGAAGCAGGGGCCCTGAGAATTAGTTTCATAATTATTTCTCTTTTGATTTTCAGAGTTCCAGATCTTCCAGAAAGGAAGGAACATTCAGACATCTTATGACAATAGCTCTTTAAGTATTGTACAAGCTCAGTGTTGCTGTTCGTGCTTTGATTAGCAGCTAGAGGGGAAACATCATGGAAATTGAACCAAGAAGAAAACTAAGAGCTAAAGTACTTCTGTGAAGTAATTTTTCTGTGAAGGACTTTTTCTTTCTTTCTTTCTTTCTTTCTTTCTTTCTTTCTTTCTTTCTTTCTTTCTTTCTTTCTTTCTTTCTTTCTTTCTTTCTTTCTTTCTTTCTTTCTTTCTTTCTTTCTTTCTTTCTTTCTTTTTTCTTTCTTTCTTTCTTTCTTTCTCTTTCTTCTTTCTCTTTCTTCTTTATTTCTTTTCTTTCTTCCTCTTCTTTCTTGTCTTTCTTTTTCTTTTTCTCTCTTCTTTTTCTTCTTTCTCTCTTTTTCTTTCTTTCCTTCCTTCTTTCTTTCCTTTTCTTTCTTTTCCTTCCTTTCTCCCTCCCTCCCTCCCTTCTCTTTTTCTTTCTTTCTTTCTTTCTTTCTTTCTTTCTTTCTTTCTTTCTTTCTTTCTTTCTTTCTTTCTTTCTTTCTTTTCCTTTCTTTCCTTTCTTTCTTTTTATTTTTCTTTATTTTCTTCCTTCCTTCCTTACTTTCTTTCTTTCTTTCTCTCTCTTTCTTTCTTTATTCTTTCTTTCTTTTTTGTTTTTCTTTCTTTCTTTCTTTCTTTCTTTCTTTCTTTCTTTCTTTCTTTCTTTCTTTCTTTCTTTCTTTCTTTCTTTCTTTCTTCCTTCTTTCCTTCTTTCTCTTTCTTTCTCTTTCTTTCTTTCTTTCTTTTTCTCTTTCTTTCTTTCTTTCTTTCTTTCTTTCTTTCTTTTTCTCTTTCTTTCTTTCTTTCTTTCTTTCTTTCTTTCTTTCTTTCTTTCTTTCTTTCTTTCTTTCTTTCTTTCTTTCTTTCTTTCTTTCTTTCTTTCTTTCTTCTTTCTTTCTTTTTCTTTCTTTCTCTCTCTTTCATTCGTTCATAACTCAGGGGTTACTCCAGGCTCTCTGCTCAGAATTTGCTCCTGGAATGGGGCCAGAGAGATAGCATGAAGATAAGGCATTTGCCTTTCGTGCAGAAGGTTGGTGGTTCGAATCCCGGCATCTCATAGCAGAGCCTAGCCTGCCCGGAGTGAATTCTGAGCCTGGAGCCAGGAGTGACCCCTGAGCGCTGCCAGGTGTGACCCAACTCCCCTCCCGCCCCCCAAAAAAAGAAAAAAGAAAAAGAAATCGCTCCTGGCAGGCACGGGGGACCATATAGGATGCCGGGATTGAAACCACCGTCCTTCTGCATGCAAGGCACATGCCTTACCTCCATGCTATCTCTCTGCCCCTACTTAGGACCCTTTCTAAGTTTTAAAATTATTCAATGGAAGTTCTGAGGATTCCTTGAACCAGAGCAGAAATCCAGAATTCCAGTCTCTTAAAAAAAAATCCCTTACATTAAGATGTGAATTAGGGTTCACAGGTATTCATATGACATGAACACTTGCAGTCACAGACCAAGGAAGTAAAAAAAAACTGCCCTAATTTTGGTATCCTCATCTTTAAGTGATCCTAATTATATGTACCTCTGGGATTATCCACAGAACTTGGGTTTCTTTTTTAATTTTTTTTTGGGGGGTGCTCCTCTCAGACCAAAGAGAAAGGCACTGATGTGATTGCCATGAAAAATTCTGTTGTGGAATTCTGTTAAGGAAGAAACATTATTTTTGTTTTACTTTTGTGTTAAGATATCATAATTTACAGCAGCATTACAGTTATTTTACAGTTGGTGACCTATTGCACCAACCCCTTCATAAGTGTTTCAAGATATCTCCATTCATTATTATTCTATAATCTCCCCATCCCACGTGCAGGTCCCAGTTCTATGAATATGTATCAGGATTTGATTCTAGTGAGGACAGTCTAATCCCTTTGTTTCTCTGTACTCTGCATCTGAGCAAGATCATCTGGTACTTACCTTTTACTTTCTGACTCACTTCACTTAGTGTGATACCCTTCATTTTCCATCCATATTGAAGCAAAGTGCAAAATTTTTATCTTTCTATAACTAGATAGCATCCTATTATACATATAGAAATTTTTAGGTAAATACTTATAAATATATTTGCATTGAGTAACATATATTCTTACAATTTCTTTATTCACTCATCAGATATTAGCTATTATTAATATTACTGTGATGAACAATGGTGTCTTTCAGATAAATGTTTTGGTATTCTTGAGTTATATTTCCAAGAGTGAATAACAGGGTCATATAGTTTTATTTCTAATGCTTAAATTTTAAAGAGTCTCCAAATTTTTCCAGAGAAGTTGAGCCATGCAACAATCCTAACAACAGTAATTCCATATTATTTTTCACTACATCTCTGACAGCATTTATGTTTTCTATCTTTTTCCATATAGATTATTCTGTGTAAAATGTGATCTTATAACTCTTTTGATTTTTATTTTTTGAAAAGCATTTATTATGAACATTTTACATGTGATTCTTAGCCATATTTATATATTCTATGAGGAAATGTCTGCTTATCGTCTACACATTTTTATTTATTTTTTATTTTTTTACACATTTTTAAAATGTCATTGTTTCAGTTGTTTTTGAACTTGGAGAGTGCTTTATTTATCTTGGATATTATTCCATGGTTTGATGTATGGTGTGCAAAAATTGTTTTCTAATCATGGAGTGTCTATTTTTCTTAATTCTTTCACAGTGAAGACATGTTTTAGTTTGATACAGTCTCATTTATTTATTTATTTATTTTATTTTCTAATGAGATCATACATTGAAGACTCCTCTGAAGTCAAGATCATGCTCTATGTGGTCTTCATGTACTTAATAGAATCCACTTTGGTATTAAAATTTTTAATTCATTTTGAATTGAACTTTGTGTGTGGCATGAGACAGGAGGTCTACATGAACATTTTTTTCTGTAGCAATAATCAGTTTTTACACCACAATTTGTTGAAGAGGATCTCCTTTTTCTATTTCATGCTTCTTTTAAAAATATTTTAATTTAATTAAAGAACCATGTCCTACAAACTCATTGATAGTTGAGTTTTAGGCATATAGTATTTTTTTGGGGGGGGGGCACACCCGTTGTTGCTCAGGGATTACTCCTGGCTGTCTGCTCAGAAATAGCTCCTGGCAGGCACGGGGGACCATATGGGACACCGGGATTCGAACCAACCACCTTTGGTCCTGGATCGGCTGCTTGCAAGGCAAACACCGCTGTGCTATCTCTTCGGGCCCGGCATATAGTATTTAAACACAAATTCCATCCTATGTGTCAAATCCAATCCTGGTGCTCCCTTATTCTGTTATCTCTTACCTTCTACCAATTTCCCTTACCCCTTGGCTTCCACCTGGCAAGCACATTAAAGTTCTGTGGTTTCAACTTAAATCTCATGTGTTCCGTGTTATTGAGTCTGTGATTTGGATGTGTAGCTCAACCACTTAATAGCATCACAGATCCCTGTCCCACTTGCCCATTTACAGCCCTCTCTCATCTTTATCCTTTCATCCTTGATTTTTTTCCTCTGTTCTTTATCTTCCTAGGTTCTCGAGTCAAGTGTGATCTAGTTCTTCCTTTCTACATTACATTTTCTCACACAACTATTTTATATAATATAGATAAATAATATCATCTTGTGTTTGTCTTTTTACTTCTGACTTACTTCAGTCAATATAACTTCCAATATCAATTAAGTTGCAGAAAATTGTATTATTTCATCTTTCCTTTTAGCTATATGATATTCTACTTACATATATTTATATATATATATATATATATACCACATCTTCATAATCTATCTGTTGTTAAACATCTAGGTTGATTACATAGCTTAGCTATTATAGTCATTTAAGCAATGAATAATTTTGGGCATACATACTTTAGAATGAATTTTTATAAGTCCTAGATCTAGATATTCCAAAGAGGAATTGTATGGGCATATGAGAGCTCAATTCTAAGTTCACTAAGGACTCTCCATAACATTTTCCACAGGGATTCAAGCAACTTTCCCATTAGCAGTGGATGAAATTTCACTTACATTCACATCTCTACAAGCACAAATTGTTCTTAGTATCTTTAATATGAGCAATTTTCACTGATGTGAGATAATATCTTATTATTGTCATGCTTTGTATTTTCTTAATAGTAAAAAAACCCCTTTTAATGTGCCTATTGATGATCTACTTAACTTTGAGAAGTTTTTGTTCATTTCCTCTCCCCATTATTATTTTTTTGGTGGGGCACACCCGGTGATGCTCAGGGGTTACTCCTGGAGATGCTATCAGAAATTGTTCCTGGTTTGGGGAACCATATGGGATGATGGTGAATCGAACCGTGGACCATCCTAGGTCAGTCGTTTGGAAGGCAAAGGCCCTCTACTGCGCCATCTCTCTGGCCCCTTCTTTCCTCATTTTTGATAAAATTTTTTAATTTGTTTTTGTTGATCTTTGTTAGTACTTTACATATCCTGTATATTAAGCCCTTATCTGGTGTTAAATGTGAATATATTTTTCCATTTTAGTTCTGACTTTTAATTTTAGTAGGTATTTTTTTTTTTTTTGCTGTGCAGAAAATCTCTAATTTAATGTTATCTCATTTCTTAATTTTTGATTTTCTTGCTTTTGCCAGTGGTATAGAATCTTTAAGATGCCTTTGAGGTCCAAATCTTGGAGCATTCGACCCATGTTTTCCTCTAGGTACTTTATAATTTCTGGATAGATACATAGGTCTTTGTTCCACTTTGAATTGAATTTTGTGCAAAGTGTGAGAGATAGCTAGAGTTTTTATTTCTTACATGTAGTTATTAAGTTTTCACACCACCATTTGTTGAAGTGATTTTTACTCCATTTCAAATTCTCAGTTCCTTTATCAAAAATAATTGTCCGTAGATATGGATTTTGTAAGTGGATATTTGATTTTAAGCCAATGATCGGTTTCATCATTGTAGCTTTAAAATACAGTTCCAAATTAGGTAAAGAGATATTTCTGCATTTTTTATTTTTAAATTTGCATGATCTCTTCTGATGCCACACAAAGTTTATTATTGACTTTCCTAGGTCCATGAAAATATTGTCTGAAATTGGACGAAGATTGAACTGAATATATATGGTAAAGGCAGGGTAGTCATTTCCACAGAGTTGATTCCCCTAATCCACGAGTATACACTGTTTTTTCCATTTGCTAAGGTCTTTTTTTTATCTCTTATGTAATTTAAAATTATTGTGGTATATATATATCTCATCAACATTTGTTAAGTTGACCCCTAGATATTTTGGGGTCCTAATTTAAATGAAATAGACTTCTTTATCTCATTATCTTTTGCTCCACTTTTTGTATATAAGAATGCAAAGGATTTTTGTATATTAAATTTGAAGCTGGGTACTTTGCTGTATTAAAACTCAGTTTCTAGAAGATTTGTTTGTGAATTCTTTAGGGCCTTCTTTGCAAATTATTATGTCATTTACAAATAGTAAAAGTTTGACTTCCTTTACTATTTGGATCTCTTTGTTTTTTCTTGCCTGATTGCTTTAGTCAGGACAATGTTAAATAAGAGTAGAGACAGTGAAATCCTTGCCTTGTTCCTGATCTCAGAGGGAGTGATTCCAATCTTTCATTATTAAGAATGATATTTGCTCTTATAAATGAACCTTACTATCTTGAAATACTAACATCTTGAAAGGAAAGTTTTATTGAGGAATTTTGTTGAGGAATTTTATCATGAGAGGATATTGGATCTTGCCGAAATATTTTTCTGCATTGATTGATTGATCATGGTTTTTATCTTTCTCTTAATTAATGTGGTGTATTATGTTAACTGATTTGCATATGTAAAAACATCCTGGAATTAATACCAGTTGATTATGGTGTATGATATTTTTGATTTGTTGATAGATTCAGTTAGCTAAGATTTTTTTGAGAAATTTTTATTTTTTATTTTTTAACACAGTGGATTAAAAATCTTTCACAGTAATATTTTAGGTACATAGTGACGTTGAATCAGGGGTATTCCCACCACCAATGTTGTCTTCCCTCCACCTCTGTTCCCAGCATGCATCTCATATCCCCCTCCTTTGGCCCCAGGCTGCTAGTATAAGTAGTCTCCTCTCTCTCTAGCTTGTTGTAGATTGGGTATTGATTCTGTTGTCCTTGGCTTTGAATTTGGTGTTTAAGTCTGATCATTTTTATTTCTACTTGATGTTCATACGACTGTTTGGTCTTGGTACCCTCCCTTATTTCTCCTATAATTTGTGAGGCAGAATGAGGTGGTTCAAGTTTGTGGTTCTGTTAGAAGAAAAGAAGAAAAAAAAAAGTGGGACAAAATTTTTTTTTATTATAATATAATTTTATTTTGATCATAGTGGCTTACATATTGGTGTCAATAATATTTTAGGTACATATTCACATAAAATCAGGAGGAATTCCCATCCATCACCAAATTGTTCTCCCTACCCGTCCGTTTTTGTCTTCCCTCCCATTTCTTCTTCCCTCACCCCCAGGGTGGCTAGAATATGTGGTCCCCTCTGTATCTAACCTATTACTTAGTAGTCTTGCACCTGTTTGGTTTTGAGGCCTCCCTTATTTCCCCCTCTAACTGGAGGCAAGACCAGCTATTTCAAGTTACGTGGTTTTGCCTGAAAAAGAAAAAAGTAATAAATTGGGGTAAGAGTCTAATACCCCGAAAATGGGCGGAATCCTTCTAGTGGCTCTCATCATCGATTTGGGAGGTGAAAAGAAAGAGAAGGTGAAACACTCCACCAGTATCAAAAGAAGTGTTAAATATCCATTGAGGACTCCAGCTTTATCGATAAGCACCACAAGGATTTTGGATTGATCTGAAATATTGTTTCCTAGAAATGTCTCTATCTAATATGAGAAGTAGTGTGATGTTAATGTCATAGAAGGTAAGATAGAATTCCTGTGTCTTCAATAATTTTGGAGAGCTTAACAAGTAAAGGTAGCATACCTTCTCTGAATAATGAACTCATCTATCTAGTATCTAGTACAGGACTTTTGTTCTTGGGAAGATTCTTAATTAGTTTTGACTTTCTAAGTTGTGATTGTTCTGTTTAGGCTTTCTACAGCTTCCTTCTTCAGCTTTGGGAGATTACATATCTCTAAAAATCTATCCATTGCTTCTAAGTTCTCTAATATATAACCATAAAGTTTTATAGTAACTTCTCATTATATTTTGAATTATGAAAGGTTTTGTTGGAATTTCTCCCCTTTCAACCATTTCATTTAAAATTTTTCTCATTTTTTTCCTCTCATGAGTCTACCTAAATGTTTATATATCTTATTAATTATTTCAAAGAAACTACTCCTGATTTCATTGATTATATGAATTGCTTTCTTTATTTCTCTGTTGCTGATTTCTGCTCTTGTTTTCCCTCTTTGGTTCCTTCTACTATCTTTTGGGTATATTTGCTGTTACTTCCGCATACTTTTTAGATGTGTGTTTAGGATATTGATTTGGATTTTCTTTTCTTTCTTAATTTAGACCTGTAAGACTGTGAATTTTTCTCAGAAAACATTTGCTGTACCCATAGATTCTGACAGATTGTATCTTCATTTTCATTATTTTTGAAATTTTTTTTCATTTCTTCCTTTGATTTCCTCTTTGATTCAGTTTCTGTTTAACTGAGGTTTGTTCAGCTTCCATGTTGGAAGTTTTTTCCATCTTCTTTTTGTGGTAAATTTCTATATGTATGGCATTATATATAGTCTGAGAAAATACTTTGCATAATTTTCTTAATAGTAAATTTTTGTATTTTTGAGTTATTTGCTAATATGTGAATTATCCTCTATGTGCACTAGAGAAGAATGTGTATTCTTGTATTGGGGCTTGCAGAGATCTTTATTTTTCCAACAATCTCAGTTCTTTTAGCTCCTCATTCAGAGGTCTTGTGTCTTTACTGATTTTCTCTCTGGTTTATTTGTCTAGCTGTGAAAGTGGAGTGTTAAATATACCATTAATATTGGTTTACATCAATATGTTTCTTTAGATTGTTAAGAAGAAATTTTTATGAATTTTTCTGGTCCTTCATTCAATGCATCAATGTTGATGTTAGTATTTCTTGATTTGTTAGTCCCTTAACCAATAGGTAGTGTTCAACACTATCTTTAGCTACCGTATTATATTAAATGTTATTTTGTCTGTTACAAATATAGCTGTCTCAACCTTTTTTCTTTCATTTGCTTGTATGATTGTTTTCCATCCTTTCACTTATTTACTCTTTAGATTTACGGGTTTTTTTTGTTTTGTTTTGTTTTTGTTTTTGGGTCATACCCATTGGTGCTCAGGGGTTACTCCTGGCTATCTGCTCAGAAATAGCTCCTGGAAGGCACAGGGGACCATATGGGACACCGAGATTCGAACCAACCACCTTAGGTTCTGGTTCGGCTGCTTACAAGGCAAACATCGCTGTGCTATCTCTCTGGCTTCCGGGTAGGTATGTTTCTTGCTAGCAAAAAATGTTTGGGTTTTCTTATCCATTCAATTACTCTGTATCTGTGTCCTTTTATACGGGAATTTATTTCAATGATATTGAAAACAATTAATGACTTCTAGGGCTGTGTTGCCATCTTTTTGATGTGGTTTAGAAATTTGCTATTTTTGTAAGAGTGTAATAATTTTATAGGTGGCCTTTCAGTAATTCTTGTAATAGTGGTCTAGTTGTTGCAAGTGCTGCCCGTTCTTGTTTATATAAAAAAAAGGCTCTTTTCATTTCTTCTTCAATTATAAATGATAGCTCTGCTGTATGGTTTATTATAGGTTGACAATTTTCTTTATTCAATACTTTGTTATGTCATTCCACTCCTTTCTTGTTGTAAGTTATCATATAAAATGCCTTTTGCTATTATGTTGTTTCCCTTATATTTGAAGGTTTTTTCCTCTCTTGCTGCTTTATTGTCTTTGTCATTTGATTTTACCATTTTAATTACTATGTGTCTTGGTGATGCTCTATCTGAGTTTATTTTTTAAATATATTTTGGAAACTTGGATCTGTGCTATAGCCTCTCTCTAGAGATCTGGAAAGTTATTTGTAATTATTTCTTCTGATACTCATTCTCCTGCTTTACTGTTTTTCTAACCTGTTTGTATTCCTATGATACAAAGTTTATTCCTCTATCAAAAAGCTTATATTCTATTCCATTTATTTATCTCTTCTTTAGTTTGTCACTTCATTCTTGATGCTGGTTAGTGTTATGTCTTCAATATCACTGGTACTAACTTGTGTTTCTTGAATTTTATTGTTATAACTGGCTGTTTTACTTACTAACTCCTTCAGTTTTATTTATATAAACTTTTTGTTTTTCTGGATCAATTATGTTTCAACAAGTTAAATTGTTCTTGTTCTTTCAATAAATTTTGTGGTCAGCGCATGAAACATTGCTTTAATTTCTTCATTGATAAAGGTTGAGGCTTTGTTTGATGTTGATGATTTGGCAGAATTTGTATCTCTGTCTACCACATCATGTGAATTACTTTTTTTCTTTATTGTTTTTAAAATTTTGTGGGCATTCTGGTTTGGATTCAATTTTCCAACTGTCTGAGATCTGAAATCTTTCTTTTAATTCCAACACAAATTTACTCTTCAAAATTTGTCAATCTAAAATTGTTAGTGCCCTACATGCTACTTCATTGTTCAGGCAGGAAAGTGGCTCATGATCCTGTTTGCCTAGAGGACAATTGTGTTGAGTTTTAGGCAAAATGTAAAAACCAAAACCATTTTGTGTTAGTGGACTGGAAGAGGTGAAGTTGTCTCAGAATCCCTGTGTTGTGTGCCACTTCTACACTGGGAAGCCCTGGCACTATGAGAAGGTAGGTATCAGAGCCCTGATATACCCAGATGACAAAAGTATTGGTGTCTACATTATTGGTCCCTCTGATATGTCCTGGATTCTCAGATAGGCATTGGGATGAGAAACTTATAGGTGCACAAAAGACAGGAAGAAGAAGCATATGTTGCAAGGATTATGAGGTGGTCAGAGCCCTGGATACACCTAGATCTTGCTTCATTTATTACTTCTAAGTCCCCATGTCATAAGTTAATGTCAGTTTATTTTCACTGTTTGTTTCTTGCTTTAAAGTCTATTTTATTGATCAAAGATTCTGTATGTTTCAATAGTATGTAGTTTAGCTTTGAATAAAGAGTAGAATCTAGGAATCTAATGCCTCCCATTAAAAGGGCAACAAAGGATTTATGTGCTTTGATTTCTGTATCATGCTTTATAGTGTGTTGTAGTGTAATTATGTAGGTTTATGATTTCCATGCCAAATTTGCAGGGTTTTTTTTTTTTTTTTGTGACAGCACATCTGTCAAAGTTCTGAGCATACTCCTAGCTCTTACACTCAGAAATTACTCCTGGCAGGCTCAGGGGACTATATGAGATCCTGCAGATAAAACCAGAGTTGACTATGTGCAACTTCAATGCCAAATTTACTGTGTTGTAGCTCCAAGACACCCAGGAGGTATTTTTATGGAACCTTTAGATTTTTTTTTATGTACAGTACCATGTTGTCTATGAATAGTGATAGTTCAAATTCTTGACAAATCCAGAGTCCTTTAGTTTCTCTTACTTGCCTGATTGCAATAGTACTTCCAGTACTACTAGTACCATGTTTAATAACAATATTGGAAATGGACATTTTTGGCTTATGTCTGATCTTATGAAAAAAGACTTTTAAGTTTTACCTCATTAAATATGATTTCATTGTGAATTTATTGCAATAAGGTCTTAGTGATATTTAATGTAAACAATCTCCTTTTTTAAAATTTTCTTTCTTTCAAAGATAATTTTATTAATTGTATTTCTTTTTATTAATATCTTTATTTATACACCTTGATTACAAATATGATTGTAGTTGGTTTTCAGTCATGTAAAGAACACCCCCTTCACCAGTGGACATTCCCGTCAACAATGTCCCAAATCTCCCTCCTCCCCAACTTTCCCCCACTTGTACTCTAGAAAGACTTTATACTTCCTTCATTCACATTGTTATAATAGTTATCAAATTAATTATTTCTTTATCTGCACTCATCACTCTGTAGTGACCTTCCTGTAGTGAGCTAGAACTTCCAGCCCTCCTCTCTTTTGTCTCTGAAAATTATTGCATGACTGTCTTTTACTTTTCTTTTTTTTTAAACCAATAAATAAATGAGTCTATTCTTTGTCTATATCTCTCCCTCTATCTTATTTCACTCAGCATAATAGATTCCATGTACATCCATGTATAAGAAAATTTCATGACTTCATTTCTCCTGACAGCTACAAAATATTCCATTGTGTATATGTACTACAGTTTTTTTAGCCATTCAGCTGTTGAAGGGCATCTTGGTTGTTTCCAGAGTCTGACCATTGGAAAGAGCACTGCAATGAATATAGGTGTGAAGAAGGGATTTTTGTATTGTATTTTTGTGTTCCTAGTGTATATCCCTAGGAATAGTATAGCTAGATCATATGGGAGCTCAATTCCCAGCTTTTGGAGGAATCTTCATATCACTTTCCATAAAGGTTGGACTAGATGGCATTCACACCAGCAGAGGATGAGTTCCTTCCTCTCCACATTCACGCCAACACTGCTGGTTTTTTATTTTTTGTGATGTGCGCCAATCTCTGTGAAGTGAGATGGTAACTCATAGTTGTTTAGATTTGCATCTCCCTGATGATTAGTGATGTGGAGCATTTTTCATGTGATTTTTAGCCATTTCTATTTCTTTTTTTTTTATCAAAGTGTCTGTACATTTCATCTCCCCATTTTTTATGAAATTAGATTATTTTTTCTTGTAAAGTTCTGTCAGTGCCTTGTATATTTTGGAGATTAGCCCCTTATCTGATGGGTATTGGGTGAATAGTTTCTCCCATTCAGTGGGTGGCTCTTGTATCCGGGACACTGTTTCCTTTGAGGTACAGAAGTTTCTCAGCTTAATATATTCCCATCTGTTTATCTTTGCTTCCACTTGTTTGGAGAGTGCAGTTTCCTCCTGAAGAAGCCTTAGTTTCAATGTCATGGAGTGATTTACCTATGTGTTGTTCTATATACCTTATGGTTTCAGGTCTGATATCAAGGTCTTGAATCCATTTGGATTTTACCTTCATACATGGTGGTAGCTGGGGGTCTAAGTATGCTTTTTTGCAAGTGTCTAACCACTTGTGCTAACACCACTTGTGGAAGAAGCTTTTCTTGCTCCATTATGGGTTTCTTGCTCCTTTATCAAAAATTAGGTGATTGTAGTTCTGGGGAACATTTTCTGAGCACTCAAGCCCATTCCACTGATCTGAGAGTCTGTCTTTATTCCAATACCATGCTGTTTTGATAACTATTGCTTTGTAATACAGTTCAAAGTTGGGGAAAGTAATGCCTCCCATATTCCTTTTCCCAAGGACTGCATTAGGTATTTATTGTTCCAAATAAATTTCAGAAGTGTTTGATCCACTTCTTTGTGAATGTGATCGGTATCTTTAGAAGGATCACATTAAATCTGTATAATGCTTTGGGGAGTATTGTCATTTTAATGCTGTTAATCCTCCCAATCCGTGAGCAGGGTATGTGTTTCCATTTCCATGTGTCCTCTCTTATTTCTTGGAGCAGGGGTTTATAGTTTTCTTTGAATAGTTCCTTCACGTCTTTGGTCAAATTTATTTCAAGATATTTGAGTTTGTGTGACACTAATGTGAATGAAGTTGTTTTCTTAATGTCCATTTCTTCCCTGTCATTATTGTTGTATAAAAAGGCCATTGATTTTTGTGTGCTAACTTTGTAGCCTGCCTCAGTGCTATATGAATGTATTGTTTCTAGAAGCTTTTTGGTAGAGTTTTTAGGGTTTTCTAAGTAGAGTATGATGTCATCTGCAAACAGGGAGAGCTTGACTTCTTTCTTTCCTATCTGGATTCCCTTGATATCTTTTTCTTTTTTTCTTTCTTTCTTTTTTTTTTTTGCCTAATAACTATAACAAAACTTCAAGTACTGTGTTGAATAGGAGTGGTGAGAGAGGGCAGCCTTGTCTTTTACCAGAATTTAGAGGAAAGACTTTTTGTTTTTCTCCATTGAGGATAATATTTGCCAGTGGCTTGTGGTAGATGGCTTTAACTATATTGAGAAAGGTTCCTTTCATTCCCATCTTGCTGAGAGTTTTGATCAAGAATGGGTGTTGAACCTTATCAAATGCTTTCTCTAAGTCTATTGATATGATCATGTGATTTTTATTTTTCATATTTTTTGATGTTGTGTATTATGTTGATAGATTTACAGATGCTAAATCATCTTTTCCTGGGATGAAACCTACTTGATCGTAGTGAATGTTCTTTATGATGAGGCATTGAATCCTATTTGCCAGGTTTTGTTGAGGATATTTGAATCTGTGTTCATCAGGGATATTATTCTGCAATTTTCTTTTTTGGCAACAGCTCTGTCTGGTTTTGGTATCAAGGTGATGTTGGCTTTATAATAGCTATTTGGAAGTGTTCCCATTTTTCCAATTTCATGAAAGAGCCTGGCTAATATTGGTAGTAGTTTATCCTAAAAATTTTGAAAGAATTCATTAGTAAATCCATCTGGGTCTGGGCTTTTGTTTTAGGGCAGACATTTGATTACCATTTTAATTTTCTCAATGGTAATGGGGATATTTATATATGCTACATCTTCCTTATTCAACCATGGAAGGTTATAAGCATCTAAGAACTTATCCATTTCTTCCAGATTCTCATATTTGGTGGCATAGAGTTTCTCAAAGTAGTCTCTGATTACCCCTTGAATCTCTGCAATATCTGTAGTGATTTCCCCTTTTTCGTTTCTAATATTGATTATCAAGTTTCTCTCTCTTTCTTTGTGAGTTTTGCCAATGGTCTATCAATCTTGTTTATTTTTTCAAAGAACCAACTTCTGCTTTCATAGATCTTTGGGATTGTTTTTTGAGTATCCACTTCATTGATTTCTGCTTTAAGCTTTGTTATTTCTTCTTTCTCTCTATTTTTGGCTCCTTTTGTTGATAATTTTATAATTTTATGAGCTGTATCATTAGCTTATTGATGTATGCCCCTTTTTCCTTCCTGATGTATGCTTGCAAAGCTGTAAGTTTTCCTCTAGCTTGCTTTTGCTGTATCCCATAGATTCTGATAGTTTGTTTCTTCCTTGTATTTGTTTCCAGGAAAGTTTTGATTTCCTCTTTGATTTCACTTTGGACCCACTGGTTGTTCAGTAGCAGGCTGTTTAATTTCCAGTTTTTAACATTCTTTTTCTGTGTTCCTTTGTAGTTCACATCTATTTCCTTGTGGTCAGCGAAGGTAGCCTGCAAATTTTCTATCCTCTTGATTTTATGGAGGTATGTTTTATGTGCCAGCATGTGGCCTATCCTGGGGAATGACCCATCTACATTGGAGAAGAATGTGTATTGAGGTTTCTGGAGATGGAGTGTCATATATATATTTCTCTTTTCAGGGCTATTTTTGTTGGGTTTCAGTCTGGTTTACCTATCAAGTGGTGACATGGCTGTGTTGAGGTCTCCCACAATTATTGTGTTATTATTGATGTCCTGTTTCAAATTTTTTAATAATTGTATTAGATATTTTGCTGGTCTCTCTTTGGGTGCATATACGTTTAGCAGTGTGATTTCTTCCTGTTGCACATATCCCTTGATTAGTACAAAGTGTCCATCTTTGTCCCTTACTGCTTTTCTGAGTCTAAAGTTTGTGTCGTCTGATATTAATATGGCCACCCCAGGTTTTTTAAGGGTGTTTTTTGCTTGGATGATTTTCCTCCAGCCTTTGATTTTGAGTCCATGTTTTTTTCTGACTATTTAGGTGTGTTTCTTTTAGGCAGAAGAAGGTTGGATTCATCGTTTTGATGCATTTTGCCACTCTGTGTCTGGTGCATTTAGTCCATTAACATTGAGGGACATTATTGTTATGGGATTTAATGTTATCTTTGTGTTTCAGTTTGTTGTGTCTGTTGGTCTGTTTTGTCTTAAAGTAGATCTTTTAGTTTTTCCTTTAAGGCTGGTTTTGCACCTGTAGTTTCTGAGTTGTTGCTTATCTGTGAAGCTATGGATCCTTCCTTCAAATCTAAAAATGAGTTGGACTGGGTGCAATATTCAAGGTCAAGCATCCATTTTATTCAGTCTTGTCACAATATCCCAGAACTGTCTTCTGGCTTTAAGAGTTTCTGTGACATGTCTGCTGTAAATCTTAAGGATGCTCCTTTAAATGTAAGAATGATGTTCCCTTTTTTTTTTTTGGTTTTTGGGTCACTCCTGCAGCGCTCAGGGGTTGCTCCTGGCTCTATGCTCAGAAATCACTCCTGGCAGCCTTGGGGGACCACATGGGTTGCCGGGATTTGAACCACCATCCTTCTGCATGCATGGCAAACTCCTTACCTCTATACTATCTTTCTGGCCCCTGTAATTTCCCTTTTTGATCTTGCTGCTTTCAGTATTCTCTCTATCTGTGGGATTCTTCATTGTGAATAGGATGTGTCTTGGATTTTTTTTTCAGGTCTCTTTTAGCTGGTACTTTTTGGGCATGCAGGATTTGATTGTATGCAGTCTTTAGCCCAGGGGTTTTCTCTGTGTTGAAGTCTTTGACTGTTTTTTCTTTCTGGGGATCCCTTTCCTGGGCCTCTGGGACTCCAGTGATTCTTATGTTGCTTCTGTTCAGTTTATCAAAGACTTCTATTTTTATTTGTTCACATTTTTTGAATACTTTTTCCATTGTCTAATCGTTTGCTTTAAGGTTCTTTTCCAATCTCTTCTGATGTGTGCAGCTGTTCTTCTTTTGATCTTCTAATTCACTGATTTTGTCCTCAGCTTCTGTTACCTTGCTGGAGAGGCTTTTTTTTTTTTTTGCATTTTTCAGTTCAGCTACCATATTTTTCAGATCTATTATTTCAGTTTGGCGTTTTCTAATTTCTGTCTTTGTGTTATGTTCAGCTAGAGCTATGTTTTCTTTGATTTCCATGAGGATCCTCCATATTTCTATTCTAAACTCCTTATCTGAGAGATTAATCAGATGGGTCTTCATTCTTTTTGCATGAGTTTGCCTGGAAGTTTCCCCATTGTCACGCTTGTAGTGTGATTTTTTTTCCTGCGTGTTATGTGGGGTTCATTAGTTGGAAAGAGCACATGACAACGAAGCAAAGTAAAGCAACTGCACTCTTCTGGAGCCTCTGGGATAGCAATTTTGCTGGGCCCTTCTCTGCCCACCCTGGAGAGGTTCAGGATACAGAAGAGTAGAGAAACACACACAGGCAACACCCCCTTTGGTCTCTTCCAATTGATAATCTCACAGCAGGGGCAGATTCCTCCAGCCTGATTTCACAGACAAAGGATTTGCCTTTCTGCCAGGGCACCTCTGATAGCTAGTTTTCACTCACTGACTTAGTCTTTCTTGGTTTTTTGGCCACCTCTAGGAGAGAAATTTTTTCTGCGCCCTTCTAGGCCCACTCAGGAGAGGTTCAGGATACAGAAGAGTAGAGAAACACGCATAGGAGATGCTACCCCTTCAGTCTCTCCCAATTCATTTTTTTCTTTTTTAAAATAAGTAAATTAAGTAAATTGCCTATATTGTGTTGACTGGTCTGAAAAATAGTAGCCGTAAGCTGGCATATATTTATGTCTAAAGGAAGAGAAGTAAAACATAAACTAAAACATGGCCAAAGAGGAGCTGGGCGGTGGCGCTAGAGGTAAGGTGCCTGTCTTGCCTGCGCTAGCCTTGGATGGACCACGGTTCAATCCCCCGGTGTCCCATATGGTCCCCCAAGCCAGGAGCGACTTCTGAGCGCATAGCCAGGAGTAACCCCTGAGCTCACGGGTGTGGCCCAAAACCAAAAAAAAAAAATGGCCAAAGAAAATTATCAAAATAATTACTATCATTCCAGAGCTTGTAGGAGTTTAAGGAAGCACACAAGGCCTGAGTCACAAGGCAATGGCCATTTTGGCAAATGTCAGAGAGCTGCTTCTTGCTTAGTAATTGATCCCAATAGACTAAACCCTTACCCAAACCCTTCCTAATTGTGAGAAATTCATGTGAAAGAAAAGCTCATAAAGCCCCAGTTCTTTCCATATGGGCAGAAATGTTATGGTACAATCAAAAAGCCAGGGATTATTAAAAGGGAGGAAATTTAGAAGCTCAAGTCAGGATTGAAGATATAGTTTAATTGAATGAAATACATGATTTACTTGCCAGAGGTCTGGATTTGATCCTGGCATTGTATTGTCCCCTGAGTCCTAAACAAGCACTGAGCTGAGTGTAGCACTTGAGACCTCCAGGTGTGATACAAACACACACACACACACACACACACATACAATTTAAGAAATACATTTAGGGTTCGAAGTGGGAGCACAGTGGTAGGACTTTTGTCTTGCATGCGACTGACCCAGGATGGATGCGGGTTTGACCTTCAGCATCCCATATGGTCACCCATGCCAGGAGCAATTTCTGAGCACAAAGCCAGGAGTAATCTCTGAGAGCCACTGGGTGTGCGCCCCCCCCCCAAATAAGTACATTTAATTGAGAAAAGTAACTATAAATCTAAAAAGAAAGAAAAAAGAAAGGAAAAGGAAAAAAGGCTAGTATTCTGACAGGGTTTAACATCACAGACATGAAAGGGAAAGGGTTTTGGTTATAGGAAGTAGATAAATATTCTGTTAATGCTAGATGAGGAAAGACAAGTAAGTGAAACAACAGAATTATTGCCTCCATAATGTTGTGATTTACAGATCATTTTAAAGAGGAAAACTTAAACTTGTATTGCCTCGGGTAAGAATATAAAAACAAGAAATAGTTATGTTTTGGAAAAAGCTGACAGGCAAGTTTCATAGTTTGCCTCTGACTTTATTTTGGTGCTCTGTCTCCTCGGTCCTCTTATTCTGACAGAGCATTTAATCATATCCAAAAGAGAAAGCATGACCCCAGGTCACTTGAACATTCAAATTGGTTTTGGTCTCAAATAACTTGATATACTTACAATGTGGTTAGACACAAGAAAAATCCTTCAGGGAATATGAATATGACTTGGCACATGGGACATTTAAAGAAAATTTGTGTAATGTCAGCAGTATTAAGTGTTCATTTTCCTGAATCAAGAGCTGTTGCACCAAGGGGGAAAAAAGAGACTAGAATTGAATAGGACTTATTTTTTTCAACAGCAACTGAGAAAATCAGCGACAACTCTATGGTAATGGTGGTGGAGGGGAGATAAGCAGAACACTCTTTCTATCCAACTTTTCAACCACCCACAGAGCAGAGCCCAACCTCAAGTACAAGGAGAGAGAAAACTCTCACCAGCAATATTCTTTTGGTGCCAGACAAAGTGGGAGAGCTGTTGTGGAAGCCACATGAAGAGATGGAGGGAGGGGTAAGTGGGTACATCCCAAGGGAATCAGGTGGAATGCAAGACTAGACATCTGTATATCAAATGGCTTCAAGATAGCACTTTCAAGAAAATGAAAGAATAAGAGGCAATAAAAAGGGGAAGAAGACAAAGACAAAAAGAAAATGAGAAAGACAAAAAGGACATCACATCATAAAGATTCCTCTTTCACCCCTATAAGTAAAAAGAGCATTTATTAGATAAGGCAGAACTGAAATATCCCTTCAGTGACATCTTACAAATTATCAGTTAAACATTATGGACAGGATTCTGCCCGCAGATCTGCAAGAAAGACATTATGCTCATATTTTAGAAATGACAAATTTAAAGATCAGAAAAGTTAAACACTTTCTCCCTTGATCACACAGCTCATTAGATAAAGAACAAAGTCTAAAGCTCACACTTATGTGACCCAAAGCTCTCCATTCCACTGTGAAGCTATCTCAACAGGACTCCACATGATAAACTGAGTTTGGCTCCAATCCAGTCAGGTTGGAATAGGTGTTATGCTCTGCATTGAATAAAATATGGTGCAAACTCATAAGTGTGTCTTTATTGAGAGGTGGGGGTCCATGTATCTTTCATTGAATTTGGTGGTAGTTTTGGAATTAGGGGAATAAATCAATGTTGTGTGGCCTCTAGAGGGTAAGAGGAAACAGTTTGTCTTTGGTCTTGGTCTCTTGTATGAGTCACTCTCTAGATACTGTGGGGAGCCATAGTAAGAGAAGGCTGGCCACATGGAGAGGCATGTATGGATCCTCTCAACAGATCCCATCCAACAGATAGAATAATTTCCAAACCAAGAGAGTTACCTAATTAATGTCCACTACAGCTGAAGATAGATGCCCCTGTAAATAGTTGTTAATAACTGTGTAATTGTTTCCAAGTGAGGGCTTTATAATCGTGCCCATTCTGAATCCCTAACCTTATAAAAACATTATGAGTGTATGAACAAGTTATTGTATGGCTGTGGATAACCACATGATGCATGTATGCCTGTCTGGATACATATGTGCTTCATGAAGCTTAGAGGGGGAACATTGACAACAGGATATCATCTGATAAAGAGTTATCAGATGAGACAAAACTGGCCATTCTGCTCATATCGACTAAGGAACTTCTCATAACAATGCAACTAGAATGCAGACCCAAGCCAGTGACTTTCAGGAAGAGAGTCTGGGTACAAACTTTTAATTAGTTAGAGAGGAAAACATCTCAGACATCAAAGAGGGCATGATGAGTTCAGAAGCTGTCCAGATGGATTTTTTTGCAGTATATACAGACCCAGGAATGGCAGGAGGAGAAAATAGAGGGCAGGAAAGCAAACACCGCTCATACCAGCATGAATGGCAGAATGACATTTTGCTGTTATTGTCGACTCTGCTTTTCATTTCACCAGCCAGCTTGTTTCAGGATACAAGCTCTCATGGGACATGGTTCTTGTTAGTCATTGTCCCAGAGGTGAAAAAACCAGTATCTATTCTCTGAAAATAATCTCACAATTTATGGAGCTGCTTAGAAGTCAGAATGACTGCATCCAGCCACTTTAACTATCTATAGATTGGGGAATGCTCTTTCATATGTCATGTCTTATTCCTCAATTTTGTTTAGCATAATTCTGATAGAAAATTCAGAACAACTTGTATTTTGAAAATAACATACACAAATAAGTTTCTAAAATATCACAAGTTCTCAAACTTAACTTTAAGCCTTAAAGTACAACTTGATTGTCTCCATGCTGTGGAAAAATAGTAACCTGAACAGAATTTCATCTGTTATCTTTAAGTTTTGTATGCATATAAAGCACAAGGAAGAAAGAGGAGAGATTAGAAAGAAGGGATAAATTTGATTTTATTTTCCTAGATTTCTTTTGTTTTCCTAAGTAGCTTGAGCAGAACTTAATAAGTAAAAGCTTGATAAATAATCTGGTGGGTCTTAGCTTTTTATCTAGTTGAATACTTTGCTTAGCTTTTCTTTGTATAAACAAGAGAGTAGTTTGACAAGAGATATGAGATCAAAGAATTGTGATGTTTGTACATAAACACCCAAATAAAGAAAAGGAAAAATATGATTTTATATAATAAGATGGAGAAATTGATTATATTTGAAATATTATTTTAGAACTTTAAAATCACATAAGATACACAAAAAATATGAATGTGAACTTGCACTTGGTCAAATTAAGGAAACCTTAAAATGCTTCTAAGACCCTAATGAACTTTTCTTCAGAAAGTAGAAGTGAGTTGTTCAGATTCTATGGATTTTTTATTAATTAATTAATATATAAATTATTAAAATAAATACATAAATTAATATATACATCGATTATATAATTATATAATTAATATATAAATTAATAAATATATAAAGCATTTAAATATTATTTAAACAAATAAACATAAATTTATTTAAACAAAATTTAAATACATTATTTAAATATAATGTTACAAATCTGCTCATGATTGATCTTATGACATAAAATGTACACCATTCACCAGGGCACATTTTCCAATACAAATGTCCTCAGTTTTCCTCTCAATCTTTCCCTTGCTCTTCTAGTTGCCTGATTCTGTGGCATACATTTTTCTTATCCTTCCCTCCATTCCTTCCTCCCTCTCTCTGTTTCTTTTTGCCTTTAGACACTGTGGTTTGAAATATTGTCACTCAAGGAGTATTAGGCAAATTACTTTATTTCCTTGCAGCACCCATTTCTTGTTGTGAGTGATCATTTCCAACTTCCATTGTCATAGTGGTCCCATCTTTTCCTAATTGTATCCCACTGCTATTTGTGGCAAACTTCCTAACATGGATCAGTTCTCCTGGCTTTCATCTCTATTGTTTCTGGATATTAATACCATACATTCTTTTATTTTTCCAAATATACCACAAATGAGTGTGATCATTCTATGTCTATATCTCTCCCTTTGACTCATTTCTCTCAGCATAATACTGAGATAAATACCATCCATATATAAAAATTTTTAAGGGGCCAGGAGAGATAGCACAGTGGTGTTTGCTTTGCAAGCAGCCGATCCAGGACCAAAGGTGGTTGGTTCGAATCCCGATGTCCCATATGGTCCCCCGTGCCTGCCAGGAGCTATTTCTGAGAAGACAACCAGGAGTAACCCTGAGCAACGCCAGGTGTGGCCCAAAAACCAAAAAAAAAAAATTATGATATTTCTGTGAATGGTTTTATATGATGAATCTGAAGGAAATAAACTATAATGGGAGGGAATTACAGAGTGAATAACAAAGTGAATGTATGACTCAGAATCTATATCAGACTGAAATACCAGCTCTGCTGGTTGGCTTGAAAATCATCTACAATTAATTCCATGTTTCAAAAATCTTTGCTATATGGACCTTCACAAAAAATGTTTATCTTGACATAGACAGTCATAAATACAATTATTTTGTCATAAATTACTTTTTATCATTTCAATCTTTCTTTTTTAAATTTTATTTTATTAAAACAATTGTGATCTACAAAGTACTTTGTAGTTGAATTTCAGATATACGGTGAGACAGGGCCATTCCCACCACTAGTATTGACATTTCTCCACTAATGAACCCAGAGTGCATCTTATACCACCTCTCTTTGTGCCCCCTGTCCTGCCAGTTTAAGACCCATTTAAGTTTAGATTGTTAAAATTCAGATCTCAAGGCTGCCCACTCTCAACACTCCTATTCAACAATAGTGCTGGAAGTTCTTGCCATAGAGATTAGGCAAGATAAAGATATTAAGGGCATCTAGATAGGAAAGGAAAAAAATCAAGCTCTCACACTTTTCAGATCACATGATACTATATTTAGAAAACCCTAAAGTCTCTACCAAAAAGCTTCTAGAAACAATAGATTCATATAGCAATGTGGCAGGCTACAAAATTAACACACAAATATCAATGGCCTTCTTGTACACCGATAATGATAGAGAAGAAATGGAAAAAGCAATCTCATTCACATTAGTGTCACACAGCTCAAATATCTTGGAGTCAACTTAACTAAAGAGGTGAAGGATCTATACAACAAAAACTACAAAACCCTGCCTCAAGAAATAAAAGAGGACACGTGGAAATGGAGAGACATACCCTGTTCATGGATTGGGAGAATTAACATTAAAATTAAAATTAACATTAAGAAAAGGGTGCAGAAGCCATCTTGGGCTACGTGATTTCCAGCTGCCAAAGACTGGATTTCATCAACGTACCTGCCGGTGATCCTGCCTGCTTCAAAGCTGCCTGAGACTGGATTTCTTTCTTCTGCGTTCCTGCCGGTGATCCTGCCTGCTTCAGAGGTGGGTCAGGATATACACACACTGATTCCTGCTGGTTTCTGCCAAGAGTCAGAAGGGTGAAGAAGCCATCTTGGGTCATGCTGTTTTCAGCTGCCTGAGACTGGATTTCATCAGCATTCCTGCTGCTGATCCTGCCTGCTTCAGAGATGAATGTCAATTTTCTGGGTGACCCTGGCGACCACAGTGAAGGTTTTGGAGGCTTCAAGCTCTTTAATCTTTGTCAGTAAGAGGATGGGAAGCCTCAACCATCTGAGGGGATTACCTATTTCAGACTAGGATTAAAGTTCTAAAGGATTTCTGGAAACTCAGATGCCAGCACCCCTATCTGCCTGTCTTCTGTGCTGTGCTACATTTTTGGCCTGATTTCATCCTGTGTGTGGCTCATCTGCGGACAGCTCACCTTTCCTGGAGGCTTTCCTCGAGGTGAGTTTACAAGCCCAGAAAGGAAGGAACCAGAGAAGCGCGGCCACTCTGCTTCACAGCCATGCACATCATTTAGCCAATGAATACAACCACAACATGTAGAAAAACCCACAATACTAGTGTGACAATGAGGAAACAATGCAGGCCAGAGCCAGACATAGAGAATGATGATGGCAATTTTGATGACTTGAACATGACCAACCAACTAGTCAGTCTCTCAGATAAGGAGTTTAGAGTCTCAATATGGAAGATGTTCAAAGAATTTAAAGAAAGTATAGAAGAGAACACTAATAAGAATCAAGAGAATATGAAGATAGAGATCAGAAAACTCCAAACTTAAAATTCAGGTCTGAAAAACTCAGTAGATAAATTAAAGATAAAAAAAATAGTTGAGCTTTCCCATGGGTTAACAGTAGCTAAGGATAGAATTAGTGCATTGGAAGATGAGATGAATAACAATTCCATACAGCAGTAGAAATTGGAAAAAAGCCTTAAAGCAAATGATCAAACAATTGAAAAATTACTCAAATAATGTGAACAGATGAAAATAGAAGTCTATGATAAGATCAACAGAAACAACTTAAGAATCATTGGAGTCCCAGAGACCCAGGAAGAAAATCTCCAGGAAGAATCAATGGTCAAGAACATCATTAAAGAGAAACTTCTAGAGCTAATGAATGCATGCGATCAAATCCTGCATGCCCGAAGAGTGCCAACTAAAAGAGACCCCAGAAAAACCACCCCAACACATCCTAGTCATGATGACAAATCCCACAGATAGAGACAGAAATCTGAAAGCAGCAAGATCAAAAAGAGAAATTACAGCAGCAAGATCGAAAAGAGAAATTACATTCAAGGGAACATCCTTGAGATTTACTGCAGAACTATCACCGGAGACACTTAAGGCCAGAAGGCAGTGGTGGGACATAGTGACAAAACTCAATGAAATAAATGCTTCGCCTAGAATACTACACCCAGCAAAACTCACTTTCAGTTTTGAAGGAATAATACATGGTTTCACAGACAAATAGCAGTTCAGAAACTTTACAGACTCAAAACCATTCTTAAAAGAAAAACTGAATGGCCTATTTTAAGACAAGACTGACCAACAGACACACCAAACTTCGATATAAAGATGGCACTAACTCCCAGGACAATTCCTTCTCTCAATGTCAATGGACTAAATGCACCAGTTAAGAGACACAGAGTGGCTAAATGGATCAAAAAACTCAATCCAACCTTCTGCTGCCTACAAGAAATGCACCTGAATAGTGAGAACAAGCATAGACTCAAAATAAAAGGCTGGAGGAAAACCATCCAAGCAAACAACACCCATAAAAAAAGCTGGAATGGCCATACTAATATCAGATGATGCAAACTTTATACTTAGGAGAGTTGTAAGGGACAAAGATGGACATTTTGCATTGATCAAGGGATACGAACAGCAGGAAGATCACTCTCCTAAACATATATGCACCGAATGAGGGGCCAGCAAAATATTTAATACAACTGTTGACAAATTTAAAAAATAATATCAATAACAACACAATAATTGTGGGAGACCTCAACACAGCATTGTCAACACTTGACAGGTCAACCAGACTGAAACCCAACAAGAATATACTAGACCTGAAAAGAGAAATGGAAGAAAGAGGCCTAGTAGATATACACAGGACAATCCACCCCTAGAAATTTGGATACACATTCTTCTCTAATGTACATGGAACATTCTCCAGGATAGACTACATGCTAGCACATAAAACATACCTCCATAATATCAAGAGGATAGAAATTTTGCAGGCTACCTTCACTGATGAAAAGGCCCTAAAATTATATGTGAACTACAAAGGGACACAGAAGAAAAACTTTAATACCTGAAAGTTAAACAGCCTAATACTGAATAAACAGTGGGTCCAAGATGAATTAAAAAAAGAAATCAAAACCTTCCTGAAAACAAATGACAATGAAGACACAAACTATCAGAACCAATGGGACACAGCAAAAGTACTGAGAGGAAAACTTATAACTTTGCAAGCACACATCAGGAAAAAAGAAGGGGCATACATAAATAGCTTAATGACACAGCTCATAGAATTAGAAAGTACTCAACAAAAGGACCCAAAATAGGGAGACAGAAGGAAATAAAAAAGCTGAGAGCAGAAATCAATGAAGTGGAAACCCAAAAAATAATCCAAAAGATCAACGAAAGCAGAAATTGGTTCTTTGAAAAAATAAACAAGATTGATAGACCACTGGCAAACCTAACAAAGAAAGAGAGAGAGAAACTTGATAACTCGTATTAGGAATGAAAAAGGAGAGATCACTACTGATATGGTAGATATTCAAGGGTAATCAGAAACTACTTTGAGAAACTCTATGCCACTAAAAATGAAAACCTGGAAGAAATGAATAAATTTTTGGACTCATAATATTCCACGGTTGAATGAAGAAGATGTAGCATATCTAAACACATCCATCACTATTGAGGAAATTAAAATAGTAATCAAATGTCTGCCCAAAAACAAAAGTCCAGGCCCAGATGGATTTACTAATGAATTATTTCAAACCTTTCAAGAGAAACTACTACCAATTCTGGCAAGACTTTCATAAAATCAAAAAAACAGGAACACTTCCAAATAGCTTTTATGAAGCCAACATCACCTTGATACCTAAAGCAGACAGAGATGCTTCGAAAAAAGAAAATTACAGACCAATATCACTGATGAATTCAGATACAAATATCCTCAACAAAATCCTGGCAAATAGGATTCAATGCCTCATTAAGAAGATAATCCACTACGATCAAGTAGGTTTCATCCCAGGAATGCAAGGATGGTTTAACATCTGTAAATCTATCAACATAATACACATCAACAACAAGAAAAATAAAATCACATGATCAAATCAATAGACGCAGAGAGAGTATTTATAAGGTCCAACACCCATTATTGATCAAAACTCTCAGCAAGATTGAATGGAAGGAACCTTTCTCAATATAGTTTAGGCTATCTACCACAAGCCAGAGGCAAATGTTGTCCTTAATGGAGAAAAACTGACAGCCTTTCCTCTAAATTCTAAATTCTGGCACAAGACAAGGCTGTTCTCTCTCACCACTCCTATTCAATATAGCACTGGAAGTACTTGCTATAGCGATTAGGCAAGAAAAAGATATCAAGGGAATCCAGATAGGAAAGGAAGAAGTCAAGCTCTCGCTGTTTGCAGATGACATGATTCTCTACTTAGAAAACCCTAAAGTCTCTACAAAAACGCTTCTAGAAACAATAGACTCATATAGCAAGGTGGCAGGATACAAAATTAACACACACAGCAAAAGCCGGCTCCCTGTGTGTGACACCAGGCAGGGAAAATCCGCGAAAGGACACCGGCCCAGTGGGGCCCAACTGTGAAAAACTGTGAGTGTGACCTGTCTATGTCTGTCTACTGTCCTCTTGCGTGAAACTCTTGCGAGTGGGGCAAAAAGAGGCTCCAGCGGAGCTATATCACAGAAGCAATCATTTCTCTCTGGACTGTCTTCTCTGTTGCATGCTCGGGCCTAAGATTTGACCAAGTGTGAGGCTTCATCCACGGAGGACTCCCCTCCCTTAGAGGCAAGTCAGCCCATCCAGAAAGGGAGGAGCCAGAGGAGTGTGCTGCCTGCATCATATAGACAATGAATACCACCACAACACGTAGAAAAACCCACAATACAAGTGTGACAATGGGGAAACAACGCAGGCCAGCATCAGACATAGAGAATGAAGATGATAATTCTGAGGACCAGATAATGACCAACCAACTAATCAACCTCTCAGATAAGGACTTTAGACTAGCAATATGGAAGATGCTCAACGGACTCCAAGAAAACATGGATCGAGTTGAACAGAACACTAATAAGAACCAAGAAAATATGAAGACAGAAATCGCAAAACTCCAAACTGAAATAACATGTCAACTAACAGGATTGAAAAAGTCAGTAAACGAAGTGAATGACAAAATGGATAAGCTCTGGGACAGGGTATCAGAAGCTGAGAATAGACTTGGTGCTGTGGAAGATGAGATACATAACAATTCCATACAGCAGGAGAGATTGGACAAAAAACTTAAAGCAAATGAGCAGACAATGGAAAAATTAGTCAAAGAATGGGAACAGATGAAAATAGAAGTTTATGATAAGATCAACAGAAACAACTTAAGAATCATTGGAGTCCCAGAGACCCAGGAAGAAAATTTCCAGGAAGAATCAACGGTCAAGAACATCATTAAAGAGAAACTTCCAGAGCTAAAGAATATATGTGATCAAATCCTGCATGCCCGAAGAGTACCAACCAAAAGAGACCCCAGAAAAACCACCCCAAGACACATCCTAGTCACAATGACAAATCCCACAGATAGAGACAGAATTCTGAAAACAGCAAGATCAAAAGGGGAAATCACGTTCAAGCAAGCTTCCCTGAGATTTACAGCAGACCTGTCACCAGAAACACTCAATGCCAGAAAGCAGTGGTGGGATATTGTGACAAGACTGAATGAAATGAATGCTTCACCCAGAATACTATACTCAGCAAAACTCACTTTCCGGTTTGACGGAAGAATACATGGTTTCACAGACAAAAAACAGTTCAGAAACTTCACAGGCACAAAACCAGTCTTAAGAGAAAAACTGAAAGACCTAATCTAAGACAAGACTACCCAAAAGACACACCAAATTTTGAAATAAAGATGGCGTTAAATCCCAGGACAATTCTTTCTGTCAACATCAATGGACTAAATGCACCAGTTAAGAGACACAGAGTGGCTAAATGGATCAAAAAACTCAATCCAACCTTCTGCTGCCTACAAGAAACGCACCTGAATAGTCAGAACAAACATAGACTCAAAATAAAAGGCTGGAGAAAAATTATCCAAGCAAACAACACCCATAAAAAAGCTGGAGTGGCCATACTAATATCAGATAATGCAAACTTTATACTCAGGAAGGTTGTAAGGGACAAAGATGGACATTTTATATTAATCAAGGGGTACGTAGAGCAGGAATAATTCACTCTCCTAAACATATATGCACCGAATGAGGGGCCAGCAAAATATTTAATACAACTGTTGACAAATCTGAAAAATAATATCAACAACAACACAATAATTGTGGGGGACCTCAACACGGCTTTGTCAACACTGGATAGGTCAACCAGACTGAAACCCAACAAGAATATACTAGACCTGAGGAGAGAAATGGAAGAAAGAGGCCTAGTGGATATATATAGGACACTCCATCCCCAGAAACCTGGTTACACATTCTTCTCCAATGTACATGGGACATTCTCTAGGATAGACTACATGCTGGCACATAAAACATACCTCCATAAGATCAAGAGGATCGAAATTTTGCAGACTACCCTCGCTGACCACAAGGCTCTGAAATTATTTGTGAACTCAAAAGGGACTCAGAAGAAACACTTTAACACCTGGAAGTTAAACAGCCTCATGCTCAATAACCAGTGGGTCCGAGATGAAATCAAGGAGGAAATCAAAAGGTTCCTGGAAACAAATGACAATCAAGACACAAACTCTCAGAACTTATGGGACACAGCAAAAGCAGTACTGAGAGGAAAATTTATAGCTTTGCAAGCACACATCAGGAAGGAAGAAGGAGCTTACCTGAGTAGCTTAATGACACAGCTAATAGAACTAGAAAATGCTCAACCAAAGGACCCAAGAATAGGAAGACAGAAGGAAATAACAAAGGTCCAGATGGATTCACTAATGAATTCTATCATACTTTCCAAGACGAACTACTGCCAATCTTGGCAAGACTCTTTCATGAAATTGAACAAACAGAAACACTTCCAAATAGCTTTTATGAAGCCAATATCACCTTGATACCTAAAACAGACAGAGACGCTACCAAAAAAGAAAATTACAGACCAATATCAGTGATGAATGCAGATGCAAAGATCCTCAACAAAATCCTGGCAAATAGGATTCAATGCCTCATTAAGAAGATCATCCACTACGATCTAGTAGGTTTCATCCCAGGAATGCAAGGCTGGTTTAACATCTGTAAATCAATCAACATCATACACAACATCAATAACAAGAAAAATAAAAACCACATGATCATATCAATAGATGCAGAGAAAGCATTTGATAAGGTCCAACACCCATTCTTGATCAAAACTCTCAGCAAGATGGAATGGAAGGAACTTTTCTCAATCTAGTTGAAGCCATCTACCACAAGCCAACAGCAAATATTATCCTCAACGGAGAAAAACTAAAAGCCTTTCCTCTAAATTCTGGTACAAGACAAGGCTGTCCTCTCTCACCACTCCTATTCAACATAGCACTGGAAGTACTTGCTATAGCGATTAGGCAAGAAAAAGATATCAAGGGAATCCAGATAGGAAAGGAAGAATCAAGCTCTCACTGTTTGCAGATGACATGATACTCTACTTAGAAAATCCTAAAGACTCTACCAAAAAGCTTCTAGAAACAATAGACTCATATAGCAAGGTGGCAGGCTACAAAATTAACACACAAAAATCAATGGCCTTTCTATACACCAATAGTAATAAGGATGAAATGGACATTAAGAAAACAACCCCATTCACAATAGTGCCACACAAACTCAAATATCTTGGAATCAACTTGAGTAAATATGTGAAGGACCTATACAAAGAAAACTATAAAACTCTGCTCCAAGAAATAAGAGAGGACACACGGAAATGGAAACGCATACCCTGCTCATGGATTGGCAGGATTAACATCATCAAAATCTCAATACTCCCCAAGGCATTATACAGATTTAATGCCATCCCTCTAAAGATACCCATGACATTCTTCAAAGAAGTGGATCAGACACTTTTGAAATTCATTTGGAACAATAAACACCCTCGAATAGCTAAAGCAATCATTGGGAAAAAGAAAATGGGAGGAATTACTTTCCCCAACTTTAAACTGTACTACAAAGCAACAGTTATCACAACAGCATGGTATTGGAATAAGGATAGGTCCTCAGATCAGTGGAATAGGCTTGAATACTCAGAAAATGTTCCCCAGACATACAACCACCTAATTTTTGATAAAGGAGCAGGAAATCCTAAATGGAGCAGGGAAAGCCTCTTCAACAAGTGGTGTTGGCACAATTGGATAGCCACTTGCAAAAAATTGAACTTAGACCCCCAGCTAACATCATGTATGAAGGTAAAATCCAAATGGATTAAAGACCTCGATATCAGCCCCAAAACCATAAGATATATAGAACAGCACATAGGCAAAACACACCAGGACATTACAGGCATCTTCAAGGAGGAAACTGCACTCTCCAAGCAAGTGAAAGCAGAGATTAACAGATGGGAATATATTAAGCTGAGAAGCTTCTGCACCTCAAAGAAAATAGTGCCCAGGATACAAGAGCCCCCCACTGAGTGGGAGAAACTATTCACCCAATACCCATCAGATAAGGGGCTAATCTCCAAAATATACAAGGCACTGACAGAACTTTACAAGAAAAAAACATCTAACCCCATCAAAAAATGGGGAGAAGAAATGAACAGACACTTTGACAAAGAAGAAATACACATGGCCAAAAGACACATGAAAAAATGTTCCACATCACTAATCATCAGGGAGATGCAAATCAAAACAACGATGAGATACCATGGCACACATCACAAAGAATGAGAATAAACAGTGTTGGCGGGGATGTGGAGAGAAAGGAACTCTTATCCACTGCTGGTGGGAATGCCGTCTAGTTCAACCTTTATGGAAAGCGATATGGAGATTCCTCCAAAAACTGGAAATCGAGCTCCCATACGATCCAGCTATACCACTCCTAGGAATATACCCTAGGAACGCAAAAATACAATACAAAAACCCCTTCCTTACACCTATATTCATTGCAGCACCATTTACCATAGCAAGACTCTGGAAACATCCAAGATGCCCTTCAACAGACGAATGGCTAAAGAAACTGTGGTACATATACACAATGGAATATTATGCAGCTGTCAGGAGAGATGAAGTCATGAAATTTTCCTATACATGGATGTACACGGAATCTATTATGCTGAGTGAAATAAGTCAGAGAGAAAGAGAAAAACGCAGAATGGTCTCACTCATCTATGGGTTTTAAGAAAAATGAAAGACACCCTTGTAATAATAATTTTCAGACACAAAAGAGAAAAGAGCTGGAAGTTCCAGCTCACCTCAGGAAGCTCACCACAAAGAGTGATGAGTTTAGTTAGGGAAATAACTACGTTTTGAACTGTCCTAATAATGAGAATGTATGAGGAAAATGGAGAGCCTGTCTAGAGTACAGGCGGGGGTCGGGTGGGGCGAAGGGAGACTTGGGACATTGGTGATGGGAATGTTGCACTGGTGATGGGTGGTGTTCTTTACGTGACTGAAACCCAAACACAATCATGTATGTAATTAAGGTGTTTAAATAAAAAAAATTAACACACAAAAATCAATGGCCTTTCTATACACCAATAGTAATAAAGAAGAAATGTACATTAAGAAAACAATTCCATTCACAATAATGCCACGGAAACACAAATATCTTGGAATCAACTTGACTAAATATGTGAAGGACCTATACAAAGAAAACTATAAAACTCTGCTCCAAGAAATAAGAGAGGACTCGTGGAAATGGAAGCACATACCCTGCTCATGGATTGGCAGGATTTACATCATCAAAATGGGAATACTCCCCAAAGCATTGTACAGATTTAATGCAATCCTTCTAAAGATACCATGACATTCTTCAAAGAAGTGGATCAGGCACTTTTAAAATTCATTTGAAACAATAAACACCCTAGAATAGCTAAAGCAATCATTGGGAAAAAGAATATTGGAGGAATAACTTTCCCCAACTTTAAACTTTAGTACAAAGCAATAGTTATCAAAACAGCATGGTATTGGCATAAAGACAGGCCCTCAGATCAGTGGCATAGGCTTCAATACTGAGAGAATGTTCCCCAGACATACAATCACCTAATTTTTGATAAAGGAGCAAGAAATCCTAAATGGAGCAAAGAAAGCCTCTTTAACAAGTGGTGTTGGCACAACTGGCTAGCCACTTGCAAAAAATTGAACTTAGACCCCCAGCTAACATCATGTACAAAGGTTAAATCCAAATGGATTAAAGACCTTGATATCAGTCCGAAACCATAAAATATATAGAACAACACGTAGGTAAAACACTCAGGACATTGAGACTAAAGGCATCTTCAAGGAGGAAACTGCACTCTCCAAGCAAGTGAAAGCAGAGATTATCAGATGGGAATATATTAAACTGAGAAGCTTCTGCATCTCAAAAGAAATAGCACCCAGGATACAAGAGCCCCCCCCCCCCACTGAGTGGGACAAACTATTCACCCAATACTCATCAGATAAGGGTCTAATCTCCAAAATATACAAAGCACTGACAAAAATTTACCAGAAAAATCATCTAATCCCATCAAAAATGGGGAAAAGAAATGGACAAACACTTTGGCAAAGAAGAAATACAAATGGCCAAAAGACACATGAAAAAACGCTCCACATCATTAATCATCAGGGAGATGCAAATCAAAACAACTATGAGGTACCACCTCACACCCCAGAGATTGGCACACATCACAAAGAATGAGAACAAGCAATGTTGGCGGGGATGTGGAGAGAAAGGAACTCTTATCCACTACTGGTGGGAATGCCATCTAGTTCAACCTTTATGGAAAGCAATATGGAGATTTCTCCAAAAACTGGAAATCGAGCTCCCATATGACCCAGCTATACCACTCCTAGGAATATACTTATTTTTTTGTAAGTATTTACAAAATACTATATTTTTTGCAGCACTATTTACCATAGCAAGACTCTGGAAACAGCCAAGATACCCTCCAACAGATGAATGGCTAAAGAAACTGTGGTACATATACACAATGGGATATTATGCAGCTGTCAGGAGAGATGAAGTCATGAAATTTTCCTATACATGAATGTACATGGAATCTATTATCCTGAGTGAAATAAGTCAGAGGGAAAGAGAAAGATGCAGAATGGTCTCACTCATCTATGGGCTTTAAAAAAAAAGAAAAACATTCTTGTAATTAATAATAATAATAATAATAATAATGTGGAAATGGAAGCACATACCCTGCTCATGGATTGGCAGGATTAACATCATTAAAATGGGAATACTCCCCAAAGCATTGTACAGATTTAAGGTGATCCCTCTAAAGATACCCATGACATTCTAAAAGAACTGGATCAGAAAGACATTTTTGTAATAATAACTTTCTGACACAAAAGGGAATAGAGCTAGAAATTACAGCTCACCTCATGAAGCTCACCACAAACAGGGATGAGTTTAGTTAGAGAAATAACTATGTTTTGAACTATTCTAATAATGAGAATGTACGAGGGATATAGAAAGCCTGTCTAAAGTACAGGTGGGGGTTGGGTGGGGAGGAGGGATATTTGGGACATTGGTGATGGGTATGTTGCACTGGTGATGGGTGGTGTTCTTTACATGACTGAAACCCAAACATAATTATGTATGTAATAAATTTGTTTAAATAAAAATAAAAATAAAAAAGAGTATTTGATTATTTCTATCAACGTTAAAAAATTAACATTAAAATATAAAATACTCCCCAAAGCATTGTACAAACTTAATTCAATCCCTCTAAGATACCCATGACATTTATCAAAGAAGTGGATCAAACACTCCTGAAAATCATTTGAAACAATAAACACCCATAAATAGCTAGAGAAACCCTTGGGAAAAAGTATATGGGAGGCATCACTTTCCCTAAATTTAAATTGTATTACAAAGCAATAGTCATTAAAACAGCATGGTATTGGAATAAATACAGACCCTCAGATTAGTGGAATAGACTTGAGTATTCAGAGAATATTGCCAGATATACAATCATTAAACTTTAATAAAGGGGAAAGTAATGCAAAATGGAGCAAGGAAAGTCTTTTCAAAAAGTGGTGTTTACACAACTGCTCAGCCATGTGCAAAAAAGTGAGCTCATACCTTCATCTAACACCATGCACAAAGGCCAAATGCAAATGGATCAAAGGTCTTGGTATCAGGCCTAAAACCTTAAGGTATGTTGAACAACACATAGGTAAAACAGTCCATAACATTGAGACTAAAGGTGTCTTCAAGGAGGAAACAGCACTCTCCAAACAAGGGGAAACAGAGACAAACAAATGGGACTATATTAAGCTGAGGAGCTTCTGCTCCTCAAAAAAAATAGTGCCTAGGATACAAAAGCCACCCAAAAATCGGAGAAACTATTCATTCAATACCCATCAGACAAGAGACTATTATAGAAAATACACAAGCTACTGATAGAACTTAAGGGAAAGAAAAACATCTAAACCCATTATAAAAGGAGAGAAAAAATAAACAGACACTTCCTCAAAGAAAACATACAAATGGCTAAAAGGCACATGAATAAAATGGTCTATATCAGTAATCATCAGGGAGATGCAAATCAAAACAATGAGGTACCATCTTATAACACAGAGACTGCACACATCACAAAAAACAAGAACAATCAGTGCTGGCAGGGATGTGGAGAGAAATGAACTTTCATTCACTGCTGGTGGTAATTCTATCTAGTCCAGCATTTATGAAAAACAATATGAATTCCTCAAAAAACTGGAAATTGAACTCCCATATGATCCAACTATACCACTTCTAGAGATATACCCTAGGAACACAAAAATACAATTCAAAAATCCCTTCCTCATGCCTATATTCATTGCAGCTCCATTTAAAATAGCCAGACTCTGGAAACAACCAATATGTCCTTTAACAAATGAATGGCTAAAGAAACTGTGGTACATATACACAAAGGAATATTATGCAGCTGTCAGGAAAGATGAAGTCATAAAATTTTATTGTACATGGATATACATGCAATCTATTATGCTGAGTGAAATAAGTCAGAAGTAGATAGATACAGAACAGTTTCACTCATTTATAGGATTTAAGAAAAATATAAGATATTATTGCATTAATGCCCAGAGACAATAGAGATAAGGACTTGAAGGACTGCTCATGATATGAAGCTCACTACAAAGAGTGGTGAGTGCAGTTAGAGAAATAACTACACTGACAACTATGGTGAAATGTTAATGAGTGAGATAAGAAGAATGCCTGCCTCAAATACAGGCAAGTGAGGGGAGGAATATTGGGGACTTTAGTTATGGGAAGGTTGCACTGGTGAAGGAGGGCTGTTCTTTTTATGACTGAAAACCAAATACAATCATATTTGTAATTAAGTACTTTAATAAAGATATTTTAATAAAAATAAAATTCAGGTCTTTTAATTCTATTGTCTTTGATTTTGGCTTGGATATTTAAATCTGTCCTTATTCTTTCTCCACCAATGCATCTGAAAGTTATTGGCCCCTGGATTCCAGCCTCTCGTTCTATTTTTATTCTTAGTTTTATAGAAAAATACAGAAATATGTGTAAAATAAAGTATTCCATGTAACAAGATTCTATGAAAAAATTGAGACACCCTATTTAAAAGATAAAAAATTTAAAAATTAAAGAAAAGAAAGGAAATCTGTGGCAGGTTTTTTTTAAACATAGATACAGCAAAGAGATGGGGAAAAAGAAAGGAAAAACCTTAGGTTTAAATAAATGGATACCCTGTACATGAACATTTTCTCATAAGGCCAACTACAAGCTCTGGGCATACTAAATTGTCTAAGTTGCCAAAGTTTTACTTTGTGGTCCCAGTAAAAGGTCATCTCAATTATGGTTGTTGCAGTCATGTTTCTGTAGTTAGAGATCCTGGTTTTTGCACAGATCCTGTATCAAAGTCAGTGTGTCACAGAATGTCTTCTGAGTTCATCTCACTGTTAGGTGGCAATGCAGAAAACCCTGCTCTGAAAGCAAGTTGTTGCTGTTCCATGTAATCAGGATGACATATGAACTCACTCTGGAGCAGGTTGGTACCAGGGCAGCATGAGGGTCTTCTCTGGTAGAAGTATGATTCCTGGTGTTGGTACAGAAAACCCTGCTGGTTCCATAGATGGAATCCAAGGTTCAGAGGTGAATGGCCAATGTCTGATCTTCTGAAGACTAAGGAAGCCAAGCCACTATGACAAATTGTTCAGGGTGAAAGATTCTACTGTAATATAAAATTTATGAGTTTTTATTTTTATTAGATAAGAACTTGTTTTCATAGGTAAAATTTCCCCATTTTAATGTGCCTATGCAAAAAGAAACAATGCCACGCTATATTATAGGTGCATATGAGGGTAAAAATAACAAGTTAAACAATTCCTATTATCTGGTTTAACATGAACTCAGACCCCAAGAGAAATTTATCTACTAGATTTCCTACTAAACAAATCCAAAAAACAGAATGGGCAAACTATCTCTGCATAAGGAAATAAACAATAAGAATTATAACTCTTAAGGAAATACATCTAAAGAAATATACAAAGAAGATTTACATATCCCCTTTAAGTCTTCTGAAGTGGTCTGTGGTGGAAATAAAATCAGGAGCACAGCTTAAGCCTGCGATATTATCTTATGTAGTCTGAAAAACGTCTCCCAGCAGTCACATATAAGGAAATATTCTTGAGCTAGGAGTTCCTCAAAAACTGAATCTTGGTGAGCAACAGTCCACAGAGAAGGGAGGTGAAAGAAAAAGTGCAGCTAAGAGTAAATCAGCAGCAGCAGTGGTGGCAGCTTCTTCTCCGGCTGAGGCAAATTGGGCTGGGAATCTCTCTTTTCACTTTGGGAGCTAGTTGGCAGCTGGTTAGGGTGGGGAAAATATCTTGGTTCCTGACTGACCTGAGGAATCAGACAATCAGGATTGGCTCTGGAACCTGGAAGAAGTCTAAGGAAAGGCCAGAAAGGCAACCCCCTTCACATTTAGTTGGAGTAATTAGGACCCAATTTTTCTTAAGTTGGATTCTGCATGATTACTAGCATTGTGAGGAAAAACACAATCCAGATAAGTGTTTATGTTATACATACAAACATATGCATTTACATATATTTCATATATGCATGCACATGTATATAAATAAAATAAAGGAAAAAAAGGAGACTATCATGAGAAGGCAGACATAAATCATGGAGCCTGAGATGTCAGCACTCTTTCGTATCCACCATGCAGATCATGTCCTACCACAAAGCAGGTATTTTTGCTAGCATCATGCTGAAAGTTGTTGCTTGTTAATTTTCTCTGAGCACAGGTATTGACACAATTCTTGTGAAGAATGGTTAAAAACACTTTCAAAATCCTCCCTTACAGAATAACAAGTAAAGTATGGATCTATGACCTACCCTTTTCACTACATAAGTCGAATACATTTGAATACATATATATGCTGCATTGTTATCCAGAAGTCCCCAGTGAGAAGAGCTCTGGTGCTCACAGGGCTCATTGCCTTTCTATTACCTTCTCTTCCTGGTCTCATATATTTATAATCTCTGAGTTCACTTCCACATAAATGGCTACACTTACATATTCATCTTGGCTTCTAGAATAAGCATCACACAAAACACTAGAGTGTTGGCAGCTCCCTCATCTTCTTTGTTTGTATTACATTTTTATTTGCTTGTTATTTTAAAGTTTTTATTCCCATCATCTAGTCAACAATTATTTTAAAAGTATGCTTAAAACATGTGAAACTAATTATTACATATTAAAATACAATTAAGAAATGATAATAACAGGACCAATTTAATAAAATGTTGGTAATAGTACCATTTATACTCTTTATTTAAAACCACAAAATACACATCAAAACCAAACCAAAACAAACAAAAGAATTCAAAATGAGGACAGAGGTTTATTTTCTCTGATATCCTGATAATTTTCAGTCTATTTTAATTCTTTTTGAATACCAGAGGCGAGTTATATAGACAGGCAAAGAAAAAAAAGACAAAGAACCATTTTGTATTTTATTTTCAATGGAGCAATTGGTAAATATAATATAGCTGTATAGATACTTGTTCTAACAGTTGAAAAATTTACTTTTATTTCATTTTAAAATATCTTTAACTGATGTACTAGGATTTATAATACTACTAATTATGACTACATCATTCTAATACTATACTCATCATCAATTATCAGAGTACCCAGAGTACTCAATTCCCTTCACCAACATCCCAAAGTTTCTTCCCTTTTCTTTCTTTTTTTTTAATTTTTATTGTGACTGAAGTCCATTACACAGAATTATTTATGGTACATAGTGACAATGAATGAAGGGCATTCCCACCACCAATGTTGTCCTCCCTCCACTCCTGTTCCTAGCATGCCTCCCATATCTCCCTTCTTCCCCCCCCCCGAATATTAGTCTAACTGGTCTCCACTTTATAGCTTGTTGTAGGTTGGGTATCTATTCTGTTTGGTGTTCCAGTCTGGTCATTTTTTATTTACACTACATGTTCATATGACTGGTCCTGGTACCATCCTTCCCCCCCCTCAATTTATGAGGATGAATGATTCAAGTTATGCTATTCTGTTGGAGATAAAAAGGTTAAGGAAAAGAGAAGAAAAAAATTGGTATCAACTACTAAAAAAAAGAAATGAAAAAAAAATCACAGAATAATATCCACAAGAGTAAAAAAAAGAAAAAGAAAAAGGTGGAAAAAAATAGAAGAAAAATGATATCAAAAACAGACAAAAAACAAAACCAGAAAAAGGAATGCTGGAGTGGCAGGGTTTGGTGTTACTCCACATTTTTTTTGGTATAGGCACAGTAAGTATTGGGGAAGGAAGTAAATTGCCGTGGCCTAAGAGATTCAGGGTTTCTCCACTCTTGAAGCATATTGTCATGGGAACAACCATTGGCTCCATACCTTCTCATTGCCCTATTCCAGTTTTTTTTTTTTGTTTGTTTTTTTTTTTGTGGTGTCAGGAAACTTTCCTCTCCGTTGTGGATGAGAAAATCAGGCCACTGTAGCAAGCAATTTTGGTATTTGCACAGGTCCTAGGACAAGGCCTAGGATAGAGTCTTTAAGGTTCTAGAGGTTCTGTTCCAACCTTGTTGGTATGTTCAGTTTTCTGTATGATGTGCTCCATGTTTTTGCTAGTTCCCTAAGCCAAAGTCTAGGAAATTATGGTTCCAAAGGTTCTGATCAGTCTCTGTTGTCAGAATTGGGCCTCTGTACTAAGAAATCTTGATTTTTGTAAGAGACCTGGGCTATAGCCTAGGGTAGGGTTTTCCTTAATGGTCTCAAGGTAAGTTCTGCCCAGTCACGGTTATCAAAGTCAGTTTTCTGTAGTTAGTGCTCTTATTTTTCATAGTTCAAAGGACAATACATCTTCTGATTTCCACTTAGTGTTAGGTAATGTGATAGGACCTCCTGGTCTTAGGTCAAGTTGTCATTTTCTCGCTGTTCTCATTGTCATATTAACACTAGCATAAGTATATCTTCCAATGGAGCTTGGTTCCTGGTGTTGTTGCAGGGAGTTGTTTCAGTTCTACATTGGGGATCTGGGATTAGAGAATGAACTACCTTTGTAATAACACATCTTAAGATATGTATTCCTAAACATACATATAGCCTCCCCCATCACTTTCTTTTTTCAAATACCTTTTTCCTTTTCTTTTCAATTTACCTTTTTTATCTCAGTTTTATCTATTTGCTCTATTGTTTATATATGCATATTTATCCTCACCAGTTTTGGTGCTGCTTGGTACAAAAACCATAAAAACGTCTTGCCTGGGATAAAAGCTCAGATCACACCACAGATACTGTATGTGTAGACTGTCATCCTTACCCGGAATAGCACCAGCAATACAAAAGGCACAGTAAATAAGGGGAAATGGTGGACTCATACACAAGATCTTATCTTCTAAGGATAAGAACTCACACTTTTTACACAAGGGTGCCTCCCATCCTGGACATATGTCATGTGAATACAACTCAGTCTCCACGAGATCGGACACTATTAGTTTCTTCCCTTTTCTAAGCCACATGCCATCTTTTCTTGGAAAATCAGTTCTGTGGACTCAAGTTCTGTTGCATCTGGCCCTTTTTGTGCCTTATTTTGTTTTGTTTTGTTTTGCTATTTGAATGAGTAGTTTCTTTTTCTTCTTTTCTTTTTCTTTTTTTTTTTTTCTGTGTGTGTGTGTTTGGGTCACACCAGGTGACAGTCATGGGTTACTTCTGGCTATGCTCTCAGAAATCACTCCTGGATTTGAGGACCATATGGGGCCCTGGGGATCTAACCCAGGTCCATAGTTGGTCAGCTACATGCAAGGCAAATGCCTTACTGCTGCGCTATCACTCAGGCCCCTTGAGTGTGTATTTTCAAATCCTACATATAAGAGTAACCATTCCACCTTTTACAATGTGTAAAAAAAACAGTTTTTCATAATCTCTATAAATTTAGAGTTCACTAAGCATCAGTTTTCTGCTCAAATAGTATGCACAGATCAAAGAAACACTTTTGTGTTGTTTAGGAGTCTAGGAGGGAGTGTGAGAGTCTCTGAGGGAGGATATGTCTGCAAGGAGGTTATTAGAAGTATTGATAGTCAATTCATTCATTACTACACAGCCCTTGATCTGCCCAACAGAAAAGTAGCAATTGAAGAAGAAAAACCAGATGAATAATAATGAGGAAACCTTAACAAGAGATAATTCTGTGGGGCCTAATCCTGAAGCAGCTGTTTGAACAGAGTGTAAGAGAAAAATTAAAATGTTGAGATATCTCCTTTATTCATAGGATAAGAGGTTGGGACGGGTGAGGAAATATTTTTGTAGGAGGGAGGAAAGGCTGAGAGACCTTGAAAAGCTGGCAACAATTTCATATTAGATATTTCTAAATATCCTTTGGGAAAAAGAATACTGGCTTGAATAGACTAATTTCTTGGCTAAAACATTACCTACATATTTGCAACAAGATTCATGTTTACAGAAAATTGAGCATTTTATACAAAGATTTTTATATTCTTTTTTTCTGTACTTTTAGAACTGTTGATAGGCTTTACAGTCACTTTTAAGGCTCACATTTCACTATAGGGTAGTGTGTAGTATGATCAAGACTACAAAGATTAGCATCCATTAATGTGTACTGTGTTCAGAAAACGTCAGTACATCTTTTCAAATGCTTTCTACAACATTATGAGTAGTATGTTATCTACATTTTAAGATTGCTCTAAAATATTATGCAATTTGTAGATACCATATTTGGCATTTGAACCCTGTTATATCTAGATTCTGTCTTATTCTGCCCACTAAAACAATAATTCCCAAAAACCAGTATGTGTATAGTCCTATTTCTACTAGACATTCTGGTTTAGGATTTGGTTAGGCTCCCATAGAAGTTCATTCTAATGATAAGAATCTGAGTTCAAATGTATATTGAAAGGTAATGATTCTAAGAAGCACCATGAGAATAGAGAAAAGACAATAAAAAAATAAATATTGTGATTAACATTAGTTGGTTATAGTTTCTCCAGACATCTGGGTGTATTTCTACAAAGGAATTTTTGGAGAACATAGAGATTGTGTCTTGTTCTGAAGAATTGAAGACTAAGAAATTTTCTACCTACTCATATCCCTCACAAGCTTGGTAATGAATCCAAGTTTTATCTTATAGGCACATCTGGCTCATTTTGAATATAAACTGAATATAGATATATCCTAAGGCAGAGTGCTAATGATGATGTTTGCATAAGAGAAAGTTTTTTTGTTATGAGAAGCAAAATATAAGGATATATGGATAAGACATAAATATTAACCACAGGATTAAGGTGGGACTGAAAAATCTATATTTTAGAAAGCTTGCCGCTTTAAGGTTTTTGGAAAAACCAATATGTATACATAAAAAAGAATAAAGGTGAATCTTTAACTTATATCAAAAATAAAACAACTCAAAATGATCAGAGACCTAAACTAAGGAAATAAAATCCGAGAAAAAATAAAACTATAGAATTAAAAAGTTTGTGACTGGATCTGTCATTGCTCCTTTGGTAATGATATAAAAGAACAGACAAGAAAAGAAAAATAGATACACTGAAGTTGAACGGACTTTTTCCCCACCTTTGATCTTCCCGGGAAGTAGTTAGGAGGCTTGAGGGCCTTCTTAGTGATACTTAGCTAACTGAATCAGGCAGTTCAGTGCTAGGGAGAGTGATGTGTTGCATCTTGGGCTTCACATAGCTGCAGCCCACCACGTTCACTACACCAGCAGCACTTGGGGGTTACAAAGTTTCAGAGATCAAACTCCAAATCTCATACTAGTGCTTTAAAATGTTTTAAAGGGGCTAGAGAGTTAGTATAGTCAGTAGGGTTTTTGTCTTGCATAAGATTGACCAAGGCTTAAACTCCTGCCTCCCAAATGGTCCCCCAAGCACATTATGGGTTATTTATGAGTGTAAATCAATGAGTAACTCTTCAGGATTCACAAGTGTAAATTAAAAAGCAAAATAAGTAATTAAAATTTTATTTTAGTCACTGTAATTTGTCAAATGTGTTACATTTTTCAGGTGCATAATATTGCAATACCAGTGCCACTTTGTGTGTCTTTTTCCCTTCATCAGGTCCCTTGGTTCCATTCCCTACAGCCAACCTGTCTTCTTACAGGAAACATTTTTAGGGGGGAAGATCGGAAGTTTGGGCAACACCTGTTAATACTTCAGATTTGCTCCTACCTTGCCAAAAGAAATCATCATTGATTGGCATGAGTATTAAGATATTGAATATGAAGTGAGAAAGAAAGAAAGAAAAAGAAAGAAAGAAAGAAAGAAAGAAAGAAAGAAAGAAAGAAAGAAAGAAAGAAAGAAAGAAAGAAAGAAAGAAAGAAAGAAAGAAAGAAAGAAAGAAAGAAAGAAAGAAAGAGAAAAAGAAAGAGAAAAAGAAAGAGAAAAAGAAAGAGAAAAAGAAAGAAAGAGAAAAAGAAAGAAAGAGAAAAAGAAATACTTGAAATGTCATGAAAACAGTGATGGTGTGCCTTGTACACAATGGTAAGGTCGATGGGCAGTAACTTTACTTGCCACAAGCATGAACATAAATAATAGATGTAACATGTTATTTTAACTACACCAAGGAATTTAAAATTTATACAAAATACTATAGTTCAAAAAATTGCCGAAAGTAGAATAGAATAGAGAAACTCTTGGAAGTGTTTCAGCATTCTGTGAAACATATTTACAATGAGCATTAAGGATCAAAAGAAGAGGACAGATGAGCGCTGACCGGTCTCTCCTGTAGGCACTGGGGTTTAATCTCGGGAGGCTGCGGTTACCATTAGCACACCTAGAAAGGACAGGTGCTGACCTGCCTCTCCAGCAAGTACTGGGGCTTGAACTCGGGAGCCTGCAGTGCACAAGTGGGGATGGACAGGTAGCGACCTGTCTCTCTCGCAAATACTGGGGCTTGATCTCAGGGGAGGCTACTGGTCTCCTGGGGACCCAGACGGGCAGTGACCTACTTCTCTCTCAGGAACGAGGGCAGAGCTTAGAAGAGGCTGCTGGTCGTCATTAGCAGTTCCTGGGGAACTGGAAGGGTGGTGATCTGCTCCTCTCACAGCTACCAGGGGTAGATCCGAGGCGAGGCTATCAGAGGTTGCCATTATCCGAGATGGGGGACTACACCCTCTCACAGGTATTGAGATCATAAAGATCTGAAGGCAGGGCCAAATTTCAGCGACCACCCTCACCATCCTCGCCTAGGGCCACATTCCAGAGAAGGGACCCACCCACACGCCAAGGTGACATAGGAGGGCTGAGAACAAGGGCAGAACACTTTGAACCACCAAAAGCAAAGAAATATGGGGAAACCAAGGAAGACACTATCAGCCAGAGATATGGAAAGAAATCCTATAAAGTTTCCAAGTCCACCAAACTAACTCCTTTTACAAACATCACACTCATTCCCAAAAATGGCAGACCCCACCAAGAAGGAAAACTAAAGACCAATCTCACTAATGAACATAGATACAAAAATTCTCAACAAAATCTTAGAAACCGAATTCAACAGTACATCAAAAAGATTAAACACTATGACTAAGTGGGTTTCATCCCAGGCATGCAAGGATGTTTCAACATACACAAATCAATCAACATCATAGATCACATCAACAAGAAGAAAGACAAAACCACATGATCATATCAATCAACGCAGAGAAGGCATTTGACAAAATTCAACACCCATTCATGCTGAAAACACTCAGCAAAATAGGGTTGGAAGGAACCTTCCTCAAGATAGTTACAGCTATCTATTAAAAAAAAACCTGCTGAACAACTGCAAACTTTTCCACTAAGGCCAGGAACAAGGCAAGGCTGCCCACTTTCTCCACTCTTATTCAACACAGTTGTAGAGTACTAGCAATAGTACTCAGACAAGAGAAGGGAATCCAAGGAATCCAGACAGGGAAAGAAGTAGTCAAACTATCTCTATTTGCAGATGATATGATGATATACATAGAAAACCCCAAAGACTTCACAGTAAAACTAGAAGCAATAAGCCAATATAGCAAAGTGGCTGGATACAAAGTCAATACACAAAAGACAATAGCATTCTTCTATACAAATAATGAAGCAGAAGAGAAAGACATTAAGGAGTCAATCCTATTTATAATAGTATCTAAAAATATCAAGTACCTGGGAATCAACCTGACAAGAGAAGTGAAAATCCTTCAGAAATAATTTGAAGAGGACCTAAGGAAATAGAAGAACATCCCCTGCTCATGGGTAGGAAGACTCAACATAATCAAAATGTCTATCTTACCTAAATTGCTATATAGATTCATTGCACTCCCTTTCCAAATTTAGACATCATTTTTAAGGATCTTGAACAATTATAAAGTTCATCTGGAACCACAAAAGACCTAGACTAGCCAAATCCATACTAAAGAATCCAAACTAAAAAACAATGGGTGGCATTTCTTTATCCAATCTGAAGCTTTATTATAAAGCCATAGTCATCAAGACAACATGGTACTGGAACAAAGATAGAGTCGCAAACCAGTGGGTTAGAACAGAATATACAGAATTAAACCCCCAAATATATGGTCAACTAATATTTGACAAAGGATCCAAGAACCTGAAATGAAATAAAGACAGACTCTTCAACAAATTGTGTTGGAACAACTGAATAACAACCTATAAGAAACTAAAGATTGATCCATACCTCACACCCTACACAAAAACCAACTCAAAATGAACTAAAGACCTTGAAATCAGACCCAAATCTATAAAGTTCATCAAGGACAAAAATAAAAAGAATGCTGCAAGATATAAACCTCAAAAAAGTCTTTGAGTATGGAATGCCAATGGCAAGAGTACTATAATCAAACTTGAATACATGGAATTACATCTAACTAGAGTTTCTGTATGGCAAGAGAAACACTTTCTAAAACCAGAAGACAGCTGATAGAATGGGAAAAAAATATTCACACTTGACACATCAGATAAAGGGCTGATATCTAGGATATACAAAACACTCAGAAAGGTGAGTTCCACAAAACCTAATAAAGCCATAGAGAAATGGGGAATGCAAATGAATAAACACTTTTTCAAGGAAGACCGACAGATGACCATGAGATACATGAAAACATGTTCACCATCACTTGTCATTACAGAAATCCAAATCAAGACAACAATGAGGTACCACCTTACACCAGTGAGGATAGCACACATCAAAAATGATGGGACCAATCTCTGTTGGTGCAGATGTGGTAAGAAACGAACTCTCATCCACTGCTGGTGAGAATGTTGCCTGGTCCAACCCTAATGGAAAACAAAGTGGAAGGTGCTTAGAAAACTCAAAATTGAGCTGCCATATGACCCAGCAATTGCACTTCTGAGTATCAACCCCCCAAATGGAAGAATGTTCATACCAAAATATGTATGCACTTCACTATTTATTGCAGTACTCAGAACAATAGCCAAAATCTGGAACCAACCTCAATACCCAACAACAGATGATTGGATCATGAAGATGTGGTATTTATACACAATAGCAGCTATAAATGACACAATCATGGATTTTGCAGCAACATGGATGGATCTACAAAGCTTTATGTTAAAAGAAGTAAGCCAGAAGAGGATAAATACAGATAGCACTTTTCTGAAATACTTAGATTATATACCATATAGACATATAATACTCCAAGAACAATTACAATATTAAAAATAACCAAACTACTCAAAATTGAGCCTTTGAAAATCAAGTACCATGGAATCAACTTAACTAAAGTAGTTAAAGACATATACAAAGAAAACTACAAAACACTTGTTCAAGAAATAAAAAAGGACACGGGTAGTGGAAACAGTCATCTGCTCATGGATCGGGAGGCTTAACATCATTACAATGACAATAATTCTCAAAGCATCATAGAGATTTAAGTACACCCAGTTTTTGGAGGAATCTCCATATCTCTTTCCATAAAGGTTGCACTAGAAGGCATTCCTATCAGCAGTGGATAAGAGTTCCTTTATCTCCACATCCCCGCCATCACTGCTTGTTCTCATTCTTTGTGATGTGCGCCAATCTCTGTGACATGAGATGGTACCTCATAATTGTTTTGATTTGCATCTCCCTGATAATTAGTGATGTGGTGCATTTTTTCATATGCCTTTTGGCCATTTGTATTTTTCATTGTCAAAGTGTCTGTCTATTTCTTCTCCCCATTTTTTGACGGGATTAGATGGGCTTTTTCCTTGTAAAGTTTTGTCAGTGCCCTGTATATTTTGGAGATTAGCCCCTTATCTAATGGGTATTGGGTGAATAGTTTCTCCCACTCAGTGGGTGATTCTTGTATCCTGGGCACTATTTCCTTTGAGGTCCAGAGCTTTAAAAAAAAAGGCACACAATTATCAAGAGAAGGATTTCAAACAGTGACATTAACTATATGAAGCGAGTCTTAAGAATTAACCTGAATCCAATGTTCTTGATTTAATGGTCCATTTTGCCACTTTTATTTCCTGGGAATACCTAGTTGGCTGTTTGTGATTGGTTATCTTCATTTTCTGAGATTTGAGTGCATCAATTCTGGCTAACTATATAGGTTTTGATTAATTACATGAGCTAAAAGTGTTGCATCTCAGCTCTTGATGGGGTTGATTGATGGAGGGATGGAGGATGAGGTCTTTCTCCTCCAGCTCGAAGCATGTGTCTGTTGCCCTGTTAAGCCAGCTGTTCTGAGGTGAATGTGGGGGTATAAAGCTAACAAGCAGTCAGGCTTCAGAAGATATCAGCTTAATTCAGTGGATAAGGCTGAAGCAAAAGCCTCAGCATCAGCCCCAGAAAAAGCCCCTGCCTTCCACAGACCCTTGTTTTTTTTTTTTGTTTTTTTTTTTTTTTACATCAGAATCAGATACCATTCTAGGGTGGGAGCAGAATCAGGAACCATCTTAGGGTGGAGCAGAATGCCAGGTCACATCCTAGGGTAGGGCACAATCACCAATCAGGGTAGGATCAGTAACATAATAATCCCATGGAAATGTTACATACACAACAATTCCCCCATTTTTAGTAAATAAACATTAATAATATACAAAAGTAAGTAATATTGTCTATAATTATTAAAGGAAAAACTAATCAATAATAAAAGAGCGGCTGTTTGCATAAGTGCATCACAGGAAAATGTAAAGAAAAACCTCTAACCTAAACACAGGGTGTCTACAACCAGAAACATGTGTCTAGGAATCAATTACAAGCTTCAGAGATGATAGATCTACAATGTACAAAATAAAGAATTCCAAGTAAGTTCTTCGTTGGAAAAGCAGATGGAGAATCTGAAATTCAATGATCAAAAATCTAGTAGGCGATGGGGAGCTTCCGGGGCAATCAGAAAGCCCAATTGTAGTTCGTAGACAGAAATTCCTCAAAGAGATGACTGAAAGGCTGTGTAGAAGGCGAGAAGAAGCACATTTTCCATACAAGTTCAGGTAGACCAGAAAGCCCATCTTTGAGGGCAGTGAATTAGGCCCTTATTTTAGAGGGAGAGGCACACACACCCTGCTCAGAGGGGGGGCACTGCAATGATGATCAATTGGTATCTGAACTTAATCCAAATTCTTAGTCCAGGCAGAAGTCCATATGAGGTCCGAAATTGATGTACCAAGTATGGCCGATTATTTATAGATGGGAGCTTAAGTCACAAACCAAAACAAAATGTTTAAGGCAGAGAATCTTCCTGTGTAAATAAACAACTTGAGGGTCCATCCAAAATGAATAGAACCTCCTTTTGTACCTAGTATTTTTGCCTATGATGCACCCACGCAAAAAACCCTGAGAACAGACAAAAATATCATTTAGGAAATTATAGACAACAATATCTAATCTACTAATCAAAAGTCACGAAAGCAAAACCCTAATGTAATACATCAATTCCTAAGATTAAAAACTAAAATAGAAAAACATTAATTACAATAGTCAAAAGAAGTGTAGTACCGGGGCCGGGCAGTGGCGATAGAGGTAAGGTGCCTGCCTTGCCTGCGCTAGCCTTGGATGGACCGCAGTTTGATCCCCTGGTGTCCTATATGGTCCCCCAAGCCAGGAGCTACTTCTGAGCGCTTAGCCAGGAATAACCCCTGAGCATCACCAGGTGTGGCCCAAAAACAAAAACAAAAACAAAAAGTGTACTACCAAATATAAATTCAAAGAATTACAATTATAAGAAAAATACAAAAGGTGAAATTTCTACAGAGTCCTATACCAATCTGTAAAGATGAGGGGTCTGGAACTCCTAAAAGACTGGCAAAAGATACTTGATGGGTCTGGAAAAGTGGGTTGCAGCCTGGTACAGGGTATAAAACTCCAACAGTCAAGGTTTCTTCCTCAGGCCGAGATCAGGAGGCTTGTAGTTGTGGGTGAAGGAGATGATTTGCACATGTGAACAGATTCCTGAAAATTAAATGTTAAGGACTAGGAAGAGAGAGGGAAGGGTAAGGAAGACTAAATTAGGAAAGAAAAAGTTAGGAAAAAGGGAACCATATACAAAATATGCAAAACAGACAGACACAGAACAAGACAGAGATACAGACTTCACAAAAAATATGGCCATAACACTCACTCATACTTACCAAAAATATTTGTTGGAAAGGATCCAAAAAAAAAAAATTCAGTTGAATCACCAAAAAGCGCTTTAAAATGTAATAGCTGGCAAACTATTCAGTGAATAATTTCAAATTCAAAAAAAAAATTTTTTTATGGCAAAGCAGAGCAGATCTGAAAGAGAATTTCATACACAATACAACTATGGAAAACTCTACTGTAAGTGAATGACAGTATATATACAGAGTTATGTAGAACAGTAACTCTATGATAGTCAATCATAGGTGAGGAGTACTTTAAAGAGAGTCCACCTAAAAAGTATCATTATGTCAGCATTATGAATTCATTTCCATCTTAAACCTAAATTGAGGGAAATATAGCAATGATGTTAGAATAAAAAGAGTGAAAGCCGTTAAATGAGTATACCAAAAAAATAAGAAAAACAACATTAATATGATGAAAAAATTTTCTTTCAGGTGAACCTTGAGTAAATTCAATTGTAAAATTTCATGATTAACTGTGACCTAGACCAATAATGAAATTAAGACATAAATTCACCATACAAGCAAACGCATTGGGGGTCCATATTTTTTTTTTGGTTTTTGGGCCACACCCGGTGTTTCTCAGGGGTTATTCCTGGCTGTCTGCTCAGAAATAGCTCCTTTCAGGCACCGGGAACCATATGGGACACCGGGATTCAAACCAACCACCTTTGGTCTTGGATCGGCTGCTTGCAAGGAAAAAGCCACTGTGCTATCTCTCCGGACCCCAGGTCCATAATTTTCAATCCTATTCATTGATCATGCCTGTGAAAAGAATCATAGAGCATTAATAGCAACTGATAAGGAAGTGAAATGATTATCTGGTGTTCATTGTAGATCTCTAAGAAGTAGAAAACAGGATGTATGCTGCTATGGATTTCACCAATGTATTAGGAACTTTTTTGATCTTCTTGTCATCAAAATTGATTCAGTATTGTCTTGCAGCAATTTTACAGTATGAAGTACAGTGTCCATAGTGAACTTTACCATAATGGTTTGACACTGATGATAAGTTGTATTTCTTAATCTTGCTTTTATTCTCTGAAGTGAATTCTGCTAAATTGAGGTCTTCTGAAGGAAAATCCACATAAGTGTGCAATTTTTTTATTTGTTTGCCATCAAAAGCAAAACGTTTCAAGTGTATTATTAGTACTGGTGGCAGTTTCCATAAACATGTTTTCTTTGAAAAATCCCTTCTAGTGTTTCAGCTGTTGCACTGAACTTTGTTGTCATCTCTTAACTCTTCTTAAAAAAATTTAAATAGGCATTCTTGTAATGTACATATACCTGTAGATGTGACAGTCAGAGACAAATGTACATAAACATGTTTATGTCTCATAAATCTCAGACTTTTGATGGCATGTGAGACACTGGAGTATAGATTTGAATTGTCTTTGAAAGAGATCATAAATAATAGATTTGTGAGCCTTTCAGTGTTCTGGACTAGATTGTTCATAATTTTCATTTTTCATAAGATGTATAGTTTTATTTGCCATTAGATTTACAGTAAGCAAATCCTGATGTAGTTCCTCTATTACAAGCACCAGAAGTTCATTTGGTTCATGCTGATTGTGTCCAGCAAACTGGTCATTAAGTAAACCAACTGTTACTTTGAAGCTTTCAGGGTTAATATATCTATAATATACATTTCCCATGGTTTTGATGAGCCAACCAAATTCTTCGGCTAATTTACCTTCATGCCCCATTAGATTTTTCCTGTTAATATCCTTTTTATAATGATCTTGATGAAAATACTGAGTCAAGTCTGAAATATTATATAAGCATTGCAATATTGAGTTCATGTAGCAAGATTTTCCTATATTTTGGAACCCACTCAAGACAGGTTCCTGTCTTTCCTTTTGCATCCTGGAATGTAAGGGTTTATCACTACTGTCAGTCTCTCAATGTATGGTGTGTGAAAGCTAAATCCTTGTTCCCTGCCCCAGCAATGTTACTGTTGTTAGTGTCAAATTGAGAAACATTCAGCCCTACACACAAATACACACTGTTTACATGTAAATTACCAAATTCCATGGAGGCAAGCTAGAGAAATTATAGAAAACTGCAACATCTGTGCACCGTTAACAACAACAAAAAAACCCTCACATAGCAGAATGCCAGGTCACACCCTAGAGTAGGGCACAATCACTGATCAGGGTAGGATCAGTAACATAATAACCCCATGGAAATGTTTACATACACAACAATTCCCCCGTTTTTAGTAAGCAAACATAAATAATATACAAAGGTAAGTAATATTGTCTATAATTATTAAAGGAAAAACTAAGCAATAATAAAAGAGCATAAGCACAGCACAGGAAAATGTAAAGAAAAACTTTTAACCTAAACACAGGGTGTCTAAAACCAGAAACATGTATCAAGGAATCAACTACATAACAATATAATTGTTGTGTATGTAAACATTTTCATGGGATCATTATGTTACTGATCCTACCCTGATGGGTGATTGTGTCTTACCCTGGGGACCTGGCATTCTGCTCAAGAAGATGTCCAATTCATTTTTGGCAGCTGTTGTTAAATTTCTCAGGGTATCTAAAGCAGGATCACCCTCCAAAGTTTTAAACAGATTAGACAACTCTGCATTTGGGATTCCTAGCCAGCGCAGAGTCAATTTACATCACCTAAAAGTCTCTGAAAATCATGAAGCATTCTGGATTTTCTTTTTTGATAGAAATTTTTTGTGGACGTATTGACGTTCGGTCCAAAATAAAACCCAAATATTGATACAGTGGCATAGTCTGTATTTTTTCTAAAGCTATTTTCAGTCCTGATGTTTGTAAACCATCAATAACATAAGAGTATAAGTCCTGTAAATCTGTTTCATTGTTCATTGTGACCAAGATATCATCTGTATAATGAAATATTATGGCTTGAGGAAAATTTTCACAAGCAGGGCTCAAAACCGTATCTACAAAAACATGGCACATTGTTGGGGAATTCAGCATGCCCTGGGGGAGAATGGTCTATTGGAAATTTCTGCAGGGATGAGTATTATTGAGAGAAGAAACTGAAAATGCAAAACATTTTTTATCATCTGGGTGAATAGGAATATGATAGAAGCAGTCTTTCAGATCAATTATAATTACTGGCCATTCCTTTGGAATAACTACAGGTGATGGTAAACCAGTTTTCAATTTGCCCATTGGTATCATGGATAAATTTACAGCTCTAAAATCCATCAAAAGTCTCCATTTACTGGATTTCTTTTTTATAGTGAATATAGGCAAATTCATTGAGGAAAATATGATTCAATATGTCCTAAACTTAGCAGTTTCTCCACTAATTCTGTCAGCACCTTTAATTGATCAGTTTTAAGGGGCCACTGACCTGTCCAAATTGGTTTATCAGATTTCCATTTTATTTTTATTGGTGCTGAGTTTTTATGGCAGTGGCCCATATGAAAAATTTTGGGTTTTTAAATCAAGGGAAGGTTCAGGTGCTTCTGGAGCTAATGGGATGTGGAATTCTGCCTTCCACTGTTTGTGTAGGACACGGCCCCACAAAGATGGTGAAAATGGGCCCATGTGAGGTTTGATTAAAGCTCTTTGATCTTCTGGGCCTAAAACACCATAGTCCTCGTACTCAACAAAAAGGAACTTAAACCTTCTACTCCTTCCAGAGAATACAGGATTTCCTGGAGAGGCCAATTTTCTGGCCATTCTTTATCAGAGATTATGGTAACCTGAGCACCCGAGTCTAGCATACCCCAAAAGGGTTGCCCTTCCAAGTGAAGTTTGATCATTGAATTTTTATCTTTTAATGTAGTAACCAGAGCCACAACTGGGTTTTGAGCAGCACCTGGATCTGTGCTTCCAAAACCTCCAAATCTTTTCTTATCTGAGTTCTCACATTTGACATAAGGCACTATCACGATCTGGGCAATTGCTTCCCCCTTTTTAATGGTCTATGTAATTGGTACAGTAATAACTACAATGATTTCTCCCATTTAATCTGAAACAATGACACCAGTGGTTATTGATATATCCTTTATGTTGAAGAAACTTCTGAAAAAAATCAAACCCATAGTATCTGGGAATGGCGAGCCCACAATGCCAGTTTCTAACATGTAAGGACATGCTCCTGGGTAAATTGTAATGTCCTCTGGATATACTATGTCCAATATGGCACTCCCTGATGTAGCGTGAATTATTCCCTAATTGTGATGAATTTTCTTGGGCTGGGCTGGGAAGGCTTATGGTTTGAGTAATTTGCCCCTGTTTCCATAGGGCCTGGGGGAGGCCCTGTGGGTTTTTACCTACATCCTGTCTGTGTGCACTGAAGGAGTTGAATTTAAAAGGAGTCTGCAATGTCTTTGGACATGCCCGGGCTTCCCACAATGGTAACAGTTGATTTGCCTCCTGGGGTTTGTGTTGAAACCTCTCCTCAGATTATTATCAAGGATGTTTCTGGATCTACAATCTTTCACCCAATTTGGTCTTTTCTGCATTTTGGGCAAAACCCAGGTTTACGGAAAGTGCTTTGTCCTTAGGGAGAGTAAGGCATTGTTCCCTTGGTAACTGTGAAGGTTTGTACCGAGTCTAAGTGTGGTGGGGGTTGGGGTTCCTCATAGACATTTCGACAGGCATAAAGGAAATCATTCACATCTGCCTTTTCATGTAATGTAGCTAATACTAATCTGCAAGCTGAATTTGTATTATAATAAGCCAAAGATTGTACTAGGAAGTTTCTCATCCCCCCATCTTCGATTTGTAACTTCAGAGCACCTTTAAGCTTACCCACAAACTCTACATATGGCTCATAAGGGCCTTGGGTAATTTTTAAAAAGTTTCCTCTACCAATGCTGTTAGAATCCATTTTTTCCCATGAAGAAAAATGCAATATCCCTAATTATATTTAAGATTTCTTTAAGTAAAGCAGCTTGTGTCTGAATATTTGCACATTGCTTTTCTGCCATCAATAACTCATATGAGAGAATAACCCCTGCCACTTGTTTTTTTGTACCATCCGGGCTATATAATTTGGCTTTTACACCTTCTGAATAAAACATTTTCCATTCAGTTCGCTGTTTAGACGACAGGCATATATAAGCAATTTTTTTTAAATCATACAAAGTCCAAGATGAGTTATGACTCCAAAGTTTTAAAAACTCCACACTATATCGTGATGTTGGACCATAAACTTTACATGCTTTTCTTAACTGATCTAATTCTTACACCTGAAAGGGTACATAGTTAGAAACATTTACCCCGTATAAAGGGAATAAGAACTGATTAGAAAAATTACTGACTAGGGTGCTGAGGCCATGCATGTGGTTCATTGTCTGAATCAGCACTGTTGTGTGATTCAATTTTGTGAATAGAATCGGGCCTCACTCGTGGAGTTATCACTGGAGGTTGGTCATTATCTGAGTCAGCACTGTCATGCGATTCAGTTTTGTAAATAGAATCTGGCTTCACTTGTGGGGTTAGTTCAGGCAGTTGTTCACTAGTGGTTGGTATAGGAGTAGGGCTGTGAGTTTCTAAATCTTTGTTTTGAGTGTTGACAAAAACTTTACACTACTCCGAACCAATCTGTATTAAACAAGGTGGCATAATCATGCAATTAGCCATGTAGGCCATCTTAAAATTTCCGAGAGAGATTTCCAAGAAAGCATTTCACTTACTGTTGATGAGGGTTGGGGTGCAGTCTATTTGAGTGTCAGTTGAAGAGTGACGTTCTCTAGGAGATTGGTTGAGCTTTGATTCTCACAGTGCTCCCAGGCAGGAAAGGCAGTTCCTACTCCCCTGTAAAATTAGGACAGGGGATACAGTTCCAGTTGTAGAGATCTGCAGGAAATAATTCAAACAGTGAAGAGATACAAAAATGGGTTCAGAAAATCCAGTGCTCAAGCAAGGAATTCAAATCACAAAAGCTTTCTGCTCCTAAGATGGAGTGCAGCTCAGTGGAAGAAGACTGAAGAATGAGCCCCCAGAAAAAGTCCCTGCTTTGTTTTTATACATCAGAATCAGGTATCACCCTAGGGTGGGAGCAAAATGCCAGGTCACACCCTAGGGTAGGGCACAATCACCAATCAGGGTAGGAGCAGTAACATGATAATCCCATGGAAATGTTTACACACACAACAAAAAGTACTTGTCTCCTCATATGATGACTGAATTAAATATTACCTTAACAAGTTTTTGCTAAGGTCACAGAATTTTGATGTTACAGATAAGGTTTGATGTAATTTCTATCTCCTTCCTTTCCTAACATCTCTATCTTCAAGAAACTATGGGAAGAGTCAGGAGTGTACCTCAGTGGTAGAGTACTTGCACTGCATGAGAGATCTTGGGCTTGCTACCAGGCAACACACAACACACACACACACACAGGAACACTGGTGATAGGAATTGCCACTGGTAGTCGAATTGGTGCTGACATACTATATTCCTAATATGTAACATTAATAACTTTATAAATCACCAATCATTAATTAAAAAAGCTTCAAAGTAAAAATGGAAGAACAAAGAATCCAGAAAGTCTTGTTTGGCTGCAAACTACAGGAAAAGCTGCACAGTATCATTAAGGAATTAGGTTAGTATTGCTGCAATATAAAATATAAAAGTCTGCTTTAAGTATATGCGCTTGAGAGAAATATTTAACAAACAGAAGGGAAATATTTTCTTTAATAAGCCCTGCTTTTACATCAAATTACATCACATGAAAGGATTTAACCTCTTTAAAAGAGGAGAAGTTATTTAAAAAGTAATTGCATGGTCAGAGTTACAGTACAGCAGTAGACCATTTTCCATGCATCCAACTAAACAGAGTTTGATCCTCAGCATCCCATATGTTCCCCCCAAGTTTGCCAGGAGTGATTCCTGAGTGCAGAGCCAGGAGATACCCCTGAACATTGCAGGATGTGGACCAAAAACCAATTTTAAAAAAAGTAATTGCAGAATTGTTCCAACATTGATGTTTCTTTATGAAGATGAGAATAAATCGAGACTGACACAGAGAAATAGTGTGGCCACATTTCTCAAAAAAGGTTTTAATAATGTTTGAAAAAAATAATTAAGTTTAAACTACATTCATTCGTGGCTATAAACTGTCATACTCAAAACACAATTTCCTCACAAATGGCAGACTGAAAATGGAGAAATCTGAGTTTCAGTAAAGAGAGAAAATTATGTGACATAGACTATCTCATAAATAACAGAGGATTCACAGAAAATAAGAAATCCTTTGCCCTCCTGGGTGGTGGAAACAGTGTACTGTTATTGTGTGAAAGCTCATATGACAGGTAGCTCAACCACTGAGCTCTGATTATATGCTTGGTCTGAAAAGATCACTTTGGTTGCCTTTCTGAGGATGAAAGAGATTGGAATGTTTGTAGGAGACCAATTAAGAAGCTATTCCTGTAGCCAGATTAGATAGACATCAGTTTGCCCTTGGGTGGAGGTGGCAAAGGTGATGAGAAATGGGAAGATGTGAAAGGTGTGTTGAAAGTAGAATCCCTGGGCCTGCTGCTAGACTCAACAATGAAACTAAGGAAGGAGAACCCCAAACACAGCTTTGACTAGAGAAATGGTCACCATTGATGAGCTGTAAGTAAGTGGAAATAGAGAGTTAGGTCAGAGATAGTGGCAAACTCAGTTTTGGACATGAAAAATTTAAAGTATCCAGAAAAGAGGCAGTGATTTGGTACATTTTTGACTTTGGTTCTGTGAAAACATTACCTTTAACCCTCAAAAAACTCTTTTGGAATTTAGGGAAAATCTGTATCAACTTTTCAGAAGTGGTAAAGCAACATCCAAGTACAAATTGGAGAAGGAAGGTATAATCAGTTAGTAGGTAGAATTCTCAGTGTACACCGAGAGGTCAATTATGATATTCAGCAAGCAGCTGGAAACAATTAGCATGGTATGGACAAGCTCTCACATCTACCACAAACGCATTCCACATTCCTTTCCAGTGTGTTTGTTATTTTGAGTGGGCATATATGTGTGCCTGTGCATTTTAAGCATGAGTGTATTCAATACAAAAGTGATAAGAAAATTAGAAAGAAATGAGATGGAAGAATTGCAAAGACAAGTTTTGGAAATAATCCCAGGCTTTGGTGAGAGGGGAACATTTTGAAAATCTTTTAGCACCCTGATTGGGGAAAGCACAGTGAGTGCACAGGAGTAAGTAGCCAGTCATATTTCAGAGTTTCCATGTGGACATCAAAGAAATATCAACGGTGAAGATGGGGAGTAAAAGGAAATGATAACTTGATAAGAAGTCCAAAAGGACAAGAAGCGACAAGAGCTTTCCCACGTGAAGAGGAAGCACTTGATTAAAAATAGATTACAGGCTTCTCCCCCTCGCTACTCGAGGGGGGAGGAGCAGAAGGAAGGGCCAGGCAGATAGCTGCTTCCGGTGCCTTGATCCTGGAGGCCAGCTCTTCCCAGGTATGGGGTTAGTGGACACCCCAAGCCGGAGGCATTTTCCCTAGCTTGGGGGGTGCTGGGAGGCTTAGTAGGCCTCTAGCCGTTCCCTTATTTTCCTACCACCCCCAACTCAAGGCCTTCCCCGGTGCTGGCGCAGGTGGACTCTATAGTGGTCCTCAGGCTTTCCCCCTTTCTCTCCCGATACTAAGGGGGGGGGGGACATATGGGGTGGATGGCAGGCCGATGCAGCACTGGTGTATGTCAGGACATTACGTTGTGACATTCACTGGTATTTTTTTCTTATTGGTCTCCATTTCAAGAACCGTGAGGGAGAGTGCGCCCCCATGCGTACCATATATATTTAAAATAAAAATGGGAGAATGGACTCTCAGGTTGGGAAGAGACCAGTTCGGGTGGGGGTACCATATATTTTCAAAATAAAAATGAGAGGATGGACTCTCAGGCTGGGAAGAGGCCAGTACTCTTTACCTACTTGTTTACTCTCAGCAGCCTCTTGGCCTCTTCCTTCTTTCATTGTGTAACTGGGGTTGCTACCATACTAGGTTTCTGATTAGTTCCCATAAATGGTGACAATTGAGTTCACTGTCCTAAGTTAGATTGTTTATTTTCCCCACTTTTTATATTTTCTCCTCTTTGTGAACTGTTCAATAAGGTATTTTGGTGAAAGAGTTCCTATCTTTCCTTCCCTTTGTTATTAAATAAGAAAGTTTGTAGAAGTGTCCCTCCAGTTAACGTTTATATATATATATATATATATATATATATATATATATATATATATATATATATATATTGGGTTTTTCGGGCTACACCCGTTTGATGCTCAGGGGTTACTTCTGGTTAAGCGCTCAGAAATAGCCCCTGACTTGGGGGGACCATATGGGATGCTGGGGGATTGAACCATGGTCGGAATCTTTCCTTGGCTAGCACTTGCAAGGCAGACACCTTACCTCTAGCGCCACCTCGCTGGCCCCCAGTTAACCTTTATATAAGAACCAAGTCAATTGAATCGTTGGACTTGTTCTAGCATCCACATAGGCACCAATCTTGCCATGTGAGACTGTTCTTCTTAGCATAGGCACATTAAAATGGGAAATTATATACAAACACATTCATATCTTATAGAGATGGGAACACACAAATTTTCTTAAACGGTGACAATTTTGTCCACTGTCTTAAGTTAGATTGATTATTTTCCCCACTTTTTATCTTTTTTTCTCTTTGTGAACTGTTCAATAAGGAATTTTGGTGAAAGAGTTCCTCAGTTTAATGCTTATGTTTGAACCAGGTCACAGGAATTATTGGACTTGTTCTTGCAGCCCCTTATGCGCTAATAATGCCAGGTGGCATTATTCTTTGTTTGCATGGGCACATTAAAATGGAAAATACTATACATACAAATATGTTCTTATCTAATAGAGATAGAAACACACAAGAAATCTTGTGGTGCAATGGAACCTTACACTCTGAACATTGACATGATGACCTGGCACAGGCCTCAGAGGTTTGGGCATTTTCCAGTAACCCCTGAACCAAGGAAGCCATCTATGAAACATCCTAAGTTGTCTATGCCATCATTTGGAAGCAATCCTCTACCAGGGAAGACCCTACTGCTGCTCTGACATCGATTTACTCAAAAGAGTCTTCCCTTAACACTGAGAAGATTTAAACAACAAAAACGACCTGCATACTGGACAGGGCTTTCTGCATTGCTCTTTAATTGTGAGTTAAAATTAGACACTGCTCCGCACCATCCTGACTTCAATGTAGGATATACAGCTTCCAGGATCTTCAATACAGAAACATGATACCAACAACAGAGACTGTGAAAAATATAACTGTATGGGCACTACAGACAATGACCTGGATTGGACAAACTAGTTTGCCTGGAGCCTAGAATTGGTCTTATGTCAGGAAACTTCAGGGGTAGTGTCTCCTTGTACTTAGGCCAAAGTTTTTTCTTTCCATGACCCCCATACTTTGGTGGGCCCATGCAAACAATAATTGCCACTCTAACATTGTTTTTACAGTGCTCCTTTGACTCTAAACCTTTAAGAAACCACTAGTAAAAATATCTGGAACTGCAAAAAAAATGGTTTACATTAGTGTTCACATATATGCTTTTAGTTAACTAGCATTCTGGGGGATACAGGAGGGAGATACGTGATATATGCTTTGGAACAGGGATGAAGGGAGGACAACACTGGTGGTGGAAAGGCCCTTATTTATTGTCACTGTGTACCTTAAATATCACTGTGTAAGATTTGTAATTCACTTTGGACACAATAAAAAATAGATTACATGTAGTTTCTATCTGTTGAGAGCATAAAGGCAACTAATAATATCTGAAGTCAATATTTACTACTGAGTAAAGAGCACAAAGATCTTCTAAAAGCTCTTAAAATTTTTTGTCAAGCTATTTTGTTTCTTTATATATAAATAATCTTTATTTAAGCACCATTATTACAAGCATGATTGTAATCAGGTTTCAGACATAAATAGAACATCCCCATTCACCAGTGCAACGTTCCCACCACCAATGTCACCCCCCCTTCCCAACCTTTTTCTGTATTCATTCTACTTCTCACTTATTAAAATTGTTATGATAAGGGCCATAAGGGTCAGAGAGGTGGTACAGAGTGAAAAGACATCTGCCTTGCTGGCACTAGCTGAGGACGGACTGTGGTTCAATCCTCCGGCATCCCATATGGTCCCCCAAGCCAGGAGCAATTTTTGAGCACATAGTCAGGAGTAATCCCTGAGCATCACCTGGTGTGGCCAAAAAAAAAAAAAGATTGTCATGATAATTGTTAGTGTAGAGTTATTTCCCTAACTGCACCTAACTACTCTTTGTGATGAGCTTCATATTGTGAGCTGGTCCTTCAGGCCCTCGTCTCTGTTGTCTTTGGGGGTTATTAGAATAATGTCCCTAATTTTTCTTAAAACCCATAGATAAGTGAAACTATTCTGTGTTTATCTCTCTCCCTTTGACTTATTTCACTCAGCATAATATAATAATATATATAATATTATATATAATATATATGACTTCATCTCCCATGACGTCTGCATAATATTTCATTGTGTATCTGTACCACAGATTCTTTTTTTTGTTTTGTTTTGTTTTTTGTTTTTGGGCCACACCCGTTTGATGCTCATGGGTTACTTCTGGCTATGTGCTCAGAAATCGCCCCTGGCTTGGGGGGACCATATGGGACGCTGGGGGATCTAACCACGGTCCATCCTACGCTAGCGCTTGCAAGGCAGACACCTTACCTCTAGCGCCACCTTCCTGGCCCCTACCACAGATTCTTTAGCCATTTATCTGTTGTCTGGCATTATTTTCAGAGTCAGGCTATTGAAAATAGAGCTGCGATAAATATAGGTATGAGAAAGGCATTTTTGTGTTGTATTTTTTGTTTTCCTAGGGTATATTCCTAGAAGTGGTATAGCTATGTCATATGCGAGTTTAATTTCCAGTTTTTGGAGGAATCTCCATATTGTTTTCCATAAAGGCTGAAATATTCACCAGCAGTGAATAAGAGTTCCATTCTCTGCCAGCACTGATTGTTCTTGTTCTTTGTGATGTGTGACAGTCCCTGTGATGTGAGATGGTACCTCGTTGTTTAGATTTGCATCTCCCTGATAATCAGTGATGTGGAGCATTTTCTCATGTGCCTTTTGACCATTTGTTTCTTTTGTTTGTTTGTTTGTTTGTTTTGTTTTGTTTTTTTGGTTTTTGGATTACACCCGGCAGTGCTCAGAGGTTACTTTTGGCTCTATGCTCAGAAATCGCTCCCGGAAGCCTCAGGGGACCATGTGGGGTACCGAAATTCAAACCATCAACCTTCTGCATGAAAGGCAAACGCCTTACCTCCATGCTATCTCTCCAGCCCAAGCCATTTGTATTTCTCCTTTGAGGAATTTCCATTAGATGTTTTTTTTTTTCTTGTTAAATTCTGTCAGTACCTTGTATATTTTTGATATTAGCCCCTTGTCTGATGGGTATTGGTTCAATAATTTCTCCCATTCTGTTGGTAGCTTTTGTATCCTAGGCACTATTTTCATTGAGGTGTTGTTCTAGATACCTTATGATTTTAGGCCTGATATCAAGGTCTTCATTTAATCCATTTTGATTTGACCTTTGTGCATGGTGTTAGCTGAGGGTCTGAGTTCACTTTTTTGCAAGTGGCTTCCCAGTTATGCCAATACCACTTGGTCAGTTCTTTCCAACCCTGTCTTTTTATCTTTCTCTGAAGAGCTTTGTCCTTCCCTCTGGGGTTGGGACTTTACTAGATGAATCAACATCCTGTTGATTTGCATCTTGAAAAATATAAATAAGCTTGAGGCTTGAGCAAGGCTGGCCTTAGGCCTTCTCTAATTCTGTTCAATGGAGAATTTGCAAAAAGGAGCATTTCTCCTTTCTGATTTCTGCCTGCACACTTACCGTGGATTCAGACTCAGTAAGCCCACCTATGAAACACAAAGCCAAGTGATTGGTGAACTAAGTTATATTTGTTCTAATATTTGGTGGCTTAAAACAATTGAGGTCTCTTTTGGCTGGATCTTCTGCTGATCTCCTTTCTAACCCTCATGGGTAAGCTTAAGCTTAAGCTGCTCCTTTGATTTAGTCAGTCAATTGTGGCAATATTTCATATATTTAAAACCCAGCACAGAATGACAAAGTAGGAAGATATGCACTAAACACACATGTCTGACAGGCTATAAGATGCTTTAAAAAGTGACCTAAAGAAGACAATTTGTAGTTTGAATGCTACAATACACCACAATACACAATTCAGTCTTAGATGAATCTTGCTAGATCAGTAGAACCAATCCCAATAAAATGGCTACAATTGCTTATCCATAGCAAGTGTTCGCTTTCTAGTGAATCTTTTTCCTTTTTTTTTTTTTTTGGTTTTTTAATATATTTTATTTTATTTAAACACCTTGATTACATATATGATTGTGTTTGGGTTTCAGTCATGTAAAGAACACCACCCATCACCAGTGCAACATTCCCATCACCAATGTCCCAAATCTCCCTCCTCCCCACCCAACCCCCGCCTGTACTCTAGACAGGCTTTCCATTTCCCTCATACATTCTCATTATTAGGACAGTTCAGAATGGACTTATTTCTCTACACTCATCACTCTTTGTGGTGAGCTTCCTGAGGTGAGCTGTAACTTCCAGCTCTTTTCTCTTTTGTGTCTGAAAATTATTATTGCAAGAATGTCTTTCATTTTTCTTAAAACCCATAGATGAGTGAGACCATTCTGCATCTTTCTCTCTCTCTCTCTCTCTGACTTATTTCACTCAGCATAATAGATTCCATGTACATCCATGCATAGGAAAATTTCATGACTTCATCTCTCCTGACAGCTGCATAATATTCCATGTGTATATTTACCACAGTTTCTTTAGCCATCCGTCTGTTGAAGGGCATCTTGGTTGTTTCCAGAGTCTTGCTATGGTAAATAGTGCTGCGATGAATATAGGTGTAAGAAAGGGATTTTTGTATTGTATTTTTCATTGACTCAAGTGGCCCCAATTTTCCTACTGCCTGCCCCTTCCTGCAGCCAGTTTCTGTGGCAGACAATTTTTTCCTCTTTTTCTCTTTCCTTTTATCTCAATGGTTTAATTACTTTTGTTGATAGGATATTATGCATATTACTTTAGCTCCTTTCAATTTTCTGTTGACTCTGATCATAGAAGATCACAAACACACAATTACCACACAACTGAAACAAAATGGAAAATGCAGGAAACTCTCCCATACTTTACTCCCCCCCAAACACCTTTGAGGTTTATTGGGATAATACAGTCATAGCTAATTTTATTTTGTTTTTTTTTTTCTTGGGTTTGGATCACACCTTCTGGTGTTAAGAATTTATTACTAACTCTATTTTTAGGGATCACTCCTGGCATTCTTTGGAGAACTACATATGGTACCAGGGATCGAACTGGGTATGTTGATTCAAGGTAAATTCTTTAACCTCTTTATTGTCTCTCCAGTATCTCAGAGGTGACTTTCTAAAATTTTTGCTGAATTTCTAGACTCCAGATAGATTCTTTACAGCAGGGTGGGGAATGTCTAAATCATAGGCTATGTAAAATGGCCATGTGGTCTGGTCCTGGTAAATGAAAGGAGATAGATGTATGTTTTGCATCGGCTACCCATGACCCATTTGCCTATATTGTATGAACCATATGTGATGTTATACATATCTAAATGATAATTGACAGAAGATTCTCAACAGTTGCTTTAAATAAACAAAGAACAGCTAATTTTCAACATAGTTTAGGGGAAAACCTCATCATACAGTTCAATCAAACTTAACTTAATCTTGAACCTTTAAAGATTTCTATGTTCTACTTTTCTATCAATCTTAAATTACTTCTACAAAACACATTAGAAAGCAAAGGACTTTAAATGGGACAGTAGCAAAGAATGATCAAATCCAGCATGTTGATTTGGATTTGACAAAGTCTTTGCTACTCCAGTTGAAAAATGATGTGAATGATTAGGAATTAAGAACAGTCTGGAATGGTTTTCCTGCCCTCAAGGCAGAGAAATTCTCTTAATCTCTCATGCAAAACAAATGCACCATAGATGGAGCAGATTGCCATGGGAATATTAAAGTGGTTGAAAGCATGTGTTTTTAAAATTTTGATCACAACCCCAAGATATTCTTTTGAAGGCCACACTGACATTCTCTCCTAACATGCAATCTCTTTCTTCGTTGTCATTGAGGATTATTACACTTGTGCCAAGTTGAACAAGAAAAGATATATTTCATTTCTTCTTACTTACATTCTTTCAGCCAAAAGTAAGACTGAACATCTTTTAATGTTTTTATAGATATGTTTATACATTTTTATGAAAGTACATTTTATATCTATTGTCCATTTTCTTTAGGGTTTTTGCAATTTTTTATTAAATTATATAATCTAACCATAATTTTGAAAAGTATAATAGTAATTTTATTTTCAATTTGTCATTTGTTTTATCTTTATCAATGGTTAATTTTAAGCAGTGATATTAATCATTACTTCAATAGGTTTAGAAGTTTCTCCTCTTGAAAAGATAATAAATTTACATTTACTGATATACAGTTATTTCTATCATAGCAAAATTGCTGATGTATCTTAAATTTCTTTCTTTCTTTCTTTCTTTCTTTCTTTCTTTCTTTCTTTCTTTCTTTCTTTCTTTCTTTCTTTCTTTCTTTCTTTCTTTCTTTCTTTCTTTCTTTCTTTCTTTTTTTGGTTTTTCGGGCCACATCCATTTGATGCTCAGGGGTTACTCCTGGCTAAGCACTCAGAAATTGCCCCGGCTTGGGGGGACCATATGGGATGCCGGGGGGTTGAACTGCAGTCCATCCTTGGCTAGTGCTTGCAAGGTAAACACCTTACCTCTAGTGCCACCTCGCCGGCCCCTGTATCTTAAATTTCTATTAGAGGATAAAATAAATAGAAATCTAGGATTAGGTTGTTGGGATTGTACCAGGTTTAAGATGCTATTCTGGTTTGATCCCTATCACTGCATATGGTCTTCTGATCACTCAGGAGTAATTACAGAGCACCGGTGTGGCCACACAAAACAAAAACAAAAACAAAAAACAAACAAAACCCTAAATCTTGGTTGCATTCATATCTTCTCCCCAGTTTTCTTCCTTGACCTAATCTTATGGAATATAAAGAGATTTTATGACATTGGACAGCATCTTATATGACTGGTCCAAAATGTCTGTTGCCAGTAATGCAAAGTTTCTATTTCTTTAAGTTCTTGTTTCTGTATACCAACATCATACGTGGTCTCGCATCTCATTTTTTTTTTGGTTTGGCATATATTTTACTTTTCATAAGATATGTTCTATGTTTTGTTTCTCTCTTTTTTTTTTTTTACCAATTTTAGATATCATTGGAAGAAATCACACAATTTTCCACAGAGCTTTGTGTTTTTTTTCCCCTGGGATTTGTTACATTTTTGCAATTCAGCTGTTATGACTTTAAGTTTCCCCCTAATCCTCCCTTTAAGTAAGGTTTTTTTTTTTAAAGACACTTTAGGGACTTTGTTTTCCTCTTGTATATAGCAAAGTCCTCTAAAACTAATGACTTAAAACATAATGATTCATTTATTTCCTAGAGTCTCTGTATGTTAGGAATTCAGACAGTGTGCTTTGAGGCCAGCTCAACTCAGATCCAGGGTGTTTCAGCTAAAGAATATGATAGTTGGGGGCAGCCCTCTACAAGAGCTCCTTCATTCCCATGTTTGGTGGTTGATGGCAAAGTCCTCCAAGTACCTTACAGACCTACAAGTTCAACTTATGTTGTCTTTTTTTGGTAACATGTTATGCAACTTGCAATACCATAGTGTCTGTTTTCTTCATTAGTCTGTGAAACAAGGTTTTATACAGGAGCCAAGTGCAGAACAGCACAAAGAGCAGATGGCCAGTGCGCCTGCTTAAGAAGAGCAAGGCGGGGAAGGGAAATGATCCCTCTTACCATTTATACATACTCATTAAAATTCCACTTTGGTATCTTTCTTTTTATCTTTACATGTTTCTAAGTTCACTTTGCTAGCTATTGATATATTGAATTTGGACATTATTTTGGGGAGTGGTTTTTGAAGAATCTCCATATTATTTTCCCAAAAGGTTGGATTAGATGGCATACTCTCCAGCAATGAATGAGAGAGCTCCTTTCTCACTGCATCTACGCCAGCACTGATTCTTCTTGGTTCCTCTTGTTCTTTGTGATGTGTACCAATTTCTGTGGTGTGAGATGATATCTCAATGTTGTTTTGATTTGCATGCCCTTGCATGCTGTGGAGCATTTTTTTTTTCATGTGGCCCTTAACCATCTGTATTTCTTCTTTGAGAAAATGTCTGTTCATTTCTTCTCCTGATTTTTTGATGAAGTTAGTTTTCTTTTCTTGTTAAGTTCTGTCAGTATCTTGTATATCTTAGATATCAGCCCCTTATCTGATGGGTATTGGGTGAATATTTCTCCCATTATATGGGTTGCCATTGTATCCTAATCACTGTCTCCTTTGAAGTGCAGTAGCTTCTCAGTTTAATGGAGTTTCATCTGTTTATCTCTGTTTTCACTTGTTCCCTCCTTGAAGATGCTTTTAGTCTAAATGTTATAGTGTGTTTGTCTACATTTTCTCCTATGCATCTTATAGCTTCAGGTCTGATACCATGTTATTTAATCCATTTTGATTTGACCTTTGTGCATGGTGTTAGAGGTTGAGTTCACATTTTGCATGTGGCTAAACAATTGTCCCAACACAAATTACTGAAGAGGCTTTCCTTGCTTTATTTTGTGTTTCTTGCTCCTTTATCAAAGATTAATTGATTGTATGTCTGGGAGGTGTGAAGAAATTTATTTTAAGTGAATATTTGAGCACCCAAAAAAGGATTGTGTACATGCTATCGAGCCTGAAACAACAAGCAAGCTCAACCCCTAATGTTTTTGGAGCATTATCTGAGGCGATCCTGACTGCTCCATAGCCTAGTATATCTGTTAAGAATAAATAATAATAATAGAAGCATATGGTTTCCAGTATCAAATTTTTTATTTTTCTTGCTTTTATATCTAAAAGAGAACTTACTGGCTACCATGTTACTGGGTGGGTGGTCTATATATTACCCTCGTATGAGGCAGTCTTCTGAGGATAGTTCAGAGTTCCTATCCTAAATTAAATTCTGTTTGGGGAAAATTTTGTATCACTCAACAATATCAAAAAAACCTGACTGTTATCTTAATTCTCCAGTTTCTGTTTTTATAAAGTGAAACCATAAATACAAGCAAGGTCACAATATAATAGAGATAATACCATTAAGTTGATAATTTGAGGAGTTTTTTCAAAAGAACTTTTTACAAATGTGAGTCAAAAAATCAAGTTCCTTGTTTTATCCCCAGGTCTGAATGAAGGAACAAAAGAGCAGTTGTTAAACCCAGAGACAAAGACTACTATATGAACAGGTCTACTCACAGAAACCTTTAGCTAAGGCAACATCCAGGAAGAGGAATGCACATTATTCACTACCCATCCCTTTGACCTTTCTAATTTAGGGTGATACCCTTGAAAAATATGTTACAAACATAAACCAGGTTACTTTTAATGGAAAATGTGTGCAAACCTAATTGGACGGAGACAATAGGTGCCAAAGAATGACTTAATCTACATTGGTAAAATGAAGCTGGTCAAAGTCTATACTAGGGATGCCAGCAGTAATTTTCTGGGCAGATTAATTTTTGCATCATACATTTGAGAACTTGTTCTGTTCCTTTTACTATTATCTCTGCTCAAACTTATTACTACCACTTCTTGGTGGCTTTTCTCTGTAGTTACTGTGCTTATTCAAGTCATTTTTTATAAGTTAGTAATTGGATATTTGGCTACTGGTAATCTATTTATGGAGACTGTTATTATTTCTTTGTTTGTTTTATGGATTTAAATTAGATCTATACTCTGACTCTTTGAGCATCTACTTTTGTTGATCAGATGCCATTGTGCCCTGGAATTAATGAATAAGTAGGGTCATTGAGATTCTTCCTAACAGAAAGAAGTACCAGGTTTGTTTTCTTGCTATGTTCTTTCCATAACTTTTTAAATATATCTTTATTTAAACATCTTGATTAAAAACATGATTGTGAATAGGTTTCAGTCATGTAAAGAACACACCCATTCACTAGTGTAACATTCCCACCACCAATGTCCCAAATCTCCCGCCATCCCACCCCACCCTCACCTGTACTCTAGACAGGCTTTCCACTTTCTTCATTCATTCACATGGTTATAATAGTTCTCAGTGTAGTTATTACTATAACTACACTTACCATTCTTTGTGGTGAGCTTCATGAAGTGAGCTGGAACTTCCAGCCCTCCTCTCTTTGTCTCTGAGGATTATTGCAAAAATGTCTTTTATTTTTCTTAAAGTCCATAGATGAGTGAGAATATTCTGTATCTATCTCTCTCCCTCTGGCTTATTTCACTCAGCAGAATAAAGTCCATGTACATCCATGTATAAAAAAAATTTATGACTTCATCTCTCCTGGTGGCTGCATATTTCATTGCGTATATGTACCACAGTTTCTTTAGTGATTCATCTGTTGAAGGGCATCTTGGTTGTTTCCAGAGTCTGGCTATTGTAAATAGCATGGCAATGAATATTGGTGTAAGGAAGAGATTTTTGTATTGTATTTTTGTACTCCTAGGGTATATCCCTAATAGTGGTATAGCTGGATTGTATGGGAGCTCAATTTCCAGTTTTGGGAGGAATCTCCATATCGCTTTCCATAAAGGTTGAACTAGAAGGCATTCCCACCAGCAGTGGATAAGAGTTCCTTTCTCTCCACATCCCCGCCATCACTGCTAGTTCTCATTCTTTGTGATGTGCGCCAATCTCTCTGATGTGAGATGGTACTCATAATTGTTTTGATTTGCATCTCCCTGATTATTAGTGATTATCATATGCTCTTTGGCCATTTGTATTTCTTTTTTGTCAAAGTGTCTGTCTATTTATTCTCCCCATTTTTTTTATGGGATTAGATGTTTTTTCTTATAAAGTTCTGTCAGTGACCTGTATATTTTGAATATTACCCCCTTATCTGAGGGGCATTGGGTGAATAGTTTCTCCCACTCAGTGGGTGGCTCTTGTATTCTGGACACTATTTTTTTTTTGAGGTACAAAAGTTTCTCAGCTTAATGTATTCCCATTTGTTTATCTCTGCTTTCACTTGTTTGGAAAGTGCAGTTTCCTCCTTGAAGATGCCTTTAGTCTCAATGTCATGGAGTGTTTTACCTACATGTTGTTGTATATACCTTATGGTATCAGGTCTGATATCAAGGTCTTTAATCCATTTGGATTTTACCCTCATACATGATGTTAACTTGGGGTCTATGTTTGTTTTTTTGCAAGTGGCTAACCAGTTCTGCCAGCACCATTTGTTGAAGAGGTTTTTCACTGTTCCACTTAGGATTTCTTGCTCCTTTGTCAAAAATTAGGTGATTGCATGTCTGGGGAACATTCTTGGAGTACTCAAGCCTATTTCACTGATCTGAGGGTTTGACTGTATTCCAATACCATGCTGCTTTGATAACTATTGCTTTGTAGTATAGTTTAAAGTTGGGGAAAGTAATGCCTCCCATATTCCTTTTCCCAAGATGTGCTTTAGCTATTCGAGTGTGTTTATTGTTCCAAATGTGTTTGATTCACTTTTTTTGAAGAATGTCATGGGTAGCTTTAGAGGGATCACATTAAATCTGTATAATGCTTTGGGGAGTGTTGCCTTTTTCATGACTTTAATCCTGCCAATCCATGAGCAGGGTATGTGTTTCCATTTCCGTGTGTCCTCTCATATTTCTTGGAGCAGGGCTTTATAGTTTTTTTTTGAATAAGTCCTTCACGTCTTTGGTCAAGTTGACTCCAAGATATTTGAGTTTGTGTGGCACTAATGTGAATGGGATTGCCTTCTGGACACCCATCTCTTCCCTATCATTATTGGTGTTTTAAAAAGGCCATTGATTTCTGTGTGTCAATTTTGTAGCCTGCCACCTTGCTATATGAATCTATTGTTTCTAGAAGCTTTTTGGTAGAGTCTTTAGGGTTTTCGAAGTAGAGTACCATGTCATCTGCAAACAGTAAGAGCTTGACCTCTTCCTTTTCTATCTGGATTCCCTTGATAGTTTTTTCTTGCCTAATCGCTATAGCAAGTACTTCCAGTACTATGTTGAAGAGGAATGGTGAGAGAGGACAGCTTTGTCTTGTACCAGAATTTAGAGGAAACGCTTTCAGTTTTTCTTCATTGAGGATAATATTTGCCATTGTCTTGTGGTAGATGGCCTTAACTATATTGAGAAAGGTTTCTTTCATTCCCATCTTGCTGAGAGTTTTGATCAAGAATGGGTGCTGGATCTTATTAAATGCTTTATCTTCATCTATTAATATGATCATGTGATTTTTATTTTTTTCTTGTTGTTGATGTTTTGTATTATGTTGATAGATTTACGGATGTTAAACCATCCTTGAATTCCTGGGATGAAACCTACGTGATCTTAGTGTATGATCTTCTTGATGATGCATTGGATTCTATTTGCCAGGATTTTGTTGAAGATATTTGCATCTACTTTCATCAGGGCTATTGGTCTATACTTTTCTTTTTTGGCAGCATCTCTGTTTGGTTTTGGTATTAAGGTGATGTTGGCTTCATAAAAGCTGTTTGGGAGTGTTCCTGTTTTTTCAATTTCATGGAAAAGCCTGACTAGGATTGGTAGTAGTTCCTCTTGAAAGGTTTGAAAGAATTCATTAGTAAATCAATCTGGGTTTTTGTTTTTAGGCAGACATTAGATTATAGTTTCATTTTCCTCAATAGTGATGGGGGTGTTTAGATATGCTATATCCTCCTTACTTAACCGTGGAAGGTTATAAGTGTCCAAGAATTTATCCATTTCTTCTAGGTTTTCATGTTTAGTAGCCTAAAGTTTCTTAAAGTAGTCTCTGATTACCCTTTGGATCTCTGCAATATCTGTCGTGATCTCCCCCTTTTCATTTCTAATATGGGTTATCAGGTTTCTCTCTCTCTTTGTGATTTTTGCCAATGGTCTATCAATATTTTTTAATTTTTCAAAAAATCAACTTCTGCTTTCTTTGATCTTTTGGATTGTTATTTGGGTTTCCACTTTATTTATTTCTGCTCTCAGCTTTGTTATTTCCTTCTATCTCCCTATTTTTCATTCCTTTGTTGGTCATTTTCTAATTTAATGAGCTGCTTCATTAAGTAATTCAGGTATGCCCCTTCTTCCTTCTTTATGTGTGCTTGCAAAGCTATATATTTTTCTCTCAGGAATGCTTTTGTTGTGTTTCAATGATTCTGGTAGTTTGTGTCTTCATTATCATTTGTTTCCAGGAAAGTTTTGATTTCCTCTTTGATTTTATCTCAGACACACTGGTTATTCAGTAGCAGGCTGTTTAATTTCCAATTGTTAAAGTTTTTCTTCTGTGTCCCTTTGTAGTTCACATCTAATTTCAGAGCCTTGTAATCAGCAAAGGTAACTTGCCAAATTTCTATCCTCTTGATTTTATGTATCAGCATATGTTCTATTCTGGAGAATGACTCATATACACTGGAGAAAATGTGTGTTGAGTTTTCTGGGGATGGGGTGTCTTCTATATATCTTCTAGGCCTTTTTCTCTGATCTTTCTGTTCAGTTCTAGTATATTTTTTGTTTGGGTATCAGTCTGGTTTACCTATCAAATGTTGATCCAAAAGATCAAAGAAAGCAGAAGTTGGTTCTTTAAAAAAAATGAAGATTGATAGACCATAGGCACGCACAGAGAGAGAAACCTGATAACCTGTATTAGAAATGAAAAGGGGTATATCACTACAGATATTGCCGAGATTCAAAGGGTAATCAGATACTACTTTGAGAAACTCTATGCCACCAAACATGAGAACCTGGAAGAAATGGATAAATTCTTGGACTCTTATAACCCTTCCATGGTTTAATAAGGAAGGTGTAGCATACTTGAACACTCATATCACTATTGAGGAAATTAAAACGGTAATCAAATATGTTCTCCAAAACAAAGCCCAGGCCAGATAGATTCACTAATAAATTCTTTCAAACCTTTCAAAAGGAACTACTGCCAATTCCGAAAAGCTTTTTCATGAAATTGAAAAAACAGGTACCCTTCCAAATAGCTTTTATGAAACCAATATCACCTTGATACTCAAACCAGACAGAGATGCTGCCAAAAAGTTGTACAGACCAATATCCCTGATGAACACAGCTGCAAAGATCCTCAACAAAATCCTGGTAAATAAGATCCAGTGCCTCATCAAGAAGATCATTCACTATGGTTAAGTAGGTTTCATCCCAGGAATGCAAGGATAGCTTAACATATATAAATCTATCAACATAATACCCAACATCAACACCAAGAAAAATAAAAATCAAATTTCATATCAATAGACATAGAGAAAGCATTTGATTAGGTCTAACACCCATTCTTGATAAAAAAAAAAAACTCAGCAAAATGGGAATGAAAAGATCCATTCTCAATATAGTTAAGGCCATCTACCACAAGCCAATGGCAAATATTATTCTCAATTGATAAATAATAAAAGCATTTCCTCTAAATTCTGGTACAAGCCTGTTCTCCCCCACCAGTCCTATTCAACATAGTAATGAAAGTACTTGCTATAGTGATTAGGCAAGAAAAAATATTTCAAGAGAATACAAATAGGTAAGAAAGAGGTCGAGCTCTTACTGTTTGCAGATGGCATGCTACTCTACTTAGAAAATCCTAAAGACTCTACCAAAAAGCTTCTAGAAACAATAGATTCATGGACACTAAGAAAACAACCTCTCACATTAGTGTTACACAAACTCAAATATCTTGGAATCAACTTAACTAAAGGTGTGAAGGACCTATACAAAAAAAAAACTATAAAACCCTGCTCCAAGATATATGAGAGGACACACAGAAATGGAAACACACACCCTGCTCATGGATTGACAGGTTAACAACATTAAAATGGCAATACTCCCAAAGCATTGTACAGATTTAATGTGATTTTTCTAAAGATACCCATGACATTCTTCAAAGAAGTGGATAAAAGATTTTTGAAATTCATTTGGAACAATAAACATGCTCGAATAGCTAAAGAACTCCTAGGGAGTTCTAGCCATAGGACCCCTGGGCTGACCACTTAGTCCAGGGGAACAAGGTTCCCCCCACACCAGGCGGGTCTTCAGGGCCACGTCTGGTTAATCGGGCCCTGGGGGAAGGGGGTGAGAAATTCCTCCCTAGGCATCCAAAAACTACAGAGGCTCGGCTGGGCTCAGAACACTCTGCATGCCAGGATTTTTTGGTGTGTTTGCCTGGTATGTTGGGGGCTCTGGGCAGGACAGCTAGCCATAGGACCCCTGGGCTGACCACTTAGTCCAGGGGAACAAGATTCCCCCCACACCAGGCGGGTCTTCAGGGCCACGCCTGGTTAATCAGGCCCTGGGGGGAGGGGGTGAGAAATTCCTCCCTAGGCATCCAAAAACTACAGAACCGCGCGGGGGCATGTACTTCATGTATTCAGAATATTCCTTATTCTTATGTTATGTTTTGCATATACAGAATATTCATTTTGTATTCTGCCCTTTCCCACACCCCTACAAAGCTCTTTTTTACTCCTTAACTCTCTAATCCCCTCTCAAACATCACTAACCTACATTACTCTTTTTAACTTCAGTAGTGTACAATCCTAATCACAGTCCAAAGCTGTGCATTGTGTGTGACAACCCCAAACTGTTTCAAGATACATAAAATGGACACGTTTTCTTTAGAATATTTTGTGTTTTTTCTCTGACAGCTATAATTCTTACTAAATGTTGTCTTATACAGTGATGATTCTAACCACTTTTTATCTTCTCTTTTTGAGCTGTTTAACAAGGAATTTTGGTGGAAGAGTCCCCCAGTTTAATGCTTATGATTGAACCATGTCATGGGAATCATTGGAATTGTTCTTATGGCCCCCATATGCTCCAATAACACCACGTGGCATTGCTTCTTATTTGCATAGGCACATTAAAATGGGAAAATATTATACATACAAATAAGATCCTATCTAATAGAGATTGGAACACACAAATCTTGTAGTGCAAAGGGATCTTACACCCTGAACATTGACATAAAGACCTGGCACAGACCTCAGAAGAAAGGGCATAATCCATTCTCCCCTGAACCAGGGAAGCCATCTACGAAACATCCAGGCTGGTCTATAACATCACCTGGAAGCAATCCTTTACCACGGAAGACCTACACTGCTCAGACTTCGACCTGCTCAAAAGAGACTTCCCTTAACACTGAAGACTTAACAACAACAACGACCTGCTTACAGGACAGGGCTCCCTGCATTGCCCTTTGATTGTGAGGTGAAAGGAGAGGATGCTCCACATCCTGACTTCAATGTAAGATATGCAGATTCCAGGATCTTTAATACAGAAGCATGATACCAACAACAGAGACTGTGTGAAAAATAAAAGTGTGTTGGCACTACAGACAATATATTGGATTGGACGATCTAGCTTGCCTGGAGCCTAGACTTGGTCTTGTGCCAGGAAACTTCAGGGGTCTGATCTCTTTGTACTTAGGCCAAGGTTATTTCTTTCCATGTCCCTCATATTTTGGTGGGCCTATGCAAACAACAATTGCCACTCTAACACCATTTTTACTGTGCTCCTTTGACTCTAATCCTTAAAAAGAACTCACTTAAAATTTGAGGTTAACTTAAGCTAATATGCATGTATATGGAAATGTAAGAAAATACTATGCCTGTAATGTTTAAGGAGTTACGTAAATTTTATGGCTTTAGATTGCCTTGTGTACTGTTAAGAAATATTATAATGTGTTACAATCTGGGGACTTGAGGGACAAAGTAATTTACATGGATTCTGTCTTATTTATCTTAATGTTCTTTGGCTGAAATTTCAAAGTTAAGATATCAGCAAGGGGACTTCTGAGAATTATGTTATGGGTGATTGTCCTTCCACTGTAACTTTACCTTGTCCTCTTTCTTTGCACCCTTGTTCTCATAATTAAAAATAAAAATTAAAAAAAAAGAACTCCTAGGGAAAAGGAATATGGGAGGCATTACTTTCCCCAATTTTAAACTGTATTACAGAGCAGTAGTTATCAAAACAGCGTGGTATTGGAATAAAAACAGACTCTCAGATCAGTGGAATAGGCTTGAGTACTCCTAGAATGTTCCCCAGACATACAATCACCTAAATTTTGATTTAGAAGCAAGAAATCCTAAATGGAGCAAGGAAAGCCTCTTCATCAAATGGTGCTTGCACAACTGGTTAGCCATTTGCAAAAAAAAAAAAAAAAGGTGAACTCAGACCCCCAGCTAACACCATGTGCAAAGACAAAATCCAAATGGATTAAAGACCTTGATATCAGACCTGAAACCATATATAGAACAACACATAGGTAAAAGACTCCAAGTGATTGAGACTAAAAGCATCCTCAAGGAGGAAATAGCACTCTCCAAACAAGTGAAAGCAAAGATAAACACATGGTAATATATTAAGCTGAGAAGCTTCTGCACCTCAAAGGAAATAGTTGCCCAGGATTCAAAAGCCACCCACAGAATGGGAGAAGCTATTCACCCAATACTAATCAGATAAGGGGCTAATATCCAAAATAAACAAAGCACTGACAGAATTTAACAAGAAAAAAAATCCAGTCTCATCAAAAAATAGGTAGAAAAAATGAACATACACTTTGTCAAAGAAGAAATACAAATGGCCAGAAGGCACATGAAAAAATTCTCCACACCACTAATCATCAGGGAGATGCAAATCAAAACAACTATGAAGTACCATCTCACACCACTTATATTGACACACATCATAAAGAATGAGAACAAGCAGTGCTGCAGGGATGTGGAGGAAAGAAACTCTTATTCATTGCTGGTGGGAATGCCTTCTAGTCCAACCATTATGGAAAGTGGTCTGGAGATTCCTCCAAAAACTGGAACTTGACCTTCATACAATCCAGCTATACCACTCCTTGGGATATACCCTAGGCACACAAAAATACAATACAAAAATTCCTTCCTCACACCTACATTCATTGCAGTGATATTTATAATAGCCAAACTCTGGAAACAACCAAGATGCTTTTCAATAGATGAATGGCTAAAGAAACTGTGGTACATATACACAATGGAATATTATGCAGCTGTCACAATAGATGAGTCATGAAATTTTCCTATATATGGATGTACATGGAATCTATTATGCTGAGTGAAATATGTCAGAGGGAGAGAGATAGATGCAGAATAATCTCACTCATCTATGCATTTTAAGAAAAATAAAAGACATTTTTGCAATAATTCTCAGAAACAAAAGAGAGGAGGGCTGGAAGATCCAGCTCGCAAGATGAAGCTCACCACAAATATTGATGAGTGCAGTTAAAGAAATAACTACATTGAGAAATATCAGAACATTGTGAATGAATGTGGGAAGTAGAAGCCTGTCTCAAGTACAGGCGGGGGGTGAGAATTGGTGATGGGAACGTTGCACTAGTGAAGGGGGGTGTTCTTTACATGGCTGAAACCCATCTACAATCATATTTGTAATAAAGGTCTTTAAATAAAGATATAAAAATTTACAAAAGAACAACTCCATTCACCAGTGCAACATTCCCATCACCAATGTCCCAAATCTACCTTCTCTCCGCCCTACTCCCTGCCTTTATGTGAGATAGTCTTTCTACTTTCTCATTCATTCACATTGTTATGATAGTTGAATTTTAATGTCAAATTGCTTCCAAGTTTCAAATATATATTGAGAATATATGAGTTTTATTGGAGGTTAGCATTTATCTAAATGACATCATTAGTCTGTACCACCAGTTAAAACATCATTAATAAGGACTGCAATTAACACTATGCATTTTAAAATCATGCTTGTCTTCAAAATATAGTAATAAAGTATAAAGAACAAAGTTATATCTAGACTGTAAATGTGGGGGCAAAATTTATAATCTCAGTGTCCTCCCAAGTCTTTAAAAAAAAAACATAGCTTTATGTTTTAACTAGCATTTATCTTTTAACCTAAGTAGAGTTTGAGAAAATAATGAAAGAGATTAGCTCTAGAGAAGTAAAATACAAATATAAGTAATTGACTAGGTGTGTTGGGATGACAGTATATGTTAAAATTATCATAATATATACTCTATTTTATTTAATTACGTTTTATTTGATTACATTTATTTGTTTCTGCTGCACAATTTTTTCTTAAAGGAAGACTTACAAATTGAAACAGGAATGACTATTAACCCAGGAATTTTTCTCCCAACAAGTACTCCAAATGCAACTTTATATTTCTTTAAAGCCAAGTGTTTCTCCATGAGAACTTGAAGCCAGTGGAAATTTTGTTAGAGAATAACTATGCCAAATCTCATTCCTCTAGAGATATAAGGGTGGGAGAAAGGGGAGAAATAAACAAATGTTGAAGTGGAACCATTTGTTCTGTAGTCCAAAGCAAAGCAAATAAAATAAAATAAAACAGACCAGTACTGGGTGGGCTAAAAACTAACCTAGAAGGCTGAGTGCTAAATGGAATTCATTAAAATGACTTTTTGTAAGGCATCTTGATGTAACCCTACCCTTACAACTCCCCATGCCCCTTCAAGTTGGCAGTGTTCACTAAATTTGATGTTAGTTATTAATTTCTGAACTTTTCTTTCCCAAATATATATTTACTGAAATACTTTACTTTTTGTCTTTTATGATTCCTACTTTCTCTTTACTCTCACCTTGCTGGACCCTCATTCTCTTCTTTGCTGTCCTCACATGTCCTTGTTTTCTAAATGAAGAATATTTTCATTCCTTCTAAACATTTTTTTTTGAAATACACAAATATTTATTCAGTCATGAGCATGAATAATTTCACATTTTTTTCCTTTGTGGAAACAAATTTTTTAAATATTGTATATTCAAATAAACCCTATCAATGTGCATATGGTACAGATAATCTTCCATGTTTATTGATAAAAATTACCAATCTAAGTTGTCAGTTTACTGTTTGCTACTTTTCTAGTGACTGCATCTTATTTTATTTTCGTCAGAAAGAACACGTATCAGATATTAAACTGATAAGAACTACTTGATACTGATATTACACTTGATCTTAGCCAAAAGGCTGAGAAGCAATCTTCATCTTTTTATTTAAACACCGGGCTTAAAAGGTTGTTTATACCACAGATTATTTTTACAGATAAAAGGTTATTACGACTTTCATCAGTACACATTTCTCACCACCAATGTCAAAAGTTTCCCTCTCACCCTTCCTGAAGCTCTCTTCCCCCCCACACATCCTCCCCCACCTACTTGTGAGGCAGGCATTTAAATGCTCTCTCTAATTTTTCTTTTTTGACACTTTGATTTGCACTACTGTTAATGAAAAATACCATGTATGTGCTTTTCATATAGATAATTTTCTATTCTAAGATCACTCTCTAATTTTTGTGGCAAACTTTCAACCATAGTCTTCTTAATTCTCATCTTTATTATCTCTGGATATCATTATCACATCATCTTTTATTTCCCTTATATATCACAGAAGAGTAAGTATTTTTTCTTATTCCTCTGACTCATTTCATTCAGCATGATATTCTCCATGTCTATCCATGTTTAAGCAGATATCATGACTTCATTCTTTCTAAAGTCTGCATAGTATTTTTTTTGTAGATGTACCAGCGTTTCTTTAGCCACTCATCTATTTTCAGGCATTTGGTATTGTAAATAGTATTTTAAATTGTAAATAGTACTGCAATGAACATAGAAATTTAGAGGTATTTTCTGCATGGCAATTTTGAGTTCCAAGGGTATAACTGTAAGAGTGGAATTGATGGATCATATGTAGGCTCAATTTATAATTATTTTAACACTTAAAACCATATTATATTAACAGGTTAGAATCAGTAGACAACAAAGACAATTCCAAAACAACAGTAAGGTAAAATTGGAAGACACATTAATAGTCTTTATCCTCATCCTCTCTGTCAACACTCTACACCAACCTCTTCATAATCCTTCTCAAGGGCAGTCATATCCTTACTAGCTTCAGAGAACTCTCCCTCCTCCATGCCCTCATCCACATACCAGTGAACAAGGCACGCTTGTTATACATTAGATCAAACTTATGGTTTAGGTGAGCCCTTATCAATGGCTGTGGTGTTGTCAGCAAGCACACAGTTCTCTTTATTTTGGCCAGGTATCTACCAGGAACCACAGTGGGAGGATGGTAATTAATAGCAACTTTGAAGCCAGTGGGACACCAAGCCACTGATTGGATGCTGTGCTTGATCTTGATGGTGGCAATGGCAGACCGACATGTTTGGGGATCATATCACCATGGTATAACAGGCAACAAGCCATGTATTTACCATGGCAAGGGTCGCACTTCACTATCTGGTTGACTGGCTCAAAGCATGCATTGTTGATATCTGCAATAGAAAACTGTTCATGGTAAGCTTTCTTAGCAGAGATGGCAGGGCATTATGTGGCCAGAGGGAAATGAATTAGGAAATAGAGCACCAGGCTGGTCTGGAATTCTGTCAGATTGACATTCAGGGCCTCATCAAATTGGAGAGAAGAAGTGATGGAGGACACAATCTGGCTAATATGGTGGTTCAGGTGAGTGTAGGTTGGGTGCTCAATATCAAGGTTTCTAAAATAAATGTCATAGATGACCTCATTGTCCACCATGAAGTTGCAATCAGAGTATTCTAGAGTGGTATGGTTCATAAGAATGAAGTTGTAGGGCTCAACCACAGCGGTGGGAACCTGGGTCTGGATTTATGGAGAACTCGAGCTTGGAATTCTTTCCATAATTGACAGAGAGGCAGTCCATCAGCAGAGAGGTACACCCAGAACCAGTTCGAACCCCTGCCAAAGCTGTGGAAGTACAAGAAGCCCTGAAGGCCTGTGCACTGGTCAGCTAGCTTACGAATTTGGCCCAAGACAAGGTCAATTATTTCCTTGCCTATAGTGTAGTATCTACAGGCATAGTTACTGGCAGCATCTCCCTTGCCTGTGTTGAACTGCTCTGTATAGATGAGCTGGAAGTAGGTGCCAGTGAGAATTTCATTGACTCAGAGTTCCAGGTCTACAAACACAGACATGGGCACATGTTTGCCAGTTCCTGTTTTACTTAAGAAGATATTGAAGGAGTCGTCTCCTCCCAGAATTGTCTTGTCACTAAGCATTTGGCCATCAGGCTGGCCAAATCTAAGCAGGAGAGCTCCCAGCAGACATTGCCAATCTAGAAATGAGCCTGACCAACGTGGATGGAGATGCACTCATACATGATTAGGAGTTGTCGAGTTTCATGGGAAAGGAGAAGGTGAGGGCGTTCTGCATAGGAAAGCTCATGCTAACAGACTGACAAGGAGTCTGGAGAAGTAGTGCTGCAGACGTCCAGCATTGCTAAGCAGAACTTTCGTGGGGTTCGGGAACCTTTCACAGGGAGAGAAGTGGGAGCACGAGTGGACGGATATAAAATATGAAAATGAAATAAATGAAACCACACAAAATGCATTGTATGGGGACCCTCGTCCAAGGGACGAGAGACAAATTTATTTTTCAGCTGATGACATTTTAAGCACAGATTCTGGAATGCAGGGTGTCATCAGGGAGAACAAAGAGTGGGAGATGTTCCGGAGAAAGTACAATGAGGGACCAAGCCTTAAATCTATATATTAAAAGACCATTCTTCAGGTGAGGAAAAGTCCTTTTGGGTGTTAGTAGAGAAAATGTTTTTTAGGATAAGGAGAAAAACAAGTTTTTCAAGAAACCAGGAGGAGAGAGATAAAAATATTTGTGATGTTTATCTGGTCGCTGGAAGATAGATTTTAGGGGGGATGGAAATAATTGTTTACCATCATAGAGCTAGACTCAGAAAAAACAAGCTGCTGGTGCCAGGTTATACGAGTTACAAATAAGCTAGCCAGCGGGGAACTTTTGGCAGGCTTTTGGTACCATCTTTTTTTTGTCTAAAGGAAAGCTGAGGCCTGATTTCTATAGTGGCCAAATAGAAAGAAAAATGTAATGTTACAGCCATGTTGGATTTACCACCAATGATCCACGCAAAGGGTCAAATGATTGACTTTGCTAAGCGGGCCTTTTGGCAAATAATTCTTTGGGAGGAAGGCACTGCCCCAGGAAGGCAAAAAGCCATGTCTGGTGCATGCCCCCCTAAGTGGGGGGTAACAAAGTAGAGCTCGGTTTCTAGTTTTTTGAGGAATATTCATATTGTTTTCCAGAAAGGCTGAAACAGTCTACATTCCCACCAGCAGTGAAAGTCCCTTCTCCTGCATCCATGCCAAGAAATAGTTGTTTTTGTTCTTTGTAATGTGTGCCAATCTCTGTGGCACACATCTCACAATAGTGATATATCTCATGATTGTTTTAGTTTGCATCTTCCTAATGGTTAGTGATGTGGAGCAATTTTTATGAGTTTTTTTGGAAATCTGTATTTTTTTATTGAGAAAATGTCTGCTCATTTCTTCTCCACATTTTTGTATGGATTTAGAAAGTTATTTTACTTGCTAAGTTCTATCAGTTCCTTGTATAATTTATATGCTAACCCCTTTAACAGATGGATATTGCATGAATAGTTTCTCCTATTCTGTGGGTAACTTTTGGTTACTAGCCACCATTTTTATTGAATTGAAGATATTAATCTAATCTCACTTGTTTATCTTTGCTTCCACTTGCATCGACAGTGGTGAGTCCTCCTTGACTACACCTTTAATTTCAATGCCTTGGAGTATTTTGTATATATTTTCTTCTATGTACCTTTGGTTTCAGGTATGATATCAAAATATTTAATCCATTTGGATTTTATTCTGTACAAAAGTTAAAGATGTCTGAGTTCACATTTTTGCATGTTGCTGGCCAGGTTTCCCAACACTACTTGTTGTAGAGGATTTTCTTTCTACACTTTGTATTTCTTGGCTTTTCATCAAAGTTAAATTTGTTATATACCTGTTAGAAATCTCAGAAAACTCAAGTCTACCATTTATCTGAGGGTCTTTTTTTCAATCTATGCTGTCTTAATTATTATTGCTTTATGTAAAATTTAAAGTTGGGGAAAGAGATGCCTCCCTTCTTTTCCCCCTAATATTGCTTTAGCTCTTTGCAGGCATTTAATGTTCCAAATAAATTTACAGAGTATTTGATCCACTTCTTTTAAATATATTATGGGAATCCTTACAGCAATTACACTAAATCAGTATGGTAATTTGGGAAGTATTGCCATTTTAATAATGTTAATTCTCTTAATCCATGAACAGGTGATATGTTTCCATTTCTGTGTCCTCTTTTATTTCTTGAACAATGTTTTGTAGTTTTTTTGTATAGATCTTTTACCCCTTTAATTAAATTGATTCTAAGGTTCTTGATTTTCTGATACACAATTGTGAATTTTTAATGTCTCATATTTTTTATTATTTTATATAAAATCACCATGGATTTTTGTGTGTTAATTTGATTTACAAATTTATTGTTTCTAAAACCTTTTGTAAGAGTCTTTAGGATTTTCTAAATATAGTATCTTATCTCCAAACAATGAGAGCTTCACTTCTACTTTCCTAACTGGATGCCCTTTATATCATTTTATTGTCTGATTACTATGATAAGTACTTCCAGAAATATGTTGAGAGAGTAGTGAGAGTGGGCAACATTATCTTTTGCAAGATCTTAGAGTTAAGGCTTTTAGTTTTTCACCATTGAGTATAATAATTGACATGAGATTGTGGTGAATGGCTTTGACTGTTTTGAAAAAAGTTCCTTCCATTCCCATATTATTGAGAGTTTTTATCATGAATGCTTGTTGGACCTTTTAAAATGCTTTATCTATAATATGATCATATGATTTTTATTTTTCCTTTACTAATATAGCGTATTACAATGATTGACTTGCATATGTTAAAGCATTCTTACATATCTGAAATGCATCATGGTTTATGAACTTTTTGATGAGTTTTTGAATCCTATTTTCTAGATATTTTTGAGACCCATTGCAACTGTGTTGATCAAGGACATTGGTCTGTAGTTCTCTTTTTTGTGGCCTCTCTTTCTGCTTTTGGTATCAGAATAAGATTAACTTCATGGAAACTATTTGAGAGGTTTTTTTTTTTTCTTCATTTTACTATAAAGGCCTGAAAAGGATTGGCTGTTGGTCCTCTTAAAAGTTTGAAAGAATTCCAGAACCGAGACTATTGTGTGGTGCTTCTCTTTATTGCTGTAGGGCTCACTGATATTTAATTTGACATTTATTTTTGTATTTTTATGGTGTTTCAATTACCTTTTTCATGTCCTCTCTCAAACTGAGGCTGATAGCCACTAGAAGTACTCCACCCATTTTCAACATTTTTTTTTTGCTTAATCTTTACCCTATCCTATTGCTTTTCTTTCCCTCAAACAAAACCACATAACTCGATTTATCTAGCTTAGCCTCTCAAATAGAGGGAGAAACAAGGGAGGGCACCAGGACCAAACAGGATCACTGATAGTAAGCTAGACAAAGATGGGACCACCTACTCTAGCAGCCCCGGGGGGTGATGGTGGGGGGTATGGATTGCAGAAAGGGAATGGGGAAGGGGGGAGAACAAATTTGGTGGTGGGTATTCCCCTGATTCAATGTTAATATGTACCTAAAATAGTAATGTGAAAGATATGTAAGCCACTATGATCAAAATAAAAATTAAGAAAAAAAGAAAAAACACTCGCACAGGTGACACCCACAAAAATAAAGTTTGAAAGAATTCACTAGTAAATCCATCTGGGTCTGTGCTTTAGTTTTTAGGAAGCCTTTCTATTACCATTTTTAAATTCCTCAATAATGATAGATCAGTTCAGATGTTCCAAATCACTGGGTTCAACTTTGGGAGGTTATGAGAATCCAATAATTTATTTATTCAAGTTCTATTGTTTTGTGGCATAAAATTTCTCAAAGTAATCTTTTATAAAATTTTCCTTTAATTCCACATTTGCTGTGTCCCACAGATTCTGATAATTCATGTCTTCATTATTGTTTGTTTTCAGGAATCTTTTGATTTCCTATTTTATTTCATCTCAACCCACTGGCTGTTCAGTAGTGAGTTGTTTAATTTCCAGGTGTTAAAGCTTTTTTTCTTTGTCTGTACTTAACTTTTAATTTCAGTGTATTATGATCTGAGAAGGTAGTTAATAGAATTTAAATTATCTTGATTTTATGAAGCTATGTTTTGTAGTCCAACATTAAAGTGTCTCTTGTATCCTTCATGTACATTTGTATTCAGCTTTTGGGTCTGGAGAACCCCATATATAATATATAATGTTTTATATATATATATATATTACACACACTAATATACTTTCTTCCCTTTCTTCCTTCAGAACCAGTATATAATTATTGAGTTTTAGTCTGTTAACCAATCAAGGGATGAGAGAGCCAGTACTGAAAGCTTACACAATTATTGTGTTGGTTATTGATATCTTTCTTCAAATCTATCAACAATTGTTTAAATATTTTGCTGGCTCCTTATTGAGTGCATATATGTTTAGGAGTATGATTTCTTACTAATGTACATATACCTTGATTATAAAGAAATTTCAATCTCTGTCTCTTATAGTCTTTCTATAAACATAAAGTTTATGTTGTCCTATATTAGTGTGGCCACTTCAGCCTTTTTTATAGAGTAATTTTCTAGAATGATTATCCTCCAAGCATTGAGGTTGAGTTGGCTATGTTGAGTCTATGTTGGTTCTGACTATTCAAGTATGTTTTTTACATGCAGCAAAATGTTGAATTCAATATTTTGATTCATTTTGCCATTCTGTGTCTCTTACTTGGTACATTTACTTCATTAAGGCTGAGAGATATTATTGTCATGGTATTATTATATTTTTGTAGGAGTTTGTTATGCCTGTTGTGTCTGACTTGACTTAAGGTAGATATTTCAGCTCTTCTCTTCTGATTGCTTTTGAGTCTGTAAATTTTCTTTTTAAAAAATTCTTTATTTAAGCACCATGATTACAAGCACGATTGTAGTTGGGTTTCAGTTATAAACAGAACATCCCCATTCACGAGTGCAAAATTTCCATCACCAACCATCCCTCCCTCTTTTCCAACCCTTGCCTGTATTTGAGACAGGCAATCTAATTATCCACTCTTAAAATCGTCAAGATAGCTGTTAGTATATTTATTTTCTTAACTGCACCCCTACTCTTTGTGGTGAGTTTCATGTCCTTCCAGCCCTTGTCTCTATTGTCTCTGGACATTATTACAATAATGTTCTTAATTTTTCTTAAAACCCATAAACAAGTGAGACTATTCTGTGTCTCCCTCTGACTTATTTCACTCAGCATAATAGATACCCTATACATCCATTTATAGGAAAATTTTATGACTTCATCTCTCATGACAGCTGCATTCCATTGTGTATATGTACCACAGTTTCTTTAGCCATTCATCTATTGAAGGGCTGTGGTGTAAGATGGTACCTCATTGTTATTTTGATTTGCATCTCCCTGTGATGTGGAGCATTTTTTTCCATGTTCCTTTTGGCCATTTGTATTTCTTCTTTGACAAAGTGTTTGTTCGTTTCTTCTCTTTATTTTTTGATGGAATTAGGTGTTTTTCTTGTTAAGTTCTGTCAGTAACTTGTATATTTTTGATATTAGCCTCTTGTCTGATGGGTATTGGGTGAATAGATTTTCCCATTCTGTGGGTGGCATTTGTATCCTAGGCTACTTCCTTTGAGGTTCAGAAGCTCCTCAGCTTAATATAGTCCAATCTGTTTATCTCTGCTTCCATTTTTTTAGAGTGCAGTTTTCTCCTTGAAGATGCCTTTAGGCTCAATGTCATGAAGGGTTTTACCTACTTGTTGTTCTATATACCTATGGTTTCAGGCCTGATATCAAGATCTTTAATCCATTTGAATTTGACCTATGTGCATGGTGTTAGCTGGGGTCTGAGTTCACTATTTTACAAGTGGCTAACCAGTTGTGCCAACATCACTTATTGAAGAGGCTTTCCTTGCTCCAATTTGGATTTCTGCCCCTTTATCAAAGATTAGTTAAGTCTGTAAATTTTCTAAGTTGTTATTTGCCTGTAAAGCTGTCTATACTTCATTCAAGCTTGAATGAAAGTCTGTCTGGGTGAAGTATTCTTGGTGAAGCATTTATTTCATTGAGTTTTGTCACTATCTCTCATCACTACCTTCTGGCCTTGAGAGTTGATTGTGATAAGTCTGCTGTAAATCTTAAAGATGTCTCTTAGTATATAATTTCCCCTTTTGAACTTGTTTTCAGTTTTCTATATCTATCTGTGATTTCCATCAGAGTGACTAGCATGCACCTTAGGGTGCTTTTTTTGGGATATTTTTTTAGCTGGTACTCTTTAGAGATCCAAGATATGCTTGCATGCACTCTTTAATTCTGGACATTGATCATTAGTAATGTCTTTTACTGTTGATTCTTCATCAGGGTTGTCCTCCTGGGTCGTTGGGATCCCAATGATTCTTACATTGTTTCTATTGAGTTTATTCCAGAATTCTATTGACATCTGTTAGCTTTCTTTAAAAATTTTGTCCAGTGTCTTCTGTTCTATAGAGGTGTTATGCAGCTCATATTGTACTTCCAAGATTCTGTCCTCAGTGGCTGTTACCCTCTAGTAAGCTTTTCAGTGAAGTTTTCATTTACCTATCATGTTTTTTCAGCCCTGATATTTCTGTTTGAAGTTTTCTTATAATCAATCTCATATCCTCTTGAGTCTTATGAGTCTTCTATCATTTCTTTAAGTTCTTTGAACATCCTTAAAATTTCTTCTGTGAGTCCTGATCAGTAATGTTACATAGGTGGCTGGTGTTGGTTGGATATCCAGAACTAGAATCTTCAGTCATAAGGTATAGTGGAGTTCTGTGTAGTTTTCCTACTGCTAGTTTTGTTATATGGTACGATTATTTTGAGTTCTGGTGCAGCTCCTTGACTGGAAGCAATGTTCTGCCATAAAGTGAAGCAGAGCAGCTACACTCTTTATGGTCTCATACACCTCAGATAGATTCAAACTGAGGCATTTTCAAATAAATATATCCTCTGTCCACAACAGACCCTGCTGCTGCATTTGGGTTCATGTATATCAGTTTGATTAGACTTAGTGTTTTTTACATCCAAACACTGGGCATCACCTACGGCCTCTCTGCTTATCTCACACACCTCAGGTATTTTGCACTGGGTGCTTTTTCTCTCAACTTCTTCCTGCAACCAACAGGCTGCTGTGTCTGGGTTCAATTGAAACTGGCAATTTTTAAACTTTTGAAATGCAAACTGTTGAGTTAAGAACACACAGGGAAGAATTTATTGGTACACAAAAATGTCAAGGTCAAGAAAGCACCCTGAATTTCACTTAGAGCTACAGAGAAGTTTATCAAACCACTTTTCTGAAGCTGCCTTGAGGGAAGTCAAACCTAAACATTCTTTTGAACTGAACTTATCAAGTCCCTTGGTATAAATGTCATGTATCTAGTTCCCAACTTCTACATCTAAAATTATCATTTCTTAAATCTCATATATTTAACATATAAATATGCAGATATTATTGTGTTACCTGAAAATGCATTTTACTTTGCTTTCAAATGAATCCAGCCACTTTGTACCACAGATCCAACATGATCAGCCTCTTCCACTTAGGTTCCCAAGTACTTTCTCACTTTTTCTTCTCACACCATCTCTTCTTCATATCGCCTTCAGTTAGATTCAATAACAATCAGCCTGATGGTCACTCATGTCTTTGTATAAAATGTGATATGAATCTTAATCACTCCATCCTACTATATGTGTCTCTCTCTCCCTTTATCTTGTTCCAATTCTGGTTCTATATTCTGACCACACTAATTTAGAAGCAGATATGGAATATATCTAGCTTGTCCTATTCTCAAAGTTTCTGCATGCTTGCTATACCTTTCCTCAATTAGTGCTATTAAAGCTTATTTTAGGTAATTTTCAATCACCTTAAAAATAGAACCTTGTCTATTGACAAGAGGCATTCTCAAATCTTCTTTCTACTAAAATCCCACTTTATCAATTTCTTTTAGCACAGATTTTATTCCTGAGATGTTATTGATTTTTTTGTTTCCATGTGATATATTACTTGTAAAGAGTTTTCTTCACTTCTACAGGGTAAATAACACTCCTAGTTTAAGGAGTAAAGCCTACAAACACTTGGTGAACAATTGTTTGGCCCAAAGAACAAATCTGAAGTATAACCACTGTTATCCCTCATGAACTCTACTTATTGAAATTTGTGGAAATACAGTGTTGAAGATTTGGCTCTAATTCAGCATGACTGTTAACATTCCAAGAAGTGGAATGAAGATTAAATTATGTTTGAGGATGTTTTCTCTAATTTAATGAATGTGTGTCAGATTTATATTTCTGTTCATTTCACAGTTGAAGTCATTCCAAATTCTAAATTGATTCCACCTTTTATTTCCCACTCCCTAACAATCTCTTTACCTCAATATAGCTAAAACTCAGGAGAAAATATACAGTTTTAAAAGTTCTTTCTCTCTTTTCACTCAGGAAGTGATAAGTATAGATAATTGTAATTAAAATTATGGTGCACATGAAAAATTTTCTCAAAACACTTCTGTAGGTTATTTGAATCAATTCAAATTTATCTTTATTTTTGAGCTATATTATTAACAAGAGAACAGACCAGTGTTTTTCTAGGTAAGAAAAGTTGGATATATGAATGTTATATTTACTGGATCAATGTTTACATCGGATTTGCATTCATAAAAATTAATCAAACTGTATACTTACAACAAATGCACTTATTGTATACTTATACTAATATATTGTATACTTATACTACATTTATTGTAGCTTAAAGATTATGTAAATTTTTTTGAAGCTGAATAAATAATTTTGGCAAAGTCTAAAATAGGCAATATTATGAATTTGCTCTTGTCATGGTTTTCAAAGTAATATCATACATAAAGAACCCCTGAGAACAGATGAGTCCAATCACTGTACTGTTATGATACTACCAGTACAATCTCCAAAACTTCAGTTTACACAACTGGGGAAGTGCATCACTAATGGTAACCATGAACTGTTATACCTTGTCATAAACCTATATGAATGATACTATGTCAAGCACACCTCTATTATACTGTGCTTGCTATTTTAATATTCTAGCAACATGTTACAAAACAAGAATTATAACTAAGTTGCTCCGCAAGAGAAAAATCATATAACATTAAGTATATACAATGGCATTAACTGTCTTTTTTTTTTTAAGTAAATAGTGCAAAGGAGTAGAGCAATGCCTTTTAAGGAAGAGGATTAAGTAAGATGAGGGACATTAAAGGATCCTTAAATATCATTACTTATTGCCCTGATATTTCCCAAAGTATCCATTCTTGGGCAGTGCTACACAGTCAGGTTAAATACCAAGAGGTATCCTTAGATTCCTGAGATTTACTTTGGAGTCATCTTCCCTACAAAGATAACTCTTGAATTTTCAGGTGACTAATACACATTTATCTAGATGTAAATTGGAAAGCTGAATATTTTTATTGAAATAATTATCTGTCATAGTTTGGACTCTTTCCAAAACTCACCCAGGGAAAAGATTGTTTGTACAGTTTGTTAAGTTGTAGTTGGGTCCAGTAGACTCCATTTGAGTGGCAGAGAGAAAATATAGGGACAGGACAGAGAGGTAAGTCAGCATAGGATGTGTCAAATATAAGGTGACTATTCTGGGCATATGAAGCTTAGACTTATTAGACACAGAGAGGAAGTGGAAACATACTTGATTTTCCCCTTCTAAGATGGAATAAAGCAATAACACTTTCAGACTCATCTGCTTAAAATTAGTTTCTGAGAAGTAACTCAACCTGTCCTCTTGATCATCTCATAAGCTGAGTACATGTTGTGGTAGTAAAAGTCCTTAAGGAGAGTGTCACCTACATTTTAAGTTGCTATTTTAAAGTGTAGAGAAATAGTGAATACTATATAAGGACATGATCATGGTAGTGGCTGTTAAATATCATTACTCATATATAAAAAGTTATCATGTATTATTTTCTTCTGTAGTTATATGTGTGTTTCCCTTTCTTTCTAACAGTGTATTTTTAATGGGTAAGAGAAGAACACCTGAGTTCAAGGCTTACTCCTGGCTCTGAAAACAGGAATCATTCCTGGTGGCTTTGAGGAATATATGAAATGCCAAGGATAGAATATGGTCAGTCATGTGCAAGGCAAGAACCTTACTCATTGTATTTTATATCCTGTCCAGTTTGGTGAATCATTTTTAAAATTATATTTTGGTTCATAAGTCACATCTTGCACTGCTCAGAAAGTCTATATGGGATGCTCTGGATCAAATATAGGTGGATTCCAGCAAAGCAAATTTTATTGCTCCAACCTCAGTCTACTGTTTCTTTGTGGCAATGTCATTATCTCAAAATAAAAAGTCCAATAATAATCATAGTCATTACATTGATTACATTGATAATTACATTGATAAAATTATCAGAACAGTGCACAGTTTATTGAGTGTTTAGAATGAACCTTTACTGACTTAGTTCTGTAAACCTTAGATTGATTATGAAGATGCAGCTCCTTAGGAGAAACTAAGGATAAATTATTGACCAGGTTCTTGAAATGTCAAGCAAAGCCAAAGTAAGGTAATAATACCAAGAGACAATAGAGATGCAGGCCAGAAGAACCATCCCATGATATGAAGCTTACCACAAAGAGTGGTGACCACAGGTAGAGAAATAACTTCACTAAAAACTATCATGATAATAATAGTAGAAAGAGAAATAGAATCCTAGTCTTAAAGACAGGCAAGGGTGGGGAGGAGGGAAATGAGAAACATTGGTGGTGGAAAAGTTACACTGGTGAATGATGGTGTACATTCGATGATTGAAACCCAACTAAAAACATCTTATTTAACATTTAACATAGAATGCTTAAATAAAGCACCCATGGAATGGAAGAAACTATTCACCCAAAACCCATCAGATAAGGGGCTAGTATCTCAGATATACGAAGTACTGACAGACTTTAAAAAGAAAAAAAAATCAACTAACCCCATCAAAAAATGGGGCAAAGAAATGAACAGACATTTCCTCAAAGAAAAATAGATGACTAAAAGAAACATAAAAAATACTCCACAGGGGCCAGAGAGATAGCGTGGAGGTAAGGCATTTGTTTGCCTTGTATTAAGAAAAACGGTGGTTCGAATCCCAGCATACCATATGGTCCCTCGTGCCTGCCAGGGGCGATTTCTGAGCATAGAGCCAGGAGTAACTCCTGAGCACTGCCGGGTGTGATCCAAAAACCAAAAAAAAAAACAAAAACAAAAACAAAAAACTCCACATTACTGATCATCATGGAGATGCAAATCAAAACAACAATGAGATATCATCTCATGCCAGAGACTGAGACTGACACATATCACAAAGAACAAGAGCAATCAGTGCTGGCATGAATGTTGGCAGAAAGGAACTGTTATCCACTGCTGGTAGAAATGTAGATTGGTTCAGCCTTTCTGGAGAACAATATGAATATTCTTTAGAAATTGAAAATTGAGCTTCCATAAGATCCAGTAATATTTATTTATATTTATATTATTTATAATTTATTATTAATATTTATATTATTCCTAGGAATAAATCCTAGGAACACAAAATCACTTTACAAAAGTGGTCTCTGTAGCCTTATATTCATTACAGCTCTATTTATAATAGCCAGAACATAAAAAAACCAGGTGCCTGACAACAGATGTTGACTAAAGAAACTGTGGTACTTCTATACAATGGAATACCATGTAGCTGTTTGGAAAAATGAAGTCATGAAATTTGCCTGTACATGGATGACTATTATGCTGAGTGAAGTGAGTCAGAGGGAGAAAGAGTCTTATTCTATATGTCGAATTTAAGAAAAATAAAAGACAGTTTGGTAATAATACCCAGGGACAATAGAGATGCAGGCTGGAGGTTCTAACCCATGATATAAAACTAACCACTAAGTGTGGTGAGTTCAGTTAGAGAAATAACTGTATGACAATGATAGTAAGAGAGAGGAAAAGAATGTTGTTCTGAAACAAGCAGGTGGTGGGGAAGGATGGAAATAGGGGACATTCGTGTCTGGAAAGTTACACTGGTGAAGGATGGTGCACATTCAAAGACTGAGATCCAATTATGAACATTTTTGTAACCATGGTGCTTAAATAAGGAAAGTATAAATATATAAATAAATTAACAAAAGAATAAACTCAATTACTAATTTTATGCTTTCTCTGAATGTTAAAGCAGCAATCTCATTCTTCCATAGTAAATATGTAAATATCCTGCAGCCTTACAAATAGCCAAAATGGATACTAGGGAATCAAATCAAAGACAGACTCTTCTATGACCAAAGCATGTAAAAAGAGCTTGCATAAATCTGTCAAGATGTCTACCAAATGTTTACAATGAAGATCTATTTTTTTCCTGATTATAATAAAATATATCTAAAATAATTAGAGTTTGGTGAGATTCTCTAGTGGTCTGGGCTCATGTTTTGCAGGTGGCTGACCAGGATTTAATGCCTAGAATCCTACATGGTTTCCCAGCAGTGCCAAGAGTGAACCCTGAGCCCAGAGTAAGGAGTAAGCCTTGACTACCGCTGGGTGTGGCCCTCAAAAGGACAACCACAAAAAAATTAGTCCACATAACTTACCATTAAAGCAAGAATTTACTGTAAGTGTATTCAAAATTACAGAGAATTTAAATATTGGCTTATCTAGAGGTAAGGGATAGGAAAAGACAGTTTCTCAGGACTAAAAGTGAGAAAGTACTTGGGAACCTAAGTGGAAGAGGCTGATCATGTTGGATCTGTGGTACAAAGTGGCTGGATTCATAGACCACACATATTACAGATAGTTGAATAGCCCAGGAAGTCTCAAATATTTTTCTAATTTGTTCTTTTGTATACCATATGTTCAACTCATTTAGATTAATTTTATGCTCACTGGTCCCTATATATCACATTGGCTTTTATTTTTTTTGTAAGTCATGGATCTCACTAAAGTGACTTGATGATTTAGTATGTAATAAAAATGTGCCTGGGAAGAGAAGTACTTTCTTGCTATAAGCCTCACCTTTCTTTGTGCTTGTGATATTTTCAGAGGCTCCTATAACAACTTGAAATGCATGAGTCATTGGTTTTCTTCCTTGACTCACTTCCCTTTTTCTTGCATTTCACAGAATAAACCAAGCTAACATAAAATTTCAAATTGGACTCAGCCTGTAACGATATTTTAGTAGCACACAATACATTGTCTTTACTCCACACAAACATAAAAATTCTTGAGCAGAAATTATCTCTGTTATCTATGTACCATTTAGTAGACCCAACAGCACCCTAGGATATTGACAGTAGTATAATATTAAAATAGTACCTTTATCACAGATTTTGGGGGGACAAAAAATAGAATGGTGAACTGAAGCCAAGCATCATGGAGCATCAAAATGAACAGGTTTTCTGTCCTAATAAAATTTCAAACTAATACATTTTAGGTTGACATAGTTAACTTAAGTAAAATATGATGTAATAGTAGAATGACATTGTTGAGGAGAGAAGGGTGTGGCTATGGGATATTCACATTTTACTTATTTTATCTTTTCAAGAACTACTGGAAAAGTTGGCTCCAGATTTTGGTTCATTTTGGAAAAAATTGTTCCTACATTATTCTTTGTGTTTTTCTATATTAACCTCATTTCCAGATGCTGTTCATTTCCCCCTTTACCCTCACTTCTGCAACCTTTTCTTATTTATTTTTATCATGTCATGTTTATTTTGTATGTATTAAATTCATTTTAAGGAACAATATAATAAGATAGAAGGACCCCATTTTATACCTACTGATGAGAATTCTTGGTCATCAGGGATGAAAGAGTATCAGATTTCTGGGTGGAGAGTGGCTGTGTTATTCTCAGATCTTATTCCCACATGACAGGAATTACTCTTCCCTATACCAAGGTCATTTTTCTGAGTGCTTCCAAATTTTATCCCATGTGAACATGGATTTCAGCCAGATAACACGTGCAAATGATGATATTCTTTCACTTGTACTAAGTCAACATTAGAACAATCTCAGAACAATCAGGGTGGCCTATGATTTCATGCTCAGCTCTCTTTTGAGAGCTAATGACTATCAGCTGTGTTTTCTAAATGTCAAGCCTCTGTGAAGCTCTGGAGTGAAGGAACCTGGAATTCCTGTCATGCAGTCCTTGGCACTAGATTTAAAGTGAAGGATAATGGCAGTTAATCATCTTCAAACTGGGAGTCACACTTCAAACAAGAACTCTGGCTTGCAGTTCATAATCAAGACTTAATGCACGAACTGACTACCAAAGATAAATTATTTTATGAATATTTTTATTTATATTTTCTTAAAACCAGTCTCACTAACATTGTCCATTTCAACTGGATGACTTTAATGAGTATGCTCTAAAATTATTTTCTCTAGTGCCAGAAAGGTAATTTATAGTTCACTCTATTTCATGCTTGTTTTAGAAGGATTCTGATATTCTAGTAGGCTGTGGATTTTCTTTAGTATTCATTATATCTAACAGCTATTTTTCCTCATAAGTATAACAGAATACCACAAACAATAAAAACTATTGATAGTTTAAATATAAAATTAGCATTACTTTGTTGGTCTAGAATTTCAAGTGAAATTTTGTGTGTATAGGAGTCAGGTAGCATATAGCTAAAAGTTACTTTATACTTTCCAGTGATAAGTGTTCTGCAGGAAACATATGGAATCCCATTCATAATTTAATTAGCCAATTTATTTCTGGAGGTAAAAGAAATGACAGTTGTAGGTTAGTCTGGAAGCCAAAAAAAAAAAAACTAATTGGAAAGTTATATATTGAAGAAAAACGGTGGCTAGAAGAGTGGGTAATAGTTACTAGGTATAGAAAAGATTTTGTTGAATGCAGTGAGACAAATCTGATAAACCTCCTAATAAGTTACTTCTCAAAGATGTCACAGAGAACAGCCTAATATTATTTAGGATACCAGCCTTATATTATTTCCTGTGGCTTACATAGGCAGGAAAGCAGAAAAAATTGAAATAAAAGGAATTGAGAAGAGAGAGCAAAGATTTTTATGAGGAAGAGGAAAATGAGATCCAGAGAAAGAAGTAAAAAAGAATGAGACAGGAAAGAAAATCTGACAATAAGATGTGGACCTGCATAGCACCACGGATAGTTCCCCATGGGCAAGCTAGTGAGATTTTGATTGTATCAAATAAACAATATTTCTGTGTTTGATTGTTAATGTCTGTGAAGTGGTATGGGGGAATGTTTGCAACATATTTGTTGCTTCTAATGTATATCTCCCAAGGGCCTGTCTCAACTTTTTAGTCATTGAGTATTTGGGCCTCTGAGTTAAATAAATGTAATCTTCCCATACTTTATCTATTTCTTTCCTCAGAGATTTAGACCTCATCTCAAAGTCAGGCTTTCAAGCTGTCAGGGGAGGTCCTGACACATTCCTCAACTTTTAGCTAGTTTTAAATCAACTGTTTTAGTTTTAAACAACTGTTCTTAGAGAATGGCCTTCAGGCACTACTGTCTAGTTCTTAATAATATTGGTACTTTCTCTAAAACCTCAACTGGACAACTCTGTTTTGTATTCACATTAGAATAGAAATAATAGTCTGAACTTAAATAATTATATAAAAACATCATCTCTCAAAGACCTCAGTGCACTTAAAAAATTTACCAATACGTAAGTTTTCCTTTATGGTCCAGGACCTGATTCATATGTTAGTTATGCATGTGCTTTTTTGAACAACAACCATGTTGTTTTAGCCCATACATCTTGTCTGAAGACTTCTATTTAGGTGTAAAGTGATCTGAGCATTCTCAGAGCAGGAAATTACTAGGAAATGTTTTTGACATGGAAGTATATGTAGTCTCTGAGTGTCTAAAAGAATTCATGAGCAGAAACCTTTCTCCTTGCAAATTGTTCTTGTTAATTCACACAGAGATCAAGTTACTGCCTATATATCCTTTGTAACAATCATCTCATTCCAAGTTAATTTTCTTTCCCATCCTAGGTAAGCAAAGAGAAAAACTGAGTATTTTTCCAAGATGTATTTCTTCAAAACCTCTGCACTCTACCTGATTTACCCTCACCTGTTAGCATCAGAAAAATTTGGGGCCGGAGAGGTGGCACTAGAAGTAAGGAGTCTGCCTTAAAAAGCACTAGCCAAGGAAGGACCAAGGACCGCAGTTCGATTCCCTGGCATTCCATAAGTTCCCCCCAAGCCAGGGGCAATTTCTGAGCGCATAGCCAGGAGTAACCCCTGAGCATCAAATGGGTGTGGGCCCCCCCAAAAAAAAGCTTAAAAAAGAGAAAAATTTATATATCAGTATCTGAATTCACTCTGACTTTTCACTTCAGCATGATCTCAGTCCTTTATTTTTTTATTACCTAGTTTATCTATAGTACCTGAAGTATATGAGCTGCTCAGTGGGAAAGGAGCTACTAAAGTCCCATGTTTAGATAGCAATAATAGAAGCTATCATATCCCAGAACTCTATATTCCAAATGAAACTTAAAGAATAAATAAATTATGTGAGATAACCTTTTCAGTTCAATGGAACTTGAATATAAAGGTATTTCTTTGAATCTCTCCTTTTTCTTATTTATCGTAGCTCCAGTCATATATTATGGATCAAAACCTCATTATATCATGCCTCTATGTGGCCTAATTTTTTTGTTTCTTAAATTATGTAAATTAGACAGTATAGAAAACATCCTCATAAGATGTTTTAATAAATTTTAATTTAATAAATAATTCTACCTAATCAGAAAAAAAATGGCTTCTTACAAAATATACTGATACTGGACAGTGAAATTTAGTTTCATAGCCAGATATCTGATGAAATACCAGTTATGTTCCATCTTTTGTAAAAATATTATCTAGGAAAATGGAACTTGAGCTCCTTTATATGCTGAACTCTGTATTCCATCTCCCCTACTCTGTATAGGACAGTGGGAGAATTTAAACTTCATTCATTCTGATGCCTAATTCTTGGAACATATAAAAATCATTAGTAAGAATTTCTGAGTGAAAGGAAATTAAAATCTAGCTAGCCCTATCTACTAGTTTCCCCAATGACTGCTGTAACAAATTGCCACAGACCTTGTAGTTTAAAAATATAAATTAATTTTATAAGATCTAAATATTATAACCTTTAATAATGTTATTGGGTTATAATTAAGATGTATTTTGATACCTCCTGAGTCTGTAGTAAAAATCTACTCTTCTTTTGACCTCTAGTAGCTATCAGTATTCCTTGACATATCCAAATTGATCCAAAGTTTTCATATGCGGTTGCCTTGCCCCTCTCTCTCTATGTTAAAATATTCCCCTGCTTCTCTCTTATAGAAATATTTGTGTATTCAGGGCCCTTACAGATAATTTAAGATCATTGACTTATCTCTAGTTTCTTTTTTTTAATTTTTATTGTGGTTGAAGTGAATTACAATTTTTTCACAGTAATATTTGAGGCACATAGTGACAATGACTATCTCTAGTTTCTTAATCACAACTTCAAACACTGCCATTTAACACTCAATGCTTAGAATACAGACCCTTTGATGTATCTTTATATTAAGTTTAAACATACACATAGATCTAGGTTTTAGATATATTGGTTTGAGTCTTGGTTATGGGCTTAGTTTTCTTCAGTGTACTGTGATGGTCATTGATCACACTAGAAAATACTGGATTGAGGATCTCACCCCTTTCAGAGAAATGAAAGGTGTCAGAGTGCAGAAAGAGCAGAAGCTCTGCCACTCTGAGGAAAGGTTATATTCAGTGGCTCTGTAGGACTCGTGAAAAGAAAAATGTGGAAAAGTCAGTTTAGCCCTCCTAGGTTTTTATTCACTTGTATATGAAATAGGAATAATGAAAATACTTAACATCTGGTTTTGTCATAAGAACCACAGAAACTTAGAATACAGTCATACATCTTAGAATGTTTGTCCTATTATTTATTTATTTAATCCCATCATTTACTAAGATTCCTTGGGGTTTAAAAATTAGAGCTTTTAGAGTGCCAAAAAATGAAGAAATCATGCTTTATAAAGATTTTCTAATTACTCAGCAGGAGCCCTGGAAAGCTAATGACCCAAGAGTAAATGAAAATAAAAGATCATTGAAACTTCCTTTTGTAGTTACATTTATCTTTTGAAACTTTGAATTGATTTTTTTCCCACCTGGTTATACAAGATGCTTTACTCCTCATTGGGAGCCAAGTAAGTGATGAAATAAAGAAGAAAAATACATTTTCAATACTTCAAAGTGATCACAGAATGAAATGGGGCCATTGTAGTACTTGAGAAAAGCAATCAGAAAAGGCTCTTTTTTTTTTAATCACCTAAGTTGTACAGAAAGAATTGTTTCACTACTATTGACAATAGTTAGAAATTTCTTCTCTAATGAAAAAAATTAACAGATCTTAGAAATAAATAAAGTTAAATTAAATTAAAAAAAGAACTAAATTAAAGAATGGGACCAAAGCGATAGTGTAATGGGTCACCTAGTTGACTTAACTCAACAACCTAGATTGTTTCTGGAGCACCACACATGCTTCCTTAAGCCCTACCATGAGGTATCCTTGAGCCAGAGCTGGGAGTAAACCCTGAACACAGCTGGTGTGATCCAAAATCAAAAGTGAAAAAGAGAAGATGAGAAGATCCTCTTTGTCTGTCTGAAAGACAAATGAATAATTTATTGATGAACTGCAGGGAAGGTTTTCAGAGCAAAGGTTTCCAGTGGCCTTTGCCATGTACTCACATCAGATATGGCTTTAAAAAGCATTTAAACACCTTACAGAACATCTGGTCTTCTCATCGTGTTCTTTCTTAGGCTTTATTTAATATGCCCCACTTGAAAATACAACTATTTGTGTGTTGGTGGCATTTACCTACTTGCTTGTTGGGTACAGTTGGATTTTTAAAAAAAGTATATAATTTGTTCTTTGAGCAAATAAGTTAAAATATTTTTCTGAATAATAAAGTGGAGTGAATTTCAAGATTAAAGTTAAGAAGTTTCACTGGTGATGGGTGGTGTTCTTTACATGACTGAAACCCAAACACAATCATGTATGTAATTAAGGTGTTTAAATAAATTTAAAAAAAAAAGAAGTTTCAAAAGAAATTGGAATCTACTATAAAAGTCTAAATTGTGACCTGGATGAGTACATAGAGGTTGAGAGAAATTTAGAGCACAAGAAACCTAGGAACCAAGACGCTATAGATCATGATTAGTATCAACACTTTATCATGTCTTGCTGTTTCTCACTGAGCCTATAAAATATGATGGTACAACTTGGGTATGTTAATTTGTCTTACTTCCCTCATTATGTTGGGACTCAGAATGAGCTCTGAGCATGTGGGTCACTCTAATTCCTGCTTTTGTTTCTTATGTGCCTTCTTGGACTTCTTACTTGCACTTGCCAACCTTCTAACTCTAACATGATTATCCATGTTATTTATCACTCATTAAGTTGTGTGAGGTCACTATTTTGGTAATGTTAACAACCCCAGATCATGACACATAGCCTGACTCTGAGGTCACTATTTTGGTAATGTTAACAGCCCCAGATCATGACACGTAGCCTGACTCTGGCTGAACTCTTGACATAAATTGATGCAATGATAAAAGAATGAGAACAAAAATTTAGATAAACATTAAAAAAAACACAATTAGGGTCATATCAGTGTTAGAAACATTTGGCAAACAACTTTCTCACCCTGCTCCTTGCCACGCAGAAGAGAGAGATTAAATGACAGCGTTGGAATCTGAGGCAGCAGCTACATTTTGCTGCCACCTCTTCTCATCAGAAGCATATTTTAGTAGAACTTCAACTTTTGCATTTTAATGAATCTAACAGCAACTAACAACAACAGCTTTATGTGGTTGTTAATAAAATCAATGGATATGGTACAAACTTTCACATGGTCAGGAATAAGTAAATTCCAGCTGCTTTTTCTTTCCTTTTATGGCAAGAAAAAGAATTCTCAGTATATTAAATGCAAACTAAACTTAAAGTTAGGGTTCTTGAATATCATAGGTAATCCTAGAAGTTACTGGAAATCCAAACAAGAAGGGGATACTTGTCAGTTGCTGGATCCGAGAAAAAGATTTCTAGGCCTCTTAAAAAGTAGTACAAAGAGCTTCATCCCAGAAAATAAGATAGAAATGGTAAAGCAAGAAATGGAAGATAATAATAAAGTTTGAGTCATGCGTGTTTATATCATTGCTTTCATATTACTGGGTGCCTGAATCTATAACTGGTGACAGCTCTCTCCCCTAAACAATTGTTTTTTTCACTTTGGACACATCTACTAATGATTATAACTTTATATGATGTTTGTAACTGCTGCGAACTCCCTGTAATTTTGCATTTCTCAAATGCAGGGAACTTAGACAAGTTACCTACATATCTCTGAAACAATCAAGTGACAGGCCTTTTATAAGCATGATCTCAACATATGCAGAAGAAGAAGAAATGTTCAAATTAATGTATAATAAAATAAGCTCTCCCCCTAGTGATTGACTGCTTTGATCTTGAATCTCTCAGAAATGAAGATAATATAGTCATGTATTGGTGGTTTTATAGTATGTTCCAGACACCATGCTAGACCAGAATCCTGTACTTGGGTGTATTCCTAAAGTATTTATTTTTTTAAATTATTCAAAGACTATAGTTTATCAAGTTTTTTTCGATGGATTTTTGTGGACACATTCCAACTCCAATTCCACTACACCATGACTCCATATTTTGATTTTAGGTTCCCTCTCACCCTTTATTTGACCTCTTAAAAGGTACACTTTTAATTAATATAGGTTGTGTTCCATTTTCATTCCCATTAGTTCTATTGGTACCTTATCTGTGTACCACAGAGGCAATCAAGGCTCCTGACTCCTCTATACTATTTACAAGCCTCTTCTTATTGCTTTCTTCCTCTGTTTATTTCCTCCCTTAATATTTTTGCTTCCTTAATCTAGAGCCAAAATTTTACCTACCTAAAATTGTTCATTTTTAGAAGGTATATCTACTTTCCACCCATTTGACATTGTGGTTGAATTTTTAGCTTTAATTCCCCTAGTAATTTAATAAGTATTTCTTAATTTATTATATTGCTATTAATAAGAGAACATACTTTTCTCTGTTCTTTAAACTACACTTTGTTCCACGAATTTTATTTTGGCCTTTAGCTCAACCACATTGTCTCATTTTGTTTGTATTATTTAATGCTTTTTCAATATTTAGGCACATTTAAAAATTTGTGGGTCTCAAATTTGAAAGCTAGAAACTAAGAAGACTTATAAATTATTGGTATGACATATTTGTTTGAAGGCTATTGTTTGACAATAAATGCATATTTCATTGAATCTGTTGGAAATGTTTTTCTTTGAAAGTTAATGCAGGAGCTGGGCCTCCTGCATGTTTCTGTCCATTTAAGTATCCAAGAATTATGCTAAACTCAGTTTTTCTGCTCCTGGGGAAAACTTTCAAATTTTAAAATCAGGATGCTATTTTTTTGCAAAATAAAAAAATCTAATTTCTATATACATATTTCTGCTACAAATGAGAATGTGAACAAAGTATTAACAAAATAAATATGCTCTGAATTGATTATTCTCAATTAAAACATCTTGTTTCTGTATTTACAGAACAAGATGTGCAAATTCTTTATTACTGACCTTGCAAATTGTGAAACATGTTTATTCTATGACATGAAAACCTTTGGATTAAAAATAAAACAGAGGAAATTGTGCTCCCATATGATTCAGCAATACCACTCCTAGGCATATACCCTAGGAACACAAAAAACAGAATACAAAAATGCCCTCTGTATGCCTATGCTCATTGCAGCACTATTTACAGTGGCCAGAATCTAAAAGCAATTCAGAGTCCCAACAACAGATGAGTGGCTAAAGAAATTGTGGTACATATACACAATTGAAAACTATGCAGCTTTTAGGAAAAAATTGGGTCAAGAAATTTTTCTATATATGATGGACATGGAAACTCTTATACTGAGTGAAATAAGTCAGAGGGAGAGAGATAAACACAGAATAGTTTCACTCATCTGTGAGAGTTAAGAAAACTAAAAAAAGACAGTATGATAATAATATCCAGAGACAATAGAGGTAAGGGCTGGAAAGACCAGCTCATGATGTGAAGCTTACCACAAAGAGTGTTGAGTGCAGTTAGAGAAATAACTACACTAAAAACTACCATCACAATGATAGTGAGTGAGTGAGAGAAATAGAATGCCTCTTTCAAAGACAAGCAGGGGGTAGGAAAGGAGGAAGATGGTGGGCATTGGTGGCAGAAAGGTTGAACTGGTAAAGGGGGTGTACTTTTTATGACTGAAACTCAACTACAAACATGTTTATAATCTTGGTGCTTAAAAAAGCTATGATTAGAAAAAATAACAAATAATTTTACAGATAAAAAATAAAACTATGGGGGCCGGGCGGTGGCGCTAAAGGTAAGGTGCCTGCCTTACCTGCGCTAGCCTAGGACGGACCGCGGTTCGATCCCCCGGCGTCCCATATGGTCCCCCAAGCCAGGAGCGACTTCTGAGCACATAGCCAGGAGTAACCCCTGAGCGTCACCGGGTGTGGCCCAAAAACCAAAAAAAAAATAAATAAATAAAACTATGAGTCAGAGCAATAGCACAGCTGTAGGGTATTTGCCATGCTAGCAGCCAGTCCAGGAAAGATGGTGGTTCAAATCCTGGCATCTCATATAGTCCCCATCTCTGCCAGGGGCAATTTCTGAGTGAGGAGCCAGGAGCAATCCCTAAGCTCTGCCGGGTGTGACCCCCCCAATAAATAAATAAATAAATAAATAAATAAATAAATAAATAAATAAATAAATAAATAAATAAATAAATAAATAAAACCAAAAAAATTCTCCAAGCACCATATAATTTTCCTATCATTTTCTCTTTAGTTGTGAAGAATAATACAGTGCTACTACATCTAATATAGAAAGACAAGAGTAGTTGCTGCTTTCATTATGTCAGTATTTGAATACAAAGTCATTAGCATCTTATTCTGTAAAATATACTATCTTATACTATCATCTGTGAGGTAAATAAAAATTTCCAAATAAATGGTAAATTACAATAGAAACATCCATATTTCTTGGACTTTCTCACCAGTAAATTTTCATCTGAATATGATACCAAAAACAATCTTCTTAGAAATTTTACAAACCTAATAAAAAGGATATCTCACAATATATCTAGAATGTCTTCTTTAACAGTAGCCAAGTTTAGGATATGACAGAGACCTTAAATGTTTAAAGCACATTACAATTAAATTCACTTATTATTATTTAGACTCTTTTTTATTCTAATAATTTTTATTGTGACCAATGTGAATTACAAGTCTTTCACAGTTATAGTTAAAGTACATAGTGACAGTGAAATAGGGCCATTCCCACCACCAGTGATGTCCTATCTCCACCCCTATTCCAAGCATGCATAATATACCACCCCTTTTGCCCCTGGACTGCTAGTGTAATAGGACCCCTCTGTGTATAGCTTGATGTAGTTTGGGTTATTTTATTTAGACTCTTTTTCTACAACATACATCACCAGGAAAAACTGGAGTCACTTGAATAAGGACTGAGAATGAGAACATATAAAAGCCAAAACATTTACCAAATTCAAATGTTGTATAGTCATAACCTCCCCCTGCCAATATGACTGACAAGGAAATGATAGTGTATGTTGTAAAACAAAAATTTGCATTGCAGGACCAGTGATACAATATGATAGGCAGGCACCTCAGCCTATGTTTGATCCTTGGTACCTCAAGACCTCCCCAAGAATAATAGACCTCATTTCCAGGACTTGTTCTAATGGCACTCAAACTCTGCTGGTGTGTTCAGGGTAGTTCCTTGCACTCTCTACATCTTTGGGCTCTGTTGGCTGTCTTGATGGACTGACCTCCAGAGCATTACTTAGGAATCTGCACACACACAAAAGGATGCATCATATATATACCTGAAATAAAAAGTTCTTCTGCTAAATGTGGAATGAGGAAACTAAAAAAGATTAAGGGAAACTGTCAGACATAATATTCTTCCAAAGAGGTACCTATGCTCAAGAACTCTTGCTTGAAGAATAAGCTATGATTGTCTGAATCTGATTGAAACATAGCTCTAAATTATATTGAATGTTATATAGAGAAAGAATTGAGAGCTTTAACCAGGAAACTTGAAGTCACAACAGTTTTTCAAAAAGCATGTATATGTTGAGACTGAAAATAAAGACTGTGGTTGGGGAGGGTCCTGAACTACTGGCATTAAGCATTAGCTTAGGACAAAAAGGAAAACAATCATATATGAGACCTCATAACTGTAGGGTTTTTCAATGAGCCCATAAATATTTGATTTCCAAGAATATAGATAAAAAAGGAGAATGCTCAAAGCAAGAAACTGTTCACCTTCCCTCTTTATGAATGACTGGGTGTTGCCAGTCATAGAAGCACAGGGTTATCAATTCTATAAGAGGGCCTGGGAAGTGTAATCTACCCCATACAGTATTGGAGGTTGTGGTAGAAGTAAGTCCATATAAAAAATTAAAATGTAGAATATAGGGCTTGTTTTGTATGCAGAGCAAACACTCATTGATTAATCTGAATGTGGGAAGTTTATTTTCTAACTAACTAAGTTTTGTGTACAAAGTAACCAAAAAGCAAAGGGCAGACAGAAACTATCTGAGTACATATCAGGTCTTGTGGAGAAATTTGATTTGTATATGACTAAAATAATTGGGCAAGATGGAAGATTTTGACAAGGTATTATTGCTCTGGAAGACAATTAAGAAGTGCTTAGTGAACCATGCTGCATTGCTAAATAGAAAAAAAGAAGGGAACATTTCTGTGGGTTGAAATTGAATTCCTTGATTCTCTACTCATAAACAAGGTCTCCACTAGTTTGGGAATTATGCCAGTGTCTCTGGACACTGCTAAGCTCTGTGCAGAATTGTAGAAATGCATGACTGACTCCCAGAGGCTTCAATCTTCATAATTCCATATAGCATGCACTTTGTAAACATGTAAATAAAGAGCCTCTAATTTGAAAGACACAATAAGAAAGGGAATCAATTAGAATGAAAACTGGCCTTGGGTATAGAGTACATAAAGAAAGAATAAAATAAAAAGGCGAGGCATTTATGAGCTGTCCAGCAGTTTTAGCTCACTTTGATGAGCCAAAAAAAGAACTTAAGGAATATGAACCACTCATTAGAGGAAAGCATCACATCATCTTTAGTTAGCAAGAATGAATAGTTGGCCATAAAACAGAGGAAGGAAAATTCAAATAGACCCTCATTAGTGCTTGGTCGAAGTTTGTAGCATTTAAATCTCTTTTGAGGTCAAGGAAAGATATAAAAAATATCTAGAACTAGGACTGTGTAAGATTTAATTGAGTTTGTGTTTGTAGAGATAATACAATGACTTGAAAGCACTCTATATAAATAAGACCTCAAAGTAAGATTTTTAATATATAGGACACACAATTGAACTGCAAAATCAAAGGGACACTGTTCCTCAGGTCAAGATAACAGGGACAAAATAGTTGATTATTTTTATAGTATCATGAATATTTTAATCTGTAAACCATATTAAAGCAATATAGTTAGAAATCATAAAAATTATTTGAAAATGTATACAAAATAAAGGAAGAGATATTGTTAAGCTATGGATCTGGTTGTTTTAGTAGAAAATAGATGCTTGAATAAAGTAGAATCTTATTTCACTCTCATATCCATCTCCAAATGTGGCAGAGGTCCGGTGGAGTAGGATGACTCTAGTCTCTAATTTATAAACTAAATAGTGTGTGGCCTTGTCTTGGTATGTACTTTCTGTGGTTAAAGATGGCTCACAACTATTATATATGACTTCCAGTCTGTAAGGAGAAGGAAGAAATGGAAATCCTTCAATGTCCTTTTATGAGCACAATCAGGAAGTTGCACTTATCATTTCTAGTTGTAACATTTTGTTAGAACTTAGTTATGTATTAGATGTGGCCACTGGAACACAGAAAATGTATTCTTAAACTAGTAAATCCTATGTTAAGTCTCAAAGAGGATACTATGGAAGTAGTAGTCTGAATGCCCTGGTTTCCTCCAATGTCTTGCTCCACCAACTTCTGAGTTTCCTTTGCTACATCCTTAAAGCCAGCCCAGTTACCCCCATCTGTTTTCCAGTCAGGGTAAATACGTAGAAGGAAATTCAGGGCAAATAATGTCTTCTGAAAGAAAAGATGTGGGGGTTGTACATGTTATTTCTGGCCAACTCTATTCTCCAGAACTTAATCATTTGACTACATATATATCTAGCAGCAATAGAAGCTGTGAAATATATTGAAATGTATAGATTATAAGAATATTTGAAAGAGAAACTGCATATTATGAGACACATTGCTATTTTAAGCACACATAGGATAAAATGTAATAGCTGAGAGCATATTCAATCTACTTAAGAAACTAGCACATTACTCTTAGCTCCTATTAAGTTAGTAGTGTTTCTAATTATGAAGGATCTTTACTAATCAAATGAACCCATCTGGCTTTCCAAAGTGAAAATACTTTTTGTGCTTTTTTAAAAATAATGATAATTTCTTCTAGAAGCAATTTATCATCCAAATGGTATTTTCAGCAATTTTGTTTGAATTAGCAAGGCTTAACTATAAAAGGACAGTGCCATTCCAGAGAGTTTCTCAAGTTTTGTTTTTCATATGTTCTATGAAGTGATTTTGGAAAACAGATGCAAAACCTCCTCCCTTCTAGAGTTTTAGGAAATGTGTTATATATTAAATCTTCTGCAGGAAAGAATTTTATTTCTTTTTTTAGTGGTGATTATGCCAGAGTTCTTAGAGTCCCTTCTTTCAAGGAAATTTTACCCTTCTTTGTAAAAACCATTTCATGAAACATACTTTGATAAACAATGTTAGGCATAGTAAATACTATTAATACATTACCAACATGCATATGTGAGTGTACATGAGTGTTTCAGTGTTTGTGAGAGAGAAAAAAAGACAAAGACAAAGATGGTATGACACTCAGAAACTGGAATACCAGGAAGTAGAATTGGCTGTCTAACTGTGGCTTCCCAAATATAATAAATTAGACACCTTCAGTTTCAATGTTTTATTGTTATAAGAGAAAATTTTACATCTAATGTTACATCTAATATTGGAGATATATAAAAATCCATATCCGTTCTTTCCTTACTGTTTATATGATATGATAGTAGTAAAAATAGTTTTTGGTGACAAGGGCCTATCCTTAATCATAGCCTAGTCTCTTCTCTGAAACAGACTAGTGTCTTAATATATTTATTTTATAAAATATTCTATTATTGGGCCAGAGCATTAAAACAGGATCAATCACAATCACCAATATGTTCCCCTTATCCCACTAAGTGTGACCCCTGAGTTCAAAGCCAAGAGTAAGCCCTGAACATTGCCAGGTATGGCCCAGAATTATCAAAAATTTTCTACTATGGGTGATTCATGATTATAATACTGTTAATATTTATGCTTTTGATACACAAAGTTTCAGCAGCTAATAAGAACCATTCATCATGGTTTTTCCAGTTCAGCCTACCCCTTCCCTGTTTTCAATCTCCTTCACACTAAATAACTTCATTTTTGTTTTTAGAATTCAAGGATTTTTTTGCATTGGTTAGTTTTCACCCTCTTTTTTAATTTATTTATATGGCTCAAATATATGAGGTCATCTGGCATTTTTCTTTTCCCATCTGACTTGTTTAACACGACACTCTAATTCCATTAACTTAAAGTAAAAAGCTAAATTTTATCTTTTTTCTATAACTGAGTAGTATGTCATTGTGTGTGTATACTGGTTAATGTCTTTGTGCACAAGTGAATGTAGAAGATACTAAGAGAACGGGTGACCTGGCAAAGTGTCTGGAATGATAGAGGATTGATTCCACACATTGGAAACTGACATGGTATGAAATGCCAGAGAATTTGATCACATAGTCAGAAAGTGACATAAAATAGTGAGAACTCTCTTTCCACCCCATTGTACACTACTCTTCCTGACACACTACAGGTTACAATCATCTAGGGTTGGCATTAAGTTCCATCATGTACATACATAAAATGGGACCAGGAAGCAAACATTATATAATGAGATAATTTGCAGAAGCCAAAATTTCTCTCCATTAATATTTGGATAAGAATATCCAATCTCAGCTTTGATGAGAAATCTTCATCTTGTCATGGGAAAATGCTCATTAGAATGTTAAGGAGAAAAAAAAGAAGATGATAAATATCACTTCAAGTCTCTAAAAATACAAAATTCATAACAAATATTTTTGCTGCGATAGTTATGAGAAAACTGATATAGCATACTGATATGCTATAAACTTTGAGAAGAGGTTGCAAATGCCTTTTGTTATTATTATCATTGTCTTTTGCTTATTTATTGGGAGGGGGAAACTGTCAGTAAAGCCAGTGCTGTGGAAATCAGCCAGTAACAACTAGCACAGTGGTTCAGGCTTGATAGTTCAATGTTCAAGTCAGAGGTACGTGGGGGCTACCAAAGTGCCTGGAGGTTATGTGATACCAGGGGTGAACTTGTGTTCTTGTACAGGCAAGTCATATGCCTCAGCTCTTTGGATTACCTTCCTGGCAGTTTGTGCTTTAACGAGAACCTGGTCTGTGTTCACCCTGTGCCCAGTCAAATTCAGGCAGCCTAGGGCAAAATAGTCTTTTACTTCAGAGTCAGAATGAAAGAACTGATCAAGTTTCTGCCTGAGCAGGAGTCTGGGTTAAGGGTGTGGGGGAAGGGGCACAGCTTCCAATCAGCTAGTGTCTGAACAGAGTTCCGGCAGCCAGTTCCAGTCTTCACCCACAGCCTCTGAGCTTTCCATGATCTCTTAGTTCCTCCCAAGGTAACAGACAAGCAGAAACTGTTGAAGCTTTTCTATCCAGGGCCTGTGAACTTGCCTGGTACAGAAGATTAATGACCATGTTGTACTTAGATGTCTGGGTCACTGAATATGAGCAGTTTTAACTTTCGTTATTTTTATTTTTCTGTGGTCCTGAAAGTAGAATATTTGCCTGAAGGGTATTTGAACATTTCTGAAATTAAAACACAACTTGCTCTTTTGGATGTAAGTTAAAAAGAAATAACAAGAACATTCTTCCCAGGAGTCTATTAAGTAAATACCAAAAACTAAAAACAGTTGTTACCTTCCCTTGGAAGATTAAGGACACTCTGAAGTTATTTAAGGAGCATGTGAGTATAGACAGTTCAGAGCTTATCAGATCTCGTCAAGATTTTGTCTACTTGTTTTTCATGAGGCTTCAACTATCTTTAAAAAAATAAAAAATAAAAAACCCTAAGTGAGGATGTAAAATGTGTGTCACATTTTAAATCTCTATTTTGAACAGAATTTCATATGCATGATGTAAATATACAATGTATTTTTGTTTGCATTTTGAGCCATCTCCAGTGATACACAGTGATCACTCCTGGCTTCATATTCAGGAATCATTCATTAGGATACCATATGAGATGCCAGATTTTAAACTTTGGTTGGCAGCATGCAAGGCAAGCACCCTAATCACTCTACTATGCCTTAAACCCAACTAAATATATATATAAAATTATTTAAGAGACAAAAAAGTTTGTACACTTTTTAAGAATTTTTAGTTTGTTTTGAGGCCATACTTACTGGCTCTGGAGGGTTATTTCAGGCTCTGTATTCAAAAATCATTCCTGGCAAGCTCAGGGAAATCTTTGGGATGCCAGGGATTGAATTTATATCAGTCCATGATACCTGGCACTATCACTATTACTATATTACTAATGCTCTGGTGACATTTTAAAAACAAATTTTAATCACCAAGTTTGATTACAGTTACAGTTATTTATTATTAAGGTACAATGCATTTTTAAAATTCCTTTGAGTAGCCTAATTTGAAGATCATAGAAAAAATTTCAAGTGGTTGATTGCTGGGCCAAGAATCTCCTGTCTCTTAATGCCTCTTTGGGATCCTCTTCTGCCCTTTCTCCACTTCCCCCAGGGAAACTTGAATGTCTGTAAAAGAAGTGATTCTCTGAGTTTTTAGCTGTTGTGGCCAGAGATGCAGGAAAACAGTCCTGGATGGAGAAAATTCTCAGACTTCTGAGTATGTTCCCTGGGTATTTCCCACCCTTGACTGACCTACATCTGTTTAGAGGGAGAAAGCAGACAAGATTGCATGATATGAACAGTGTACACTGAATCTCACTGATCCCTTGAGAAAAGAATTTTCCTCTTCAGCATGGGTAGATTCAAATATTCAACCTCCTACAATAGCAAAACCACTGCAGACAGTTCAGGAGCCCCATGCAAGGGAAATCTCTCAATCTCCAAGCATGAGATTCAATTAGTTTTATCAGGTTTTCATACTGCAGGGCTAATTCAACTTTGGCTTTGCATCTCAGTCTTACTGTCTATCCAGCAGCCACCAAACTGCATGTCAACTTTAAATCAACAGCACAGAAAGCTGCCCAAAAGAAGGACTCCATAAGAATCATGGGATCCAGGAGGACTTGGGGCGGAAAATGTCCAAGTTTCAGGAAAAGGGAACATCTTGCAGTAACATGAAGTATTGCATGTAAATAGGAGTGTGCGGTCAATTAGTTTGGAGGTAAATTACATTCGGGGAGGATCTGTGTGCAAAGCTAGAAGCAGATGGAGACGGCTGTGCTAGGGACATGTTCATCACATCCCAGGATCCAGCAGCTTAAGAATAGAATGCGCAAAGGTAGCAGAGCAATGGTTGTGAGCACACTGGGGGGGGGGGGGGGGAATCCTCGTGAAAACTACAACTTTTTTGATCTTGTGTTGGCTTAACTGCTCCTCAGTGAAGAGAAAAAGGCCCTTGGGTCTGGCATTGCATTTGGCTACCCCAGTTTGGCAAATTACATCTTTACAAGAGTCTGATATGAGGAATGAGACCAGTACTGGTGAGAAAGCCAGTCGTTTGTTTGATAAGGAGGATATTCACTAGGTGCAACAGCTTCTGCAGGGTAGACTCCAGTATGGGAAACATGCTTTTTGGTTATAGAATGCTATTTCAAAGGCCTTCAAATCTTTGCTGAAAAGATGAAAAGAACAGAAAAAGAATGCTGGATAGAAAAATAATAGTTTACACACTTAAAGGTTTATTTTTGATACTTTTCCAAATTTATGGAAATTTTACAGGTGCAATTTAATCTCCAGATACTTTTGGAGCAATGTGCAATGTGAATATGGTGATTAAGCTGGATCTCTGTGCTCTGTTTATCTTTATGTCTTTCTCTCCCTGTCTCTCTCCACTAAATATGTGAAACTTGGCATTTTTAGGCAGTTATGAAGTCATATTTTTGTGCCCTCTTGGTCTTTCTTCTATTATTTTACCCCTAATTATAGAAATGTAGGTATCCTAAAGATAAGACATTCTCTCATATGACTTCAAATATATTCAAAATCGGCAAATTAAAATCAATACAAGTCTATGATCTCTCTTACAGATATTGTTAAGACTTCACCAATTGTTTATTTTTTGGGGGGGTCACACCCAGCTGTGCCCAGAGGGTTACTACTGGCTCTACACTCAGAAATCACTCCTGGTGGGAACGGGGTATCATATGAGATTCTGGAATTTAAACCACTGTCCTTCACGTAAGGCAAATGCCCTACCTCCATGCTATCTCTCAGGTCCCAGACTTCACCAATTGTTTCAATGGTGTCTCCTTAGCAAATGCTCAACACCAGATTTGTTAGTAAATGATAGTATCTCTTTGGCCAACTTGAACCTGAAGTAGTTCCACTGTCTTTCTTTGCATTATGAGATCCAGAAATTAAAACTATAGTCAGTTTATTTTTAAATTTAGTATTATGTTTATTTAGATAATTTACAAAGTTATTTATAGGTGACTCTTAAGTATGTAATATTCTGATACTAACCCCACCACCAATGTTGGCATTTCTCTACCACTTTGTCTCACTCCTATTTCCCTCCTGCCTCCCCATGCTCCCTACACCCTTAACAGGCACATTTCAAAGTTCGGTGGTTATAGTTTAGGTCTTGTGAATCCAATGTTGATAAGTCTGTGCTTTGGATTTATATAGAGCTATAACATTCTCGTAAGTCTATTGAAAGGATCCGCATTTGCTTCAAGGGACTATAGATATTAGTGTTTGACAAAAAAGTTCCCAATGGATCAATCCTATAAAGACTCTTATCAGCTTTGTACAAAGAATCAAGATAAATTCAAAGCTGCAGTGGCCTGGCCACATCATTAAGTGGATGCTAGCAGTCTTATCTCCTTTTAGACTTCACTAGGGAAGAAGGCATTTGCTTTTAACCTGCCCCCTAGTACTAACCAGAAATATGAACTTGGCAGGTATGTAACAAGGAGAGTCCCTCATTTTCAGCCCAGGTAAAAATTTTCAGGAGAGAAATGCAACTCAGAGGTTTTATATATTATTTTATACCTGAGAATGGAAAATTACTTCAGTTGATATTAAACAATGTTTCAGCATAATGTCTGGTTGTTTCCAAGAACTACCTAGTCCTCATATCCTCCTGCCTTTAATACTGAGATACTGGGTTTAGGGTAAGGATACAACAAAAACAAACTCTAAGATCCTTTTTGTCTATAGTCCAGCTTGCCATGGTCTTAGACTGAGTTTCTAAAATAAGCTTAAAGCTCATCCTGGGAGTTATCAATGAGTACTGGGTGTGGAGAAGGGAGCTAGGAAGTGAAATGATGTAATAAAATGGGATTGGGGTGGAAAATAAGCTGCTTGAAATCAAGGACAACACTGATTTTTCGTGAGACAGTTGAAATTTCTATTGTTGGGACTTTTATGGGTGACAGACTTTAGAATTTTCCCCAGAGGGGATGGAATCTAGATCTTAACCCACCAGCCATACATTCAGTAACCATTTTGCTTCTGAATAACCTATTCACTATGGTTACTCAATACAAAATATCACAATTGACACAAAAATAAACACACTTAAAACCTGCCATGCCCCCAGCTCAGAGGACCCTGTAAAAATGCTGTTCTAAAGTTGAATAAGAAAATCAAGCTTGCGATAATATTTGAAGTATGCCAAACTCAACCCTGTCTCCCTGTATCTGAGCCCAGGTTTTTTCTTTCCTTTTTTTTCCTTTTTTCCCCCAGGATTTTACTTTAAAGGAGAAGATATAAAAGCTATTGGTGTCTTTCAGAAGTTCCTGAGTAGCTTCAAATCACGCTTCTCCTGCCAAGACTTTCAAATTTTCTGAGAACCTTCACAAGCTCATTCATTCTGAATCTCCCCACAGATATTCTTTTCCATGTAGCCTTTTTGGACTACTACAACAATGACTCTCTTCTCCTTACTATTCTCAAAGTTTGAGATGGAAAAAAGGAATCAGCGTCAGAGTGATTTGGATGCTGCTGATCATGTGAGCAAAAGCAGCAGTAAATCCACTTGAGACTGCCTGAGTCATCTTTTCCTTTCATCACCATAATTCTAATTCTTATGGGACAGACTTACCTGATGATCTAAGGGCTACAAGAGAAGAATCTGCGTAGTATAGGGACTGGAAGTTCCAGGTGTTTCTGTGTTCCTGACAGGTATAGAAAAGCTTAGCCCTTGGGGAATTGTCTATGTCAAACATATATGTAGAACATGGTTGTGTTAGATAGTCTGAATTTGAGGCAAGCAGGACACAGAAAGGACAAATGAATATGGAGGATAAAAACTTCTACTTACCTTAAATCTGTGGCCTATATAAAAAGGTACTATGACTGAAACTTATACGTCCACGTATTTACTTCTTTTAATTGCCCAAAACTATATAAACTAATTTTGTGAAGGATCCCCTGTTTGCTGCAAACAGCTTGCCATTTTAATTTTAGGGCTCTGATATTGTACATGGAACCTAGTGCTCCACAGTATTTTTTGTATCACTTTAAGAACTGGGATATGCTGCAGATTGGTAATCATCATATTTGAGGTCTAATATTTTCCACATAAAACCCATCTTTAATAGTTATTCTAATGTCTGTGGTTTTATATAGTAAGCTACGTACTGACATATCCTGTTTTTGCATTAAGGCCTCAGACTTAGTTCAAATAACATTTATTAAAAAGCTAGAAGAGAGAAGAAAAGCAAAATTCCTTGGTTCCTTTTGGGAGGTTATAAACTCTATCCCTGGGAGAGGTGAAATGTGAGAATAAATGACTTAAATACCCAAATGAGTTTCTAAAGTAATGATGATATGGTGTCCTACTGTCCTGGCAGGTGGGAGCTGTGCTCCAGTGTGGGGAAGAACACTCCAATCTATTTTCTGCCTAATTAGCCTTCTGAGAAATGTCAAGGCCTGCCTTTGAGTTGGCCTCCTTGCTGAGCATCACTACTGCTAGGGGACTCTGGCTAGAACCTTTTGCTTCCTGTGAGAGGCCCTTAATTGTACAGATCAGGGAAACTGTCCTCACTTCTATCCCAAAGGAATGGCTAAAGCAAAAATATACAGAGTCTGAGTTGGGAAGAATCTATTCATCTCTACTAAGATACACAGCTCTTTCTAAATCTTTAGCAAGGGTCTTGAAAGAGTCAAATTGCAAGTGGTCTATAGGGCCAGCATTTGAACTCAGTAAAGAAGCAAAACTCTTTCCACAGAAATCCCAGCAAGCAGGGAATGCCTCCAGACAGCCTCCAAATTTCCCTCTGTTCTGTTTATATATTCAAACTGGGAACCCATGAGTCTACTAGATCCCTATTAGCAGTCTAGTGATAAATTTACCACAAGATCGTTTTTTTGGAAATGATTTTATTCCCAAAGTGTCTTTTACTGGGTAGAAGTTATCCTTTGTGATAAGGTTAAATGTTCTTTGATGCATTAGCTTAATTTAGTATTACCTGGAAGTGGTCCCTTTAATGGGAAGGGTGAGTTCTGCTTCCTTTAGTAACAGAAGAAACTGTATTTCTCCAAGGAGGCAGTTCTGTGGAAGGAAGCAGGAGGACCTGAGACAACTGACTCAAACAGTTGACACAGATGACACAGGTTCTTTACTGGATTTTCTGCAGCACCATCCCACTTACCCTAGTCTGACCTTTACTGACTGCTTCTCAAAGGTCAGTGACAGAAGGCCTGCCTCAGTTTTCTTCTTCGTAATATGATTCCAATGACAGCTTTGAGTAGTGCTGCTGTGGGGAAAACCTGGAGTAGGACAAAGAGCCAGGGCTGGCCTGTAACCAGAAATGCAAGAAGACTTCTATTACTGAAGTAGTTTGAGCTGGTGAAGGGGAAGTTGACCTCTGATTACTACTGGGAAATCACAGTGTTGAAATAGTGTGGGCTTAATTTAAAGCTCCCTGACCAATTTATTGCTCATAACTTAAACTATAGGTTTTATGATGAGAAATCAGATTAATGAGGAAGTTAGAGGAAAACATTTACATTAATCATATTTCCCATTATGAAAACCATAGTTTAGATTATGAGTCAATGCTCAGCAGAATGTACATGAATCCTTGTGAAGCCCCAATACCCTAGATATTCTTTAATTTCTTATATCAGTCCTCTAAGTATCTGAAACTATTGGTACCTTTTCCAGTACATTTGTCCAGTCTTTGTATAGACAGCTGTATGGGTGCCTATAATTCCATGAAGAACACACCTGCTTATGCTTCTGCACATTCTAATACTGTTGATACTAAGTAAAGCTTCTAAGAGACCTTAAAATATACATAATTCCAATCCCAGATTGTGAGAAAATGTTCAAAGAGTTATGTGTAGTATCTTTGTAGAAGAACACTTATTTTTAGCCTTTCCATAGCGCACTTTCATTGGTATTTGGGAGCAAGAATTTTTTTTATTTTTGCTAAATCTTTCTTTTGGAGCTTTATTAAAAGAAGAGGGACAGGTATAAATTCTTCCCTCTTATACCAAAAGAATGGGAATTTAGACAATGGAGGTTTGATGAGATTATCTTTATATTAAAAATCATTTAAAAAATCTAACTTTAGAGCTGGAGTGATAGCACAGCAATATGACATTTGCCTTACACATGGCCTACCAAGGATGGACCTGAGTTCAATCCCTGGAATTGCATATGGTCCCACAAGCCTGAGAGGAGAGCTTTCTGAGTGCAGAGCCAGGAGTAATCCCTCAGAGCATCAGGTGTGATACCCAAGCCCAAAAAATAAAAATGAAATAAATATCTAACTTCATATATAGTTATGAAAAACATTGTTAAAAGCTTAAGTCCTTGCAGGCCTCCAGCCGTTCCCCTATTTCCCACTGGACTCTAGGCCTGGCCTGAGTGCCACCTTGGGTGGCCTGCTGTGAGTTCCAGGTGGACTCTATTAGGGGTCTCCAGGCTTCCCCCTCCCTACTTTAGGGAGGAGGAGCAGAGGGAGGGGCTGGGCAGATAGCTGGCTTCCAGTACCTTGATCCTGGAGGCCAGCTCTTCCCAGGTATGGGGTTAGGGGACACCCTATGCTGGTGTCACATTTTTAGTCAAGTTGATTCCAAGATATTTGAGTTTGTGTGGCACTATTGTGAATGGGGTTGTTTTCTTAATGTCCATTTCTTCCTTATTACTATTGGTGTATAGAAAGGCCATTGATTTTTGTGCGTTAATTTTGTAGCCTACCACCTTGCTATATGAGTCTATTGTTTCTAGAAGCTTTTTGGTAGTCTTTAGAGTTTTCTTTTTAATTTTTTGTTTGTTTGTTTTTTGTTTTTGGGCCACACTTGTTGATGCTCAGATGTTACTCCTGGCTATCTGCTCAGAAATCGCTCCTGGCTTGGGGGGACCATATGGGAGGCTGGGGGATCAAACCGCGGTCTGTCCTAGGCTAACGCTTGCAAGGCAGATGCCTTACCTCTAGCGCCACTGCTTTGGCCCCTTCTTTTTAATTTTGATTAAATTTCAGTCATAGTATAATTTTAAACAAAGGGTTCTCAAAATCTATAGATGTTTTAACATAATAAATGACATTGGGTTGAAGTATAGGAGAAGGAATATATGCATAATTTTTTTTTAAGAATTGGTAAGCTTCTTCCTGCGGAGCCAGCACAGAGACACCAAGGATCAGAATCTCTCCAGGACCCAACCGGGTAAGATGTCTCAACCCAATAAATGTGGGGCCAATTCCTGCTGTGTGATTGGGCACCCAGAGACTTAAAAAAGATGGCTGTCCCGCTCTCTGCCTTCTTCATGCGAAGCCAGCACAGAGACACCAAGGAGCATAATCCCTCCAGGACCCACTTCCAAAAAGCGTGGTTGCTCCGCTTTGCTCCGCAGCCACACTTATCTTTTTACCCCTGGACTCCATTTCTCCACATTGTAAGAAGCAATTTACAGCCTTAACAATGGAGAAATTTTGCAGTACAACCCCATGTTTAAAGAATCAAGATAGCTGCTCTGATAACCCAAAAAGTAGAAGACAGCTATGTATCCTCTCAAATAAGAGATTTAGAGTAGAATTATGGAAGATGTTCAGGGAGCTCAAAGAAAAAAAAAAGATAGATAGCCTTGACTGGAGTGCAAATAAGCATCAAGAGGATATGACGACTGAAATTAGGAATTTTCACACTGAAATAACAGGTCTGAAAAACTCAGCTTATACAGCTCTTGCCAGGTATGCGTTTTGGGGAGACCCTATGCTGGAGGCCCTCTTCCTAGCCTGGGGAGTGCTGGGAGGCTTGGCAGACCCCCAGCAATTCCCCTCTTTCTGCCCTGGACTCCAGGCCCTCCCTGGGTGCTGGCCCAGATGCCAGAAGTGGGTTCAGTTGGACTCTTAATGGTCCTCAGGCTTCCCCCCTCCCTCTCTACTCCAGGGGGGGAGGTGCATGGGGAAGAGGGTGGGCAGATATCTGGCTTCCAGTTTCCCCTTTGATTCTGGAGGCCAGCTCTTGCCAGGTATGGGTTTTGGGGAAGCCCTATGCTGGAGGCCTTCTCCCTAGCTTGGGGAGTGCTGGGAGGCTTGGCAGGCCCCCAGCCATCTCCCTCTTTCTCCCCTGAATTCTAGGCCCTCCTGGGTGCGGCCCAGATGGCCAGAAGTGGGTTCAGGTGGACTCTTAGTGGTTCTCAGGCTTCCCCTCGCCCTCCGTACTCCAGGTGGGGAGGTGCATGCAAAGGATGGCCAGCAGATATCTTGCTTCCGGTTTCCTCTCTGATTCTGGATGCCATCTCTTGCCAGGTATAGGGTTTGGGGAGGCCCCAAGCCAGAGGCCTTCTCCCTCATCTGGGGAGTGCTGGGAGGATTGGCAGGCACCCAGCCGTCCCCCTCTTTCTCCCCTGGATTCCATGCCTTCCCTGGGCGCCAGTCCAGGTGGACTCTTTAGGGGTCATCAGGCTTTCCCAATACCTCTTCCTACACTAATGGGAATGCACTTTGGGAGGAGGGCAGGCTGTTGCAGCACTGGTTTATGTTGGGACAGTCACTGGAAATTTTTTCCCTTGGTCTCCATTTCCAAAACCATGCAGGGGCTAGTGCCCCCATGCGTACAATATATACTGATAGTATTATATGCATATAGTTTATATATGCATAATATCCATCTTGTATTGCGACCTTGATACTGCCCTACAAAGCTCATTTCTAATCATTTATTTCCTCAGTCCCAACCATTATCCCCCCCCCCATTTACCCATGTAAGTGCAGCTCATGACATGAAGCTTACCACATAGAGTAATGAGTGCAGTTAGAGCAACAACTACACTGAAAACTATCATAACAATGTGAATGAATGAGGGAAATAGAAAGCCTGTCTCGAGTACAGGTGTGGATAGGGTGGGAGGAGAAGTATCTGAGAAATTGGTGGTGGTAATCTTGCACTGGTGAAGGGGGGTGTTCTTTATATGACTGTGACCATACAACTACAATCATATTTATAATCACAGTGTTTAAATAAAGATAATAAGGTGAAAAAAGAAAGAAAAATAAATACATGTTAAATAAAAAAAAAAGAATTGGTAATCTTGGGGTTAGGATCTTGGAATCCATACCTATGAAAACAAAGGGGACATATGTCAGAAATTGTCCCCCTTATAAAATCCCCAAGTTTTGGACAGTCCCCTGGGTAAATGAAGTTTAGCTCAGTTTAGATAATAAGGGCACAAAACATGGCCCAAGCAAGGAAATATCCTGCTAGAATCTAATAAGAGATTACCATCACTTTAATGATATGCATTAAAGGTACTTACTGATTGCTTATTATTCTATGGCCACAATCATAAAAATATCCCAGTCTTTGAACTTAACTGTTTGTTACTCTATTGATGGGAGTCTCTCTCATTCTCTGAGATGAATTTCACCACTCTGAGTAAAACGCAGGCTTGGTGGAGACATTTTGCCACAAGAAGACAGCAGCATTTGGTAGGAGAGTTAGACTTGGATGACATTTCAAAATGAGTTTCAGTTGACCTCACAGGGATATATGGGACTAAAATTATTCTTCAAAATTGTATGAGATGACTACCTGAATGACAACTTTGCCTAGGAGAAATGGAAACGATCCAAAATCACATGGTTATGCTCCGGAACCAGCCCACAGGGAAATATATAATGCAAAGGTTCAAATCCTAATTTGTATTTTCTGCTAAGTTCAGGATATCCTTGATCTGTAATTTAAATGTTGAACCTTCCATCATTGTAAAATTAGACCTAAGGAGGAAGTAGAAAAGGCCAGGGTTAATTAGCTTTGGGAAAAGAAAGCTGATACAGAGGCATTTTGTCATAGAAACATCTTACTGTACAGATGGTGGCCAGCTGTTCCATCACAGAGTCTGGAATTAGGCTTAAACAAAGACCATGCAGATGGACTACTCTGCTGGCATTGGAATATAAGCCCCAGGGACTTCTTTTTCATGTAGCATGCTGATAGATAAGAGTATTATTTAAGAGTATTTGTATATGTTTTTAACTTTAATAGAATTTTCTCTGAGACAAATCCTGATATTTTATGAAACCTATTTCTTTATGTTATAAAACATTAGTAAAATAGAGGATGACAGGATATAGACATGATAGGGATCAATATAATGAACCTAACATGTATATAATTATACTATTATTATATAATTTTTTTCTCTTTCATTTTTGAATTACACCTGGCCTTTCATCTATGAATCCCCCTTTTAAAGGCTGATTCCTAGTGTGATTTACTTCCTTTTTTAGTCCCTCTTTTTTATTTTTCTTACAATTTTGAAAACAACCAGAGGACAAAACCTGGTAATGTCAGGGAAAGGGCCCATGGAAATCTCTATGCTTTGGTGCCAGATTTCTCAAATGACTTTTATTTTATTTTATTATTTCTATTGGGGAAAAAACTTACCAAAATCAAAATAAAAAGCACAACTGCAATCTGCAACATGTGAGGTGTAACTGTCTTTAAATATATTTAATTTTGTTTGACTTTAAGTATTTTTGATGTCTTTGAGTTCAATGAATAAATTTGCAAAACAGAAATAATACTTTGCTATTACATTATGAAAATTAAATTAAATTATCTAATTAACATTGAATCATTCAATGTGACCTTTTTAAATTTTACTTTAAAAACACATAGAATTAGATATTAAGTACATACAATAAAGTTTATTCTACAGAGAATATCTGATAAATGGGCAGATTTGTTTGAATCCAAGCCTCCCCTAACTGGGTTTACTAGAAGAAACTCAGACAGATCTAGCTGAGAACATGCACTTCTTCATTTTTCTATTATGTTTTTTAACAGCTCTTAAAAATACTAACTTATTATAGTATTAGTTTACAACTAAATAGATAATAAAGTAAAAGTAAATACATTATTATTTTAGTGCTCAAAAACAAAAGAATTAACTAATGTTAGAAGAAAGGAAAAGTTTCCATCAGCACTAAAAGTATATTTAAAAAATTCACTGAAGGGCTAAAGTGATAGCACAGCAGTAGAGTATTTATCTTGCACACGGCTGACCCAGGACAGACCTTGGTTCAATCCTTGACATTCCTTATGGTCCCCCAAGCCAGGAGCAATTTCTGAGAGCGTAGCCAGGAACAACCCCTGAGCGGCACAGGGCATGGCCCCCAAAACAAAACAAAACCAACAACAACAAAAAAAAAAAATTCAATAGAGAAAATAACCAAATGAGTACTATGTAAAAGTCTGGTCCTAAAGAATCCAAATGTAATTTCTACATTTCCTATGTTGGAAATGCATAGTCTCATAGATCATGCTTACTTTACTCTTTGAGTTTAGATATTCTTATTTTCTACATGTTTTCAATATTTGAATCAGCATCCATGACCTCAAACTAAATTTGGCACTTAAGAAAGTTTCTGAAGGTACAGAGACCAGAATTTCACTGTTCCTCTTGCAACTGGTAACTGCAGAGTCTCTGAGCAGGGGAGCTGGTGGATAGGACCCCTGTACTGAACCCAAGTACAAAGATATGGGACCCCTAAGCCAGACCAGGCCTTAAAGACAAGGCTAGCTGGGTCTCTGGGGGTGGGGGAAGGGCAGTAAGACCCTCCCTAATGCATAAAACCCTGTCTAGGCTGGCAACTGTCTCAGCAGAATCCAGAAACCAGAATTTCACCATTCCTCTTGCAACTGGTAACTTCGGAGTCTCTGAGCGGGGGAGCTGGCAGAAAGAACTCCTGTACTGAACCCGAGTGCATGAATAGGGACCTCCAAGCCAGACCAGGCCTTCAAAATAAGGCCGGGCAGCTGGGTCTCTGGGGGTTGGGGGAAGGGAAACCAGCCCCTTCCATGGCCATAAACAAGGCTGTGCAGGGGACCTCTTGAATCAACTGTACTTTGTTAACCATGAATCCACAATGCTCATAATTTTAGATTGTTCCTAGAAAAGGTAACGAAATACTCAAGACCCAGAGGATAATACGTAAATAGATTTCTAAAGTCTGTCTATATGTAGGCATGAGTTTTTATACAGTGATCTCTCTGATTGCCATACCAAAACTGTAAACAATCCATGTCTATAGTGTATATAGCCCCTCTTATATTATCCCTCTCCACACTTCAGAAACCTTTCTATCCTCTCATCTCCTAATCCTGATATGTTACACCTCCTTATTCAACATTCTTTACCCTCAGTTGTTAATTCATTAGGTACTGACACCGACCTCCTGCCCCAAGAAACCACCATCCAGCTCCCAAAATGAAAAGACACTCTCTCAGCCCACATTTTGTGCTCCAGCAAGCAACTACAACCAACACACCTGTTGACTCACGCTCTGTGACACTTCTCATCCCCCCCAGAAATGTGGACTGTTGCATGGTACTAGATTCAGCTTCAGAAAGACCCTCAGCTCAAGGACACTACCTGATTCCTTAATGCTAAAACCCATGTCTCAAACTCAACAAGACCAAGGTGTCTGATAGCATGGAGGTAAGGCGTTTACCTTGCTTACAGAAGGTCAGTGGTTTAAATCCCGACATCCCATATGGTCCCCTGAGCCTGCCAGGAGCGATTTCTGAGCATAGAGCCAGGAGTAACCTCTGAGCGTGGCCGAGTGTGACACCCCCCCCCAAAAGTGCCTTGGATTTCACCCCCCACAAGAGTATCTCAAAATACTTAATTGGGATGCCTATATTGCCTTTGTAACATGTTTATTATCTCTATAATAATGCATCTTAGGGCATTTATTCCCAAATATAAAGGTAGCTTCCTCCATCACTTTTTTCCTTTGATTACTTTTTTCAATTCAGATTTATTTCTTCTAATATATATATATATATATTTTTTAACCTCACATGTTTTGGTTCTGCTTGGAATAAAAACCAAGAAAAATAGTCTTGTCTGGAATAAAAACTCAGGACAAAACCAGAGCACAGAGATTGTGTAGCCTATCATTCTTGCCCCCAAATGCACTAGCAATATAATATGACACATACACTTTTGTATAGGCGCAGTAAAATAAGGGAAAGCCTTAGGCACAGAAACAAGATCTTATCTTCTAGGGATAAGAACTCATACTTTTTATAATACAGAGGTGCCTCCCACCCTGAACATGTGTCATGTGGACACAGCTCAGTCTTCATAAAGTTGAACAGTGTTCGTCCAACCCTGAACCCCAGATCCCAGTTATAGAACTGATATAGTTTCTACAACAACACCAGGAATCAAACTCCCCTGGGAAATTCCTAACACTTTCTCTGGCACCAACTTGCGCCAGTACTGATATGACATTCAGACAATGAGAAAATGACAACAACTTGATCTAAGGGCAGGTTGTCCCAGCACATCACCTAACAGTAAGATAAAATCAGAAGACATCTCATCCTTTAATCTGTGTAAAAACCAAGAGCGCTAAATACAGAAAACTGATTTTGACAGCCATGACTGGGCAGAACTTTTCCTGGGACCAATATGAAAACCCTACCCTAGGCTTTAGCCTAGGACTTGTCCAAAAATCAAGATATCTAAATACAGAGGTCCGACTTTGACAATGGAGACTGAACAGAACTTCTGGAACCATGCAAAAAAAAAAGGGGTGCACAAAACCTTGCCACACCATCACTTCTTTTGATTATTTGTTTTTCTTTTAACTTTTTCTCTCTTTTCTTTTTTTCTTTCTTTTTTACTCTCATGATTTTTTTTTTTTTTTTTTTTTTTTGCTGCTGGATTCTATTATTTTTCTTAAACTGTTGGGAGTTTATTGTTGTTATGTTTCTCTTTTTTGTTTTTGCTTTTGTCTTATTCCAGCAAAACCAAACAACTTGAATCATCTTATTCTGCCTCATGAATTGAGGGGGAAAATAAAAAAAAATAAAAAAAACAGTACCAGAACCAAAGAGTCATTTGAACATTGAGTGGAATTGAAAATGGTCAGGATTATGGGGCTGGAGAGATAGCGTAGTGGTAGGGCATTTGCCTTGCATTCAGAAGTTTAGTGGTTTGAATCCTGGCATCCCATATGGCCTCCCAATCCTGGCAGGGGGCGATTTCTGAGCTTAGAGCCAGGAGTCACTCCTGAGCTCTGCTGGGTGTGACCTAAAAACCAAGGAAAAAAAAAAAAGATCAGAATTAAACACCAAACCCAAAGTCAACAACAGAATCTGTACCCCTACAACAAGCTAAACACAGAGGGGAACAGTTACACTAACACTCTGGGGGGGCAAAGAGTGAGATATGGGACACATGCTGGGTAAAAGGGGGGAGGGAGGACAACCCTGGTGGTGGGAATGGCCCTGATTCATTGTCACTATGTACTTTCAATATCACTGTGAAAGATTTGTTACTCACTTTTTGGTCACAATAAAAATTATTATTTAATAAAAAAAAAGTTTCTGATGGCTACAGTAAAAGAAGAACTGACAAAAAAATCAGTCACAATTCAGTATTTGCAAATATTCTGTCTTTGCTATTTTAAGAGGAAGAGGTCTGCTATGTTCTTTTACCAGGAATTGAAATGTTGAATCAATCAAATATAGCACAAAAATAATTGAGAAAAGTTACCAGCTGTCTTTCTAAGCCTATTTTGAAAGTATGTAGCTTATAGAATTAATGCAAACAATTCGATATCTTTTGATTTACTTGAAAAAGTAGCAAGAAATATCAATATACACTTAACATATTTTATTAATCTTTAGTTTGTGTTCGCATGTGTGAGACCTAACACAAGCAAAGCAAGCACTCTACCAGTAAATCCCGATATCCAGTTTTTATTATTTAAATAATTTTTATTTAATTTTTTAAATTTTATTTAAATAATATTTTTATTATTTAAAATAAGTGATGCTTTTATATTAAGAATAGAAAAGAAGTGGGGCTGTAGAAATGTATTACCCATTATTTTATAGACTTTTTTCTAATTTTGCTTTATCTAATTTTACTCTCTCTACCCCTTACCATTTTATAATATTAATTCAAAATATTACAATATTAATTTATAATAATGTTAATCATACTTTTTATACAGATATTGTTGAAACACCATGCCCATCACCAGAGTGCAGATTCCATCTCTCAGTATCCCATGGACACCCTTTCCAACCTGAATGTGGAGTTGTAGGGACAAAATATTCAGTCTTGTGTCTTTGGCGATTTATTTATTTATTTATTTATTTATTTATTTATGTATATTCTTAGTATAAGTTTTTTTTAAGGTTGTAACACATACACATAGAAATGAATAAACACATAGAAAATGAATAAGAGCTGTGGCAGCTGTACATAGTGGCCTTGATCTTTGTGAAAGAATGAACTTTGGCCCTCCCAATTATGTAGAAAACATACACAGGGGTGTGACCTTCCAAGTGGGCAGCTGCTTATGGAGCCCTAAAGTAACTCTTTTTTTTTCTCCACCCTTCTCTTTTTTTTTTAAATTTATTTAAACACCTTAATTACATACATGATTGTGTTTGGGTTTCAGTCATGTAAAGAACACCACCCATCACCAGTGCAACATTCCCATCACCAATGTCCCAAGTCTCCCTCCTCCCCACCCGACTCCTGACTGTACTCTAGACAGGCTCTCCATTTTCCTCATACATTCTCGTTATTAGGACAGTTCAAAATGTAGTTATTTCCCTAACTAAACTCATCACTATTTGTGATGAGCTTCCTGAGGTGAGCTGGAACTTCCAGCTCTTTTCTCTTTTGTGTCTGAAAATTATTATTACAAGGCTCCACCCTTCTCTTAAGGTAATTTCTTATGCACAGAAACTCTGTGAGACCTATTGGCACTGGGGAAGATTGACAATATTATAGGATAGAAGCATCTTAAAACTACAAAGGAAGCCATGGTAAAAACCCATCATGACTAGTGGGTGAAAGATTCTTATGGAGTTTGAAATGGAAATGCTTAGTATGTTCAAGTAACTCAAAGAAACAATGAAACTTTCAACCAATAAAACACAGGGGTGCATGAGAGCAGAAATGAGAAAAACATAAACATAAATGTCAGATCTGAAAAACTTGGTAAATGAACTGAAAAACTAACTGGAAGGCCTCACCAAGAAAGTAACAGCTACTAAGGACCAAATCTAAGCTCAAAGATGAAGTGCAGGAAACCTCTAGTCAACAATAGAAGGTGGAAAGAAGTCTCAAAATGAACAAAAGATAGAAAAAAAATCCTCAAAATCAATGAACAGATTACAAAAAACTTGGACTAAATTAAACAGAAACAACATGAGAATAATTGGTGTCTCAGAGAATCATGAAGAAATCCCCTATGAAGAAGCAACATTCAAAGACATTGTTCTTGAGAATTTCCTAAAGCTCACACAGTGTGTAAGCACCAACATCCTGGATACCTAAAGAGTACAAGCTAAAAGAACCTCAAATAAAAACACCCAGAGGCACATCATTGTCACAATGATGAAAAGCATAGATAGAGTTAGAATGTTGAAAGTAGCAAGATAAAAAAGGGAAATTACATATAGAGGAGCATCCTTCAGATTTTTAGCAGATTTATCATAAGTAACCCTCCAGGCTGAAAAGCAGTGGCTAGATATAGAGAAAAAATAATAATAACCTCAACAAAATGAACGTTTACTCAAGAAAACATTATTTCACTCAGATTTGAAGAGATACACAATTTACAGATAAACAACAACTCAGAAACTTCACATACTCAAAACCAACTTTAAAAGAACTGAAGGGGGGGGGCCGGAGAGATAGCATGGAGGTAAGGCGTTTGCCTTCCATGCAGAAGGTCATTGGTTCAAATCCTGGCGTCCCATATGGTTCCCCGTGCCTGCCAGGAGCAATTACTGAGCATGGAGCCAGGAGTAACCCCTGAACACTGCCGGGTGTGACCCAAAAACCACAAAAAAAAAAAAAAAAAAAAAAGAAGAACTGAAGGGGCTGGAGTGATAGTACAGTGGGTAAGGCATTTGCTTTGCACAAGGCCAACCCAGGTTTGATTCCTGACATCCCATATGATACCCTGAGGACTGCCAGGAGTTTTTCCTTAGCACAGATGCAGGAGTAACCCCTAAGGAACACTGCCAGGAGTAACCCCTGAGAACCTCTGGGTGTGGCCCAAAAATCAAAAAACAAACTAACAAAAAAAAAAAAAAACTGAAAAACAAGTCAAACCTCATAAGCACACAAATCTTCTAAAAATATACCATACAATTTTATGACAATGATATTTCTCAGCGTCAATGACCTAAACACACTAATTAAGAAGACAGGACCAATAAAACTTAATCCATATTACCGTCATAAAATCAAGAGAATAGAAATTATATCAGCTATCCTTTCAGACCATGATATGCTGAAAATAGGTGTGAATTATGAGCCAAAACAGAGAAGTAACTTTAACACCTGGAAATTAAATAGCTCACAGCTCAACAACCAGTGGATAAAAGGGAAATCCAAGAAGAATCCAAATGATTCCTGGAAACAAATAAGAATGAGGACATGAACTATTAGAATGTGTGGCACAGCAAAAATGATATTCAGAGAAAAATTTATAGCCCTGCACGCATTTATCAGGAAGGAAGAAAGGACCTACATAGATACTAACCATAAAGCTTAATAAATTAGAAAATAGCCAAGAAAATAAACAGAAAACAGGCAGTAAGAATGAAATAATAAAACTTGAAGAGAAATTAATGAGCTAGAAATCCCCTCCAAAAATCCAAACTCTCAAGCAAGAGTTGATTCTTGAAAAAAAGAAGCAAGACTGATAAATCATTAGGAAAGTATTATGATGAGTGTAATGATTTAGAAAATAAGGTTATACATAGAATGAGCACGTTCATTTGTGGGTTTTAAAATTTAAAAAATGATAGTATGGCAATAAAACACAGTGACAATAGAAACAATGGACAGGAAGACTGTTTCATGGTAGGTCCATGGTATGTTTTCCACAAGAGTGGGAGAGTGAAGATAAGGCAGAGAAGGAGACACTAGTTGGAAACACTAGTTAGTTGAAAATGATCATTCTGGACAAGAACTATCTGCTGAAAGGAAGTAAAGTGGTCTACATGACAGCCCTTCAGGAACAATAATGCAAACCGCAGCAACTAAAAGGAAAAAAGGGGGGGGGGGAATGGAAAGAGAGGGGAAAAAAAGAGAGAGAAAAAGTCTGTTACAGAGGCAAGCAGTAGGTGGAGGGAGGGTAGAGAAACTGGGGACATTGGTGATGGGAAATGTACACTGGTGAAGGGATGAATGCATTGTATGATTAAAGCTCAATAATAAACAAGTTTATTCTTGTATTTCATAATAATTCAACAAATGTTATTAAAATTTATACCAAAGCCTCAAATATACTTAAATTATATATAAGGTTAGTCAGTTAAGTTGATACATATCTTTTAAAGGGCTGGAGGGATAGCACCATAGTATAGCATCTACTGTGCAATCAACTGACCAAGAATGGACCTGCGTTTAATCTCTGGCATCCCATATGGTCCCTGGAGCCTGCCAGATATGCTTTCAGGGTGCATAGCCAGGAGTAACTCATGAGGGTCACAAGTGTGGCCCAAACCATCCCATAATTTTTTCTCTAAAACTGTATATCTTTATTTAGAGTTTTTTTATTTTTTATTTATTTTTTAAAAATAAGTAGTATAGTTTATGCTAATGTGTTTAAATTTTACAAAAAATAGAAAACACTTTATATATAATTTAGTAAGAGCAATGAGAGAATACTTAAAAACATATATGGTCAAATTTTAAGTATAGCTTTTAGAAAAGAGCTAAATCTTCCTACATCCTTAGTATCAGTGAACTCTATTTTAGCTTGTAGCATCTGCAACTTAGACTTTATATTTTCTAGTAAGGAATTCTAAAGAGATACAGTAGTCCCTCCATATAAACAAGGAATACTTTTCGAGGCCTCCAGTGATACCTAAAACTTTAGAAATTAGTGGATTTTAAATACAGTGTTTTATTTTCTTTTTTCTATTTTTTCAAGATAATTTTTTAATTTAACACCATGGTTATAAGCTGTTCATATTTGAGTTTCAGTCATAGAATATGCATGACTCTAGAGTATACATAGAATATACATCACTCAGTCATAGAATTAACATCACATCACCAGTTCACTACTCTCACCACCAATGTTCCAAGTTTACCTCCCATTAAAACCCCTCTTATCTCTGAGGCAGGCATTTTGTCCTCTTTTTCTTCTCTCTTTCTTTTTGACACTGTGATTTTCATTATCATTAAAGGGTATCATGCATGTCACTTTATCCACTTTCAGCACACGGTTCTCTTACAGAATGATTAGTTCCAAATATCATTGTCACAGTAGAATTTTTACTATAACCGCACTCTCTGCTCCTTGTGGTAAACTTCCTGAAATGGACTCATCCTCCTGGCCTCATCACTGTTGTTTCTGGATATTTTTACCATGACAAGTGTAAATAGTGCTGTGATAATCATAGGAGTGCAGAGGGCATTTTAATTGTGTTTTTGTAAATATAATAAAAGAAAAGAAAGACACATAAAGAAAAACAATCCCATTCACAATTGTGACTCAGGAAATAAAGTACCACAAAGTCAACTTACTAAAGAAATACAAATTCTATTTAAAGAAAAGTACAAAACATGTTTTCAAGAAATAAAAGAGGACACAGGAAATGGAGATATTACCTGCACATGGATTGGGAGGATTCACAGAATTAAAATAGCAATAATTCCCCAAACACCATACAGATTTAATGCAAGCCCTCTAAGGATATCCATGACATTTTTCAAAGAAGTGGATAAAATACTCCTTAAATTTACATGGAACAATAAATATCCACGAATAGCTGGTACAATTCTTGGGAGAAAGAATGTAGGTCGCATCACTTTTCCCAATTTCAAGTTATACAATAAAGCAGTAGTCATTAAAACAGTATGCTATTGGTATAAAGACAGAGCCTCAGATCAATGAAATAGATTTGACTATTCTGAGACTGACCACCAGGTATACAATCAAATTAATCTTTAATAAAGGGGGGAAAAAAACCAAAATGGAGCAGGGAAAGCCTCTTGAACAAGTGATTTTTGGAAAGCTGGTCAACTACATGCAAAAAAATGAACTTAAATCTCTCTTAAACACCAGGAGCAAAGGTCACATCAAAATGGATTAAAGACCTTGATATCAGTTCTAAAATCTTTATAAAGAACATAGAAGAAAACATAGTCAAAACACTTCATGACATTGGAACTAAAAGCATCTTTAAAGATGAAACACCATTGTTCATGCAAGTGAAAGCAAAGATAAATAAATGGAACTAGATCAAATGGAGATGCTTATGCACTTCAAAGGAAATGGTTACTAGGATAAAAAGTTACCTAGAAAATGGAGGAAATAATTCACTCAATACTCATCTGATAAGGGATTAGTAACTAAGATAAACAAGGTCCTGATATAATTTAGAAAAATAGTTTCTAACCCTAATCTAAAATGTGGAGAAGAAAGGAACAGACATTTCCTCAAAAAAGAAAAACAAATGACCATAAGGCACATGAAAAAAAATGTTCCACATCACTAATTATCAGAAAAATGCAAATCAAAACAACAATTAGATTTCATCTCACAGCATAGAGACTGGCATACATGACAAAGAACAATCAGTATTGGTGCGGATGCTGGGAGAAAGGGTCTCTCATTCACTGCTTTTGGGAATACCATTTAGTCTAGCCTTTCTGGAAAACAGTATGAATATTACTCAAAAAAACTGAAAATGGAGCTCCCATATAATCTTTTTAGTTTTTCACCAACACTGTTGCTGCTCTCAGAAACCATTCCTTCTGAGCTCAGGAGAACAAACAGAGTGCTGGTGCTCAAACCCAGATAGGCCACATGCAAGTCAAGTGCCTTATCCACTGTAATCTTGCTCCAGTCCAATGATATATTTTCTTATACACGTATATCTTTTTTTATATGTATATCTAATTTAGAAATGAGATACAATGTTTAAAATAATAGCTAAATATTAATTAAAACATATTAATATACTATAGCAAAAATATGTACTATATATCGAAAATTAACTTATTGCATATAATATTTGGATGTAAATATTTGCATATAATCACATGTAAATTATTGCATATTATACTTTCATATATAATATTGAATATTCTATTTTCAATATAATGCCATTATATTGCATTTAATATTATAATTATAATAACTGAACAACCAAAACTATGGAAATTGAAATATAGATAATACAGACTAATGTTTTATCAGTTAAAAAAAAGAAAACATATATAAACTGTTAATTTTCCTTCTCCATAGAAAAATGTATTCCTTTTATCTACAATAAAATTTAGCAATTAATAACCATCTACTCTATTAGGAATGTCAAGATTAAGATTAAAGTAGTTTAAAAGTTTGCTTGAGGTGATGTATGTTTTTAGTAGGATTCTTAAAATGTTCTGATAGCTGATACAATTCCTAGTGTGATAGTTATTTTGATTTGACACCTGCATTCTGAAAAACAACAGGATTTTTCTTAAAACAGGCAACTTCAACTACCCTCAGAATACAAACAATGATAGTTTTTCTCTTTTTTTTTTTTGTCTCTGTGACTCTACTTGCTTCAAGATGTTTTGCACATCTATATTTGGTCTTTTAGTCTGCAGGACCAAATGGTGATCACAAAATTCATTATAAATGAAAAGATTAAAGATGGTTCAATTAAGGTTCTGAATCTCCTGAGAGGAATAACCTTTTGTAAAAAGCAAATAAACAATTTACAACAGTCAAAAACTTACCTAAAAATGCCAACATGCTTTGTTGTTGTTTTAATAGAAAATGCTCAAGATGTGCTGTCAGTAGGATGCTTCAAAGGGCAGCCATTATTCAAAAGAATAATATGTCTTCCTTTTATTGCAGTATTATTGCCCAGATTTCCTAACTTTCATGATATAACAGAAAGTAAATTTTACAAAGTAAATTCTAGCACATTGTGTTAACCAAATTACCAGTAGACCCATGGATGGTATAATTACCCATAAAGAATAGACATTGCCTTTTAAATACAGAGTATGGAAAGTTTTAAGATGTTGCTTTGCACTGTAAATGTTTTCAATACACATTATTGTTCAAATATGATGAAGGGGAATTTTGACAGTTCTTAGTGGATCTAAGTATATGTGCCCAGCAGTTTCTTTGGCACCCTCCCCCTCCCCAATTACAACATTCACACTTGACAAATAATTTCCCCTAGGACCCATTGACAAATAGCAGGGATTGGGTATCCTAAGAGTAACTTATTCAAATCCTTTGAAAATTTCTCCTTTATTTCCCTAGCATGTGTTTTATCCTCATGTTGGGGGTCCTTACTTTCTGGCTTCCTACTTATCTCTTGTTCCTTCCTACTAATACTCTCCTCCTGACTTACTCCATCCCTATCACAAAGGAGAAGGAACATTTTGTGGCATTAACAGTTTATATTTTTAATCTTTTATCACATGCCTATAGATTCTGAGGGTGAGTTTGATACTATAACCTCCACCCAGAGTTTTGGGAAAATTTTATAGTGATTCTGATGTGGGACCCAGGGAGGACCAATTGGCTCAATTAGAACTAATATCAAAGAGACAGAAACTGAAGATAACAGAAGGTTAGGGAGATCACTTAAACAAGTGCTTTTATAATTAAATGTAGAAAATAATTCTAAAACAATGTGTAGCCCTAGGCAAAACAGCACAGTGCAGAGTTCTGGGAGGGAAAAGGGATGTGGTATAAGAACAAGCCTGGGTATGAGGATAACACTTAATATAAGGCTATTATTGACAAGAAGGATACAATGGGTAATACAGAACTGATGATATTTTTAAAATATTAGAACATAAGCTATTACTCTGGAATTGTTGCATTTGTCAATATCATGGATTAGGGTTTAAAGGTAAGAAGTAGAGATTCAAAAATATTAGTCACAATGTTATTAAGTGTGTGGTTATGAAAGTTTAATCAGACTCAGGCTCTCAGTACAGGGCATTAAGTTGAATGGTTACTTAATATTTATTGATGGACCACACTAGTATTATTAGGCAAAGGTGCCAGTTTCTCCCTGTGTAAGCAGTATGCATGAAAAGGATTCTGCAAATAGAGAAAATTATGAAATTACACAGATCTTGATGAATTGTATAGATGACAAATGATTATGGCTAGATTATCAAGACCTCATGGCATGGAGTTCTGATCATCACTGATAAAAACTGACTTATCAAGTACCTGCCAGATACCAAATATAATGATTATGTCCAGATTATCTAGACTCATGGCACAGAGTCCTCACCATTGAACAAAAAATGATTTTTATCAAGCATCTACTAGGTACCAAATATATGACATCTCATATAGTTTGCAAATTTGATAATGAACTAAAGAAACATGTTTGGCCAAAATGGAGGAAATGACCTGATGCTAGGCTTGATCCCACATACAGCAAAACAGAGGCCTATCTGGTGGTATTCTCATGGGGAATATGCAAGAGTTGTTGCACAAGAAAATAACCACAATAATTAAAAATCTGCTTATTGAACCACATCCATTCAGACATCAACTAGTATTCAATAATGCTCTTAACATCTTCTTGATAAATTCATGTGGTGACTATGACTCCAGTATTCTTCAATGGTTCTGTGCAATTATACATGCTGATTACATAGTGGGTTAGAGATGAAATAAAATAGAAATGCAAAAGATTCCTGGAAACAAATGAAAACAAAGAGATGAAATAAAATAAAAATTCAAAAGATTCCTGGAAACAAATGAGAACAAAGACACAAATTATCAGAATTTGTGGGACATAGCAAAAGTATAACTAAAAATAAAATTTATATCTTTGCAACCATCATTCATTCAGGAAAGAAGGAGCCTACATAGATAACTTAATGACACAGCTTATAACATTGGAAAGTGATCAACAAAATGAAACAAAAATAGTCAGATGGAAGGAAATAATAAAGTTTATAGCAGAAGTCAATGAATTGGAAATCTAAAAACAATCTGAAAGATCAATAAAAATAAGAATTGGTTCTTTAAAAAAATTAAACAAGAGCAATAAGCCACTAGCAAAAATCACACATAAAGGGAGAGAGAAAAACTTAATGAACCGAATTAAAAATGAAAAGGGAGATATTGCTATAGATACTACAGAAATTCAAAGGATAATCATTGAGAATATACTATGCTACAAAATAAGAGAATATGAAAGAAATGGATAAATTCTTGGACTCATAACCTTACAAGGTTTAACCAAGATGATCTAGCATATATAAACAGACTGATCACTATTGAGAAAATTAAAATGGTAGTCAAAAGTCTTCCCCAAAACAAAAGTACATGCCCAGATGGCTAAACTAATAAATTTTTTCAAACCTTTCAAGAGGACTTACAAACAATCCTTTTTAGACTCTCCCAGAAAATTGAAGAAACAGAAACATTTCCAAATAGTTTTTGCAAAGCTAATATTAGGCTGATACCATAATCACAGATGCTACAGAAAAGAGAACTACAACCAATATTCCTGATGAGCACAGAGACAAAGGTCTTCAAAACTTCTAACAAACAGAATTCAACATTTCATCAAGTAGGTCATTCAACGTGACCAAGTAGAATTCATTCCAGAGATGCAAAGATGCTTTAATATGTGCAATTAATCAATGTCATACACATTACCAACAAAAGAAAAATAAAACCTATGATCATATAAATAGATGCAGAGAAAGCATTTGATAAGGTTCAATACCCATTTATGATAAAAGCTCTCAACAAGATGGGAATGGAAGAAACTTATCTCGGTATAGTCAAGGCCATTTACCACAAGCCCACGGCAAATATTATATTCATTGGAAAAAATATGAAAGCCTTTCCTTTAAAATCTGGTACAAGACAAGGCTGCCCCCTCTCACCACTCCTATTAGACAGAAGTACTGACATTAGCAATCAGGCAAGAAAAAGATATCAAGGATATACAGAAAGGAAAGGTAAAAGGCAATCTCCCACTATTTATAGATGACATGACACTATATTTAGACAATCCTAAACACTCTACCAAAATATAGCAACAATATAATTGTATAGTGAAGAGGCAGGCTTCAAAATTAACACATAAAATTAATGGCCTTCTTATACACATATAATGACAGAAAAGAAAAAGAAAATACAATCCCATTTATAATAGTAACACAGAAACTCATGTACCTTAGAGTCAAGTTAACTAAAGAGGTAGAATGACCTATACAAAGAAAACTAAAAAATACTGCTTCAAGAAATAAAAGAGTTGGAGACATATACCCTGTTCATGAATTGGGAGAATTAACATAATTAAAATGGCAATAATCCCCAAAGTGTTGTACATATTTTATGTAATCCCTCTAAGGATACTCATGATGTTCTTCAAAGAAAAGGACCAAAACTCCTGAAATTCAGTTAGAACAATAAATTCCCATGAATAGCTAAAGAAACCCTTAGAAAAACCTTTGATAAAGGAGCGAGAAATACCAATGAAGCATGAAAATCCTCTTTAATAAGAGGTGCTGGGACAAGTCAGCCACATGCAAAAAGTTCACTTGGACCTCTCTTTAACACCATGCACAAAGGTCAAATAAAAATGGATTAAAATCTTGATATTAAACCTTAAACTATAAGGTATATAGAAGGCAATAATAAGATATATATACACACACACATATATATATATATAGGCAAAACACTCCATGACATTGAATAAATATATCTTCAAGGAGAAAACACCAGAGTCTAAACAGGTAGAAGCAAAGATGGGACTACATTAAACTGAGAAACTTCTGCACCACAAAAGAAAACAATGACTAAAATATAAAGGCCACCATGAGGTGGTAGAAATGATTCACCCAATACCCATCAGATAAGCATATCTGATATATCTGTATATCTAAGATTTTATACAAGGTACTGACAGAACTTACTAAGAAAAAAAAATCTTACCCCATAAAAAAATGGGGAGAAAAAATGAGAAGAAATTTCCTCAAGTCATGATAAACTCATAGAATAGTTTTGATTTCTTGTTGCCTTTGAGTGTTTATTTTCTTACTTTGGCTCTTTGTGTAGAACATATGAGAGAGACCCATATAGAAAGCACCTCAAATCTTATTAAATATCAATGAATTAGCAGAATGGGAGTAATTTCATTCCAAAGTAACAGGAAACCAGGATGAAAAATTCAAGTTGGAGGACATAGTGATAATATAAAGAGTGCTACTACACTTCTGTCTAGTTCTTTAAGAGTTTTTATGTGCAGTTAGTGACAAATAGTTCAAGATTGGTTAATATTGTATAGCCTTCTTCTTGGTTGAACATTGGTTCTGCCATATTCACTATTGCGACCTTCAAGCTATACTTAAGAACTCACTTGATCTACATATCATGGAGATCATCGCTACAATCCAGATTTCAGAAAGCCACTGAAGACCATAGTAAGATTAAACTTTACTAGGTAAAGGAAAGGCCAACCCTCTTCCATTCATATTTTCTAAATTATTTTTATTTATATTACAAAAATAAATTTAAGAAGATAAATATTAATGTAGATACACTTCATTAAAAGTAATAAGATAAAAGAATCTTATCTAAGAGAGTATGAACATTATTCCAGAGAGAGGAGAGGATTCAGTAAATTGAAAGAAGAAAAATTTTAACACACCCTGAGTAGGAGGTTTGAATGTCTGGAATGGAACGCTCTGAGTTTGCCTGGAAGCACTGGTTAAATAAACCTTTAAAAGCTGTCTTCAAATGAATCCTTGTTAGGAAGTTGTCAAAGATACCTTTCAATTCTGGCAGTCTTCATTATTACCAGTGCATTTATTCTTGCTGAATTGCGCTGAGGCTTAAGGTGACTTCTTAACGTTATAACTGGAAAAGGAAAACTCCCAAACGTTTCTTAATTTATATTGCTTCCTCATATATTTTGTAAAGACTATTACCACTTAACTGCCTAATTCAATTTCCGTTCCACTTTGCCATAACTTCTGTGGTTTCATGGAGCTTGGGAATTTCAATTCCATGTTTTTAATCTGAAAGAAATGCTGAATACTCTGAAAATCATTAATATTTCAGAGTTGTTCTTTAAAAAGTGGTTTAAAAGTTCAGATACCTATTGATCATCATTGCAATGGCCCCCCACTGTGCAGGATGTGTGTGCCTCTTCCTCCAAAATAAGGGCCTAATTCACTGCCCTCAAAGATGGGCTTTCTGGTCTACCTGGACTTGAATGGAAAATGTGCTTCATCTCGCCTGCTACACAGCCTTTCTAGCATCTCTTTGAAGGATCTCAGTTTACGGATTACATTTGGGCTTTTTGATTGCCCCGGGAGCTCCCCATCGCCTATTAGATACTTGATTCTTGAATTTCAGATTCTCCATCTGCTTTTCCAAGGAAGAACTTACTTGGAATTCTTCATCTTGTACGTCGTAGATCTATCATCTCTGGAGCTTGTAGTTGATTCCTTGACACATGTTTCTGGTTTTAGACACCCTGTTTAGGTTAGAAGTTTTTCTTTACATTTCCCTATGATGCACTTATGCAAACAGCTGCTCTTTTATTATTGCTTAGTTTTTCCTTTAATAATTATAGACAATATTACTTACTTTTGTATATTATTAATTCTTGTTTACAATTGTTATGTATGTAAACATTTCCATAAGATTATTATGTTACTTATCCTACCCTAACCAATAATTGTGCCCTATCCTAGGGTGTGACCTGGCATTCTGCTCCCACCCTAAGGTGGTACCTAATTCTCTCCCACACTAGGGTGGTAACTGATTCTGGTGTATAAAAGCAAGGGTCTGTGGAAGGCTGAGGCTTTTTTTCTGGGGCTGATTCTGGGGCTTTTGCTTCAGCCTTATCCACTGAATAAAGCTGTTATCTTCTGAAAAATAAAATAAAATAAAATAAAAAGTGGTTTAACAATATGGACAATCCTCAAAGCTGGATATTGTGCTCCCATATGATCCAGCAATATTACTCCTAAGAGTGTACGCTAGGAAAACAAAAACATAATACAAAAATGCCCTTTGCATCCATATGTTCATTGAAGTATTACTTATAATAGCCAAAATCTGAAAACAACCCAGATGACCAACAACAGATGAGTAACTAAAGAAACTCTTGAATATCTACAAAATGTATCTACATATTGTTAGGAAAAATGAAATCCTGAAATTTGCCTATACATGACGGACATGGAGACTATTATGCTGAGTAAAATGAGTCAGAAGGAGAGGAATAGACATATAATATTATCACTAATCTGCAGGATATAAAAATAATAAAAGACATAGCAATAATATTCAGGGACACCAGAGATAAATGCCAGGAGGACCAGCTCATTACATGAAGCTTAATACAAAGAGTAGTAATTGCAGTTAGAATACTAAACACAATGACAACTACCATGACAATGATAGTGAGAGTGAGAGGTAGAATGCCTGCTAAGAGAGAGGCAGAAGGTTGAAATGGGGGAGGGCAATGAGGATCACTGGTGGTGGGAAGATTGCACTGGTGATGGGTGGTGAACATTCTGTAACTAAAACCAAAGTATAAACATTTCTGGAACCATGGTGTTTAAAGAAATTATAAAAGATATCAAAAAATGGTATACAGAACAAAGTTTCTTGGGTCCTTTAAAGTACAAGATCACAGGACACTGCACTCAAATGTGGAGGGACAGAAAAATCATAAAAATAATAATGGATATGCTTATCTGGAGCAGAAAACATCAAAGACATAATTGGGTGGAACACTGTAGATTTTATGAATTACTTGATAGATGAATGTGAACCAATATGTAAATGAGCAAATTCTGAAGCAGCATATATATGCAGTCTCATAAAGACCCACATAAAATTTATGGATTTCATCTCCAGGAACTACATCAAACTCTCAGTCATAACAAAAACACTTTTTAAAGTTTCTTATAGAGATGAAAAAAGATTAATCTGCAATACATCAGAGCTTCCTCCATTAGAAAGGCCAACTCAACAGGGGAAAATAATTTGCCAGAGCAGTAGGAAACTTGGGGAAAAAATGACCAAATTCTAGACCCTGATATTTTTTATGTCTTACCTCAGGCAGAAAATACAAAAGAAAATAAATCCTTATGAAGTCATAAACCAGGGGACCAATACACTAAAAAGACTAAGACCTAATTCCAGTATTACTGAATGTTTCCTTTCTCCCACACTTAATTGACTCATCAAGATCTACAAGATCTAGCACAATGACAGCTGGTTACATCTTAGAGAACAGTATGAAGCAGTCTTTTTTTTTTTTTTTTTTTGCTTGTTTGTTTGTTTTGTTTTTGGGTCACACCCAGCAGTGGCCAGGGGTTACTCCTAGCTCTATGCTCAGAAATCATTCCTGGCAGGCTCAAGGAACCATATGGGACTCCGGGATTTGAACTACCAATCTTCTGCATGCGAGGCAAACGTCTTACCTTCATGCTATCTCTCCGGCATGAAGCAGTCTTTTTTAAAGAAATTCCTGGGTAAACTCAAATACGAGCAGACAGAGGAGTGACAGAGAGAAACTGAAACAAGGAAATTATGTTAATATGAGGCTTATGGTAACTACACTTATGTCAAACATTGAAGAGTGTCCAAACCAAAGACTGATTAACATAAAATTGACCACACACTCTATTTAACTCAATTCCCACTACCTTATATCACTCGTCACACAATGGAAAATGCTAAAGTATATTAAGAAGTAAGAAAAATAAATGTCATTAAAGAAAAAAGCAGGGCTCGCCACCACTGCCGGCTGCTGCACATCTTGCCTCCTTGTTCCCCAAGAACGAAGCTTGTGTCCACCTTGGCCATGGACGGAATTTTCACAGAGGTTGCAGTTGGCGTGAAGGGGGAAGCCGCTGAACTCTGCTGGAACTCTGATACCAGCACCTATCTCTGACTGTCTCCTGTGCTGTGCTGCATTCATGGCCTGATTTCATCCTTTGTGTGTGGCTTCATCTACAGACCGCTAGCCTTCCCTGGGGGTGAGTTGATACAGCCAGAAAAGGAGGAGCCAGAGGAGTGCTGCCTCACATCATTTAGCCAATGAATACAACACAACACGTAGAAAAACCCACAATACAAATGTGACAATGGGAAAACAACACAGGCCAGCGCCAGACATAGAAAATGAAGATGGCGACTCTGATGACCAGAACATGGCCAACCAACTAGTCAGTCTCTTAGATAAGGAGTATAGAGTCACAATATGGAAGATGTTCACAGAACTCAAAGAAAGCATAGAAGAGAATACTAATAAGAATCAAGAGATTATGAAGATAGATATCAGAAAACTCCAAACTGAAATTTAAGGTCAAATAACAGGTCTGAAAAACGCAGTAGATGAATTGAAGAAAAACATGGATGAGCTTTCGCACAGGTTAACAGCAGCTGAGTATAGAATTAGTACACTGGAAGATGAGATGAATAACAACCCCATACAGCAGAAGAGATTGGAAAAAAGCTTTAAAGCAAATGATCAAACAATGGAAAAATTACTCAAAGAATGTGAACACATGAAAATAGAAGTACATGATAAGCTCAACAGAAACAACTTGAAACTCATTGGAGTCCCAGAGACCCAGGAAGAAAATCTCCAGGAAGAATCAATGGTCAAAAACATCATTAAAGAGAAACTACCAGAGCTAAAGAATACATGTGATCAAATCCTGCATGCCCAAAGAGTACCAACTAAAAGAGACCCCAGAAAAAACACCCCAAGACACATCCTAGTCACAATGACGAATCCCACAGAGAGAGACAGAATTCTGAAAGCAGCAAGATCAAAAAAGAAAAATTACATTCAAGGAACATCCTTGAGATTTACCGCAGACCTGTCACCAGAAACACTCAAGGCCAGAAGGCAGTGGTGGGACATAGTGACAAAATTCAATGAAATAAATGCTTTACCTAGAATACTGCACCCAGCAAAACTCACTTTCAGGTTTGAAGGAAAAATAAATGGTTTCACAGACAAAAAACAGCTCAGAAACTTTAAAGAGTCAAAACCAGTCTTAAAAGGAAAACTGAAAGACCTACTTTAAGAAAAGACACCAACAGACACACCAAACTTCAATATAAACATGGCACTAAATCCCAAGACAATTCTTTCTCTCAATGTCAAAGGACTAAATGCACCAGTTAAGAGACACAGAGTGGTGAAATGGATCAAAATACTCAATGCAATATTCTGCTGCCTACAAAAAAACGCAGCTGAATAGTCAGAACAAACATAGACTCAAAATAAAAGGCTGGAGAAATATCATCTAAGCAAACAACACCCATAAAAAAGCTGGAGTGGCCATACTAATATCAGATGATGCAAACTTTATATTCAGGAAAGTTGTAAGGGACAAAGATGGACATTTTGAAATAATCAAGGGATATGTATAGCAGGAAGAAATCACTCTCCTAAACATATATGCACCGAATGAGGGGCCAGCAAAATATTTACTACAACTGTTGACAAATCTGAAAAGTAATATCAATAACAACACAATAATTGTGGGAGACCTCAACACAGCATTGTCAACACTGGATAGGTCAACCATACTGAAACACAACAAGAATATACTAAAACTAAAAAGAGAAGTGGAAGAAAGAGGCCTAGTAGATATATATAGGACACTCCACCCCCAGAAACCTGGATACACACTCTTCTCTAATGTACATGGGACATTCTCCAGGATAGACTACATGCTAGCACATAAAACATACCTCCATAATATCAAGAGGACAGAAATTTTGCAGGCTACCTTCGCTAATCACAAGGCTCTGAAATTATATGTGAACTACAAAGAAACACAGAAGAAAAACTGTAATACCTAGAAGTTACACAGCCTCATACTGAATAACCAGTGGGTCTGAGATGAAATCAAAGAGAAAATCAAAATCTTCCTGGAAATGACAATAGAGACACAAACTATCAGAACTTATGGGACACAGAAAAAGCGGTACTGAGAGGAAAATGTATAGCTTTGCAAGCACACATCAGGAAAGAAGGGGCATACCTGAATAGCTTAATGACGCAACTCATAGAATTAGAAAGTGCTCAACAAAAGCAACCAAAAATAGGGAGACAGAAAGAAATAACGAAGCTGAGAGCAGAAATCAATGACATGGAAACACAAAAAAATCAATCTGAAAGATCAACGAAAACAGAAGTTGTTTCTTTAAAAAAGTAAACAAGATTGATAGACCACTGACAAAACTAACAAAAGAGAGAGAATTGATAACTCATATTAGGAATGAAAAAGGAAAGATCACTACCTATATTGCAGAGATTCAACAGGGTAATCAGAAACTACTTTGAGAAACTCTATGCCACTAAAATGAAAACCTGGAGGAAATGAATAAATTCTTGGATTCTTATAGTCTTCCACGGTTGAATGAAGAGGATGTAGCATATCTAAACACCCCCATCACTATTGAGGAAATTAAGACAGTAATCAAATGTCTGCCGAAAAACAAAAGCCTAGGCCCAGATGAATTCACTAATTAATTCTTTCAAACCTTTCAAGAGGAACTATTACCAATCCTGGCAAGGCTCTTTCATGAAATCAGAAAAACAAAAACACTTCCAAATAGGTTTTATGAAGCCAGCATCACCTTGATACCTAAACTAGACAGAGATGCTACCAAAAAAGAAAATTACAGACCAATATCGTTGATGAACACATATGCAAATCTCTTCAACAAAATTCTGGAAAATAAGATTCAATGCTTCATTAAGTTCATCCACTATCATCAAGTAGGTTTCATTCCAGGAATTCAAGGATGGTTTAACATCCGTAAATCTATCAATATAATACACAACATCAAGAATAAGAAAAATAAAAATCACATGATCATATCAATAGATGCAGAGAAAACATTTGAAAAGGTCCAACACCCATTCTTTTTTTAATAATATTTTTTATTTAAACACCTTGGTTAAAAACATCATTGTGGTTGGGTTTCAGTCCTATAAGATGACACCCCCCATCACCAGTGTAACATTCCCATTACCAATGACCCAAATATTCCTCCTCCCCTCCCCGCCTCCACCTGTACTCTAGAAAGGCTTTTTATTTCCCTCATATATTCTCATTGTTAGGATAGTTTGCAATGTATATATACATATATATATGTATATATATAAATAAACTCATCACTCTTTGTGCTGACTTTGACAAAGTCAGTTGTAACGTCCAGCCCTCTCCTCTTTTGGCTCTGAAAATTGTTGAGACATTTCTTTCCTTTTTCTTTTTCTTTTCTTTTTTTTTTAATTTATTTAAACACCTTAATTACATACATGATTGTGTTTGGGTTTCAGTCATGAAAAGAACACCACCCATCACCAGTGCAACATTCCCATCACCAATGTCCCAAGTCTCCCTCCTCCCCACCCGACCCCCGCCTGTACTCTAGACAGGCTCTCCATTTTCCTCATACATTCTCCTTATTAGGACAGTTCAAAATGTAGTTATTTCCCTAACTAAACTCATCACTATTTGCGGTGAGCTTCCTGAGGTGAGCTGGAACTTCCAGCTCTTTTCTCTTTTGTGTCTGAAAATTATTATTACAAGGGTGTCTTTCATTTTTCTTAAAACCCATAGATGAGTGAGACCATTGTGGGTTTTTCTCTCTCTCTCTGACTTATTTCACTCAGCATAATAGATTCCGTGTACATCCATGTATAGGAAAATTTCATGACTTCATCTCTCCTGACAGCTGCATAATATTCCATTGTGTATATGTACCACAGTTTCTTTAGCCATTCGTCTGTTGAAGGGCATCTTGGTTGTTTCCAGAGTCTTGCTATGGTAAATAGTGCTGCAGTGAATATAGGTGTAAGGAAGGGGTTTTTGTATTGTATTTTTGTGTTCCTAGGGTATATTCCTAGGAGTGGTATAGCTGGATCGTATGGGAGCTCGATTTCCAGTTTTTGGAGGAATCTCCATATGGCTTTCCATAAAGGTTGAACTAGACGGCATTCCCACCAGCAGTGGATAAGAGTTCCTTTCTCTCCACATCCCCGCCAACACTGTTTATTCTCATTCTTTGTGATGTGTGCCATTCTCTGGGGTGTGAGGTGGTATCTCATCGTTGTTTTGATTTGCATCTCCCTAATGATTAGTGATGTGGAACATTTTTTCATGTGTCTTTTGGCCATGTGTATATCTTCTTTGTCAAAGTGTCTGTTCATTTCTTCTCCCCATTTTTTGATGGGGTTAGATGTTTTTTTCTTGTAAAGTTCTGTCAGTGCCTTGTATATTTTGGAGATTAGCCCCTTATCTGATGGGTATTGGGTGAATAGTTTCTCCCACTCGGTTGTTGGCTTTTGTGTCATGGGCACTCTTTCCTTTGAGGTGCAGAAGCTTCTCAGCTTAATATATTCCCATCTGTTAATCTCTACTTTCACTTGCTTGGAGAGTGCAGTTTCCTCCTTGAAGACACCTGTAATGTCCTGGAGTGTTTTGCCTATGTGCTGTTCTATAAATCTTATGGTTTTGGGGCTGATATCGAGGTCTTTAATCCATTTGGATTTTACCTTCGTACATGATGTTAGCTGGGGGTCTAAGTTCAATTTTTTGCAAGTGGCTATCCAATTGTGCCAACACCACTTGTTGAAGAGGCTTTCCCTGCTCCATTTAGGATTTCCTGCTCCTTTATCAAAAATTAGGTGGTTGTATGTCTGGGGAACATTTTCTGAGTATTCAAGCCTATTCCACTGATCTGAGGACCTGTCCTTATTCCAATACCATGCTGTTTTGATAACTATTGCTTTGTAGTACAGTTTAAAGTTGAAGAAAGTAATTCCTCCCATATTCTTTTTCCCAATGATTGCTTTAGCTACTCGAGGGTGTTTATTGTTCCAAATGAATTTCAAAAGTGTCTGATCCACTTCTTTGAAGAATATCATGGGTATCTTTAGAGGGATGGCATTAAATCTGTATAATGCCTTGGGGAGTATTGCCATTTTGATGATGTTAATCCTGCCAATCCATGAGCAGGGTATGTGTTTCCATTTCCATGTGTCCTCTCTTATTTCTTGGAGCAGAGTTTTATAGTTTTCCTTGTATAGGTCCTTCACATATTTAGTCAAGTTGATTCCAAGATATTTGAGTTTGTGTGGCACTATTGTGAATGGGGTTGTTTTCTTAATATCCATTTCATCCTTATTACTATTGGTGTAGAGAAAGGCCATTGATTTTTGTGTGTTAATTTTGTAGCCTGCCACCTTGCTATATGAGTCTATTGTTTCTAGAAGCTTTTTGATAGAGTCTTTAGGGTTTTCTAAGTAGAGTATCATGTCATCTGCAAACAGTGAGTGCTTGACTTCTTCCTTTCCTATCTGGATACCCTTGATATCCTTTCTTGCCTAATCGCTATAGCAAGTACTTCCAGTACTATGTTGGATAGGAGTGGTGAGAGAGGACAGCCTTGTCTTGTGCCAGAATTTAGAGGGTAGGCTTTTAGTTTTTCTCCATTGAGGATAATATTTGCCACTGGCTTGTGGTAGATGGCCTTCACTATATTGAGAAAGGTTCCCTCCATTCCCATCTTGCTGAGAGTTTTGATCAAGAATGGGTGTTGGATCTTATCAAATGCTTTCTCTGCATCTATTGATATGATCATGTGGTTTTTATTTTTCTTGTTATTAATGTTGTGTATTATGTTGATAGATTTACGGATGTTAAACCAGCCTTGCATTCCTGGGATGAAACCTACTTGATCGTAGTGGATGATCTTCTTAACGAGGCATTGAATCCTATTTGCCAGGATTTTGTTGAGGATCTTTGCATCTGCATTCATCAGCGATATTGGTCTGTAATTTTCTTTTTCTGTAGCATCTCTGTCTGGTTTAGGTATCAAGGTGATGTTGGCTTCATAAAAGCTATTTGGAAGTGTTTCTGCTTGTTCAATTTCATTAAAGAGTCTTGCCAAGATTGGCAGTAGTTCCTCTTGGAAAGTTTGATAGAATTCATTAGTGAATCCATCTGGACCTGGGCTTTTTTTTTTTGGCAGACATTTGATTACTGTTTTAATTTCATCAATGGTGATGGGGGTGTTTAGATATGCTACATCCTCTTCCTTCAACCGTGGAGGATTATAAGAGTCCAAGAATTTATCCATTTCTTCCAGGTTCTCATTTTTAGTGGCGTAGAGTTTTTCAAAGTAGTTTCTGATTACCCTTTGAATCTCTGTCATATCAGTAGTGATCTCTCCTTTTTCATTCCTGATACGAGTTATCAAGTTTCTCTCTCTCTCTTTCTTTGTTAGGTTTGCCAGTGGTCTATCAATCTTGTTTATTTTTTCAAAGAACCAACTTCTGCTTTCGTTGATCTTTCGGATTGTTTTTTGGGTTTCCACTTCGTTGATTTCTGCTCTCAGCTTTGTTATTTCCTTCTGTCTTCCTATTCTTGGGTCCTTTTGTTGAGCAGTTTCTAGTTCTATTAGCTGTGTCATTAAGCTACTCAGGTAAGCTTCTTCTTCCTTCCTGATGTGTGCTCGCAAAGCTATAAATTTTCCTCTCAGTACTGCTTTTGCTGTGTCCCATAAGTTCTGATAGTTTGTGTCTTCATTGTCATTTGTTTCCAGGAACCTTTTGATTTCCTCCGTGATTTCATCTCGGACCCACTGGTTATTGAGCATGAGGCTGTTTAACTTCCAGGTGTTAAAGTGTTTCTTCTGAGTCCCTTTGGAGTTCACAAATAATTTCAGAGCCTTGTGGTCAGCGAAGGTAGTCTGCAAAATTTCTATCCTCTTGATCTTATGGAGGTATGTTTTATGTGCCAGCATGTAGTCTACCCTGGAGAATGTCCCATGTATATTGGAGAAGAATGTGTATCCAGGTTTCTGGGGATGGAGTGTCCTATATATATCCACTAGGCCTCTTTCTTCCAATTCTCTCCTCAGGTCTAGTATATTCTTGTGGGGTTTCAGTCTGGTTGACCTATCCAGTGTTGACAAAGTCGTGTTGAGGTCCCCTACAATTATTGTGTTGTTGTTGATATTATTTTTCAGATTTGTCAACAGTTGTATTAAATATTTTGCTGGCCCCTATTCGGTGCATATATGTTTAGGAGAGTGAATTCTTCCTGCTCTACGTACCCCTTGATTAATATAAAATGTCCATCTTTGTCCCTTACAACCTTCCTGAGTATAAAGTTTGCATTATCTGATATTATTATGGCCACTCCAGCTTTTTTATGGGTGTTGTTTGCTTGGATAATTTTTCTCCAGCCTTTTATTTTGAGTCTATGTTTGTTCTGACTATTCAGGTGCGTTTCTTGTAGGCAGCAGAAGGTTGGACTGAGTTTTTTGATCCATTTAGCCACTCTGTGTCTCTTAACTGGTGCATTTATTCCATTGATGTTGAGAGAAAGAATTGTCCTGGGATATAACGCCATCTTTATTTTGAAATTTTGTGTGTCTTTTGGGTAGTCTTGTCTTAGATTAGGTCTTTCAGTTTTTCTCTTAAGACTGGTTTTGTGTCTGTGAAGTTTCTGAGCTGTTTTTTGTCTGTGAAACCATGTATTCTTCCGTCAAACCGGAAAGTGAGTTTTGCTGGGTATAGTATTCTGGGTGAAGCATTCATTTCATTCAGTCTTGTCACAATATCCCACCACTGCTTTCTGGCATTGAGTGTTTCTGGTGACAGGTCTGCTGTAAATCTCAGGGAAGCTTGCTTGAACGTGATTTCCCCTTTTGATCTTGCTGTTTTCAGAATTCTGTCTCTATCTGTGGGATTTGTCATTGTGACTAGGATGTGTCTTGGGGTGGTTTTTCTGGGGTCTCTTTTGGTTGGTACTCTTCGGGCATGCAGGATTTGATCACATATATTCTTTAGCTCTGGAAGTTTCTCTTTAATGATGTTCTTGACCATTGATTCTTCCTGGAAATTTTCTTCCTGGGTCTCTGGGAGTCCAATGATTCTTAAGTTGTTTCTGTTGATCTTATCATAGACTTCTATTTTCATCTGTTCCCATTCTTTGACTACTTTTTCCATTGTCTGCTCATTTGCTTTAAGTTTTTTGTCCAATCTCTCCTGCTGTATGGAATTGTTATGTATCTCATCTTCCACAGCACCAAGTCTATTCTCAGCTTCTGATACCCTGTCCCAGAGCTTATCCATTTTGTCATTCACTTCGTTTACTGACTTTTTCAGTCCTGTTAGTTGACATGTTATTTCAGTTTGGAGTTTTGTGATTTCTGTCTTCATATTTTCTTGGTTCTTATTAGTGTTCTGTTCAACTCGATCCATGGTTTCTTGGAGTCCGTTGAGCATCTTCCATATTTCTAGTCTAAAGTCCTTATCTGAAAGGTTGATTAGTTGGTTGGTCATTATCTGGTCCTCAGAATTGTCATCTTCATTCTCTATGTCTGATGCTGGCCTGCTTTGTTTCCCCATTGTCACACTTGCATTGTGGGTTTTTCTACGTGTTGTGGTGGTATTCATTGTCTATATGATGCAGGCAGCACACTCCTCTGGCTCCTCCCTTTCTGGATGGGCTGACTTGCCTCTAAGGGAGGGGAGTCCTCCGTGGATGAAGCCTCACACTGGGTCAAATCTTAGGCCCGAGCATGCAATAGAGGACACTCCGGAGAGAAATGCTTGCTTCTGTGATATAGCACAGTTCTTATTGTGATTTTTTCTTCTTGTTGCAATGGTGTTCTTTCCTTAGAAAGAGTGCACGGCCGTGTAGCGGAGCGGAGCGGCTGTGCTCCACTGGAGCCTCTTTTTGCCCCACTCGCAAGAGTTTCACGCAAGAGGACAGTAGACAGACATATACAGGTCAAACTCACAGTTTTTCACAGTTGGGCCCCACTGGGCCGGTGTACTTTCGTGGGTTTTCCCCGCCTGGTGTCACACACAGGGAGCCCTCTTTCCTTTTTCTTAAAACCCATAGATGAGTGAGACCGTTCTCCATCTTTGTCTTTCTTTCTGACTTATTTCACTCTGCATAATAGATTCCATGTACATCCATGTATTGGAAAATTTCATAACTTCATCTCTCCTGATGGCTCCATAACACCCATTCTTGATCAAAACTCTCAGCAAGATGGAAATGAAAGGAACCTTTCTCAATATCGTTAAGGTCATCTGCCTCAAGCCAGTGGCAAATATTATCCTCAATAGAGAAAAACTAAAAGTCTTCCCTCTAAATTATGGCACAAGACAAGGCTGCCCTCTCTCACCACTCCTATTTAACATTGCAGAGGAAGTACTTGCTATAGCGATTAGGCAAGAAAAAGATATCAAGGGAATCCAGATAGGAAAGGAAGAAGTCAAGCTCTCGCTGTTTGCAGATGACATGATACTCTACTTAGAAAACCCTAAAGACTCTACTAAAAAGCTTCCAGAAACAATAGACTCCTATAGCAAGGTACACAGAAAAATCAACAGCCTTTCTATACACCAATAAAAATAAGGAAGAAATGGACATTAAGAAAACAACCCTATTCACAATAGTGCCACACAATCTCAAATATCTTGGAATCAACTTGACTACAAATGTGAAGGACCTATACAAAGAAAACTATAAAACTCTGCTCCAAGAAATAAGAAAGGACACACAAAAATTAAACATATACCCTGCTCATTGGCATGATTAACATTATTACAATGGCAATACTCCCCAAAACTTTGTCAGATTTAATGCGATCCCTCTAAAGATACACATGACATTCTTCAAAGAAGTGGATCAGGCACTTTTGAAATTCATTTGGAACAATAAACACCCTAGAATAGCTAAAGCAATCATTGGGGAAAAGAATATGGGAGGAATTACTTTCCCCAACTTTAAATTTTACTCAAAGCAACAGTTATCAAAACAGTATGGTATTGGAATAAAGACAGACCCTCAGATTGTTGGAATAGGCTTGAATTCTCAGTGAATGTTCCCCAGATATACAATCACTTAATTTTTGATAAAGGAGCAAGAAATCCTAAATGGAGCAAAGAAGGCCTCCAACAAATGGTGTTGGCACAACTGGCTAGTCACTTGCAAAAAAAAATTTGAACTTAGACCCCCAGTTAACATCATGTACGAAGGTAAATTCCAAATAAATTAAAGACCTCAATATCAGAAACCCAAAACCATAAAATATATAAAACAACACGTAGGCCAAACACTCTAGGACATTGAGACTTACAGGCATCTTCAAGGAGGAAACTGCACTCTCCAAGCAAGTGAAAGTAGAGATTAACAGATGGGAATATATTAAGCTGAGAAGCTTCTGCACCTCAAAGGAAAGAGTGCCCATGACACAAAAGCCAACAACCGAGTGGGAGAAACTATTCACCCAATACCCATCAGATAAGGGGCTAATCTCCAAAATATACAAGGCACTGACAGAACTTTACAAGAAAAAAACATCTAACCCCATCAAAAAATGGGGAGAAGAAATGAACAGACACTTTGACAAAGAAGAAATACACATGGCCAAAAGACACATGAAAAAATGTTCCACATCACTAATCATCAGGGAGATGCAAATCAAAACAACGATGAGATACCACCTCACACCCCAGAGAATGGCACACATCACAAAGAATGAGAATAAACAGTGTTGGCGGGGATGTGGAGAGAAAGGAACTCCACTGCTGGTGGGAATGCCGTCTAGTTCAACCTTTATGGAAAGCCATATGGAGATTCCTCCAAAAACTGGAAATCGAGCTCCCATACGATCCAGCTATACCACTCCTAGGAATATACCCTAGGAACACAAAAATACAATACAAAAACCCCTTCCTTACACCTATATTCACTGCAGCACTATTTACCATAGCAAGACTCTGGAAACAACCAAGATGCCCTTCAACAGACGAATGGCTAAAGAAACTGTGGTACATATACACAATGGAATATTATGCAGCTGTCAGGAGAGATGAAGTCATGAAATTTTCCTATACATGGATGTACACGGAATCTATTATGCTGAGTGAAATAAGTCAGAGAGAGTGAAAGATGCAGCATGGTCTCACTCATCTATGGGTTTTAAGAAAAATGAAAAACATTCTTGCAATAATCATTTTCAGACTCTTTCCTTCCTGGAAGCTGAGCCGGGAAGTCCTGCCAGCATGGCACTTGGCAGCCCTCCACCATACCAAAGGCCTCTGTAACCAGGCCTAGGAAGCGGTGCGAGTCATGGGTCACCCCAGCACGCCTCTACCTCCTTCCTCCAGTATGCCAGGGCTTTGCCTGGCCACATGGCTGGGCAAGCCAGCGAGGTGGGTCCCTTGGAGGAGTTTATTGGTTTTCCTAGGCTTTCCCCATTTCCCTACCGCTCCAAAGGGAGGGTTTGGGGTGGGGGCTCTGACCTTCTGGCATTCTGGCTCCGGAAGGATCTCATTCCTACAAAACCGAACTGTGAGGTACTGCCAGCATGGCGTTTGGCAGCCCTCTGCCATACCAAAGGCCTCTGTAACCAGGCCTAGGAAGTGGTGTGGGACATGGGTCAACACAGCAACCCTCTACCTCCTTCCTCCGGTATTCCAGGGCTTTGCATGGCCACATGGTTGGGCAAGCCAGCGAGGTGGGTCCCTTGGAGGAGTATATTGGTTTTCCTAGGCTTTCCCCATTTCCCTCCCGGCTCCAAGGGAGGGTCTGGGGTGGGGCCTCCGACCTTCCGGCCTTCTGGCTCCAGAAGGATCTCTTTCCTACCTGGGAGCAGAGCCAGGAGGTCCTGCCAGCATGGCGCTTTGCAGCCCTCCGCCATGCCAAAGGCCTCTAACAACTAAGTTTTCAGCCTCCAAGTATCTATTTCTGTCTATTGTTTGAGACTGTGCCTTGACAACAGGTTGAATTACAAGACTTAGATTGCTCTTCTCTTTGTAGACTCTATCTTAGACTTCATCATAAGATCTGTGCAAACACCAAGACCAATAATTACAGAAGACTGATTAAACAACAGTAATGGAACAGAACTTCTAGAACCATAAAGACTCTACCATAGGCTTTGTCTTTTTTACCAGTGCAAATACCAAGCTCTCTAGTTACAGAAACCTGATTTTATCATCCACAACTCAGTGGAAAGTTTCTTTACACCATAAAAAGACCTTGAGGTGTGAAAATGAGCATGCAAAAAGCCTGTAGTTGTTCTCATGACAGTATGCATCAAGCGTGGAGAAAATCTGAATCTTTTAGGCCAAGAAAATTTTCTTTCTAATTTCCCCAATACTTACTGTGCCTATGCAAAAATAATTAAAAAAAAAAAAAAAAGAAAAGGAAGCACAAACTCTTACGACACCCAGCCCTCCGTCCTTTTATTTTTCATACTCATGGTTATTATTTGGTTGTTTATTTTTTGCTGCTGTTGTGCTTTATTGTAGTTGCTGGGGTTTTTTGTTTTTTCTTTGTTTTTGTTTTGTTTTGTTTTTATCGTTTTCTTCTTTTCTCCATTCCTTCTTTTGAATTGATATTTATAACCTCTAGATGGACTCTTCCCAGTTTTTTGTTTTCTTTTTATTTTCCTTTATTTTTTTCAAACAGAACCACATAACCTGAATCACCTTGTTCTACCTCATAAATTGAAGGGGGACAAAGTGGATGCAGGATAAAACATTAGTATGAACATTGAGTGGAAATTAAAAATGATCAGATTTAAACACCAAACCCAAAGTCAATGACAACAGAATTGATAATCTACAACAAGCTATACACAGAGGGAACCATTTATATTAGCAGTCGAGGCCACAAAAGAGGGAGATATGGATGCATGCTGGGAACAGGAGTGGAGGGACGACAACACTGGTGGTGGGAATACTTCTGATTCATTGTCACTATGTCCCTTAAATATATTCTGTGAAAGATTCGTAATTCACTTTGTTCACAATAAAAATTAAAAATAAGTAAAAATAAATCCATGCACCATTGGGAAAAAAAGAAGTTATGAATATTCCCCAAATGAAATACTAATGCAGTTCTAAGAAATAACAAAATCGTGCAATTTACAGAAACATGGATGAAACTAGAGATTATGCTGAGTGAATTTAGTCAGAAGAAAATGGGTAGATATAGAATTTAAAACTGAAAGTTACACCCCAGAATTCCTAGAAACTGAGACAGAGACAAAACAACAGGGGGTCCTCTTTGACTCAGAGGAGTCAGGTTCACACCATGTCAGTGCACCCTGAGAAGAGTACAAGCATTTCTTCTAGTCTATGAGCCCCACTACAACACATAAAAAAAAAAACACTGTGAAGAGTGCAAGCATTTCTTCTAGTCTATGAACAACAGGGGGTCCTCTTTGACTCAGAGGAGTCAGGTTCACACCATCTCAGTGCACCCTGAGAAGAGTACAAGCATTTCTTCTAGTCTATGAGCCCCACTACAACACATAAAAAAAAAAAAAAAAAAAAAAAAAAAAAAAAAACAGCTTCCAGGAAGGAAAGGGTCTGAAAATGATTATTGCAAGAAACCTGGTGGGTCTTCAGGGCCACGCCTGGTTAATTGGGCCCTGGGGGGAGGGGGGGAGAAATTCCTCCCTAGGCATCCAAAAACTACAGAGGCTCGGCTGGGCTCAGAGCACTCCGCATGCCAGGATTTCTGGGTGTCTTTGCCTGGTATGTTGGGGGCTCTGGGCAGGACAGCTAGCCACAGGCCCCCTGAGCTGACCACCTAGTCCAGGGGACCAAGGTCCCCCCAAACCTGGTGGGTCTTCAGGGCCACGCCTGGTTAATTGGGCCCTGGGGGGAGGGGGGGAGAAATTCCTCCCTAGGCATCCAAAAACTACAGAACCGCGCGGGGGCATGATGTACTTCATGTATTCAGAATACTCCTTATTCTTATGTTATGTTTTGCATATACAGAATGTTCATTTTGTATTCTGCCCTTTCCCACACCCATACAAAGCTCTTTTTTACTCCTTAACTCTCTAACCCCCTCTCAAACATCACTAACCTACATTACTCTTTTTAACTTCAGTAGTGTACAATCGTAATCACAGTCCAAAGCTGTGCATTGTGTGTGACAACCCCAAACTGTTTCAAGATACATAAAATGGACACGTATTTCTTTAGAATATTTTGTGGTTTTTTTCGGACAGCTATAATTCTTACTAAATTTTGTCTTATACAGTGATGATTCTAACCACTTTTTACCACTTTTTATCTTCTCTTTTTGAGCTGTTTAACAAGGAATTTTGGTGGAAGAGTCCCCCAGTTTAATGCTTATGATTGAACCATGTCATGGGAATCATTGGAATTGTTCTTATGGCCCCCATATGCGCCAATAACACCACGTGGCATTGCTTCTTATTTGCATAGGCACATTAAAATGGGAAAATACTATACATACAAATAAGATCCTATTTAATAGAGATTGGAACACACAAATCTTGTAGTGCAGAGGGACCTTACACCCTGAACATTGACATAACGACCTGGCACAGACCTCAGAAGAAAGGGCATAGTCCATTCTCCCCTGAACCAGGGAAGCCATCCACGAAACATCCAGGCTGGTCTATAACATCACCTGGAAGCAATCCTCTACCACGGAAGACCTACACTGCTCAGACTTCGACCTGCTCAAAAGAGACTTCCCTTAACACTGAGAAGACTTAACAACGACAACGACCTGCTTACAGGACAGGGCTCCCTGCATTGCCCTTTGATTGTGAGGTGAAAGGAGAGGATGCTCCACATCCTGACTTCAATGTAAGATATGCAGATTCCAGGATCTTTAATACAGAAACATGATACCAACAACAGAGACTGTGTGAAAAATAAAAGTGTGTTGGCACTACAGACAATGTATTGGATTGGATGATCTAGCTTGCCTGAAGCCTAGACTTGGTCTTGTGCCAGGAAACTTCAGGGGTCGGGTCTCTTTGTACTTAGGCCAAGGTTATTTCTTTCCATGTCCCTCATATTTTGGTGGGCCTATGCAAACAACAATTGCCACTCTAACACCATTTTTACTGTGCTCCTTTGACTCTAATCCTTAAAAAGAACTCACTTAAAATTTGAGGTTAATGTAAGCTAATATGCATGTATATGGAAATGTAAGAAAATACTATGCCTGTAATGTTTAAGGAGTTACGTAAGTTTTATGGCTTCAGATTGCTTTGTGTACTGTTAAGAAATATTATAATGTGTTACAATCTGGGGACTTGAGGGACAAAGTAATTGTACATGGATTCTGTCTTATTTATCTTAATGTTCTTTGGCTGAAATTTCAAAGTTAAGATATCAGCAAGGGGACTTCTGAGAATTATGTTATGGGTGATGGTCCTTCCACTGTAACTTTACCTTGTCCTCTTTCTTTGCACCCTTGTTCTCATAATTAAAAATAAAAAAAAAAAGAAAATGCTAAAAAAAAAAAACCACACTACTACACTGCAATTGCCACAGATGTTGCAGAACCTCACCATGCTTAGTGAAAGAAGATGGTAATTCTGAAGATCCCACTAGGATCAGCCACCCATATAGCCTCTATTATGAGGCTTTAGGAACGACATGTGAATTATGTTCAAGGAACTCAAAGAAACCATGGAGTGGACAGAAAAACATAGACATAAAATACTAAAAGCAGCAAGATTAAAATAAAAAGACTAAAATAACCAACAAACATAAGCAAATATGATCAATCTTCTTGTCATCATGGAAACAATCATTTTAATAACAAAGATCATTTATAAGTATATTTCTTATAGCTTAATAAATGGTCATAATTTAAAATTACTCACAATTTTCTTCGTCGACAATGTGAAACAAGTAGAGCATACACTAAGGCAGGACTGTGAATTTTCTACTTTCTAAACTGAAATCTTTCACTGTTTGAGAATGACATTTCCATTTGTAGATAGATATGATCTTATATGCACAAAAATGAATGAAAATTTAATACCATAATATGTCAATAAAAATAGAATATATATATATATATATATATATATATATATATATATATATATATATATATATATATATATATATATATATATACCCTTGCCAGAGAGATAGCATGGAGGTAAGGCCTTTCATGTAGAAGGTCGGTGGTTCAAATCCCGGCGACCTATATGGTCCCCTGAGCCTGCCAGGAGCAATTTCTGAGCATAGAGCCAGGAGTAACCCCTGAGCACTGCCGGGTGTGACCCCCCCAAAAAAAACAAAAGCAAAAACAAAATACACAACAACAAAAAAGAATATATAGGAGCTGGAGCAATGGTAAAGCATTTGCCTTGCACACAGCTGACCCAAGGCAGACTGTGGTTTGATCCCCCATCATCCCATATGGCCCCCCAAACCAGGAGCAATTTCTGAGAGCATAGCCAGGAGTAACCCCTGAGCATCACCAGGTGTGGCCAAAAATAAAAAATCAAATAGAATATACAACTTTTATTGCTATGCAATTATCTAGCAAGCAATACATTTATAAAAATAAAACCATTTTCCACATAGATCAATATCACAAATGTATTAAAGTAAAGAAACCATACCCAACAGCTTATACAGTTCAATTACATTGACAAAGCACAGCAAGATTAATCAATGATATTAGCATTTATGTAAGCATTTATCTATTAAAGATGATAAGATATAAAAGAAAATAAGATATTAAACGCTTGCACTCTATGGTCATAGCATATACATTTTGAAATCTAGCCCCAACTCTCAGTAATGGATGTGATGATAGTATTTTTTTATAGTAACTTTAATATACATTGATAACCTATATACTTTTCTCTATACAAATCATATTAAAATTTAAAAAAAGGTTTATTTAAAACTTAGCAAAGAGGTGGGGCCAGAGTGGTAGCTCGGCAGTAGGGCGTTTGCCTTGCACGCAGTTGACCCAGGACCAACCTTGGTTCCACCCCCTGGTGTCTTCTATGGTCCCCCAAGCCAGGAGTGATTTCTGAGCGCATAGCTAGGAGTAATCTCTGAGCATCACCAAGTGTGACGCCCACCAAAAAAAAAAAAAAAGAAGAAGGTTGGAGAAATAATAGAGATAGTAATACACTTGTCTTACACACAGTTGATCTCTGATTCAGTCTCCAGAACTGATTGTGATTTCCTGAGCATGGCTAAGTAAGGTCCCTAGACAGAAAACCAGGAAAAAGCTTTGAGAACAATGGAGTGTGACCCCCAAACAAAAAAAATGTAAATAAGGGCACATTTCTTAGAAATGTACATATAAATAACTAAGTAGATATAAGGAAAGCATATAATAAATTAGAATAATAATAATGAATATACTTAACAAAAGGCATTAAAATATTATTTAGGCCTAAAATAGTATTTTTTTAGGGGCTAGAGAGATAAAACAGCAGGTAGAGTTCTTGCCTGCACTTGGCAGACAGGTCCCCGGTACCACACATGGTTATCCAAGTCCCACCTGGAATGGTTCCTTGGTACAGAGTCAGGAGTAAGCCCTGAGTATAGACAGGTCTAACTTCAAATCAAATAATAAATTAGGGGCCAGAGAGATGCACAGTGGTGTTTGCCTGGCAAGCAGTCAACCCAGGACCCAAGGTGGTTGGTTCGAATCCCAGTGTTCCATATGGTCCCCAGTGCCTGCCAGAAGCTATTTCTGAGCAGATAGCCAGGAGTAACCCTTGAGCACCACTGTGTGTGGCCCCAAAACCAAAATAATAATAATTACAATAATAATAAATTAATAAAATAGTATTGTTTATTAAATTCTTGCTTTTAGCATTGCTCTAGTAAGTTCACTGTCATGCTATTGACCATTATTCATATGCAATCCACTTAAAAGTTCTGGCTGTTTTATCTTTTTACTTATACTTGATACATTGATTATTCACTAGCCTACCCCTGGAATGATTTAGTTCTAATTTTTTATTGATACCATTGTAAATTACAAGTCATTTCTGGATACATACACTAGATTTCTGGCATCCAGTGTCAGTGATTTAGTGTTAATGAATTAGTGAATTCCCACCCCCAGTGTTGACCTCCACTAAAATTCCTAGCATGCATCCTATACTTCCACCCTTAGTCCCCTGGCCTGCCCATGTAACAGGTCCATTTTAAGTTTAGATTGTTATAGTTTGGGTCTCTTGATTCTATTATCATTGACTTTGGTTTGGGTATTTAGTTCTGATCTTTTTTTCCCTCCATTAATGCAACTGAGACCACTTTTATTTTCTTTTCTCGATTTGTAGAAAGATGCAGAAATGTGAGGTAAAACAAAGTAATTCATAAATATGTTAAGATTTTATGAAAAAGGCAGGAGCTCTTATCTAAAAGATACAAATAAAATTTTTAAAAAGGAAGTGGCAGGTTTATTTTGTCTTGTTTTGTTTTTGCATAGGCACTACAAAACTTGGGGAAATTAGAAAGGAAATACCCTTGGTCTAAAAAAACAAACAAGTGTCTCTACCATAAGCATCCTGTTGTAAGACTGACTAGAGGTTCTGGGCATACTTATTGTCCAACCTCAGGGTTTTTCTTCATGGTCCCAGGTTCTACTAAATTATGTTTGTCACAGTCAGGCTTCTGTAATTAGAGATCTTGGTTTGTGCACAGATCCTATGTCAAAGCTGGGGTGTCACAGAGCGAATTCTGGTTTTGTCTCACTGTTTAGGTGGTGAGGCAGTGAAATCAGTTCTTATGTTTCCTGGTCGTCATATGAACCTACCCCCACAGCCAGTTGGTGTCATGGAGGCATTAGGGTCTCAAGTTTGGCTCTTGGTGGAAGTTTGGCTCTTGGTGGAAGTTTGGCTCCTGGTGTTAGTGCAGAAAATTGAGCTAGTTCCCAAGAATGGGATCCAAGTTTCGGGGTTGAACAGTCAATGTCCAATCAACAGCGGCCTAAGTTGAGTCACTATGACAAATGTTCAGGGTGAAAGGCACCCCTGCACTATAAAATTTATGAATTCCTATTCCTATTAGTTAAGAACTTTCTATACGTTAGATTTTTCCCATTTTAATGTGCCTGTGTAGAAAAGGAACAATGCCACATGCTACTACTGGTGCATATGGGGGGGGGGTAAAAATAACATGCTAAACAGTCTCTATAAGCTGGTTCTAACTTGATCTCAGATCTCAAGCAAGACTTTTTTTTACTAGAATTTCCTACTGAGCAGATCCAAAAAAAGGGATGAGGAAACTACATATGGAAATAAACAATAAGAATGATAACTATGAAGGAAATGCGTCTACAGAAACATACAAAGGAAATATAGATATTCCCTTTCAGTCTTTTGAGATAGACTGGGATGGGGGATGAAATCCAGAGCACAGTTTCTTCCTGTGCTGTGATCTTGTGAGTCTGAGAAATCGTTCGCAGAAGTAGGGGATCAGGTAGCGTCCTCAAGCTGAAGGTCTTTCCAGAGTCGAATCCCCTTAGCAAGCAGCAGTCCACAGTGACGGGAGGTGGGAGAAAAGGGGCTGCATAGAATGAGTCAGCAGGAGTCCTGGCAGCAGCTTCTTCCCCTGGCCAAGACAAGGCAGGCTGGGTGGCTGTCCTTTCGCTTTGGGAGCTGGCGGGCAGCTTGCTGCGGAAGGGGTAAGGTTCCAGTTCCTAAGGAGTTAAGAAGTGAGGACAAAAAAAGGTTAAATAGAGAGAGATAACAGATCAGGTTTGATAGGGTGGAAGGATAGAAGACGATTTGTAAAGTAGTAAGCAAGGGAGGAGAAAAAGGGATTATTTGTAACAGGAACCCTAGACAACATAGAGAGGCATTATGCTCAATACAGATTAGATAGACATAGAGGTGTCCACCACACACACACACACACACACTCATACACCCACACATAGACGAACATTGGAGAACTAACCCTGTGGAATGGGTCAGAGAGCTTAAAAAAACATGAGGCCAGAGAATCAGTGGAAAAGGTTTTACAGTTTTTAAGCACATCATCAATGGTGAGAGTAAACTTTGATGAAGCTTCCAGGATTAGTTTCCATGGATCATTAGAAATACCATAATTTTCACTTCTGAATACTAAGCAATATGGTAGTGAGAACTGTAAGAAGAGTCTACCCCATGAAGTATTGTCTACTGGGTTTTGAGTATTGAGGTTCCTTTCCTGAAGGCAAATTGATAACATGGGCATTATGATATAATAGTAAACTAGCTTGAATTAAAAAACTAAATTGCAAAATCATACCCAATAAATGTGGACTGTAACAAAAGTCTGTGGTGTGCAGTTGCCTATTTCAATGGTCTCTGTGGATATAAATATTAAATCATAATAGCATACATAATCAAATAGAAAATGTATAAATTATTTTGTCAAGATACTACCACATTGAGCACTGTATTTGGAGTCTAATATGATATAGTACTGAAATGCAAACTTTTGTCAGTAATTATAAAAGTACATTATTAAAATTTATCATTAAAATGTAAAAAATAGGCCCGGAGAGATAGCACAGCAGCGTCTGCCTTGCAAGCAGCCGATCCAGGACCAAAGGTGGTTGGTTCGAATCCAGGTGTCCCATATGGTCCCCCGTGCCTGCCAGGAGCTATTTCTGAGCAGACAGCCAGGAGTAACCCCTGAGCACCGCCTGGTGTGGCCCAAAAAACCAAAAAAAAAAAAGTAAAAAATAAAAAATGTAAAAAGTGAAACAATAAAGTACTGAAAAGTAGAAACAAATGGACAAAGCAAAGGCAGAGAGAATTGATTTATAGTACTAAACCTGTGTGTGTGTGTGTGTGTGTGTGTGTGTGTGTGTGTATTGCAAGGATAGAGTTGAGGACAATTGGTGGAGGTAGAAGTACACTGGTGATGAGTCTGGTGTGACAATTATGCATATGGTATTATATGTCATTATTACATAATTACATTATATATCATTAATAGTATTATAATCATGGTAACTCAATCAATAAAAAATAATATTTTTTTGGTTTTAGGGTCTCACTACTAGTGTTCAGGGCTTATTCCTGGCTCTGAGCTCAGTAATAAATCCTGAAAATGTTTAGTGGATCATAAGGGAGGTCAGGGATCAATATGGATTGGGTGATGCAAGGTAAGTGCCCTATCTACTGTACTATCTCTCTAACTCCAATAAATAAAAATTTTGTGTTTCTTAGAAAATTAAATAGCCAAATGTCAAAAGATGAACTGGACTATTCTTTAACCCCATACACAAAAATCAAATTAAATATAGATAAAGGGCTAGATATAAAACTAAATTTAGAATACTGAACATAGATGATAAAATTAATATCAAGGAAAACTATAAGCAAAAATTAATGCATAATTATATTTTAAATTGTATTAAATCACTGTGCATAATTATTAAGTACTCAGTCTCCAATAAATCATACAAATTTTTCCTATGAGAGTACTACTATAAAATTATTGTTTTTATGTGAGTCATAACTAATGAAACTATAGTGAGAAAATCCACTATTATGGTTGAAGAAATAGTTGAAGACCTTTTTATGGGACAATGTGAAAAGTAGTAATAGTTAAATGTATGTCCTGGTTGTATTGTAATATTAATTAAAAAGAATAATAGTAACATTATAAGGAATGAGAGATCAGACACAATATTATTGTAAGGTACTTTCACTAACTGTAAAGTTGTTGGTTATTTTAAAGTGAACTTAGATTAGTTATAAATATGAAAAATGATTATTTTTGCAAACTACACAATAATAGATAAGTAAAAAGATATTTGAACTTAATAGTCTCATCAATTCCTTCCTATGCAGAAATTTAGAGAAGACTACAGTTATGAAAGTTTTCTTCAGATTGAACAGAATAGAAATTATTCTACATATGAAATATTAAACTAGCTGGGCCAGAGTGATAGTAAACCAGGTAGAGACTTGCCTTGCTCACAGCTGAAAAGGGTTCAATCCCAGCAATTCATACCCCACCTTTTCCCCCCGCTGCCCTGCTAGGAGTGATTATTGAGTGTATAGTCAGGAATAACCCTAGAGCACTACTGGGTATGTCCCCAAAGCCACAAAATAGGGCCAAGGATTCAACCATCAAGAAATATTTCTCAAAGGCCTGATCCTCAAACACAACCACAGAGGCACCCTCAGAGAATATTATGTCTTCAGAGTTTGTCTGGTAACTTAACCATTTCTATGACCCTCTTTTCAGGAATCATCATTGCAGGTTATTCAGAAGAATAAATTCTTGTAATTCTTAATGATGAATTTAGTTCCTCTGCTCTGAAATAATAATTTAACAAAATCACTATACTAAGCAATGAATGCATACTTTGTTGCCTGCGAGTGACTGCCAGTCTATTGGACAAAAAGATTTCATTTAGATCAAGAATAAATAAAAGCTTGAGAATTTGTGAAAGATACGAGATTACCTACTGCATTTAAAAAATAAGATACGGGGCCGGGAAGGTGGCGCTAGAGGTAAGGTGTCTGCCTTACAAGCGCTAGCCAAGGAATGGACAGCGGTTCGATCCCCCGGCGTCCCATATGGTCCCCCCAAGCCAGGGGCGATTTCTGAGCACATAGCCAGGAGTAACCCCTGAGCGTCAAATGGGTGTGGCCCAAAAAAACAAACAAAAAAAAAACAAACAAAAAAAACAGATACTTGTGCTAATTCATTACTTTAATGACCCTAAACTGCAGAAAATTACTTTACCGAGTATAAGTAATCTTCCCCTCTTAAAGAATGCTTTCTCATATTTATCGCCTCCTCAATGTTTACTCCTCTTCCTTGAAGAAGTTGGATTCACATTTACGACTTGCACTGAGGAGTCACAGTTTTCTGTATGCATCTTAAAATCATTTCATATTTCTGATTTCCATTATTCTATATTTGTTCTCAACAATTCAGTAGTTGACAAAATCTATACAGTGAAAATGTATTTTGAAAGTATCTTTCCACTAGATTGATAAGATCACATGACATTTGGTATTGTTGTGTTTTTGTTTTTTTTTTTTTGTTTTTGTTTTTGGGCCACAACTGGAGGCACATACTGATTTTTCTTGGCTTTATGCTCAGAAATTACCCCTTCCAGGCTCAGAGATCATATGTGATGCCAGGGTTTGAACATGAGTCTGTCCCAGTTCAGCTTTATGCAAGGCAAATGCCCTTTTGCTGTGCTATAGCTCCAGTCCTTGACATCCCTGACATTTAGTACTGTCTGATATTTGTTGCTTATCTTGGTGTTTAAAGTACCCTGGGCACAAATCAGTATAAAAAGCATATTCAAAATTTCTTGATGCTAAATAATAGATGAGGTTAAGACTCATTTCTTCCTTTATTCTTTCCTTTTTTCTACATTCACTGTCCATTTGTATGAATTATGTCCAGCTCTGTCCATTTAATACTTTGATTCACTCATTCCATCAGGTTATATAATATATATGCTGCATTCTGGTATGTAAAGAGTGAGTCAGGCAGACAAGATACAAAACTTTTGGAGTTAAACAATAAAAAGGCAGCAAATAAGTCAATAAAGAAATTAATTGAAAATTATTGAAATCCCAGATATTCTCAATATTTTAAGGCATACCACCTTGAGGTACCTTAAATCAAAAATGAAATATGCACCTCAGAACTTAAGACCACGTATAATCAGAAATAAAAAAAGTAAACACAGGCTCATCTGGAGCTACTTTTCTGTGGAATTTCATTCATTTTCTGTGAATTTTAAGATTTTGATGGGGTACAAGAAAAGACTCAGCCAAACTGATTAAGAATATGAAACCTATCTTCAAATCCCAGAAAATATCCTTTAGTGTCTAGTTGAGTGGTATTTTATGTGAGTTTAGCACACTTGAATAATGAAGTTGTAATGAAATAAATGTATTTTTACATATTTATAAATGTATTTAGAAAAGGCTACGATCTTTCTAGTTATTATTGGAACATTAATGCACTAGTGGCAAGTTTGGAAAATACTTAGAATGATCTATAGTAATAGAAACCGTTGCTAAGGAAGATCTTTATTAAATAGCTAATAATATTAAGAGTGGTAAATTCATAGTGAGAAATATTGCCTTTCATTTGGTTTATTTTTACCTTGCACCAAGGGGCACATTATCCATTACACAAGACTAAAAAGTCTCTGTGGTAAGAAACTGCATTTTCTGGTATTTTGAAAATGCTAAATCTTTCACTGGGACTCAGAAATAAATAACAATGACATCACCACCATGTCTTTTTCCATTACTAATAGTAGTATGGAAGCTATTCTTCATGTCTAAAATAATTTTTCTCCATAATGCTTTGATTACAATCTACTTAGAAACCCCATTTGTTTCATCCACTGTTCAGTAAAGCAGCAATGTACAGAGTGAGATAGCAGGTCCTTTACATCTCTCCTACTTTATCTGACTATAAATTAGATTTTATGCTCCTAAAAAAGGTCATGGACACCTCTAATCTCTCCACTGAGAAGACCACCAGTGAAACCAGTCTCAAAGAAATGAACAACTGAAACCAGCAGCTTTTCTGGGCAGGAAACATTATCCTCATTTTATCCTTGCCCCCAAAGCCCAAGACAGAGTGCTCCTCTGGTACCAGCTCAGGAGGGAATTTATTGCTTATTCTGGTGCCCACTAGTCTACAGCTCACCCTTCCTTAAAATGTGCTTTCTTATTCTCTTTCTCTATAAAAATTGCTTTGTGTGAAGTTGGAGACATGATGGTTACCTTTGAGGACAAATATATGCCATCTTCAACCTTTAGGCTTGTTTACAATTAATATCTTTCTTGACCCATTACTGTGTGTCTATAATGTCCATAGACCCAGATATTTATGGTTCTATCAGGAATCCAAAATGAAAATCGGGTTATCAGTTGGATTATCAGTAACTTAAAGTTGTGTTATTAGAACTCTATTAAACTAGTGATGAAAATGTAGTGAAGTTGGTGAAGCCACAACAATGTGTGTTGGATAAGCGACATATGTCCACAGTGACCTACATTGTTCCAACCACAACCTATTTTAAGTTGATGTTGACCTTTAAGAAATAGAACTTCAGGCAACTGTTTAACCTTTCAAAGCAAGAAGTTGTGACAGATGTGCATTTTGTATTATTATGACAAAAAAGCAGACACCTAGACCTGAACAAGGGCCCAGAAATAAACCTTTGCATTGTGGCCAACAACCATTTGAAAAGGAACTGAAAGTGCTCTTTGGGGAAGAAATATATTCTTTAATAAATAGTACTGGAAAAACTGGGAAACCAAATGTAAGTGGGTAAAATTGCAGCCCAAAGTACATTACTCTCAGGAAGTTACTTGAAGTGCATCAAGTCATCAGAATGGACAACTGAAATGAACTCCTAGGAGAAAACATTATAAAAAGATTCCATGAGACTTGGACTTGACAACCTTTTTTTTTGATGGATATAATGCCAAAAAACACCAACAAAAATGGGCCAGAGAGATAGTACAGTGAATAGGGTGGTACCTCTGGTCCTGTAAGCACTGCCAGAAGTGACCTCTGAGCACAGAGCCAGAAGTAAGTCCATAGCACTTTTAGGTATCACCATAAAAATAAATAAAAAAATAAAAAAATAAAAAAAAATAAAATAAATAAATAATAAGTAAAAGCAAAACCAAACTATTGACACTTCATTAAATTTAAAGGCTTCTGTGCAGCATCCCGCTTCTAAATTAATTATAAAAAGGCAGGCTATGGAATGAAAGAAAATATTTTCAAAACAATTTTATAATAAAGATCTAATATTCACAATACAAAAGAATGCATATAATTCAAAAACAAAAGCAATCTGATTTTTAAATCAGGCAGAGAAACTAAATAGACATTTTTTCCAAATAATACATAAAAATGGCCAACTGGCAGTTGAAGGTTTTTTTTTTTTTCTTGCAGTAGTGTAAGGAATGTTTAGATCTACAGATAAACTAGAGGAAGAATGTTTATCTTCTGCACAACAATGACAAATTCTGATTTGTCCTTGTTTTCCCTTTCTCTTGCCTCTATTGAAAAGGTGATAACTGAAGGTCTTGCACATGTTTGGTTGTAATGCCTGAACAATTTGTCTGGTGCTTACCAAGAGTTTTACAGCAGATTGCTGTGTTTTCCCACTTGGCCATAAAGCTCACCAAGTGGCTTTTTGCTTGCACAGATTTTTTGGTTGTATAACTTGCTGGGAGGCACAGAGTTATTAACACACATATTCATACTTTTAGTCATAGTGCCCATACATATTTTGTTGTGTTCTGTGCTTAGGGATCATTCCTGGAAAAGCTCCAGAATGACATGGGGGTAAAAATCAAACATGGATTAGCAGCAGGCAAATCAAGTGACCTATACACATACTATCTCTCTTGTCCCCATCTTTCACTTTATTTGAGACACTTGTTAAGATTACATTCCTTAGTTGTGGTTCTTACATATTTATGGCTATGGTGTGGCCAAAAATTGTTTGTGCTATAAGGGATCTAAGATAACAGAGAATCTAAGATTGTGTTCTGCACATGCAGATGCTTAGGGAATAGAACGCACCCCTAAAACTTTCTAGGTGGGCACTTTAGCCATTGAACTATCTCCAAGCTCCTGGTTTAATCTTTTAAACAACAACAACAACAGACCACCAAGCAAACATTGGTCATTTGTTACATTAAAAGGGTTTCTGCCAAGATCGTGGAAAAGCATGGTGCAGCGCTGAAGTTGTGACGATGAACTGGAAGGGGGCATATACGTGTTCATAGTTGTGAAAATGCATCCAGTACTTCATGCAGGAGGAGCTGTATTTCCTGAAACAATCAGTCTCCATTATGACCTGAAGGAAAAGGATATGAACAATATCCTCTTGGAAAAGAGATAGGAAAAGGGAACACTCCCCTCTGTTCACAAACTTTTATTTTCAAGCTTAGCAAGAAAAAGAGGGCTCCTCTCATCTCTGCTCATTATTGAGACCCATTATTGAGAAGGTGGACAATAGCTAAAGCAACTTCTGCTCTCAAGGATAGTTCTGAATCTTTGAAAATCTTAGGAAAATACATTCTTATTTTATGCTTTTTATAAGTTTGTAGTGAATATACTAATAAACCTTCCCTATACTAAGGGAAACTTACTACAAGAAAATTTTGGCATGTGGCTGGTCAGAGACTCTATACTAACAGGTATAAATTATCTACAAATGCTTAATTAAAGCAATGAAGATTCCTGATTGTCAAGAATCCACATATATATTATATATTTAAGAAACTTAAAGGTCATAATTTGTACTTCTTTGTTCACTAATAGCTAATGATCATTGAGAGCATTGTTTAAATATTTGCTCACTTATGATATACTTCCTTTGAGGATGTCCTAAAAACACAAAGCATACTTAGAAATAAAAAATTGCTCTGATACAATTATCATATTATCTCCCTTACTCATTTACCTATAAAATTAAATTCTTATGCCTTAGTGTTTTGTCCTTAACGAGGGTCAAATTCATCAAATACATTTATAGTCATTGCAATTCAAAGTCTATAGAGACCCTGTAATAGGAAATAACCAGAGAATTGACCAGTGAGTTTTGTAGGTGCATCTAATGTAACTGCACTTAGGCTGCCCTAGTTTTCTGAAAGCCAGTTACACTTGGGTGTAACTTTGCTAGAGGAAATTTGATAGAGGAATTTAACTTTGCTAGTCTCTCAGATGCAATAACTTCAATCACAGCTACTTTTCATAATGTAGGGATTTCCATGGAACTATACTCCATGCTCTAAACTCCATGCTGCATTGAGCCAAAAGAATATGTAACTATCTCTCTGCCTCTAATATTTTGATAGTGATCACAGATATCCAAAACCTTCCTTTTCCTGTAAAACAGAAGGTCTAACGATATGAGTTACCAGGAAAGAAAGCATGGCTCCATAGTTCTAAGTTTCTATTATAATTAGTGTCCTTAAGTGCATGTATGAGAAGTACAGTTACAAAAGTCACTATTGTCTCTGAATCAGACAAAATCTCAGACGTGACTGATTTAGAAAGCATCAGATTTTTATGGGCTTTTAATTACCCCTTTTGTCTAACCTGGACCTTGGAGTTCCTGTTAGAATACTGCTCAGGTCCATCAAAAAGTGGGGAGAAGAAATTAACATATACTTCCTCAAAGAAGAAATACAAATGGCCAAAATGCACATGGAAAAAAATGTTCCACATCACTAATCATCAGGGAGATGCAAATCAAAACAACAATGAGGTATCATCTCATGCCACAAAGACTGGCACAAATTCCAAAAAAATCAAGAATAATCAGTACTGATGGGAATGTGGGGAGAAAGGAACTCTCATTCATAGCTGGTGGGAATGCCATCTAGTCCAGATTTTATGGGTAACAATATGGAGATTTTTCAAAAACTGAAAATTGAGCTCCCTTATGATCAAGCTATACCACTCCTAGGGATATACTGTAGGAACACACACACACACAAAACACACACACAAATGCCTTCTGCACACCTATATTTATTACAGTGCTATTTATAATAGCCAGAATCCGGAAACAACCCAGATGCCTGACAACAGATGAGTGGCTAAAGAAATTGTGACACATATACACAATTGAATACTATGCAGCCATCAGGAAAAATGAAGTCATGAAATTTTCCTATGCATGGATGAATATGGAGACTATTATGCTGAGTAAAATAAGTCAGAGGGTGAGAGATAGACACAGAATATCTCACTCATCTGTGGGATTTAAGAAAAATAAAAGACAGTATGGTTATAATACCTAGAGACAATAGAGATGAGGGCTGGATGGACTGGCCCATGATACGAAACCACAAAGAGTGATGAGTGTAGTTAGAGAAATAACTATACTAAAAACTAACATGACAACAGTAGTGAGTGAGAGAAATAGATGCCTGACTGGCATACAGACAGGGGACATTGGTGGTGGTAATGTTGCACTGGGGAAAGTGGTGTGTTCTTTTTTATGATTGAAACCCAACTACGAATATGTTTGTAATCATGGTGCTTAAAGATATTATTAATAAAAAAACAAATACTTGCTGGGAGGGGAAACATGCCATAATTTTTTTGCCACACCAAATGGTGCTCATGGAAGACTGTGTTGTGTGTTCAGAAGTTCCTCCTGATAGGGTTCATTGAACTATTAGGGTTCCAAAGATCACAACTGAGTCAGCTGTGTACAATACAAGCACTCTACTTAATGTACTATAATTCTAATCCTAGTCATGGATTCTTTAACTTGGAATATTTTGGAGTAATACAGCTTGTTATCAAACATTATTAAGGTTGCACTGAATGGGGAAAATGACAATATTTTTTGAAATCCAACACATCCTACCCTCATTTTTTATATGTTCCTGAATTAGGATGCTAATAAAGTTTATAGTTACTAACATGTTTCTTTCTCTTGAATAAAAAGTCTGCTTTCATGATTCTTCCATTTGATTGAATCTGACTTAAAAAAATATGCCACATGGTTCTTGCTATGCAATTAATTTATATACAAATCTGCAGTTTGACTGTTATAGTGATTATGTAGTACTGTCACAGACATTTAGTTCTTCACACATAAAGGAAATTTTGCTGCCCAATTTACCCTGTTTATCCTGATTTATAATTCTATACTTCATGTATTTTTCTTGGTCTAACTTGGTCTTCTGAGGTGACACATTACTATTTTCAGGCCTATAGTATACTGCAGAATTAGTTTTTCCCTTAACTATGCTCAACATCCACATTAGAAGGAAAAACACTGTTTTCAACCAATTTCTAAAGTAAAATGGTCAATTTCATTCTAAATTACTTCAAACATGATAGCTACTTGTTGATATTTCTAAAACTTACTCTTCAAGGCAATTTGCTTAGAGCAGAAGTCAATTCTAAAACTTGAATGCCCTTAAACTATAATATTTTCCATAGTTCCCATTAGACATGTAACATTTTGACGTGAAAGAGGTCAAACTAGCTGGGCCCTGAGCTGTTGCCAATGTCCAATTATTTCACTATACCCTTTTTACTACCTCATCTCAGCTTACCCTTTATACCCAACTGTTAAGCTATTCTAGCAATACCATTATACCAAATTCTTTCTATTCCAGTGAACAAATGCCTTAAAGATGTATATTTTAAATTAAACCATATCATTCTACACTGTGTGTGCATCATGAATGTTAAGAAACCACAGAATAACAGTGTTTATTTTTAAGATATAAAAGATCTTATCTGAGGGACCATTAATTTATTCCATGGGGATATGTTATGTACACAAGAATTCAAAGGGCATAGCAAAACGCATACACATAGCAAAGGCAAAATAAAAATACACAACTTTTTAAACACTCATTGGTATGTCCTTTATTAACCTAATGTTCTGTACTGAATGTTTGTATTTCTCCAAAAACCATATTCTGAAATACAAATGCCTAACATAACTGTGAAATCATGAGAGTAGAAACCTCAAAAATGGAAACAGATCCCATACAAAAAGATCTCACAGAGCTACTTAGCTCTTTTTACTGTGTTTGGGTACACAGAAAAAACAATAACCTACAAACTAGAAATAGAAATCACAAAATACAGCCATACTGGTGATTTTATCTTGAGTGTCAGTGTTCAGAAATATATTTGAATGAAAAGTATATTTCTATTGTTTACATATTATCTAGTGTGAGATATTTTGTTATCGCTTTCTAAATGGATTGTGATTGCCCCAAGTCATTAGTATGATGCCAACTTCCAGGTAAGTTGATAGCTATCATGTTATATCTGCCTACTCTTCCAGAGTACTTTCTTTGGCCAATTGTTACCAACTTTCCTAAACTATCTGGAAGATAATACAGCTAATGACTTTGTGATGTAAGACCACAAAATATCTCTTGTTAAAATAATCTGTAGTGTTGTTCGTGTTTAAGAGCACTTCATGGACTCAGGTTGAGATCAGGGCAGCATATTTCTTTTTGGCTCATGCCTGACCCATCCTGTTTTTTTTCTACTCTTTTTCCTAAAGATTCACATTTAGTGAACACATTGCAGGATTTTAGTCTGTTTGGATGGTGTTTTTTGTTGTTTCTTTTTTTGGCATGAGTGTATGTATGTGAACCTGACCTATAAAAAATGCTTTGTCTCCTTAAGTAGTTGTTTTGATGGAGAAAGGTTTGGGCAATACCAGTAGTGCTCAGGGCTCATCCATGTTGGTGATTGGGAAAATCATATGCAGTTCTGGGGAACAAAGCTGGCTCAGCTACTATCTTAACTGCTGTACTATTTACCCAGCCCTGCTAAGAGAATTTTAAAATTAAAATAAGGAAGAGAGTAAAGTGAAAGATGCTTTATGCAGGAATGTTCTATATCTATCATATCTATCTTTATGCTGGAATGTGAATCAAAATCACAACCCAATTCTCAACTCTACTAAGAAGGAGAAGCAAATCAATCATCCACAGAGAGCTTATCTCTTTCAAGAATGTTATCCCTAGTTTCTTCAGAAGAAATTCTTAGTGACTTTCCTATATAATAAATATAACATACTGTATATTTTAAATCCATGGGAAGAATCCTTTCTTTTGTGGGCAGAAGCAGATACCTTGATCTGTGAGTACCCAGAGGGCTTGGCAACCTCAACTTGAATTGTCTTATTTTTTTAATTAATATCCTTATTTAAGCACCATAATTACAAACATGTTTGTAGTTGGGTTTCAGTGCAATATGCCCATCACCAATGACCCATCTCCCTTCTCCCCCAACTTGAATTTTCTTAATAGCAGCGAGGGTCCTAATTATAGAGGCAAGATTTCAGGATTAAGGAAATTATTGAGTTTCAGTGCTCTGTGAGTGATGTCCCAATGTGGAATGTTTTCAAAAATCTGTATTTAGTGAGAACAAAAAGAAAGCACCTTCTACAGCACTTAGTCTTTATGTTGGTTACTTGTGCACTTGAAATGAGACTCTCTACAGAGAGTAATCAAAGTGGAGTAAATAGAATACTATAATAGGACTAATTCACACAAGCTATGTGCCGGGTTTGAAGTCTGAATATAGGAGTTTATACGAAGGCTCTAGTAAATAGGTTCTAGTACTAGGTTCTAGTAAATCTGGATAGTTTTAAACAGCATTAGAATATTATGAATATTAAAGAAAAAGGCAGTGTGAGAACCTAAAAAACATGACACTGAAGGTTATAATGTACTATATCAGTATTTTCTGGAATGCAGTTACAGAAGTATGGCAAAATAATCTTTCAGCAGTAAATTGTGTGTACATATTGAATTCATCTGCCAAAAAATGAATGTTAAAGATATAACCTGTGTCTCTAAAACAAAACTTATCTCCTAAGTTACAAAACTATAAGGATTTTATTTCTTAAATTATGTCTCATCACTAAAATTAAATACATTTTAAAGTGGACCTAAACAAACATACATTCATATGTGTGATAGAAAAGACTGTAGAAATGAATGGATGCAATTATAGTTAAGGGAGACATAGACATTAATAGACGGATTGGCGAGTGGATAAAAGGATGGGTAAATCTATAGATGAGTTGATAGAAATAAATAGTAAGTCTATGGATCCAAGACACTGAGAGATTAATCTTTAGTATGAGGTGTATGAATTGGTTATGGGTTGATAAAGAAGTAAATAAAAAGAGCAAATATACATTTATATAGAATATATACATTTATATAGAATGAAGAGGAAAAATGATCTTTGCCTCCCCAAAAAACTAACATTTATAAAAACAGAGATAAGGGGCCAGAGAGATAGTATGGAGGTAGGGCATTTGTCTTGCATGCAGAAGGTTTGTGGTTTGAATCCTGGCATCCTATACGGGCCCCCTAGCCTGCCAGGAGTGATTTCTGAGCATAGAGCCAGGAGTAACCCCTGAGTGCTGCTGAGTGTGACCCCCCAAACAAACAAACAAAAACAGAGATAAGAGAGAAAAGAGAAATTTGAACTACAGTGTTGTCTGTTAACATAGTAAGAACTAAAGATTTGAATCAGAGGGGGTTTTTTGACCAGAATAGTCTAAGTGGTTTATAGAACTATCAGAAAATGCCTACGAAGTCTGACAAGAAATTTATTTTCGTATTGTTTTAGTTCCCTGTCAAGCAAAAGTAGAGGTTAGATTTAATATTTGAAATAGTATATATGATCTTTTTAAATGATTATCTTTAATAATAATGGTCTCATTATTATTTTAAATTTAAGTTTCAGATTTAATTCAATTTTTATTCTAATTTGGGACAATTCATAGTCAATTATATTAAATCCTCACCTCTCAATTTTTGTTAGTTATTTGAATTTATTAAAGATATTTATGTATAAAATATAGATTATTAATGAATAGTTAATAATTGTTAATATAATTAATACCTATTAATGAATAATATAGAGTATAATGAATAATTTTGAGGAGTGATTTCTAACTTGTTTTTTTAACCTAAACTAACATATAGTTTGTTATGAAGTGTAAGTAGATTAGAAGATTTCATTCCTGGTTTCAACAAGACAAAACTAATTTCTTTGAAAATGAGCTCTTCTTTCTGTTTCATTAGAGAATTTGCATCAGAAGAAAATCTACTGCCTCCAATTATAGAAATAGGGAAATATAGAACACCACACAGTTTATTGACACTCACTGTTGGAACAATAATTGGAGGAAAAATCAAAACCAATTTTTTACTTGTTGGAGTAAGGTTTCTAGAGGCCCATACCTAAGGAAGCATAAGGGAACCTGACCCTTTCAAAAATTTACATCCCAGGGACCAGTGCAATAGTGCAGTGAATTTGATGTTTGCTTTGCAAGCTGCAATATGAGTTTGATACCTGGCACTCTATGTGAACCCTGCGAGGTGTGATCCCTGAGCACAGAACCAGGAGTAATCCCTAAGCATCACTGGGTATGCCCTACCTTCACTCCCTCCCCCCAAAAGAACTTCATATCCAAGAATCATACAAGATTCTCTAGTTGAAAAAGAGTATTTCCCTCTTCTACTTTCAGGGGACATTCTCTACTTACCAGAAGCTAGTCCTTAAGGACAACATTTTGGTCAGAATCTTATCATATAAGTGTTAAAAATAAGTAATATAATTTCTAGAAAATTAGTCATAGGGTGAGAAACAGAAAAATCTCTCTTATGTGGCCTATAAAGGAAAAACAAGTGGTCACAGGCAACAAAATCTAAGAACTTGTTTATAGACTGTTTACCATGGTGGGGAATAGGGAAGGGGTTCGAGGTCAGTCTGGTAGAGAGTATAGTGGTAGAATATTGTACAGATTAATTTCTATTTTAAAAGTCTTGTAAAATCATGACACTTGATTTTTTTATTTAATTTTTTTATTTTATTGAAACTATTGTGATTTACAAATTCCTTCATAGTTGAATTTCAGATATACAATGAACAGGGCCAAACTCATCACCAGTGTCCACCTCCCTCCACCAATGTTCCCCAAGTGCTTGCCATTCCACCCTCCCTGCTCCTTATTCTGCCATTATAATAAGCACTTAAATTTTTAAAGTAATATTAAGATTAGAATAAAAATATTAGAAGCACATTTTTTCAGGTCAAAAATCTAGGAACACAGACTGACTAAAACAATAAAACATAAACAGTGCATCCTTCTATCCCATCCTGTAGTTTCATATCAACATAACTTCAAAATCACAGCACAGAGTACAAGTGAAAGCATCACAAGTGTCAGTAACTACTTAACAAAAAATCCTAGGAAAAATCAAAAACAACAGTGGAAATAAAAGTAAGTTAACTGAAAGAAATTTTAGCCTCTGACACCTACAGCTATAGAAAATATAAACACAGCCAAACTACTAAAGAGTTTTCTTCTATTTAATGTCTATTTTCAAACAAACTTATAAGACATTATAATCACATACACACAATAAAGAACAAAAATTAACAAAAACCAAACAAACAGAACAGAGGACAGAAAAAAATCATTAAAACTTGATGCTAAAATAGTCAAAATCATTAACAATCAGATCAAGATGTAAAATAGTTTTTTTTTTATAAGCCAATAGTTCTTATATCTCTAAGGTCTAAGAAAAGGTGTGGATTTGAGGGTTTTTTGGTGGTGGTGGTGGGGGGGGATGGCATGAGACTACTATGATCAGGGTTTATTCCTGATTCTTAGTTCAGGGATCACTCCTTTGTATGTGATTTTCTTCTTTGATTTTATTATCTTTAATAATATATTTCTATCTGTGGTTTGCATTTCTTTTAGCTGATAATCTTAGGACATAAAGAATATGAGTACAAGACCTCTCTAGTTCTGGGAACATCTCAGCAATATCTTTTACTATTACTTCTTCATATAAGTTGTCTTCTTGATTGCCTATGATACCAATTATTCTTATGTTGCTTCTCTTGAATTAATCCCAAAATTCTCCTGTCAGGTATTAATTGTTTTCAGACTCTTTTATATTTGGCATCTTCTATCTTCTGATAAATATCTTCAACAGTTTATATTTGAACTCACTGATTCTGTCTTAAAAGCTGTACAATGCTAGTAAAACTTCCATTGATATTTTCATATTGCCTAGCATGTGTTTTAGTTCTGTCATTTCTGTTTAAAGTTTGCTCATTTATGTTCTCATATCCTCTTGAGTCTTCTTGGCTATGAGTTCCATAGTTTCTTTGAGTTCCCTGAACATCCTCAACATTTCCTCTCTATCTCTATCAGAGAGATTATATATCTGGGTGATATTTTTTAGATGTTTAGAGCTACCTTCAGCTCACAAGCTTGGTGGGGTTCTGCTTGTCTTCCCATTGTCACCTTTGTATTTTGGAGTTGTTTATGATATGCTGTGATGTGGCTCACTGAGTGGAAGAAACGCTCATTTGACGAGTGAAGTGGAACTTCTCATAGCCTTTGATCTTTCACAATTGGCCCAAGTGTGAAATTGGCACCTATGAGTCATAAATAAGATGCTTCTGCTGCTCTGTCAGTCTGCCTCAATTTCTTGGAATGTGTAGTTGGGTTGACTCCAGCCAGAGTGTCTGAAGATTCTTGCTGTTGTCGTGGTGTTTCTATTTCTCTTGAGGTACACTGACCTGGTTTCAAAATGATACTTCAGAGTCATGATGAAGACCCTAGTGCTGTTCTGTTAGTCTGCCTCAGTTTTTTTATTTGTTTGTTTTTGGAGGGTTTTTGTTTTCATTTTGTTTTGTTTTGGTTTGGTTTTTGGGCCACACACGTTGACCCTCTGGGCTGTGAGCTCAGAAATTGCTCCTTGCTTGGGGGGACCATATAGGATGCTAGGAGATCTAACCTTGGTCCGTCCTAGGCTAGCGCTTGCAAGGCAGATGCTCCAGCCCCACTGCCTCAGTTTCTTGGACTGTGATTTATCAGTTTATAATTACATATTTCTCATATTTTCTCTTTTCTTGTGATATTGAATGTCTTTACCATTGTCATTTTTATGTCTTCATCTAAAAGTTTCGAACACTTTTGAGTGCTTGGGGACTGTTCTGAGCTCTTATCTTTATCTATTATTGTATATAAACTCCTCTATTTCTTTAGTCTATCAATACACTGGGAAAGCTAGAGGTGAGGGACTGGTTTTGTGTAACCTGAGCGAAAATCTAAGGTATATGTTTAATAATATCAGAAAGACCTTTAGTGACTCAGTTTGTGTTGTTTCTGATAGATAATGGAATTTTTCAGTAGAGACAAGTGCTGTCCTCTTAGTTTGTAGCTCCTTGTACCTCAAGGGGGTTATTTTTGTCATAGAGCTTAAGTTTGGACAACCAAAAACTATATTTTCTTAGTCTTAGAGAAAGTCTCCTTTCTTCCTCTAAACCTCTATTTTCCCTATGGTGTAGGGTTTTTTTTCACATCGGATACATAATTGTTTGTCTACCAGTTGTCATGCTCTACCCTTGCTCTAAAGTGATTGAGGAGTGCCAATTATCCACAGAAGTGCTATCTTTGCAACTGCTGACCCAGAAACTGTTAATCCTATATATGGCCTTTCCAGGTTTTGTGGGCCGAAATTTAGAAGTCTGTAGTATAGAATTTTCAGCCCTGTCCTTGTTTCTCATTTTCTACCTCCAGCAGTGTTCAGTGACTCAGGTTTATGACTTTCAGCATCCCTAAGGTCATACTTGAACTTTTTATTTGTCCAAAGGTCCTTGATCCATTAGGAGATTCTCCAGGACCTTTCCACTAATTACTTTTTGTGTTTATCTGTGTGGCAACACATAGGATTCTGTAATCATTTCCATGTTTTGTTGAAGTTTTTAGTTTATAAACTTTGACCAATCTCAAGGAATCCCTTTTCTGCTATCTTGGCCTTCATTTAGCATTTTGAAATTTTCTTTTTCTAGAAATTGATACTTTGTTATACATATGCACTACAACACTTTGCTATGGAAAAATACTATTCTATTTCTGATTTAATGTTGAAAACTATAGCATTACAGGACAGAATGATAGCACAATGGGTAGAGTATTTGTCTTGCCCACTGCCAAACCAAGTTCAGTCCCAGAAAGACAATAATAAGACAGCACTAAAACAAAATTGAAACTTAAGTAGAATTAGTCAAAGGGAGGAATACATTTTTTAGGCAAATTTCTATTAAACAGCTATTTTACCAAAAATTAATGAATATAGTTTCAATAAAGAAATATGTGTTTTAAATATGTGCTTTTAAGACCCTCAAAAATGTGACTTCTTGGGGCAGAGTGGTAGCAAAGCAGTAGGGCATTTGCTTTGCACGTGGCTGACCCAGGACAGACAAGTTCAATCCCTGGCATCCCATTAGGTCCCCTGGGCCAGGAGCAATTTTTGAGAGCAGAGCCAGGAGTAACCCTGGAGCCCACAGGGTGTGCCCCTCCCCCAAAAAGTGACTTCTTGTTTTGGTTAAATGACTATTGTATTATCAGAATCAGATGGTTGAATTTTAAGTGCTAACCTATTTAAAAATTGCTTAATACTTGTTCAACAGGGACAATTTTGTATGAATGTTATTCTGAAGTTAACACTCCTCTCTCCAAGACACCCCTATTTATCCCTACCCTTTATGGCTGCAGTATAAGGGTAGGAATGAGTAATTATACTCAGAGAAAGTGATTAACAGTATTTACAGTACCCAGCAATGTGGTATATGAGGACACAAAGTTAATACCAATTTTATTTACTTTTGCCTCAATGTTCTGAAATTTATGAAAGAAGGCATTAATCATTACTTTTATTTACCTCTTCACAGTTTTGTTCAGAATTTAAGGGTTTGGATTGATGGGTATGGTCAATCTTTAGCACAGTGTAATTAATTCCATTGTTGGTCCATAAAATCCCTTCCTTTGCTTTCACAGATAGATTGACTCATTCATTATTTCATTTTACACCCATTTTTACTATGTTCTCCCTTCTTCAAAAATTATGTGTGGTCAAAGAGGGACTGTCTTTGGATATGCATGCCCCAGCAACCTTCCGGTTCCCAGTGCCATCGCTGAGTCTTTTTTCTTTGGGGACAGGGAGGCCTGTGACTGGGTGGGGAATAGGGAAGCTTGAGTCCTAATGCCTTCTGCCTAGTTTGAATGGGGCTGTGAAGCCTCCTCTCCTCTACAGCCTTCCCTCTTTCTCATCTGCCCATTGGGGCCAGAGAGGTTGGTGCGGCAAGAGACTTTAAAGGGGACCTCAGTTCTTAATGCCTCCCACCCAACACAAGCGGGGCTGTCTTTGGGTATTCCCCAGCAGCCTTCCTTCCCATCAGTCTTCATTCTCCAAAATGAAGACTCCAAAATGAAAATTGTAGGTAGTTTAACTGGATATCATAATGTGCATGTTAGATTGCTTTTAGGAAAGGAAACAAGATGCTCAAGACCCACTAGATAGCACATACAGTGCTCATTACAATATCACTTAGTTTTTTAGACTTGAAAATTATGATTATTTTTAAGAATGTGCTATACACAGTCTAATTCATGAAATCTTTCTTCAGTAATGTTTACCATCACCAATCATGATTAGTCTAGAAAATGGAAAACCTTTACATCATACTTGCCAGATTTATTTTATTTTATTTTATTTTATTTTATTATTTTACTTTATTTTTAAGCATTCTGTCCCATTTCACCTGGGTCAGCTTTTCAATTGTAACCCATGAACCAATCCCCAGTGTCTGTTGTTGTACGCACATGAGTGCATATGTTCACCAAACCAATGACTATCTAATGTCTGTCTGCAATATATACAATGTCTACATTGTATATTTCCCTTCCCCCTATCATATATAACCCTTCCTTCCCCCTTTGCTTACCACCTTACAAACTCTTTCCTAGCCCTTCACTCTCTCACCCCCCATCTGTTATTTTTTTTATTTTTTTATCTTTATTTAAACACCGTGATTACAAACATGATTATAGTTGTATGATTACAGTCATGTAAAGAACACCCCCCTACACCGGTGCAACATTCCCACCACCGATTTCCCAGATCTCCCTCCTCCCCACCCCCCTACACCTGTACTCGAGACAGGCTTTCTACTTCCCTCATTCATTCACATTTTATGATAGTTTTCAGTGTAGTCATCTCTGCAACTGCACTCATCACTCTATGTGATGAGCTGCATGTCCTGAGCTGCACCTACCAGCCCTCATCTCTCTTGTCTCTGAGATACTGTTAAAAATGACCTTCATTTTTCTTAAAGCCCATAGATGAGTGAAACCATTCTGCATCTTTCTCTCTCCCTCTGACTTACTTCACTCAGCATAATAGATTCCATGTACATCCATGTATAGGAAAATTTTATGACTTCATCTCTCCTGATGGCTGCATAGTATTCCATTGTGTATATGTACCACAGTTTCTTCAGCCACTCATCTGTTGAAGGGCATCTTGGTTGTTTCCAGAGTCTGGCTATTGTAAATAGCACTGCAATGAATATAGGAGTAAGGAAGGGATTTTTGTATTGTATTTTTGTGTTCCTTGGGTATATTCCTAGGAGTGTATAGCTGGATCGTATGGAAGCTCAATTTCCAATTTGTGAAGGAATCTCCATATCGCTTTCCATAAAGGTTGTACTAGACGGCATTCCCACCAGCAGTGAAAAAGAGTTCCTTTCTCTCCACATTCCCGCCAGCACTGCTTGTTTTCCTTTTTTGTGATGTGTGCCAATCTCAGTGGCATGAGGTGGTACCTCATAGTAGTTTTGATTTGCATCTCCCTGACAATTAGTGATGTTGAACATCTTTTCATGTGCCTTTTGGCCATTTGCCTTTCTTCTTTTTCAAAGTGTCTCCCCCATCTGTTATTAACCCCATTTAATCCTTTTTACCTTCAGTTCTTGATTCCTCACACGAAGCAGAACATTCTCCCCACCCTAGCCAGCTGTCAACCAGCTCCCAAAGTGAAAAGATAGATTTGCAGCCTGAAAAGAAACCAATATTCTGCTGCTATTGATTTGCTCTCAGCAGCCCCTTTTCCTCCACCTCCCTTCACTGTGGACCTTTGCTGACTACCAAATTCGGTTTCTGAGAAGTCTCCCGTTTGAGGACATTTACTAATATGTGACTGCTGGGAGCCATTTATTCAGACTCCACGAGACCAAATCACAGGTTGAAGCTGTACTCCGAATTTTACCTTCCCTTCTCCCAACTATTTCAAAAGACTGTAAGGGATATGCATATCTCCTTTGAATATTTCTTTAGATGTATTCCCTTAATAGGTATAACCCTTATTGAATATCTTCTTATATAGCGAAATTTCCCCCATTATTTTGTGATATGTTTAATAAAGAATTCTAGTAGACAAGTTTCTCTGTTTAGAGTTCATGTTTAGAGTTCATGTTAGAACCAGGTTATGGGGATTGTTGGACTTGTTACCTCTGCCCCCATATGCACTAGTAATACCTTGTTGCATAGTTCTTTTTGTTTGTTTGTTTGTTTGTTTTGTTTTGTTTGGAGCCACACCCCATGGCACCCAGGGAGTATTCCTGGCATGCACTCAGAAATTTGTCCTGGCTTGGGGGACTATTTGAGAACCGGGGGATTGAAAAGCAGTTCTTCCTAGGTCAGCCACCCACAGAGCCACAGCTCTGACCCACATTGTTCCTTTTTGCATAGGCACATTAAAATGGGAAAATCTTACATATTCAAACAAGTTTTTATGTATTAGAGATAGGAACACACAAATTTTATATGCAGTGAGGCCTTACATCCTGAACATTTGTCATAATGATTTGGCTTGGGCTACAGAAGAGTGGACATTGTCAATCCACCCCTGAACCATGAATACTATCTATGGAAAGAACCATGGTCTTCTACACCATCACCAGGAATCAAACTTCTACCAGGGAAAGCCCTACCGTTGTCCTGGTATTGACTTACTCCAAATCCTCTGCTATTGTATTAATGAGTTTATTGGCGATACAATAATTTTCACAAATATACTTGCTACTAAACTTTTTTCTTCCATTTTGTTTTATATTAGTTTCTCTTTCTATTTTACTTATATTTTTAATAACTGCTTTCTGTCATCTTGAAACAAATGTATTATGATCAGTTATGTCAATTGTGTGATGCATTTTCTTTAAATAATAAAAGAATTATGTGTGCTATTGTACTTAATAAATAACTAGGATTATTCAAGACCATATTAAACACTAGAAGTTATATTTAGCTTGTAGTTAGATAAAATTGAATATACATGTGAACTAGAATTTGGAGAGATATTACAGTGGAGATAGCACTTGCCTTGCATGCAACCAACCTCAGGTTTATTTCCCAGCATGACGTATCATATGGTTTTCATATCACCTCTAACAATGCTAGGTAATATTCCTGAAGACAGAGCCAGAGGTAAGCTTGAGCATTGCCAAATTTGGACAAAACCCATTCTGTAAAATAACGAACAGCATAAGCAAACTAGGCTATTGATCCAAAATGAGTGCCTTAGAGAAGGTAGACTAAATCATTCCTACATAATACTCTTTATAATATTAATATTATATTAATATACACCAATATATTATAATATATCAATTAATATATTAATATGATATTAATATTAATATAATATACTTAAAATGAGAAAAGTATGGTCTGTAAAATCACAGCAGGTAAGGTTGGGCCAGTCCAGCTTAGATTTCTAAAACCAGATTTGACTGCCCAACCCCTCCACAAATGACCCTGGGGTTCAGAGCCAGGAGAAAGCTTGAACACTCTTTTTTGAGTGTGATGCTGCTCACCATCACCACCCTGTTTCTGCATCAAAACAAAACAACAACAAAACATATATCCTAATATCCACTCTTCCTCTCAGTTTAATGTATTCCCATTTGTTTATCTTTGCATGTAATTGCTTAGACAGTGGTGTTTCCTCCTTGAAGATTCCTTTAGTCTCAATGTAACGAATTGCTTTGCCTACCTTTTCCTAGATTACCTTTTAGTTTTAAGTGTGATATAAACATCATTAAACCATTTTATTTGACCATTATTCATGGTGTTTAGAGAGGTCTGGGATTGCTTTTTGTTTTTTATGTGGCTAACCACTTGTCCAAACACCACTTATTTAAGAGGCTTTCCTTGTTCTACTTTGTGTTTCTTGGCTCTTTATCAAAGATTAATTGATTTTATGCCTGAGGGGTCTTTTTTTTTAAAGAGTATTCAAGTCTATTCCATTGATCTGAAAGTCTATTTATTCCAATACCATGCTGTTTTAGTGATATTGCTTTGTAGTATGATTTAAAGTTGGGGAAAATGATGGCCCCCATCTTTTTTCCTCAGGGGTTGCCTTAGTTATTGTAGGTGTTTATTGTTCCAAATGAATTTTAGGAAAGTTTGGTTCACTTCTTTGACAAATGTCATGAGTTTTCTTACAGGGATTACATTAAATCTGTACAATACTTTGGGGATTATTGCCATTTTAATGATGTTTATTCTCTCAATCCGTGAACAAAGTATATGTCTCCATTTCCTTATATACTCTTTTATTTTTGAAGCAGTATTTTGTACTATTTCTTTATATAGCTTTTTCACCTCTTTAATTTGACTTCAAGGTTCTTGAGTTTCTGGATTATTATTGTGAATGGGATTATTTTTAATGTCTTTTTTTATCCTTATTTGTATATAATAAAGTCATGGATTTTTACATGTTAGTTTTGTAGCCTGCCACTTTGCTATACAAATCCATTGTTTCTAGAAGCAATTTGGTAGTCTTTAGAATTTTCTAAATATAGTATCATGTAATCTGCAGTGAGAACTTGACTTCTTTTTCTATCTGTATGCCCTTGATATTTAGTTCTTGCCTAATTTCTATGGGAAGTATAACCAGTACTATGTTGAATAGCAGTGGCAAGAGGGACCAGCCTTGTCTTGTGCCAGATTTTGGAGAAAAGGTTTTTCGTTTTTCTCCATTAAGTCTAATAGTTGCAATGGGCTTATGGCTAATGGCCTTGACTATATTGATATAAGTATCTTCCATTTCCATCTTGTTGAGAGTTTTTATCACTAATAAGTGTTGGACCTTATCAAATGCATTCTCTGTATCTTTTGATATGATTATATGATTTTTATTTTCCCTTTTTTGATATGGTGTGTTATGTTGATTGACTTTTATATGTTAACCCACCCTTGAATCTCTAAAATGAATCCTGATTGTCATGGTGTATGACACATCTTGGTAAGACATTGGATCCTATTTGCTAGAATTTTGTTGAGAATATTTGCATCTGTTTTCATCAAGGATATTGATATATATCTTCCCTTATGAGTGGACGTTCTTACAAGTAAATACCTTAATTTAAGAAATGAATTAGGAGTCTAAGGAGATGATTATATGCTAAAACTGTTCAACAGTATGGTAAGCTCATTTTTATAGGGTCCTACACCTTTTGTTTTAACAATTGCAAGTACTGAGAATGATTTCTTGGGTTGAATTTTGTAAGTAACTTTTTCTTTCAAGATTCCAAATCATTTTATAACATAGCTATAGTAATTAATGTAAGTATTCAGCATAGAAAAAATCAAATTAATCTATAAAACAGAATTGGGACCTAAATCTCAGACTCAAAACTACATTCAATAAACCATCTGGGACAACTGGATAGCCATATGGCGAGTGAGCATTTACACTTTTCTCACATTGAGCACACCAGTGGAAGACTTAAATCTAGAAATAAAATGTTACACTTTTAGAAATATATGCAAAGCAAATTCTTGGGATTCCATTCAGAAAAGACTTTCTCAATAAAATTAGGAAATTTTACATTAAACCTATGAAAGCATTCAAACTCATTAAAACAAAATTATTATTTTATTACAAAGATCTCATTTTAGTATAATAAGTGTCAAAAAGGTCAATAGTGGAAAAAAAAGATAATGGTCTCAAGAAGAGGTGGAGGGAATGGCAAACAGATTGATATTTTAAATCTGAGGAAACTCAAATTACCTGAAAATAGTAAAATGTTCCCCTAGTTAGTTACCAGAGAGAAAAATAAATGCCATTAGACACCAGCTAATTGGAAAATTAAGTGTTTTTCAGTCCTGTGAAGCAGCATGACATAGTTAAAATGGACTGGAATGCAAATTACAATTATTTAGCATTGTTCAGTATGTGAGGTGCACTAAATATATCTATGAGCAATATCACACTTGATCTTCTAACTAGTGAAACTAGTTCATCTTCAGAAAGACACATGTTCCTGAATGTTCATAACAATTTCTTCTAACAATAAAATTCTTGACAACATTGAAATACTTGTTAATAGGAGACCATACAACTAACTTCAAGGCAGCAGAACCACAGCTAGGCCATAGGTAGGGATGTTATTAAGTTATTTCGGTGATATACAAATAGAGACTGGCAATAGTAACCTGTTTCTGAAACTAAAGTAATGAGCATGTATTTTTTTTCTCTAAGCTTCATGCCATGTTCATGATGGATACAGGAAGTATTAGAATTAAAAGGCAGAGCATTGAAGTCAAGTTCAGTAATTCTCTTTTGCTTCTAGTGAAAGCCCAGTTCAAGAATGCAACTCAGCCAGTATTTTCCCCTCTGGTATTTTTCTCTCTCAAATCTGATTCTTAAGGTCCAGGCCAATTCTTATATACACTATTAATTTTTCACAATGTTTATACGACCACTTCACAGGCATTAGAAAGCATAAAATAGGCCAAGATATGTCTTGGCTTAGTGATTTTTGGCTGGACATACCAAGTCACCTTAGAAAAGCATATCAATGATGTGGGGAATACTTTAGCTAATAGAATTTGGAAATACTGGTTTTCTCCCTGTCTCCATTTTGCTCCGAAAGTCTCTCTGCTTTGAAAGTTTTTACACCCTTTCCCTAAACGAGAAAAAAAATGTGAAGTCGGCCTTTAATTAATCTAGATTTAACACCACTGCAGAGAATCTTCATACCCACCAGTACATGTCTAGATCAGAAAGAAAACAAGAAAACTGGACAGTGCTCATGCTGTCTTATATGGCTGACACATAACGGAAACCTGTCTGCTGCTTTCTTTGCCTCAAATATTCCAGAAAAAGTTTGTACTGAGGTCCTTTGCCAACAAGCTGATAGACGCTCTGAAATTTCAGTTTCTTTTGTGGAAATGCAAAGATATACCATAATGAAACACAAAACAAAAATCATCCATGTTTACTTTTACTTCAAGGTACTCCTTTGTGCCTAAGACAAAACATGCATGCATATATGATTACTTGTATGTACATGTACACATGTGTACAGTCATTCACTAGAAAGAAATTTTTAAGTCTTTAAAAATACTCTATGATAAGTAAGAAAAGTTTTTCTGAGCCAAGAAAAAAAGGGAAAAGAGTGCAACTTTTAAAGGCGGACTCATAGGACAGCCAATATGTTCAGTGCCATGTAGTGTATATCCTGGAAAAACTCTTGATCCCTGGTCCCCCTGAAAAGTCTAACTATTATTTGGGGGAGGGGGTTGAGGAGAGTTTGAAAACATTCAACTTAAGGTTTACTATTGTTTCTGTACTCTGGAATCTCTTCTAACTGACACAGGTGACCATAGGGAGTGCTAACAGAATCGATACCCAATCTACAACAAGCTAGACACAGAGGGAATCACTTATACTAGCAGCCTGGGGAGCAAAGGAGGGTATGGGATGCATGCTGGGAACAGAGGTGGAGGGAGGACAACATTGGTGGTGGGAATGGCCCTGACTCAATGTCACTATGTACCTAAAACATTACTGTGAAAGATTTGTTTTCTTTTTTTTATTTAAACACCTTGGATTACAAATATGATTGTAGTTGGTTTTCAGTCATGTGCAGAACACCCTCCTTCACCGGTGTAACATTCCCATCACCGATGTTTTAAATCTCCCTCCTCCCCACCCCATCCCAACCTGTACTACTATGAAATATTTCTAATCCACTTTGGTCAAAATAAAAATTATTTTAAAAAATAATGTCTGGATTATAATAGGTACAATTTTATTTGATGCTAACGGTAAAGAAGCCTCTGAATTTATACTGGTTACATTTTATTTAACTGAATGGAACACTTTCTATATGATATTTATTTATGTCAATATATTTATCCTAGGTAACCCATAGTTATGCAATCAGTAATCACCTCCCAAATTAGAGCTACTTTATAAACAGTGCATCTTCAATGCTTGAGAGATGGTTATCCTCCAACATCATTCATGATGTCCCCTTAAAAATCTGACAAGTTGGGACTATAAAGAGAGACATTGGGGCTGGACAACCAACATGCCCAAAGCCTGTAGTTGGTCTTTTGACAGTATGCTTCATGAATGGGGACATCCTATATTTCTTAGGCCAATCGAATTTTCTTTCTAATTTCCCTGATGTTTGATATGCCTATGCAAAATAAAAATGACACACCTGCCCCTCCGTGCCCCCACTTCTTCTTATTTTAATTTTACTTATATTCTAGATAGGAGTTTCTGCTTTTCCATAAAACCATAGAACTTGAATCACTTTGTTCTGTCTCATATTTTTGTGTCTTTTTACAAATTGAGAAAAGAAGGTCCAGGGGCCAAATGGTCTCAGAAACTGAGTGGAAAAAAAAAAAAGGTCAGATCTAAATACCCAAGCCAAAGTCAATGGCAACAGAATCAAGAGACCCAAACTATAAAAAGCTAAACACAAAATGGACCTGTTACAATAATAGTCCAGGGGACCAGGAGTGGAGGCTTGAGATGCATTCGAGGAACTATGGTGGAGGGAGACCAACACTGAAGGTGGGAATGGCCCTAATTCACTGTCACTATATACCTGAAATACAACTATGTAAGACTTGTAATTCACAATGGCCTCAATAAAAAAAAATTTAAATCTGACAAGTTTTTGCCAAGACAAATCTAATCAAGTCCACTTCTCAAATATTAAAACTGCAATTGTGGTTCTTGATTTTGGACATTTATTTTTTTTAAACATTTTTTCTTTAATATTAATTTCTTTATTTAAGCACCATGGTTACAAACAATTTTTGATGATTGTGGCAGAGCCAACATTATAATTTTTAATTTGAGTTTCAATGGTTTATGCTGTGATAGGTCTTTGAATTGTTCACTAGCTAATGGAACCCAGGTGTACATATGCTTTAGGATTCATGCTGAGTTGATTTGGACAGCATTGTGGGAGAGTCAACATGGAGCAGTGTTCTTTACATCATCACAGAGATAGAAATTAAGTTGGCTGCCTGTTAGTATTAAACTATGTTAATCAGAGAACTGTATATTTCCATAATCTTTCAAATCTATAAGCACATTATCAGTAGGTACTTTCTCTAAATTATTGTTCCTGACACCCTGAGTAGAAGAGGTACACATGAATGTCTTTCAACATCCTACAAGTCTATAAATCTTGATGTCAGCTCCCTCTTTAAGCAGTTTGATTGGAGGGTCAGATCATTCACAGAAAATAACTGCCAGAGACTGCCAGAGACCAAACCCTGATATGGAATTCTGCAGGACAAGCTACTTTGTGTGGCCTGAATAAGTAACCTAGGCATTAGCTATTAACTAACCCAAGAGCTCAAAGAAATACTGCAGCATCCTATCAGCCACACATTCCAGGAAGCTTGAAGCTATCTTAGGGTGAAAATGGTTCCTGTGTAAAGATAGCATGTAAAGTTTACTCACAGGATGCTCCCTGTAGAGACTGTCTGTAATGCTGGCTGTTCCATTTTGCTTCCTCTCCAACCCCTGTTTAACCGTGCTTAAAAGAGCCTGTACCAATCAATAAAGCGAGACCTTGATAAGGCACTTTACTTTGTCTCCGTCTCTTCTTTCCCCCCATTCTCTTTTCCAGTCTGGGTCCCCTCTATACCCGCGCAATAACAGAGTCCGGCAGGATGGGACAGATAACTATTTTGACATCATCTTCATGATTTGTGCCTCATTAATTTTGAAATAAACCTTAGCCTGAAATTATGAGTGTGTAATTTCTGGTTTCTTGATTTTTTTCATTTTTGCCCCCTATTTCACCAAAACACACTAGGGAAAATTTAGGTGAAAATCAGACATAATGGAAAGTTATTTCACATTTTCTTATGATTATCCTTTTAAACTATATAAAGTTGATTAAGTTCCTCTTTCATGGTTAATAAATAAAATCTTGTAGGACACATGCCTTGAAGTTTACAAAAACTCAGTTCAGATGCTTTAGAAGTAAGAAATATACCCCCCAACAGAGGAATTTTCTGGACTAATTGGGCTGGTTTTTCTCTAAGAAAAAATTTTCAATGACCTCCAGTTTATAATTAAATGTCAAACATGCCACACTTTAAAAATAATAAATGTCACTAGGACTAAATTAAAAAAATCAATACTCTCTCAAGCCACTTCCCTCTTTCTTGCCCTAACTTACAAGTCATAAACACTAGTAGTTTTATAAAAGCCTTATAATTGGTAGAAATATTGCTAATATCCTTACACACCTTCACTCTCCTTTGATGAGTTCTCTGAGTAGTAAAACATACAACCAATTTATGCTCATTCAGCTCTAACTTCTGTTATAATATATGATTTCTGTTTTATTTGGGGATACTCAATTTTATAATAAAATAAAAAATAAATAAGGAAAACCAATCATTTCTAATAGCAAATAATTATAAAAGATTCTGATAATTTATATTGAGTAAGTTTGACTGCTAAATACATATAGGAAAGAATGGAAGATAAAAGTCATAAAGTTTTCATGAGTTAAAACATTGATTACTCAAGAATGACAGCCATTGCCATTCTAGTTCATTGTATCCCTCACTCAATATATATAGATAAACATCATGATTATATTGTAAGTTATTGCATTATATTGCAATCCAATGCACTGGCACTACCAATTCCCAGAAATAGTCTTTCACTGTCAAAGTCAGAGTTCCTTAAATTCTGACTTCCCAACATTAATTTTCATCATCACATTAGAAAGAAAAGGAAGTTTCTGCAGATATTCAAACAGAAAATTTATGAGTGGGGTCTTTCAAGTCTTCTGGAAGTATTGGGAAAAACATTTTCATAATATTTGCAATAGTCATTTGGAAGTGACTCAAAGTAATTTACACATGCCAGACGTAACATGCTACATTCTGGATTATGGGATTTTTCGGTAATATTTTTGTCCCAAAATCTTACATAAGTGAAGGGCATGTAGAACTGAGTCTTATTTTTATGCTAGCCAAGAAAGTAGGCTTGGGAATGGGTGGGAATCTAGGAACAATTGTGAAGGGAATTTCGCATTGGTGGTGGGATTGGTCTTGGAATAAGTAATAATATAATACATGGCCTTTAAATAAAGTTATTTTAAAAAATTCAAGTCATATCATATCCATTGATATATCTTCAGTTAACCTAAGTGTCAATCAAAGTCTTGAGTCTTTCAAAACAACTCACTTTTATTTTTTAATGCAGTTTTTTATTTTTATTAATCTTATGTAATTTATCATGCTATTAATGATCTTTTATGCACATAATTCCAACATCATAGTCATCACCAGTATGCCCTCTTTTTTTTCTAAGAACCTCAATCTTACCTCTCCCCCAACTTCCTATCTCACCTAGATGTAATTAATACAACTCCCCAATAATACAACCCTCCTCTATGGCTGTGTGCAGACACCAATCTGACCAAAATTCTAGATATACCGGTATTTGGGCTAGACATTTTTTGAGTAAGTGTGAGCACCCTCCCCTCCAACATCTTATACTTCAAGAATCTCTGGCAGCCAAAAATACACCCCATAAAATCCATACTAGCAGCAATTGTGTTTGGAATTCCTATAGTATGTGGGAACCATGCAACAACTCCATTTTTTTCATCTTTATTTAAGCGCCATGATTACAAGCATGATTGTAGTTGGTTTCAGTCATAAACAGAACACCCCTCTTCACCTATGCAGCATTCCCACCATCAATGCCACCCTCTCCCATCCCCATAGGAACATAACCATTTAGAAATCAGTGTTTATCTAAAGCCTAATGTTTGAAAGCAGATGAATTAGCAGAATGCTCAACTAGCAACAAGAGTTTACTAAACTTTCTGACAGTGATATAATGACCATTTGGAAATATAATAATTTTCACAAATGTACTCACTGGTATATTCTTTTTTATCTTCATTTTTTTCTTTTCTTTTTTTAATAATTCTCTCTCATGTAGCTGTAAAAAATGTATTCTTATCAACTATATCAACTATTTGATACATTCTCCTTAAAGTAAATTAAATTAAAAATGATTCTGGCAAAAAATGATACTGATTTTGGTTTTGGTTTCATATAAATGGCCATTATTTTGATTAAAGTTTTTTTTTACTATGAATAGATGTTGTATCATGTCAGGATCTTTCTCTGCATTGATTGATATGACCACATTGTTATTATCTTTTTTTTATCAATGTTCTATGTTACATTAATTGAGTTACAGATGGTAAGTCATGTTTGCATCCCTGGGATGAATCCCACTTGACTAGGATGTATGGTTTTTTGAAATGTTGCTAGATTTAGTTAGCTAAGATTTTATTAAGAATATTATTATCTATAATCATCAGCAATAATGCTCTGAAATTTTATTTTCTAGAAATGTCTCTATTTTCTTTGGGTATTACAAACACTACAAAAAGTGTTTGAAAATTTTACTGTATCTTCTTGTTTTCAAAAGGTTAAGGAATAAAGGCTCTGTTGTAAGTTCTTCCCTTTTTTTTTGTAAATTCTTCCTTTTTTATTTCTGATTTGATTTATTTAAATTGTTTACCTAATGGACTATCTAAATATTTATCTTTCATGTTTATTCTTTTAAAGGATCTATGGTTCATTTCTTTGATTCTTTGAATTGCTTTTATTTTATTTTTATGTTGATGATTTCTGATCTCATTTTTACCATTTCTTTCCTATACTTTAGATCTGGTTTATTTGTTTTTTGTTTGTTTGTTTGTTTGTTTGTTTCAGATTTTCGAGCTGTGTGTTTGATTGTTGTTTGGGGGCTTTTTTTTCTTTCTTATGTAGCCTGCATTGCTTTGAGTTTCCACCATGGAACTTTTTCTGTATCCCATAGATTCTGATAACTTGCATCTTTATTGTTACTGGTTTCAAATAATCTTTTTTACTTATTTCTTAATTTCTTCTTGATCCACTTACTGTTTTAGTGTTTTCCAACTTTTGGAAGTTTGATTTATCTTCTTTCTGTGGTTAATATCTACTTTCATAGAATTATGGTCTGACAAGTTACTTTGTAGAATTTCTATATCTATAAATTTATATATATATATGTATATATATATTTGAGATATGTCTTAATATGTGATATTTCCTGGACAATGTTCCATGTACACTAGAGAATAATTTTATTTTTGGAAATAAAGAAAACTGAATATTTCCAACAATCTCAGTTCTTTTCATTCCTAATTTAGGCTTATTGCCTTTTTAATAGTGTTCTACCCTGGATGATCTGTCTAGTGCTAAAAGTGGAGTGTGGAAAATCCCCCATTAGATTTTATTAACATAAGTTACAAATTTTTGTACTCCTTCCTTTGGTGCATAAATATTGGTGATAGTAATTCTTGATCTATTTTTCCACTAGCCAATAGAGAGTAACTACCACTCCTAATTGCCTTCTTTATATTGAATGATATCTGGTCTGATAAAATTATGTCTGTCCCAAATTTCTATTTTTCCCATTACTTGCATAATTATTTTCCATCCTTTTCCTCTAAATCTATATTTATCCTATAATTTATGTGTTTTATTTTTCCTTTTTTAAATTATTAATTTATTTAAAATAATTTTAAAATCACAAACATGTTTGCAGTTGGGCCTCAGTCATAAAAAAGAACAGCACCTTCACCTGTGCAACATTCCCACCACCAATGCCCCCCTCTCTCTCCTCCTGCACCCCCTACCTGTATTAGAGACAGATATTAAACTTCTCTCACTTATTAGCATTGTTATAATAGTTCTTAATGTAGTTATTTCTCTAACTGCAGTAACCTAAGCTTCATATCATGAGCCAGTCCTTTCAGCCCTCATCTCTATTGTCTCTGGGTATTATTATAGTAGTGTCTTTTATTTTTCTTAAAACCCATAAATGAGTGAGACTATTCTATGTCTATCTCTCTCCCTTTGACTTATTTCACTTAGCATAATAGTTTCCATGTCTATCCATGCATAAGAAAATTTTATTACTTCAACTCTCTGACTGCTGCATAGTATTCCATTTTATATATATATATATATATATATATATATATATATATATATATGTGTGTGTGTGTGTGTGTGTGTGTGTGTGTGTGTGTGTGTGTGTGTGTGTGTAGCACAGTTTCTTTAGCCACTCATCTGTTGTCAGGCATCTGTGTTGTTTCCAGATTCTGGCTATTGTAAATATCACTACAATGAATATAGGTGTGCAGAAGACATTTTGTATTGTGTTTGTGTGTGTGTGTGTGTGTTCCTAGAATATATCCTTATAACTGGTATAGCTGGATCATAAGGGAGCTCAATGTCCAGGTTTTTTTGAGGAATCTCCATATAGTTTACCATAAAGGCTGGACTAAATGGCATTTCCATAAACAGTGAATGAGAATTTCTTTCTTCCCATATCCCCACCAGCACTCATTGTTCGTATTCTTTGTGATGTATGCCGATCTCTGAGACATAGGATGGTACCTTGTTGTTGTTTTTATTTGCATTCACCTTATTATTAGTGATGTGGAACATTTTTTTCATATGTCTTTTGGCCACTTGCAGTTCTTCTTTGAGAAATTGTCTATTTATTTTATCTTTCCATTTTTTGAAGAGATTAGATGTTTTTTTACTTGTTAAGTTCTGTCAGTATCTTGGTTGAATTGTACTATAATGATTACTTTTATCTATAGTCACTGCATGGAGCCATTGACGAAAGCTCTTCTGCAGGTGTCTTGCATCTTGGCATCTCTAGTGGGGAAAAATCCTTCACGAGAGGAAAACAGGTAACACGGGTGGCCAAATATAAAATGTGAAATAATAAAACCACACACAGAGTATGTGAGGTCAACACATCTTCTGGCAGGAGTGCAACAAGTTTAATCTTTAAGCAAGGGGCTTTATATGGGGCAAGCCAGTCATAGGTATAGAGAAGAATGTTTACAATCACAAAATAAAGTTTAACCATAAAATATACTTACCCTATGGGTGTGAGCATTCTGAGTTACAAAAGAGAAGATCATAACTCAAGGCAGCTCTTTGCAAAATAAGAGATAAGTAGGAACGTGGTCTTCACAGAGCTGGGCTCTATTGTTTTAGAGGTCAAATAAAGGGAGGAGCCAAATACCCTAAGGTGTGACTCAAATTTTCTGAGAGAAGTCAATAGCCCAAGATTTGTGTTCTGGCTATGCCCTAAATTACCAGAAACTGAAGCTGCAAGGACATATTTGAAAAAGAGAAAAAAAAATGTCTTTGCTTTTAGGTGTTAAATATTATCCAGAAAAGGGGTTCTCTTAGTAATCTTTGGTGCTGAAATTTCTGAGACAAATTATTTGATAGAGGCCATAATTTTGCCTGAGATTTTACAAAGTAGAGATAGCCAAATAATGACAGAAAATGTGATACCAAGTATGAATTTATCTCTTGGGGAATTCCCCAACTATCCACGCAGGGAAAAAAACATCCACAGAGGGCTTTTGAGGAATTCCGTGGCTGTTATTTCAGCTCTCTACACCAGGAAAATCTAGGGGTACATCTGGTGTGCTGAGTTCCCCCAAAGTGGAGATGTTTATGCATGTCCGGGCAAAGTTCCTCATTGATGATGCTTGAGCTATATTTAAACTCAGTGACTTTCTAGGGCAAATGTACCTGTCTTTTAGAGCCTATAAATTTCTTTATTTCTTCCTTGTTTTATGGGAGCTGTGATTTGAATTTAGATTCTCAATTTTCTAAGATCTGAACTGCTTTATATTTCAATAAACTAGTATTATTTATAATTATTCATCTAACAATGTTAGTGCCCTATCATGCTATTTCAGACTTAATTCAGGTGAATAACTAATGATCCCATTTCATAGTGGGTAATCATAGAGGTATTTAGGTAATACTTTAATACCTGTAACATTTAGTGTAATTGGAGGTAGAAGGGGTAAAATAGACAAGTAGTTGCATTAGAGTAAGTGTAATTGTGGGCTTGATAGGTGGGTAGTGATGTGAAGACTTTCTAGTGCAGGGGAGCCAGTGAAATGTGGCACATAGCATAGGAGCAGTGAGTCAGAGACTTTGTCACCTATATGACAAAAGAGGCCAGCTCCAATATTTGTTTGGTTAGGGTCTTACAGGTTTTGAGAGACAGTCAATGGTGAGGGGGGCTTCCCACTGCAGTGCAAGGAAGCAAAGGAGAAATAGCACACAGAGAAAGGGCAGTGAAGTGGGCCTCCTGTACTTTCTTTTTGTGGGTCTGGAATTTGAAAAGAACTAGATGGGAGGTTCCTGGTTAGATCTTTTCTGGTTATAGTTAGTCTAGCTAGAAGTTAAAAATATTGGAAGGTCTTGGCTGCTACAGAAGTTGATGTCCACTTGGATAGCTCTCACTGTTCATATAGCTATAGTAGTGTCATGAGACTTCTCAATACTGAATGATTTTTTTACTCCATATTACTATGCTGCCATCTATAATTATTAATACTTAAATGGAATCACACAAGTGTTCTAACAACAGGTGAAAGCTGAATCATGTATTAATGACTTACTTTTGGAAGTTAAACAGCATCCCTTCTGATGTATCCTAATGACAGAAATCATGCCCCAAATCCTCCCAATTCTAGAAAACCAGAACATAGACACTTTGATTCTATTTGATATTGTCAAAGTTACATTGGAGAAATCACACGAGCAATGCGAATGATGATAGTATTCATGTTTGCAAACATGTTTTCACATACATTCTATGGTTAACATCTTCCCTTTGTCTGTTAGATTCATTTAGTGAAACCAGTTGATAAGATACATTTCCTTTTTGGGTTAATGGTTATCCTCCTTAGAAGACCCTATCCTTTTATGCACACCTTCATTACTTACTAACATATTTGGAATGGTGGAGAACCATGTGGATTTTTATAGCAGCAATCATGTTATGTTATCTTATTTAAGATTGAAGCCTTCTATTATTCCTTCTCTTTAGTGTTATTGCTTATTTCTTTAGTTTACATAAATATTTTCAATGATAAAGTTAAAGTTTAAAATATCCCTAATTTATATAGATTAGTTCTCCTGATCTTCATCTCTATTTTATTTGGGTATATAATTTACTATTTATGAAAAAATAATAGCTGGAAATTATCATCTGTACAAAAACTTGGTGCTGAAAGGATGTACAATGGTATGCTTGATAGCACTTAATAATACTGCAAAATACAGTGCCTAAAAGAAAAAAGAAAGAGAAAAAAATGTTTGCTATAGAGGCTGGTTTGGTGAGGGGGAAATGTAAGGGAATCTGGGAACATTTGAGTGGAAACTGCACTGGTTGAAGGGGTGAGTTTTAGAACATTGGCTGAAACTCAATATAAACTAATTTGTAACAGTGCATCTCACAGTGATTTAATTAAAAATTTATTAATAAAATTAAAATATCTGGTGTCCAAACTCAGAATAGAGTAAGCCATATTAAGCTGTTTCTGCCAGTGTTTTTTAATTCTCCTTTATGAACTAATTGAAGAGCAGTTAGAAGCTTAAAACACTGCTTTGACAACTATGAAACAAATTAATAATGTTGAGATTATACTTACGTCCACTTTTTTTGTTCATCCATTACACATATTTGTCTTACTTGAGTCTACAGGTTTCTATGACTGTTCAAATCTTCTGTATTTAGCCATTGCATGCTCTAGAAATTGTCTTTCTGAATTATTCAGGGTTCCTAATAATTCCTTCCCAGTAAACTATTTTTCAGCCTCTCAGGGCTAATTAGCACTTTAATTTATAATTTATAACCAATAATAAAAGCTTAAACACTGACATTCACACTAATTATTCCAGAATATGAATATTAGATTGTCTTGATTCAATAACAGCTCTTGGTTTAGAGCTATCTTCTTTAATTCAAATTCTTAGAAAGCTAGAACATAAACCCAGCTGAAGAAAAATAAGTCAGAAGCTATAATTTAAATCCTATGTTTTTAAAAGTGAACATGAAAAAAATTGCTTGAATAAAATAAATAAGAACAGAAACTTTTACCCTGACCCTTATCCTGTATCTCCAGTATAATCTGTGGGTTATACAGCATATAAGAAGTACCAGAGAATTATCAGTCCCCAAGAGATATCATCTCACACTAGTGAGAATTACAGTATACCAAAATAGTGGTAAAAATCTGAGTTGATATATTTGAAAAAAAAATCTCATTCACTGTTGGTGAGAATGTTATTAGGTTTAATAACTGTGGAAAGCAGCATGGAGAGTTCTCAGAAAACTTAGAATTGAACTTCCATGTGACCCAACATTTCCACTTTGGAGCATCTACCTCCAGGACTCAATTTTTCAAAAGAACATATACACACACCATTAATTTTTGCAGCACTTAGTACAAAAGCTGAGGTCTGGAATAGACCTCAGTATCTAAACAAAAATGGATTTTAACGATGTGGCACATATATAAAATGGATCTTATGTAACTGCAAAGAATGATAAGATAAAATCAGTTTGCTACAAACTGAATTGAACTGGAAGATATCATATTGAGTAGAATAAGCCAGAAGAAGTTAAAACACAGGATGATCTCACTTATCTGTACAGCACAGAATAACTGGAAGAGGGAAGAGAGGGAAGGAAATGGAGTAAAAAGAGGGTGTCTAATAGCTGATGGCCTCAGCATCTAGGAAAGAGAAAACAGATAAGGAAAGAAATTGAAGAAGTGGAGAGTAAGATGAGAAAAGAAAGTAATGGGGGATTAGGGAGCAGAGGCCTCAGGTACATTGGTAATGTAAGGGACCAGTCTAGTTATATATCCAAACCACAGTGCTAACAACACTGAAAAGAAGAGACAAATTACAACAACCAAACTATAAAATGTAACTGTCAAGGCTGAAGGCTTGGGGTCTGGAATGGAACTTGACATTGGTGGAGGTAAATTAACACTGGTGTTGGGATTAGTGTTTGATGAACATATGTTTAAAACTCAATTATCAATAACTTTGTTTTTTAAAATATTTTTATTGTGACCAATGTGAATTACAAGTCTGTCACAGTTATATTTAAGGTACATAGTGACAGTGAATTAGGACCATTTCAACCACCAGTGTTGATCTCCCTCCACACCTGTTCACAGCATGCATCACATTCCAACTCTTTTGCCCCCTGGACTGCTAATGTAACAGGCCCCCTTTGTGTATAGCTTGTTGTAGATTGGGTGATCTTGATTCTATTGTTGACTTTGGGTGTATTGTTTAGGTCTGATCAATTTTTATTTCCACTCAAAGTTCATGTTCATACATTATTTGCTCCTAATACCACCCACTTTTATTTCTCTCAATTTTTGAGGCAGAACAAGATGATTCAAGCTCTGTGGTTCTGTTAGGGAAAAAAGCTGGGAGGAGCCTGTCTAGAAGCTATACAGATTTAAAAGAAGAAAGAAAAAGAAAAAAATAGCAAACCAAAACAAGCAATGACAAAAAACACAACAACTAAAAAAAAGCATCAAAACAACACCAAGAGGAAGAAAAGAAAGGGGAACTGATGTGCTGATGTGACAAGTTTATTTATTTATTTATTTATTTATTTAATTTATTTTTGCATAGGTACAGTAAGTGTTGGGGAAATTAGAAAGGGAATTCCCTTGGCTTAGGAGATGCAGGGTTTCTCCACCCTGGAAAAATACTGTCATGGGAACAGCTACAGGTTCCAGATATGCTCATTCTAAAACCCCAAGGTCTTTTTTATGGTGCCAGGAAAGGTGCCAGAAAAGTTCAGTGTGACTTTCAAAATCAGTCCTCTGTAATTAAAGATTCTGGTATTTATACAGGTCATAGGATGACATTTAGAATAGAATCTTTCTTTATGGTAAAGTTCTGCTTTATCATGGTTGTTGCAGTCATTCTTCTGTAAATAGTGATCTTGGTGTTTGCACAGATCCTAGTTTTGCGGTTAGTCAAGAGATTGCTAAGAGAGGTAAACCATATACAGATGGCGAATACATAAAACAATGTTTTATAAGTGCATCAGAAGAGTTATTCAGGGATTTTAAGAACAAAGAATAAATTCTAAAAAAAATTCAAGAGTTGCCATTGTCTGCTAAAGCAGTGAAGACCAGAACAGCCGAAATGTCTTCCAAATATAACCAACCAACAAATTGGTGATCTTAAAGTGGTTTCAGCTTTATCAATAGCAGTTGACGAGTCTTGTGACTTAAATGATACAGCTTAAGTTTCACTTTTTGTAAGATTTATGTCAGCTACAGGTCCTAAAGAAGAACTTTTAGGATTATTGACACTGAAAGGTCAAACACGTGGAGAGGATATAGCAAATGCTGTAATTGGTTGCATTAAAAATATAATGTTCCACTAGATAAAATCGTCTCAACTGCAAAAGACGGGGCAAAAAGTATGACCAGCATAAGAAATGGATTTATTGCTATAATAAAAGAAAAAACTAGTCACGAGATACTTACATACCATTGCATCATACATCAAGAAGCACTTTTTGCACAGACATTTCCAGAAGCAATGTGCAAAGTTATGGAATTGATGATTAAGATGATCAACTCCATTGTAGCTAAAGCTCTTCATCATTACCAGTTCAAAGATTTTTTAGTTGAAATAGAGAGTGAGTACGCAGATCTTCTTCTGCATAACCAGGTATGTTGGTTATCAAGAGGAAACGTTTTGAAATGTTTTGCTTCCTTATTATCAGAAATCAAAGCATTTTTTTTCAAGAAGGGTGTTCGCTATCCAGAATTAACAAACGATCAGTGGATTCAAAAATTGTATTTCATGGTGGATGTTACTTCACATCTAAATCAGCTTAATAATAAACTACAGAGAAAAGGAAACAGTTTTTTCGATGTTAGACATTATTTCATTTAAAAACAAATGATCTATTTTTGCTCAAGATTTTGACAGAGAAACTTTAATTCACTTTCCAAGCTTGTTGAAACATAGTCAAGAAAATAATTCTGATATTGACATTACCTATTTTTAAACAGTACTTTTAAATATGAGGGAAGCTTTTCTCAAGAGATTTCAGGATTTCAGAAACAGCAAAGCAATGTTGGCCTTTGTTAAAAAAAATCTCTGGATGTCACTGTAACGGAATTAAATTTTTCTCCCTTTAATATCAACATTGGCAACTTTGAAATGCATTTGCTGAATTTAAAAAACAAAGAAGTGTGGAGCTCGAAATTTGAACGTCTTTGTGCTAATTTAGGAAGATTGGACAAACTCAAATGTGAACTTAGTTCTCAGCACAAGTGGTCTGCTTTGAAAGACCTGGAGAAGGAAGATATGTTGATTTTTAACACCTGGAATAATATTCCTGACTCATATAATCAACTAAAAATGCTAGTGTTTGCTGTTCTTTCCTTGTTCAGGTCTACATATTTATGCGAACAATCATTTTCAAGTATGAATCTTATCAAAGTAAATTGAGAAATCGTCTCATCTTGAGAACTTGGAGTGGTGCCTAAAATTAAAAACAACATACAAACCTGACTTACTCAAACTATCCAAGGCCAATGTTCACATTAGTGTTTGTGACTTTGTCAGTCATTGTCAGGATGTAATTTTCTCTACATTGTAAGGCAAATTTTATAGAATTTGACATTATTGATAAATAATATCATTCTAAAGTTTTTGTTTTATTAGTTGTGTTATTTGTATCCTCCCAACCTATGTGGATACTTGCATGCAGAATATTCTCAATAAAAATTTATTGAAACTAAAATCAGTGTACCATCCTATGTACTTTTGGTTTTAAAAATGTGGTTCTTGGGGCCAGAGAGATACCATGGAGGTAAGGCGTTTGCCTCTCATGCAGAAGGTCAGTGGTTCGAATCCCGGCATCTCATATGGTCCCCTGAGCCTGCCAAGAGTGATTTCTGAGCACAGAGCCAGGAGTAACCCCTGAGCACTGCCAGGTGTAACCCCAAAAACAAAAAAATAAAGGGGGGGCAGAGAGATAGCACAGCGGTAAGGCATTTGCCTTGCATGCGAAAGGTCGCTGGTTCAAATCCTGGCATCCCATATGGTCCCCCTAGCCTGCCGGGGGAGATGTCTGAGCTTAGAGCCAGGAATAACCCCTGAGCATTTCTGGGTGTGACCCAAAAAACAAACCAAAAAAAAAAAAATGCGGCTCTCAAAATAAATTTCAATCGTGGTTTTGGCGAGATTTGGCTCAGTTGAAAAAAAAAGGTTGCCGACCACTGGGCTAGTGCACAAGTTTTGTGTGCTTAGTATCCTGGGTATGACCCCCCAAAAAGCAAATTTCTTTTTTGGTTTTTGGGCCACACCCAGTGATGCTCAGGGGTTACTCCTGGCTATGTGCTCAGAAGTCGCTCCTGGCTTGGGGGACCATATGGGACACCGGGGGATCAAACCGCAGTCCGTCCAAGGCTAGCGCAGGCAAGTCATGCACCTTACCTCTAGCGCCACCGCCCGGCCCCCCAAAAGCAAATATTTTATAAATACCCTATTATGAGTGGTTTGGAAATCTTCCATGTTGTTATACATAGAGATATGAAAATGAAAGGTCCTAAAATTCTATGTATTTTCCCCAGATTTGCCCTATTATCTCTCCAATAGAGCAGTTTCTTTTTTGTTTATTTTTAAAATAAATTGATAATCTGGTGATTATCAAAAATAATAGTAACTTTTATTTAGAAAGATGTGATGGGAGAGAAAGAGAAATTGTTTTTAAGAGAGACCATGGGAATGTCTCTCATTCTTCTCTCGCACTCTCTCTCTCCCTCTCTTCTGAAAGAATATATTAATAGCAACACAATAATAGTGGGAGATAACCTCAACACTGCCCTGTCACCCTTGATAGGTCAGCAAGAATATACTAGCTCTGAAAAGAGAAATTGAAGAAAGTGGCCATGAAGCAAAGCAAATGGATAGAGCTTCTCTGGCTCCACCCTTTGTGGGTAGGTGAGCTCACCTCTGCTCACCAATAATGAAGTGCCCCCAGGGAATGATGGGTGGGGAGAATCAAGGACCAGGACTCAGGAGAGCAGAGATGGTAGTCCAGAATGTCTTTCTGTTGTGTCTCAGAGCACACAGCAGCAATCAGTTCCACCCTTTGTTGTTGGGACAGCTCATCTCTGAAAAAGTGCCCTCAGAGAATGATGGGTGGAAAGGATCAAGGTCCAGGACACAGAATAGCAGAGAAGGTCTATAACTGCTTTTTAATCAATCACTTTATGATATACCTTATGCCTACTAGTGCAGGATGCACATGCATGTATATATATTTATGTTTATATGTAGCAAATTGTTTGTCTGTTATTAATATGCTTCTAAGAAATAACAGAATTTACTATCTTCTAACTAGCTTTCCACTCTGCTTCCATAATTTCTTATTTTGATCTATAAGCAGTTATCTGCAAAACATTTCAAGAAAATAATCACAATTTATTTTTTTCTAGTAACTATGTAGTAGTCCCTCAAATTTTGTACCAAAAGGACTTTTGCTCTATTTCCTAAATATTGCTTACATTTATATCTACCTATCACATCCATTTCCCACAATTTAACCCATCACTGACTTTTAACATTTTATTTTGTTGCATGTTACCATAATATAAGGTCCATTTTTACTATCTAACAATCTTCTAAAATTCTTATTTATATTTTTTTCTCTTTTATTTTCCATTCCTTTTGGGAAACCTACTGATCTACAACCTTGCACTTTGAAGAGTGATTGGGCTATCTGCTGCATCAATATCACCTAACAACTTGTGATAAATACAGACACTTGAACTCTAGGCCAGACCATTGATTCAGAATATTCACTTTAATGACATGAACCAAGTGGTTCTTATGAATGCTTGAGATTTAATATACTGAGACATTCCAATAATTAGCTTTCCTGAGGGATCTCTTTGATATGTTCTTCATATGTGTTGTATATAAATCTCTACTCTGTTTACTCTGAAGTTCTATATGAATCACTGGTTGATATAAGTTCTTGAGGAAAACAGTTATCTTGTCTTCATCTTTGTAATCCCACAGTCTAGCATAAAAATAATTTTCTTTCAGTCCATAAACAGCTAGTAAGGAACTATGATGAACTAGTTACAGAAGAAGATGATAAGGATGCCATCCGTAAGCAATGTTTTAGCCCCTAATTAGAGTCTAGGCATGAAGACAGCATTCATCAGAGAGAAGCAAAAACTTTAATGACAATCTTGCCAAGTGAAATCAGCTCTAATTTTAGAATGTGAAGGAGCAGATAAACATCTGTTGACTATGGATGTGCCCTGGTGCTCCATATGGACACAGCATATCTAGTCAACATCATAGTCACACATTTGAATATGAGATATAAAGCAATGATATGAGGTATATAGGTAATTACAGAACCTAATTGCCAAATAGAAGTTAACCTACAGAACTTTACCTTTGGGAGAAATTGTATGGCTATTAACCTGCTCTTAGACTCTTCTCAGAATTCTTTTCTGATTAATTCTAATTCTTTACTTAAATGATGACACTGTCAGAGAACTCACTACATCTATAACATATTCATGCATTTTTATGTTTACAGAAATAATCAAATTTATTAAAGCACAGGACACTCTGAAAGATGGATTGGGTTCAATATACAAATTGTAGGCAACTCTGCTATACCTAAATAGTCTGGTTTTTATACTACAAATTTAGGAAAGATTAGGTGAACATATCATTTTGGAGTGTAATTTTAGTTGGGGTTTTAATGGATGATTAGCAAATGTGAGTAATATAACCATGCAAAGTTAACATTCAATTTTCCATAATTCATACAGAAGGACCACAAGGGGAGGTGAAATCACAATGATACTCATATTATAATGAACTCTTACTCAGATGGGTGGAGTAAGAATACAACCTGAGCCATTCTGTTCATGCTCAGGGTTCAAAAGGCTATTAATCTTGATCATTTTCTAAATTATAAATTTATTTTAATTACCATGGTTTATGGTATTAATGATAGCTTAATGATAAGAATTGTTAATAATAAGGTTTTATACTTAAAAAAACATTACAATAATTCACCCTTCACCAGAGATCCTAATTATCTTCATCATTGTTTCAGTGCCCCCAATCTTATCTCTTTCCTTATCCACTTATCTCCTTATCCCCTTCCAGATAAACTTTCTTCTAAAGACCAGTCCTTCAGTTTCTGTTGCCTTTGAGCACTTGTTATTTTCCTATGTATTTTTTTTTTTATAAAACACACATTGGTTCATTCTGTATCTTCTCTTTTTTACTAACTTCACTTAGTATGATATTCTCCAGATCTACTGTTGTAACAGCAAATGGCATGGTTTTGTGTTTTCTTATAATCGAGTCATAATCTGTTGTGTATTGTACTATTGTTTCTTTATAATTACTTTATCCAGTCATCTGTTCTTAGACACTTGTGCTGTCCAGATTTAAATATTGTGAATAGTTACAATGAACATAAGAATGAACATACTTTTAGAATTTTGGGGTACTTGGAGAGCATGTCAATGTGTGAAATTGTGGCTCAAATGAAAGACAAATTTCTAGTTTTTTGAGAGAAACCATATTTTTTTCCAGTGTGTCTGAACTATTTGACATTTTGATTGACAGTTAATGAAAATCTCTTCTCTCCATATTCATACCAAAACTAATTGTTTTGTTCTTGATGATATGTTACAATCTAACTGGTGTTTTTTAACTTGCATTTCTCTGGAGATAAGTGATGTAGAACATTTTTTCATACATCTTTTAGATGTCTGTATGCCTTCTTTGTGGAAATTTCTGAACATAAGTTCCCACATTATTTCAGGGGATTTCTTAGGCTTTTTGTCTTTTTAAGCTCAAAAAGTATTTTATGTAATTTGGGTTTTTAACCGTTTGTCATATTAGAGGTTTATATTTCTACCAATATTTTGGGGGCATTTTAGTCTTGTAATTATTATTTTTTAATGTTTCTGTTTTGGTCTGCTCATTTTTTCCCCTTTATTTAAACATCTTGATTACATAAATGATTGTGATTAGGTTTCAGCCATGTAAAGTACACACCCTTCACCAGTGCAACATTCCCACCACCAATGTCCCAAATCTCCCTCCATCCCACCCCATCCCCACTGTACTCCAGACAGGCTTTCCATTTCCCCCATTCATTCACACGATTATGGTAGTTCTCTGTGTAGTTATTTCTATAACTGCACTCCCCACTCTTTGTGGTGAGCTTCATGAAGTGAGCTGGAAGTTCCAGCCTCCTCTCATTGTCTCTGAGGATTGTTGCAAATATGACTTTTATTTTTCTTAAAACGCATATATGAGTGAGACTATTCTGCATCTCTCTCTCTCTCCCTCTGACTTACTTCACTCAGCATGATAAATTCCATGTATATCCATGTATAGGAAAATTTTATGACTTCATCTCTCCTGACGGCTGCATAATATTTCATTGTGTATATGTACCACATTTTCTTTAGCCATTCGTCTGTTGAAGGGCATCTTGGTTGTTTCCAGAGCCTGCCTATTGTGAATAGTGCTCAATAAATATAGGTGTGAGGAAGGGTTTTATGTATTGTATTCTTGTGTTCTTAGGGCATATCCCTAGGAGTGGAATAGCTGGGTCGAATGGGAGCTCAATTTCCAGATTTTGGAGGAATCTCATACCACTTTCCATAAAGGTTGGACTAGACAGCATTCCCACCAGCAGTGGATAAGAGTTCCTTTCTCTCCACATCCCCACCAGCACTGATTGTTCTCATTCTTTGTGATGTATGCCAATCTTTGTGGTGTGAGATGTTATCTCATCATTGTTTTTGATTTGCATCTCCCTGATGATTAGTGATGAGGAGCATTTTTTCATGTGCCTTTTGGCCATTTGTATTTCTTTTTTATCAAAGCCTCTGTTAATTTCTTCTCCCCATTTTTTGATGGGATTAGATGTTTTTTTCTTGTAAAGTTCTGTCAGTGCCCTGTACATTTTGGATATTAGCCCCTTAACTGATGGGTGTTGGGTAAATAGTTTCTCCCACTCAGTGGGTGGCTCTTGTATCCTGGGCACTATTTCTTTTGAGGTGAAGAAGCTTCTCAGTTTAATGTATTCCCATCTATTTATCTCTGCTTCCATTTGTTTGGAAAGTTCAGTTTCCTCCTTGAAGATGCCTTTAATCTCAATGTCATGGAGTGTTTTACCTACGTGTTTTTCTATATACCTTATGGTATCAGGTCTGATATCGAGGTCTTTAATCCATTTGCATTTTACCTTCATACATGATGTTAACAGGGAATCTATGTTCACTATTTTGCAAGTGGCTAACTAGTTCTGCTAGCATCATTTGTTGAAGAGGTTTTTCTTGCTCCACTTAGGATTTCTTGCTCCTTTGTCAATAATTAGGTAATTGTATGTCTGGGAAATATTGTCTGAGAACTCAAGCTATTCCACTGATCTGAGGGTCTGTCTTTATTCCAATACCATGCTGTTTTGATAACTATTGCTTTGTAGTACAGTTTAAAGTTGGGGAAAGTAATGCCTCCCATTTTCTTTTCCCTAGGAGTGCTTTAGCTATTCGAGGGTGTTTATTGTTCCAGATGAACTTCATAAGTGTTTGATCCACTTCTTTGAAGAATGTCATGGGTGTTTTTAAGGAGATCGCGTTAAATCTGTATAATGCTTTGGGGGAGTATTGCCATTTTAATGATGCTAATCCTGCCAATCCATAAGCAGGGTATGTGTTCCCATTTCCGTGTGTCCTCTCTTATTTCTTGGAGCAGGGTTTTATAGTTTTCTTTGCATAGAACCTTCACATCTTTGGTCAACTTGACTCCAAGATATTTGAGTTTGTGAGGCACTAATGTGAATGGGATTGACTTCTTGACTTCCTTCTCTTCCCTATCATTATAGGTGTATAAAAAGGCCATTGATTTCTGTGTGTTAACTTTGTAGCCTGCCATCTTGCTATATGAGTCTATTGTTTCTAGAAGCTTTTTGGTAGAGTCTTTAGGGTTTTCTAAGTAGAGTATTGTGTTATCTGCAAACAATGAGAGCTTGAATTCTGCCTTTCTTTCTGGATTCCCTTGATATCTTTTCCTTGCCTGATCGCTATAGGAAGAACTTCCAGTACTATGTTGAAGAGTAGTGGTGAGAGTGGACAGCCTTGTCCTATACCAGAATTTAGAGGAAAGGCTTTTAGTTTTTCTCCTTGTGGATAATATTTGCCATTGGCTTGTGGTAGATGGCTTTAACTAGATTGAGAAAGGTTCCTTCCATTCCCATCTTGCTGAGAGTTTTTATCAAGAATGGGTGTTGGACCTTATCACATGCTTTCTCTGCATCTATTGAAATGATCATGTGATTTTTATTTTTCTTGTTGTTGATGTAGAGTATGATGTTGATAGATTTATGGATGTTAAACCATCCTTGCATTCCAGGGATGAAACCAACTTGGTCATAGTGTATGATCTTCTTGATGATGCATTGGATCCTATTTGCCAGGATTTTGTTGAAGATCTTTGCATCTGCATTCATCAGAGATGTTGGTCTGTAATTTTCTTTTTTGGCAGCATCTCTGTCTGGTTTTGGTATCAAGGTGATGTTCGCTTCCTAAAAGCTGTTTGGGAGTGTTCCAGTTTTTTCAATTTCATGAAAGAGTCTGGCTAGGATTGATAGTAGCTCCTCTTGAAAGACTTGAAAAAATTCATTAGAAAAACCATCTTTGCCTGGGCTATTCTTTTTGGGCAGATGTTTGATTACAGTTTCAATTTCCTCAGTAGTGATGGGGATGTTTAGATATGCTACATCCTCCTTACTTAAATGTGGAAGGTTATAAGTGTCCAAGAATTTTTCCATTTCTTCTAGGTTCTCATGGTTAGTAGCATAAAGTTTCTCAAAGTAGTCTCTGATTACCTTTTGTATCTCTGCAATATCTATCATGATCTCCCCCTTTTCATTTCTAATACAGGTTATAAGATTTCTCTCTCTTTCTTTGTGAATTTTGCCAATGGTCTATCAATTTTGTTTATTTTTTCAAAGAACCAACTTCTGCTTTCATTGATCTTTCGGATTGTTTTTTGGTTTTCCACTTCATTGAGATCTGCTTTCAGCTTTGTTATTTCCTTCTGTCTCCCTATTACTGGTTCCTTTTGTTGGTCATTTTCTAATTTTTTGAGCTGCGTCATTAAGTTATTCAGGTATGCCCCTTCTTCCTTCCTGATGTGTACTTATAGAGCTATAAATTTTCCTCTCAGGACCGCTTTTGCTGTGTCCCATAGATTCTGGCAGTTTGTGTCTTCATTATCATTTGTTTCCAGGAAAGTTTTTATTTCCTTTTGATTTCATCTCGAACCCACTGCTTTTTCAGTAGCAGGTGTTTAATTTCCAATTGTTAAAGTTTTTCTTTTGTGTGGTTTTGTAGTTCACATCTAATTTCAGAGCCTTGTGGTCAGCAAAGGTAGCCTGCAAGATTTCTATCCTCTTGATTTTATGGGGGTATATTTTATGTGTCAGCATGTAGTCTATCCTGGAGAATGACCCATGTACATTAGAGAAGAATGTGTATCCAGGTTTTTTGGGATGGAGTGTCCTATATATATATATATCTACTAGTCCTCTTTCTTCCATTACTCTTTTCAGGACTAGTATGTTTTTGTTGGGTTTCAGTCTGGTTGACCTATCAAGTGTTGATAGGGCTGTGTTGAGGTCTCCCACAATTATTGTGTTATTATTGATGTCTTCTTTCAGATTTGTCAGTAATTGTATTAGATAATTTGCTGGTCTCTCTTTGGGTGCATATATGATTAATAGTGTGATTTCTTCCTGTTGCACATATCCCTTGATTAGTACATAATGTCCATCTTCGTCCCTTACCGCTTTTCTGAGTATAAAGTTGGTGTCATCAGATATTAATATGGCCACCCCATCTTTTTTGAGGGTGTTGTTTGCTTGGATAATTTTCCTCCAGCCTTTGATTTTGAGTCTATGTTTGTTCTGACTATTCAGATGTGTTTCTTGTAGGCAGCAGAAGGTTGGATTCATCTTTTTGACCCATTTTGCCACTCTGTGTCTTTTAATTGATGAATTTAGTCCATTGACATTGAGGGAGATGATTGTCATAGGATTTAATGTCATCTTTGTAGATAAGTTTGCTCTGTTTGTTGGTCTCTCTTGTCTTAGAGTAGACCTGTCAGTTTTTCCTTTAAGGCTGGTTTATCATCTGTGAAGTTTCTGAGCTGTTGTTTATCCATGAAGCTATGTATCCTTCCTTCTAACCTGAATGTGCGTCAGGCTGGGTGCAGTATTCTTGGTGAGGCATTCATTTCATTCAGTCTTGTCACAATATCCCACCACTGTCTTCTGGCCTTGAGAGTTTCTTGTGACAATTCTGCTGTAAGTCTTAGGGATGTTCCTTTGAATGTAATTTCCCTTTTTGATCTGGCTGCTTTCAGTATTCTATCTTTATCTGTGAGATTTGTCATTTTAACGAGGATGTGTCTTGGGATGTTTTTCTTTGGGTCTCTTTTAGCTGGTACTCTTCAGGCATGCAGGATTTGATTGCATGTAGTCTTTAACTCTGGGAGTATCTCTTTGATGATGTCTTTGACAGTTGATTCTTCCTGGAGATCTCATACCTGGGTCTCTGGGACTCCAATGATTCTTACTTTGTTTCCGTTGAGTTTATCAAAGACTTCTATTTTTATCTATTCGCATTCCTTGAGTACTTTTTCCATTGCCTGTTCGTTTGTCTTAAGATTCTTTTCCAATTTCTTCTGCTGTTTTGAGTTTTTCTGCATCACATCTTCCAGTACTCTGATTCTCTCCTCAGCTGCTGTTACTCTGCTGGCGAGGCCATCCATTGAGGTTTTCAGTTGAGCTACCATTTTTTTTCAGATCTGTTATTTCAGTTTGGAGTTTTCTGATTTCTGGCTTTGTGTTCTGTTCAGATCAATCTATGCTTTCTTTGAGTTCTACAAACATCTTCAATATTGCTATTTTAAGTTTCTTATCAGAGAGGTTAATCAGGTGGTTGGAATTTATTAGGTCATCTGAGCTTTCATCTTCATTCTCTGTGCATGGTGTTTGCCTGCAAGGTTTCCCCATTGTCATGCTTATAGTGTGGTTTTTCCTGCATGTTGTGGTGGGGTTCATTGGTTAGAAAGAGTGTGCAGCTGTGAAGTGAAGCGCACTCTTCTGCTGCCTCTAGTTGACAGTTTTTTGAGGGTGCACTCCCTAGTCCTCTTAGGAGACCTTCAGGTATTCATAAATTCAGACAGGCACAGGAGAATTTTCCCTTGAAGTTTTCAGAGTGATCAAAGGCACAGCAGGGCAGAGCCTCTGCAGGCCAGAGAGCTCAGCTTTTGGACGGGGACCCCCACAGCCAGAGTTTATTCACTGGGCAACTTCAAAATGCAGTTTTTTGGGGGTGCTCTCCCAAGGCCTCTGAGGAGACCTTCAGGTATTCAGAAACACAGAGAGGCACAGGAGAAGCTTCCCTTGAAGTCCTCAGAGTGATCAAAGGCACAGCAGGGCAGAGCCTCCGCAGGCCAGAGAGCTCAGCTTATTGGATGGCGACCCCCACAGCCAGAGTTTACTCACTGGGCAACTTCAAAATGCAGTTTTTTGGGGGTGCTCTCCCTAGGCCTCTGAGGAGACCTTTAGGTATTCAGAAACACAGATAGGAACCTTATTCTTGTAATTATTTACTTTGTAGTGTAGAAGCCTCTTAGTTTGATATAGTTCCATTTGTTTTGATTGGGTTTTCTTGACCAATGACATAAAATTATTGAAGATACCACTGAATTTAATGCTATTGAGTTTGCTACCTAACATTTTTTCAGTATAATCACAGGAAAACAGAAAATGGAAGAGTACCCTTTCCCCAACTTCAAACTGTACTACAAATCTGTATTAAAAGAGTTTGGTAATAAGAGATGAACAAACTTTCAGACCAATGGAATAAAATTGAGAGTACATCAAAAAGTTTATAAATATATAGAGAGTTGCTCTTTGACAAAGAAGCAAAAGATATGAAATGGAGCAAGGAAAAATATTTTCAACAAATAATGTTTATAAAACTGATTGGAGACCTTTATTTTTGTTTGGTTTTGTTTGAGAGCCACACCCGATGGTGCCCAGGATTTAATTCTGGCTCTGTGCTCAGGGACCACTTCTGGTGGGCTCTGGAACCATAAGGGTATTCTGAGTCAATCATGAGCAAAGCAAATGCCCTACTTGCTGTATTATTAATGAGCTTGATTCCTTATAACTCTATTCACAAAAGTCAAATGTCTTAAAGACCTAAATGTAATATTTGAAACTATGAATTATATTGAGGAAAATTATAGGTAAACCATCCAAAATCTTCATATGACAGCTGAATTTCTCTTCTAATGGACTTGGGGTTTACCTAGTTTTAGTTTCTCAAACTTATTTGATGTATAGCCCCATTTCAGTAAATAAAGAACATTATTTAGTGCCCCTCTGGAGACATGAGTTTTCTAAGTGAAAAAACACAAAGAACCCACACTTTCATTCAAAACTTTTATCATCACCTGTATTTTTCTGTTGCCTAGATGGGTCTCAGGAAGTATCACCAATTTGGGAAATACCAATCTAGAATTATCCCGTAACCTAACATCTTGGGGAAACAGTTTTATTTTACTCGTTCCCAGATAATACAACTGCCTATGAAGAATTTGAGGAGGAGGCACACCCAGTAGATCCCTGATGTGTTACTCGAGACTCTGTGCTCAGAAATTGCTCCTGGCAAGCTTGGAGGATGATATGGGATGCTGGGAATTGAGCCTGGGTCCGTCTTGGGTAGGCTTCATGCAAGACAAACACCCCACCCACTGCTGTGTTATCACTCTGGCCCCATATGAAGAATTTTTTCATCAAGAAGTTAATGCTGAAAGAATGTGTCACTTATATCCTGCCTGGGACTTATGTTTAGGATATATCACAGAATAAGTACAGTTAAAGAGAGTGAAAATTGGCATATATGTCAAACCCTATCCACTTTGACTGGAGGCTGTTTTCAGGAAGCACAATTATTCTTAGACACTTATAGATTGCTACAATCAGAGCAAGTACACCAGAGGGAGTCTTTGTATAGATATGGATGCGGACAAGATACCAGTAGGACACCGACAACAAAAGAAGGAGCAATCATTCAGTTATAATTGTAAATTAAAGAATTCAGTCACTGGAGTGAATACATTAAAAAGATGTTTTGTTTTTAAAAGAAGCCTCCTGGAAATGAGCAAAGGCAGGAGGACTACTCTTGGCTAGCTTTGTGGTGCAAAACTGTTTGTTATTCAGACCAGTCTTGTGATACTAATCACTGGCAGTATTTGGAGACCTCTAGAATTATACCTGGCATTGGAGTGTGAAAAGAGGGTGGGCAACTCACTGCCAGAGATCAAACTCAGATGCTTCACACCTTTGAGATATTTCCCTGGCCCTAGGATTTTTTTTGTTTGTTTGTTATTGTTGTTGTTTTTATAAAAAAATTTTTTTTGTTTTAGATGATTCTGTGTTTGCTCTTTCTGGAATGACCTCATTCATAGTCACTGCACCAAACAACAGAGCCAGAAAATCTAGAGTGAAAAATATTTTCATTACATGTTCCTCTCCTAAAACTAGTATTTCTTACACCCACCAGATGCCCTGCATCCTAAAACAAATCAATCTGTTACACCAAGTGCCTTAGGAGCATCTGCTTACCAAGAGAATGGGAAAGATTAGAATGAAGTAATTGCTCTATGACATTTAACAGTAAGTCCTAGACACTTGAAGATACCCACTCTTGCAGAGCACTCCAGCTTTCTTTGTTGATGCTGTCATAAAATGTAAGCAATACTTATACACAATCTAAGAAAAGGTATATACCAAAATGCTGTAATAAGCACAAAACTCCTGAAAGAATAAAAGCTTTGGCTCTTTTCCATTCATAAATAGAGACACTTTCAGAGAATTAAATTTTTCTTTAGGAAGTAATAGCAGCAGTGTCCCTAAACATTTTCTGATACCTTTGGGATTGCTTTTTTAGATATAAGCTTACCTGAATGCCTTCATCTTATAGAAATCCTGTCAGGATTTTAAAACATTCTGCAAGAAATTTTATTTTTAGATATGAAGAATGGAGATACTAGGGTTTAAAGCAAAACAAAAAAGAAGTTATAGTTAATTAACTATGAGTTAAGAGAGATGGAGCAGTGAAAAATGTTGATTTTTACTGTAAAAAGTTAAATTGAGTTAACCTTTTAAGAAATGGAATCTAATAAATATTAAATGACTATATATGAATCTAATCCATTCTTGCTTGTTCAGAAGCATTTTTTATTCAGGATCCTGTAACAAACTTTAAAAAAAAGATGTTTGTTGACATTTCTTAGCTAAAAACAACAAAAGGCATTTAATCACAATTTCATTATTCCAGGCATCACAATCATCAATCACTCCTTTCTCTAAGGACTTAATTAACATCAGTGTAAGAGCTTCTAATCCCTTTTCCTGTATTTATCATTTAAAAAAAAAAAAGAACGACTGTTTACTGTGTAAAGATTGGAATAAATGGGTGAAGAAGATAAGATTAACAAGTGCAATTTACTTGTCAAGAGGACATATTTGATCATCTAATCAAATTATTTTTTCCAAAGAAAATTATGTGTTGATACTAGATGAAGCTGAGCCAGGTGGAAATCAATGTCTGGAGATTGGTGGGAGCTCACCATAATGATACAATAGGATATTCCTTTCTATCTCATCTTTCACCACCAAAAATAAATTTAAAAAGAAAAAAGAAAAAAAGAAGATCCCTGCCTTCTGGCAGCACACAGACACACATTGTCCTGAAGAGCAGAACCCATGGAATGCATGTCAATGGAGGTGATCTGACCACGCATATGAAGGGCATAGCCAGAGGATTGGTCCATTTGGTGAGCCTACACTTCTGCTAGTTAATATACCCCCAGTACAACACATAGAAAACACCACACTACAAGCATGAAACAACTCAGGCCTACACCATGCATAGAGAATGACGATGGCAGCTCTGATGACCCAAAAAGTGCCAACCACCTATATAGCCTCTCAAATAAGGTCTTTTAAGAAGAAATATTGAGGATACTCACAGAACTCATAGAAAGCATGGAATAAATGAATGAACCAAAAGTAAAATTAAATGAATTATCTGCATCTATTGCTATGATCATATGGTTTTTAATTTTTCTTTTGTTGATGAGGTGTATTACATTGATTAACTTGTGTATGTTTTTTTATTTTTGAGCCCCACCCCCAACTTATGTATGTTGAACAATCCTTGCATCTTCAGTATGAATTCTACTTGCTCATGGTGTATGATTTTCTTGATGAGGCATTAGATCCTGTTTGCTAGGATTTTGTTGAAGATCTCTGCATCAGGGTTCATCAGGGATATTGATCTGTAGTTCTATTTTTTTTTTAATTTCTTTATTTAAACACCGTGATTACAAATGTGATTGTAGTTGGGTTTCAGTCATAACATAAATGCTCCCCTTCACTGCACAACCTTCCCATCACCAATGCCCCCATCTCTTTCCTCTCCCACCCCTGCCTGTATTTGAGACAGGCTTTCTAGATCCCTCACTCACTGACATTGTTATGATAGTTCATTGTAGTTATTTCTCTAACTGTACTCACCATATCTTAAACTGGTCCTTCCAGTCTTTATCTCTGGGAATTATTTCAATGTCTTTATTTTTTTAAAAAACCCATAAATGAGTGAGATTCTTCTCTGTTTATCTCTCTCCCTCTGGCTTATTTCACTCAGCATGATAGATTCCATGTAAATCCATGTATAGAAAAATTTCATGATTTCATTTCTCCTGACAGCTGCATAATATTCCATTGTGTATATGTACCAGTTTCTTTAGCCATTCATCTGTTTAAGGGTATCTTGGTTGTTTCCAGAGTCTGGCTATTGTAAAAATTGTTGCGATGAATATAGGTGTGAGGATGGATTTTTGTATTGATTCTTGTGTTTCTAGGGTATATCCCTAGGATTGGTGTAGTTGGATCATATGGGGGCTCAATTTCCAGTTTTTTGAGGAATCTCCATATTGTTTTCCAATAACTAAACAGCATTCCCACCAGCAGTGAATAAGAGTTCTTTCCTCCCCACATCCCAGCCAGCACTGATTGTTCTTGTTCTTTGTGATGTGTGCCAGTCTCTGTGGTGTGAGATGGACCTCATTGTAGTTTTGATTTGCATCTCTCTGATGTTTAATGATGTGGAGCATTTTTTCATGTGTCTTTTGGCCATTTGTATTTCTTCTTTGGGGAAGTGTCTGTTTATTTCTTCTTCCCATTTATTGATGGGTTTAGATTTTTTTCTTGTTAAGTTCTGTCAGTAGCTTGTATATTTTCTATATACAATTTTATATACATGTATATATGTATATATATTTCTATATACATATCTGATGGGTACTGGGTGAATAGTTTCTCCCATTCTGTGGGTGGCTTTTATATCCTAGTCACTATTTCCTTTGAGGTGCAGAAGTTTCTCAGTTTAATATAGTCTCATCTATTCATCTGTTTCTACTTGTTTGGAGAGTGCAGTTTTCTCCTTGAAGATGCCTTTAATACCAATGTCATGAAGTGTTTTACCTATGTGTTGTTCAATATACCTTAAAATTACCAACTGTATTCTTAATTTTTGTTGCTTCTACATATAGTATCCTTATTTCTACTCATGCTTTCTTATGCTTGGCTGACTACCATTGCTTTCATTTCTTTGAGCACACTAAATACTCTCAAAAGGTCATTTTTTGAGAATTTATTGAACTGGTTGCTACTAATAAGTCTTTTATGTGATTATTTTTCACTCATAGAGCTTGTGTAGAAGATGTTCTACCCAACTTCCTGATTGTTTACTGTGTTCCTGCTGTGCTGAAAATGAATCTGTAATTGGCTTCCCTGTAACTGTGAACTCGGAGGTAAAACTCACCTGGATAGCTGGAAGTGAAAGCAGAGGCTTAATATATATCAAAATCTTCCAATGACAAAATCTGGAGGAAAGAGATAAATTATGGGTAATTATTAGTAAAGAAATTCAAACAGTAATCAAATGTCTCCCCTAAACAAACTGGGTCCAAAAGAATTTTCTAGTGAGTTATATGTAACTTTCAAAGAAGGCCTATTACCTATACTTCTTATGCTTATCTAGAAAAGTCAAAGAAGGAACCAGAGCGGTGGCATAGTGGTAGGGCGTTTGCCTTGCCTGTGGCTGACTCGGGATGGGTCCCCTGGTATCCCCTATAATCCCCTAAGTCAGGAGCAATTTCTGAGCACAGAGCCAGGAGTAACCCTCGAGCATCACCGAGTGTGGCCCTAAAACAACAAAAAGAAAAAAGAAAAAAAATCAAAGAAATAGGAATTATTCATAATAATATCTGAGGCTAACAATGCCATAGTATCAAAAGCAAAGCTACCTAAAAAGAAAATTTCAGAATATTCTCAGTGAACATAGGTGAAAATATCTTCAACAAAACTTTATAAACCAAATCCAAAAGGCCATACACAATGATAAAGCAGTAACATACGTTTCATGAATCAATTCATAGACTCAATATATACAAAAATTATCATAATATCCCACACCAACAAAACAAGAAGAAAATTGTATCACCATACCAATATGTTCATACCCACCTATGGTTTTTAAATATATCTCAGAACAAAAGGGCAGAAAAAAAGTTACTTTGACAAGGTAATTGCCTTATAGCACAAAACAGCAGCTAACATTATAATCAATGGTAAAAATTTTAATCATTTTCATAAGATAAGTCTTAGAAAGCAAGGATGTCCATTCTCACTTCTATTATACAACATAGAATTGGATCAAGAAATTAGGTAAGAAAATATTTTCAAGGATTCAAATTATACAGTAGTTAAGTCTTTGCATATTACATTATATAGATCAAACATTAAAAACTTTGCCAACATCACTTTCAGAAACAATGAACACATATATCTAGAAATATACAAAAGTAACAGAAAATTATGTTGTAGTTTATTGCAAATAATGAAAGATTAAGATAAATACTTTTGTTAATTTCATTTATAGTGTGTTCAAGAATATGTTCTAGGAATCAATTTAATCAGGGAGTGAAAACTATAAATAATTATAAGAAGAAATAGAAGACATAAAAATATGTACAGTTGTTCCAAAAAGTAGGATTGTTAAAATTGTAAATTTAAAATGTTTTAAATTGTGAACTAGTAAATTACATTAGTAATTTAAATTACTAATTTAGTAATTTAGTAATTTAAATTACATTAGTAATTTACTAATTTAGTAATTAGAACTAGTAAATTACATCATTTAATTTCTCTTTTAAAATATGTAAAAAAATAAAGAACCATTATTTACAGCGCTTTTGATAGTTGAAATTTAGAGATGTATTTCAACACCAACACTACCACCAGTATCAATTTCCACTACCAGTGTTTCCATACTCTCTCTTTCTCTTTATCTCTCTCTCTCTCTCTCTCTCACACACACAGACAAACACACACACACACACACACACACACACACACACACACACACCTACAGACCTCCTGCCTGCTACTTAACAAACATTTTACAAATTTTGGTGGTTGCAGCTTAGATTTCACAGCCAGTATCATTCTTAATGTCGGAAAACTGAAAGCATTTCTTCTAAGATCAGGTAGAAAACAAGAATGTCTACTATCTCCACTTTAATCAACATAGTATTCGATGTCCTGAATATAACAATCAAGCAAGATAAACAAATCAAAGTGATACAAATTGGAAACAAAATAAAACAATGATAACTGTTTCAAATGATATAATATATGGAACCTAAATAGTCCACACAAAAACATGCTTCTACTTACAATGAGCCAATGTAGCAAGGTAACCGGCTATAAAATTAACACAAACACACACACACACACACACACACACACAAACAACAAGAAAGAGATTAAGGAGTCTATCCTATTTAAAATAGTATCCAAAAAACATCAATTATCTAGGAATCAACTTAACAAAAGAACATTAATGGTAATGTTAAATTACTTAAGAAAGATAAAGAAAATCTTAGAAAATGGGAAAAATATTCCATGCTCATGAACTGGGAGAAGCAATATTGTTAAAGTGACTAGCCTACCTAAGCAATTGTATAGATTTAATGCAATCCCCATGCAAATTTAAATGACATTTTTCAAAGACCTAGAAAAGTCAATAGTAAAGTTATATGGAACCAGAAGTGATCACTGCAATTCTTATAAGAATTCCAGTGACATTGTTCAAGGATATAGAACAAACACTACTAAAGAGCTCTCCATATCAACCTCAGAGTTGTCTTTAATTATTAAATAGGCAAAAAAAGTCTTAAAGCACAGATAAACAAATAGTACTATATTAAACTTAAAAGGCACAGAAATGTGAAAGAAATGACAAAACAAAAAGAATCCCTGAAGAAAAATATTTGCACATTATACATCTGACTAATATTCAAGATATGTAAAATATTCACAAAACTCAACAGAAAAAATTTAAAAAACCCTATAAGAATCAGGGGGAGAGGGATGAACAGATTCCTCCTCAAAGACACAAAGATGATCAATAGGCATATGAAAGTATTCTTCATCACTAATTATTAGGGAACTACAAATTCAAATGATAACATTACATCACCTCATACCAATGAGAAAGTATACTAAAAAGAGTATAAGTCGCCAATGTTGGTGGCTATTAAGTGAAAGGAACCGTTATTTACTGTCATCTCATTCAACTTCTGTGTAAACATATACCTTCACAGTAGGACATTATTTAGCTATCAGAAAAGATAAAATTGTCCTCTTTACTACCTCTTAGAGCCAGAGGTCATCATATTAAGTGAAATTAGTCAGAGAAAAGGACAAATCCAAGATAAATGTCTAAATAACATATTATGTAAAAAGAAATATATCAAGAACATGAACAAATATTATCCAATGAAAATAATCTCTTGGACTCTGCAAAAATAATTGTAATTACCAAGATAGAGGTGAATGTATGTGAATGGGGCTGATGACAATGGACTCCTGAATGGTAATAGAGGGTTCTTAAAGCAATTTTATGAGTAGCTTGGTATAACTTTGTATGCAAAAAGTAGAAACATTAAAGTCATGTAGCTTTAATAAAAATAAAATAAAATTTAAAATATTGAATAATAAAATTATGTCAAATCTGCCAATTATTCAAAAATGATTTAGTATAATGTTCTTCCTCATAAATTGAGGGAGGAACAAAGGGATGGTACCAGGACCAAACAGTCATATGAACTTTGATTAGAAATAAGAAATGATCAGACTTAAACACCAAACCCAAAGTCAAGGACAACAGAATCGACACCCAATCTACAACAAGCTATACACAGAAAGGACCAGTTACACAAGCAGCCGGGGGGGGGGGGGAGAAGAGAGATAAAGGATGCATGCTGGGAACAGGGTTGAAGGAAGGACAATACTGGTGGTGGGAATGCCCCTGATTCATTGTCACTATGCACCTTAGATATTACTGTGAAAGACTCATAATTCACTTTGTTTAAAATAAAAATTTAGGGGCCGGTGAGGTGGCGCTAGAGGTAAGGTAGTCTGCCTTGCAAGCACTAGCCAAGGAAGGACCACGGTTTGGTCCCCCGGCGTCCCATACAGTCCCCCCAAGCCAGGGGCAATTCCTGAGCATCAAACGTGTGTGGCCCGAAAAACCAAAAATAAATAAATAAATAAATAAATAAATAAAAATTAAAAAAACTAAAATATATAAATAAAATGCAAATGAAAAACATATTAACTTTGGAGAATTTGGGTCAAAGGTATACAATAATACATAATCTTATCAAATGTTCTGTAAGCCTAACACGTTTTGGTCTTATAAAACATGTTTTATTAATAAAACCCTCCCAGAGAATGTTGAGTATTTCCAGTTTTAAAATTCTCTATGGTATTAAAGATTATTATTTGAAACAAATTGATGCTATATTTTATTTATTTATTTATTTATTGGTTTTTGGTTCACACCCAGCAGTGCTCAGAAATTATTTTTGGCACTGTGCTCAAAAATCGCTCCTGACAGACTTAGGGGACCATATGGGGTGCTGGGGATCGAACACAGGTCTGTCCCAGGTTGACCATGTGCAAGGCAAATGCCCTGCAGCTGTGCTATCACTCTGGCCTGAGGTTATATTTTAAAGTCATAAAGTAAATTACCAGAGGGTGGTCTATGACTTAATAAGATTTTCCTCTGAAATTAAAAGTAGTTTCACTCATACTGAGTTCACTAGTCAAGGTTATATTGCCCCCGTTTAGTGTTCTGGCAAGGGAACTCACATAAACTTTACATAAAGCTTTGAATAAAACAAATAAATTTCACATAAAGGTTATTCAAACTATAAGTCCAATAGTATCTAGTTTCCCTTCCACTTGAACCTGAAACCCTTTAACAAAAGTGACCCTTAGTCACATTTAGAAGTTCTACCAGAAAACATAGGAGGAAATGTCACACCCCTGCTATAACCCAGCTGCCTGACAACAGATGAGTGGCTAAAGAAACTGTGGTATTGGGGCTGGCGAGGTGGCGCTAGAGGTAAGGTGTCTGCATTGCAAGCACTAGCCAAGGAAAGGACCGCGGTTCGATCCCCTGGCATCCCATATGGTCGTCCCCCCAAGCCAGGGGCAATTTCTGAGTGCTTAGCCAAGAGTAACCCCTGAGTATCAAACGGGTGTGGCCTGAAAAACCAAAAAAAAAAAAAAAAGAAAAGAAAAGAAAAGAAACTGTGGTGCATATGGAATACACAGTGGAACACTATGCAGCTGTCAGGAGAGATGAAGTCATGAATTTTTCCTATACATGGATGGACATGAAAAGTATTATGCTGAGTGAAATTAGTCAGAGCAAAATATAGATAGAAACAGATTAGTCTCACTTATCTGTGGAATTTAAGAAAAATAAAAGATAGTATGGTAATAAAATCCAGAGACAATAGAGATGAGTGAGGGCCAGAAAGACTGGCCTATGATATGAAGCTTAACACAAAGATTGGTGAGTGCACTTAGAGAAATAACCACACTAATAACTATCATGATAATGGTAGTCAGTGAGATAAATAGAATGATTGTCTCTAAGACAGGCAGGGAGTGTGGGAGGAAGGAGATGGGGAGCATTGTTAGTGGGATGGTTGCACTGGTGAAGGGAGATGTACATTTTTATGATTGAAACCCAATTACAAACATATTTGTAATCATGGTGGTTAAAAAAGTATATTAACAAAAAAAACTCTAAAACACTTTTTATTTTGGGCCACACCTGGTGAAACTCATGGGTTACTACTGGCATGCACTCAGAAATCGCTCCTGGCTTGGGTTACCATATGGGACTCCCAGAGGATCAAACTGTGGTCAGTCCTGGGTCAGCTGCGTGTAAGGCAAATGCTCTACCATTGTGCCATCACTCCGACCCCTCTAAAGAAAGTTTTAAACCGTTTATGTTTTTATTAAGGCACTGTGATTATTAATAATAAATATGTTGGGGCTGGAGAGATAGCATGGAGGTAAGGCATTTGCCTTGCAGGCAAAAGGACGGTGGTTCGAATCCCAGCATCCCATATGGTCCCCTGAGCCTGCCAGAAGCAATTTCTGAGCGTAGAGCCAGGAGTAACCACTGAGCACTGCTGGGTGTGACCCAAAAAACAAATACAAAATAATAATAATAATAATAATAATAATAATAATAATAATAATATGTTGCATATTAGGTTTACTGTGTTCCAATATTAGTTTCATCACAAGTTTCATATTTTATGTATCAATTTTTCTTATATAAACCTATTTTCCACATTTTGTTTTTATATAGACCACAGTAAAAAGGTTCACAACTAAGGAGATACTAAATAATATGTTTCTCTTCCCAGCACATTTTTTAAGAAAAAATTATTTGTAAAGAATTACATGCACAAAACTAAATATACTGTTGTTAATATAATGAAGAAAATATATGTTAATATCTCATAAAATTATCAAAATGTTAATTATAAAAGGTAGAATATGCCTTGTTTGAACCTGAAAATAGGTTTGCTACCAGAAAGTGAAAAGTTAGGAACTCAATAAGTAGACCCTTCTTGTCTAAGAAGTAGACCCTTCTTGTTTCTGTAGATCAATTTATCTATGCTTTATCAAAATAAAACTACTGAATATAATTTACTATAAATTTGTTATATAAATATATATTAGAGGCCATAAATTTTAACTTTTCTTAAAATACATTATGATCCTTCTTTTTATTATTATTTAATATTTAAACTCTTATAAAGACTAGCAGATTAATTCATTATTTAACCTTGTAGTAAATATTATTTTATTTGTGTGTGTTTATTGTTTGCTAATGTTCACAGCTATACTCAGAGATTACTCCTGGCTCTGTACCCTGTTGGTTCTGGATGGACTATGTGCAGTACCAGGGCTAAAATCTGTCTGCAACATATATAACAAGCTGTATTATCTCTCTATCCTCCAGTCATAAGTATGTATATAAGAAAATTGTAATAAATATAAAATTTTCCTCTATCAATACATATGAACAACAAAGATTCAACTTGAATTGCCAACAAACACAAATGTACCAAGAGAGGAATATGACTAAGTTGTTAATATGGATATGAATATTGATAATAAATCACTGCTACTATAAGGGACATGTTAGCTAGAAAAAAGAAAGAGAGGAACAAGATACCATGGCATTCCTGATGGAAGAATACCATGTCACCTAGCATCGTGGTAGAATAAGACTGAATCCAACCACCTCTGGATCCAGTTGCCAACTTGCTTAGGACATAAAGCATGTTGAAATAAGCAAGATAGAACAATGTAAATCACACTATACATCAAATTTTCTAGGCTTTGCATATTAAAGTAATGATATTTCAGGGAAAAAATGGATGGAGGGGAGAGATATAAATCAAAACATTTAATAACAAGGCAAATGTAAAGCAAAGCAAATTAGGTACAAATAAATACTGTGTCTTCAAATGGCTAGTAACCATTTGATCCACTAAACAATCTTGCTTATTTTGCCAGCAAACAAACAAATAAAAAAACAGATACTGCACAATGCTTATATTTGTAAGAATTTATTGTTCGGTCAAAATTTTACTCCACTGAATACAAACTGGAATCAAAATTTTTTTTTCAATTTTCTCCTAAAAATTACTCATGTTCTTCTCCCCCCAAAGCCCAGCCATTTGTGGCCCAAAAAAGGAAACAAAGAAAGAATTCCAACAACAACAACAACAACAACAACAAATTACTCATGTTCTTTAAACTAGATATTTATGAAATAGTAAATAAAACTTCCCTCACTCTTCATGTTTGATTAAAATATGCAAATGGAAATAAGCTATTTATTTGGTCCAACAGAAAGCTACATTAGTAAATTATTTTATATTTTATTCCTACTATATCCTTTTACCCTATGATTTTTCTCTAGGCTAGAAAGGAATTACAGTTGTTCCAATTACTAAATATATTAATGGTATTCAAATGACCAAATGATTGGCCAACATATGACAGCTAGATGACAGTTCTATGTTTGAACATAGTCATTCTGACACCTGACCTAACATTGTTTCCTCTATTCAGTGATATAAGCAGAAATAAAGTGAAATTATCACAACTTTCTTTTAAAATTACAAACTAGAGTCAAGGTGGCCCATGGCACAGACATAATTAACCTCACAGAAAATTTCTAACAACAATCTGGAAACGGACCCCAAAACACCCATTGTTGGCCCCAAGTTCTTCACCCCACAGAAAGGATTCTGTGAAATCTACCCACATTTTACTTATGAAAAATCAAGATGAAGGAGTTTTTCTTTTGAAAGTTTATTGTTTTCCTTTTTAACAAGAGAAAACCTTTTTATATAAAACATAATCAAAAATTGTGCAATAAAGTAAATTAAATATGTTACATTAAATTGTCACCCAATGTTAAAATTCTTAGCAAAATAGGTATGATGACATAGATTAACTATAAAATCTAATTGTAAAATTTTATTAAAGTCATATATCATTTATATATGAAATGTATCAGAGTATGTAAATTGTATCACAATCTAAAAGTCTTCAAAACTCATCCAATGATATGAATTTTATTCCTAAAACCACATATGGTTCTCCAAGCACTTCCTGTAGTAACTCCTATGAACAGAGCCAAGAGTTAGTCCTGAGCACAATTAAGTGTAATCCAAAATTATAAATAAAAAACAGCCATAAAGAAAAATTCATTTCTGAAATAGCCACCATCACATCACACACACACACACACACACAAAACATGAACATTTGTAGTCTTATAGTTAGATAGATCTCTGAGTTCAGTAAGTTAATGCCATTGCTGAACATTGATTTAAAACTGAACTCTGCTAATACTAAAAAGACTTAATTTTATGAACTCTCACAACTAACTTGTGTAAATATCTATTACCATTTTGAACAAAAAGAGAATCAGTGTTCTTTGGCTAAAAAGAATTGAACTTGGAACCAAGATATTTTAATAACCTCATAAGTTTTTCTTTAGCAATTCTTGAGTTGAACAGAATAAAATCTTATAAATAAAGAAGAATTCAAAAGTGCTGCACAAGGCCAAAATACAATTATGAGAAAAATGTTCAGGAAAAAAGAAAGCTATTCCGAAAAGTTGCTGATGGATTAAAGTTATGTTGGTTATTTTACTTTTATAGAACAAAGGGAAATCTTGAAGCTCTGTCAGGTAATTTGCAATGAAAGGGAAGAGCTAAATAAATGATCAGTACTTTCCTTTTTTTGAGAGAATAGAGTGCACAGAAATTTATATTTCGGTTTGATGGCATTAGACTCAGCATGAGTTACTCAAATCTGAACCTAATCTGGGTACTTTTACAGAAAAGTAATTACGTTTTCTTTTGTTTTGTCAATTAGCATGAGGAAGCAGTGCTGTGATTTCAAGAAGAAATTCAGCAACTAAATATACCTGCTTTCAATAATTCTAGTGTTGAATTAGCCATTTAAAACTTTTCTTGAATTTTTTTCAAATAGAACATACTTTTTTAACTTTTGCAACCAAGGATGTGAGGTGTCTAGCAATAGAAATAAGACTAACCGAAGATTTACCCAGTTACCTGCTAGGAGAACTTTAAAATAACATGTCACAAAGCTCCTTCTTATACCACACAATTATGCTCTGTAAAAATGTAAGGAGGAAGGAACTAAATCATTAATGCCTCTTACCTACTTTACTGTACAGAAAGGAACTCCCACACCATCTCATCTGAAAAACAAATGTGAAAGATAAAAAACAAATTATCTCTCTATTTCTATTTAGTTGATTAAATTTAGGAAGTATGTCATTAAACAGATAAAAGACAAACCAAGAAATCCAAAAAATAATTTACTATTGACTGACATGTGGGGTGGGAGGAAAAGAAACTAAAGATAAAAGTTACAAAAAACAGTCATTTCAGGAGCTGGAGCAGTGATGCAGCAGTTGGGCAATTGTCTTGCATGCAGCTAACCTAGGATGGACAACGGTTCAATCACCGGGAGTCCCATATACTCTCCTAAGCCAGGAGCAATTTCTGAGCTCATAGCCAGGAATAACCCCTGAGTGTTAACCGGATGTGGTCCAAAAACCAACATAGATAGATAGATAGATAGATAGATAGATAGATAGATAGATAGATAGATAGATAGATAGATAGATAGATAGATAGATAGATAGATAGATATAGATATGCATATAATTGTGTGTATATATATATATAAAGCTGTCATCTCAATAAAACAGACAAATATAGCTATATCTATGAAGAAAAATATGTTTAATACTTAGCTTTTGGGGTTGTTTAACGGAAGTTGTGTGATCATAGAAATGTGAAATGTAAACACTATTCAATACAGTCAATACAGTAGCAACCTGCGCTATACTGCTACAGGCCAGTTGAATTAAGAAACTTATTTCTAAATGTTAATTAAACACTTCATTTCAAATAGCTTTATTTGAGGGACAGTGCTAAGATTACAAAACAAAAAGAGAAAAAATCTGAGCAATCTCAAGCATCAACACAATAATCCATAAAAGCTGAGTTGAGCACAAAATCCCATGAGAGAATCCACTGAGAAATTTTTCTGGAAAACACAGTGAGATTCGCTGCTGCAAAACATGTAGCTAAAGACAAGTTATGAGCTAAGCACTTTCCCACGATGTGGATAAGGGTAAAGCAGAGAATAAAAGAAAATTCTCCTTTTATATCTGTATTCCCTGAGTCAAAATGGGTAAGGTTATATTGTCCCAGATTGCAACTGGACATTACTATTCTGGGGTTTAGTTATGAGCAAAATATCTGGAGGTAAATTCCATCCATTAGCCCATGTCTGAGAGTATTGATTCCCAAACTGATACTGGAAAATACAAAATTTGCTCCCACTAACTTGCTGAGCAGCTTATTGAGTACAAATGACTACCCTCTCCAGTTGCTACTCAAACCAGTCAAACTTTGATTTCATATCAGTTTCTGGACACCAACAACTGTAAACTCTGGGCCCAAACCCATGTTAGTTAGAGCTAGGTTTTATAGCATTAATAGAAAACGGGCAACATCCACAGCCCCTACTGGTATTCAAGACAGGCATTCTACTTCTCTCACTCATTAACATTGTCATGGTAGTTGTTAGGGTTCTAACTGCACTCACCCCTCCTTAAGGTGAGCGTCATATAGTGAATCAGTCCTTTTGACCCTCATCTCTGGGCATTATTACAATAATGTCTTTTATTTTTCTTAAAACCATAGATAAGTGAGACTTTTCTGTGTATGGCTCTTGCTCCCTCTGACTTATTTCACTCAACATAATAGTTACCATGTCTATCCACATATAGGAAAATTTTATGACTTCATCTCTCCTGACAGCTGCATAATATTCCATTGTGTATATGTACCACAGTTTCTTTAGCCATTCCTCTGTTGAAGGGCATCTTGGCTGTTTCCAGAGTCTGGCTATTGTAAATAGTACTGCAATGAATATAGGTGTGAGGAAGGGATTTTTGTATTGCATTTTTGTGTTCCTAGGGTATATCCCTAGGAGTGGTATAGCTGGATCATATGGGAGCTCAATTTCCAGTTTTTTGAGGAATCTCCATATTGTGTTTTTATAAAGGCTGGACTAGATGGCATTCCCACTAGCAGTGAATGAGAATTCCTTTCTCCCCACACCCCTGCCAGCACTTATTGTTCTTGTTCTTTGTGATGTGTACCAGTCTCTGTAGCATGAGTTGGTACCTCATCATTGTTTTGACTTGCATCTCCCTGATAATCAGTCATATTTATAGTAACATATTTAAATAAATATATAAAACAGAAAATAAATTAAAAATAAATCTTCAGTTCATTTTAAAAATTAAAAAAGAATATGTTAAAATATATGCTTTAAATATTTTAGAAGATTGTTTCTCTTAAAAAAATTTAAAAAATTAAATCAGAGAAAAAATAGAAAACTGGCAACCACACTCTTCCATTCTTTTTTGGGCACACACAGTTCAGAGACACAGGTACCAGCTTGATCTTGAGCTTTAAATTTCTGATCATTATCCAGATCTATTTTTACACAGATCAACACTTAACTTTAACCTAGTGCTGAATATATTCAGAGGAAAAGTTTAACAGTACCTTCAAACAACCAGAACTTTATAAACTGCCTGAGAAATACTTTGAAAGTGACAGTAGCACCTATGGTTGGAGTAAATCAGTGAAAGATACAATCAATAAGCTTAAGGAAAGACTGATAAGGAAAAGTAATCCAAATAAAATGAAAAAGCAAAGAAGACAGTAGTTGTTTGAAATTATAGTATCAAAACTAAAAAGTAGAATGAAAGACAAAACTTGAATCGGTGACATCAAGACAAGATAAATGATGTCATTAATAAACAAGAGAAAAAGTAAAGAATTTCAAAATTGCTCCCAGCAGTCCTTGTCTTTATCCACTGACTCCAGGCCTTCCCTGGGTGCCAGCTCAGATGGCCAGAAGTGGGTTCAGGTGGACTCTTAGGGGTCCTCAGGCTTCCCCCCTCCCTCCTTACTCCAGTGGGGAGGTGCATGGGGAGTAGGTTGGGCAGATATCTGGCTTCCAGTTTCCTCTTTGAATCTGGAGGCCAGCTCTTGCCAGGTATGGGGTTTGGGGAGGCCCCATGTGGAGGCCCTCTCCCTAGCCTGGGGAGTGCTGGGAGGCTTGGCAGGCCCCCAGCCATCCTTGTCTTTTTCCCCTGACTCCAGGCCTTCCCTGGGTGCCAGCTCAGATGGCCATAAGTGGGTTCAGGTGGACTCTTAGTGGTCCTCAGGCTTCCCCCCTCCCTCCGTATTCAAGGGGGGAGGTGCATGGGGAGGAGGACGGGCAAATATCTGGCTTCCAATTTTCTTTGATTCTGGAGGTCAGCTCTTGCCAGGTATGGGGCTTGGGGAGGCCCCATGCCGGAGGCCTTCTCCCTAGACCGGGGAGAGCTGGGAGGCTTGGCAGGCCCCCAGCCGTCCCTCTCTTTTTCCCCTGGACTCCAGCCCACCCCCCAGGTGCTGGCTCAGATGGCCAGAAGTGGGTTCAGGTGGATTCTTAGGGGTGCTCAGGCTTCCCTCCTCCTTCTGTACACTAGGGGGGAGGTACATGGGGAGGAGGACGGACAGATATCTGGCTTCTGGTTTCCCCTTTGATTTTGAAGGCCAGCTCTTCTCAGGTATGGGGTTTGGGAGTTCCCATGCCAGAGGCCTTTTTCCTAGCCTTAGGATTTTTAAATCTATCATAACAATGTGAATGAATGAGGGAAATAGAAAGCCTGTCTTGAGTACAGGTGTGGGTGGGGTGGGGAGGAGGGAGATCTGGGAAATTGCTGGTGGGAATCTTGCACTGGTGAAGGGAGTTGTTCTTTACATGACTGTTATCATACAACTACAATCATATTTGTAATCACGGTGTTTAAATAAAGAAAATTTAAAAAAAGAAAGAAAAAAATGGACATTTAAGGCAAAAAAAAAAAAGGAAAAGAATTTTAAAATTAAGGTAAGTTGAAATAATATTAAAAGAAACAGCCTCAAGTACCAGGAATAGGACAAGGAAAAGTGATAAAGGGGCAGGAAGAATCGGTGGTGGCAGAAATAGTTGTGCATAGATTTAGAAATCCTAAGGAGTTGCAAAAAAAAGTTGAGTCAAATAGAACACCAAAACACAGTTCTATCTACATCTTCATTGCTGTAGATTTAATCTTCCTTGTGGCATGGGCTGACTTAGAGTAGTTTTAGCACTGTGTTATTTTATTTTCTTTTGTACTTTGATGGGAATTTTAATATGGGGTTCTAATGGGAGGTAGACATCAGTAGTAGAGGGGAGAGAAGTACAGAGAAAAATGTCCTTGTATCTCCTCATTCAATGTCTGTCACTAACTTAGGTTGAAACATCAGTTAACTTATGTTTGAAACAAATGAGAGACTGATATAATAAATTAGTATTAACTAAATTCATAATTATAAGATGTCATTGGTTTTAGAAAATGCCCTTTGTTGGTTCAGGGCCTGAGAGATAATACAGTGCTTGCTTTACATGTGGATGATTCAATCCCTGGTATCAGGTTCAATACCTGGTTTCCAGAGCACCTCAGGAACAATTTCTAAGTTCAGAGCCAGGAGTGAATCCTGAGCACTACTGGATTTGGCTCTAAAAAACAACAAACAAACAAACACTGCAATTATCTATTATGTTTCTTTCCCCTCTTTTGGCTTAAGGTCATTTCCCTAACTTTTTTGTTTTGATGTTCTTAAAGAATACTTTGTAGGCATTTAATGTTTTGCCCCTAAGTTAAATTTGTCTTGCTTTTTCTTAGCTAAAATTATAGGGTTTATAAATAAAAGTCATAGAGGCAAAGCATCCTTATCAATGTATCCAATGAAGTGACCACAGCATCAACAACTCTGGTGATACTAAGTTTCTCTACTCAGTAAGTATTCTTCTCTGTGTTCACTTTAAAACTTCTTTTCCACTGTCCATAGTCTGCTCCCAGAAAATAAAGAAATGCAGCCCAAACTTATATGGCAATGAATTAGGTGATACCACTTTGTGGTCCCTTCCTCTTAATTTTTTTTTTCCAAAAACACAAATGACTTAGATATCTCACATTTGGGAAGCCTCTCCATCAATGAGTTGATACTGCTTTGTATTTATGTGGAAACATCACCAAGTCCAGACAAACGCTAAATTGTCCTCTTCTGCCCCCAACATCCTTCCTCCTAAGATAAAACAATTAACTTTTCTCAGAAACAAAGTCCATGACATCATAGCAAAGGCTTTCTCTACAAGAAAGCAGACACATGCTAGGATGTCTCCTGGGATCAAAGAGGCCAAATTTACACTTAAATGCAGACTTCAGAAAGTTATTAGATGTTTGGGTGTGTTCTTTTGGACAAAGTCACATATTCTGAAATAAAAGGTCTGAAACGGGTGTGTTGTAAACTGAGGGCTGTGCATAAGAACAACACCACACTTCTCTCACTTTGGTCTCTTTCTACCGCTGTGGGTCTATGTATGTCCTCTCATTGTGAGGACATGGTGAGATGGGTCTTTAAGTCTCTAGAAAGTTTTGAGTGCTCCTTTAAGGAAAGAAGAAAACTGTACTGAAAGCATTTTGCTGTGCGATACCAACTGCTTTGCAGTGAACCACATCTACGGATTGAGAGGTTTGGGGGTTGTGGTGAGGTCTATGTGCAAAGTTAACTTCCTGAATAACTAATCAGTGTGAATGTGGTTTGTCTTTTGTAAAAATTTGTTTTTAAATTTTTTTTTTCACACCTGACAGTGTCCAAGGCTTACTCCTGGCTCTAAGATCTGGGAGCTCATCTGGTGAGTTTGGGGGGGGGTGCAAAGGTATGCTGAAAATCAAAATAAGTTTAGCCATCTGCAAGGCAAGCTACTTGCATGCTATACTATCACTCTGGTCACTAGATGTGACTTGTCTTACATGTGACCCCAGACTGAGTTTGATCTCCAGCACCTCATTTTGTTAACACTATGCTTCACCTGCTCACAACTCCAAATTTTATATTAACTCTTTTTTTTTTTTTTTTTTTTTTTTTGGTTTTTGTGCCATACCTGGTGGTGCTCCAGGGTTACTCCTGGCTCTGCACTCAGAAGTCACTCCTGGCAGCCTCCGGGGATTATATGGGATTCTGAGGATCAAACCTGGGTTCATTCCAGGTCAATCACGTGCAAGGCTATGTTGTATCACTCCGGCCCCATATATTAACTCTTGATTGAAGCCAAAATCTCTATTCTCCCACCTACTTCAACTTCCTAGATATTCTTTTTTCTAAGTGTACTAAGATGAACCTTGACATGCAAATATTGGGGGATTATTTCTCTGGCTGCTGAACTCATTTTACTATTTCATTACATACTAGAAACTTATACTAAGAAAACACATTTAGGACTTTTCTCAATTTATTTTTTAGATTATAGGCAAAATTATATTTTAAAATGTCCTGGACCCAACTCTTTTCAATATTATTGATCACTGACCATAGGAATATTGTTTCATGGTGAGAATGACAAGCTACAAATGAACCAAAGAAGCTGTAAAGCAGACCGGAAATATTATGCAGTGGGCAGGGTGCTTGCTTTGCACTTTGTCAACCCAGGTTTGATACATCTCCCAAACTCTGTCAGGAGTGATCTTCGAGGGTAGAGACCTCAGTACTGCTGAGTATAAGTATTCCTAGATATAACAACCCCTCAAAAGAGAAACAGCTGTATTACATTCATTCACATATTAAGTTACTAATCAAAGATAAGCTAAACTTTCATATTTGCCAAGAAATCCTTAGGATCTTGGCAGCAAAAAAGAGGATGCATGCTGGCCAGAAACATGAAGCAAAGTTGGAAGCAGGGCACATGAATAGTTAAACTAAGCGATTTCGTGTTGTTTCCAGGAACACACCCAGGAAAAGGTGAGGCCTATTCACTGAACTGACGGTCAGGCCCAGTTACATAAAGACACTGCGTTATTTTTATAAAGAAAAAAAAAAGAGATAATCCCTTCCAAACAAATCCCAGATGGGCTGAGACCCCTTTCTCTTAAATAAACACGCCCTGAATTTAGGAAGTACAAGGGGAAATGTTTACAGGGATCTGAGTACTGCCCAGCAGGGACTGAGACCTATGTACCTGGGCAATCTGGAGTAAGTCACCTTTCTAAAAATTATAATCCTGCCAAAAATAGGAAATATTATTTCAATATTGCATACACGGGGATAGATTTTTTTTAAGCTCCTGTCAGTTACCAGCTAGAACATGTTTGGTGAGACTTGGTCTCTAACTACTCTCTTGAGGGCCCCAGAAACTTCCAGTGTTACCACTGAGTTCTCTAACACTTTAGGACTTTGAATCCAGGCCACCTCCTCCTTCCTCCCCACCTCTTCCTTCTCCTTTTGTACTAGAGGATCTCTGATCATTTTGCTAGCTGGTAAAGAGACATGAGACTTTTTTAAAATTGCTTTATTTAAGCACTGTGATTACAAAATTGTTCATTAATGGGTTTCACTCATCTCTCTTTCTCTCTCTGTCTCTCTCTGTCTGTCTCTCCTTTTTGACACTGGTTTGCACTATTGCTAATGGAGAATGACTTGCCTGTTAGTTTTTCCTTTTTAAGTGCTGAGTTCTTGTCCAGAGTGAACAGTTCCATCTATCATTGTCTTAGTAGACCCTTCTCTGCTTTAGCTACACTCACCACTCGTGGCTGGTGAGCTTTCTAAGTTGGGCTGGGCCTCATGACCTTTGTCTCTATTGTCTTTGGGTATTATTACCATGCTATCTTTTATTTTTCTTATATAGCACAAACTTGGGAGATTATTCATTTTTTTCCTTTTAATAGTTTTCTATTTTTACCAAAGTGGATTACAAATCTTTCACAGTAGTATTTTAGGTACATAGTGACATTAAATCAGGGGCATTCCCACCACCAATGTTGTCCTCCCTCCACCCCTGTTCCCACATGTATCCCATATCTTTCTCCTTTGACCCCTGGGCTGCTAGTGTGAGTGGTTCCCTCTGTGTCTAGCTTGTTGTAAATTGGGTATTGATTCTGTTGTTGTTGGTTTTGGATTTGGTACATAAGTCTGATCATTTTTTATTTCTACTTAATGTTCATACGACTGTTTGATCTTAGTAACCTCCATTATTTCCCCCTCAATTTGTGAGGCAGAACAAGATGCTTCAAGTTATGTGGTTCTATTAGAAGGAAAAAAGAAACAGGGGGCAAAAATCAAACAAGAAAAAAAAATGGGAGGAGTCCTTCTAGAGGCTATAAATATCAATTTAAGAGAAGAAAGGAAAAAAAAAGAAAGAAAAACATAACAATACAAAACAAAAAATTAAATAAATATCCTGAAAAGCACCACAGCAATAAAGACAACACCAAACAATAACCACGGTCCCCATATAAAAACAAACAAAACAGAACACAAAAAAATAATAACTAAAATAATTTAATTTGTGCTTTTTTTTTTTGCATAGGCAGAATAAATATTGAGGAGATTGGAAAGGGAATTCCCTTGGCCTAAGAGATACAGGGTTTCTCCACCCTTGAAATATAATGTCATGGGAATAATTCCAGGCTCCAAAGATGCTCGTTGACTCTCCCCTAAGTCCTTTTGTGGTGTCTGAAAACTTTTCGCTCAGTCCTGGATGATAAACTCAGGCCTCTGTAACTAGAGATCTTGGTATTTGCACAGGCCATATGATGGATCCTGGGATGGAGTCTTTCTCTACAATTCTAGAAGTTCTGTTTTATCACTATTGTTTTAATCAGTCTTCTGTAGTTGGTGGTCTTGGATTTTGCACCAATCCTAGGACGAAGCCTAGGATAGAGTCTTTCATTATGTTTCCAGAAGTTCTGCTTGGTTGCAGTTGTCTCAGTCAGACCTCTGGAATTAGAGATCTTGGTTGTTGTACAGATCATAGGCCAAAGCCTAGATTAAGTTCTTTTTTTATTGGTCAAACGTGGGAGATTATTTTGTGTATATTCTTTTCCCTCTGGCTCATTTCACTCTGCATAATAGTTACCATGATTTGGAATTCTAAGATAGGATATTCCTTAGAAATGTTGTTGAGCCAAATTTTATTTTTATTAATTTTATTTAAGCCAACATATTATTTAGATTAAAACATATGTTTTAGATATACTTCTTTATAGAGCCAATATTTAAAATTACATAGTATGTCACTGTCAGGTAATTATATCTTTATTTGAGGGTTGGTTTGGGTGTTTTTGAACCTATTTATATTAAAGGAAGCAAACTGAATGTGCAATGCAGAGTAAAGGAGAGTTTAATGAGCATTATTATTACATGAATGTTGCTAGGTTTAACCTAATGAAAATATTATACACCAAGTTGAGATAAAATTTTTAGTGAGAAATGAATATTGTTAACTAGTAATGCATTGCTAGGCTCAGGTTAGGAATAAGAGGCATCTTTAAAGAATGTGACAATTGTTGCCAAAATCTAAAAGTAATTCCTTAGACTATTTTTACTTTATTGCACCCATGAAAAGAAATTGGACCAACCCAATCATAAACTGTAAGTATTTCTAAAAGGTTTTATGCAAACTGAAGGTAAAAATTTTAAGGACTCTTGTTGCTTTGAAAAAACAATAAAATAAAATGGACATCAGAAAGCAGATGCTCCAATGAATCTCCAACTTTTGCTACATGAAGGACTTACTCCAATGACTTTTTCCCCATAAACCAGGATCTCAGACTCACTTCCTCTTTGCATATATTATCTTTTAAATTAGACCTTCACTTGATTAAGTCCAAACCTGGGAAAATTTTCCAAAGCAAATTTCGTTATAGTGTATTAACTTCTTAAAATAACTGAATGTATTGGTTATGGTCTATTTACACAATAAGGTAATATGTAATCAGTAATGCATGGCTCACATTTAAATGTATAGAAGTTTTGGATGATGCACTTGTTCTGCCTCATAAATTGAGGAAAAAATAATGAATGGTACCAGGATCAAACAGTCATATTAATACTGAGTAGAAATAAGAAATGATCAGACTTAAACACCAAACCCAAAGTCAATGACAACAGAATCTATACTCAATCTACAACAAGCTGTATAAGAGGGGACTAGTTATGCTAGCAGTCCGGGAGACAAAGGAAGGAGATATGGGATGCATGCTGGGAACAGGGATGGAGAGGACAACACTGGTGATGGGAAGGCCCCTGATTCATTGTCACTCTGTACCTTAAATATTACTGTGAAAGATTCATAATTCCCTTTGGTCACAATAAAAATTATTTTAAAAGTTTTGGATAATGTAGACTAAATTATAATTAAAACATAGGAAGCAAAAATACACATTTAAAGTTATTTTTCTATATACAAAATTAATTAAATATTTAGAATGTAAAATATTAAAAAAGAAAAATATGGAAAAAGAAATTATGGTACATCTACACAATAGAATACTATGCACGCCCATTAGTAAAAAATAAAATCATGAAATGTGCTTATACATTAATAGACCTGGAGACTATCATGCTGAGTGAAATGAGTCAGAGAGAGAGGGATAGACATGCACTGATCCATACATTTGTGGGACATTAAAAAAAAACATAGTATCAGAGTAATAACCAAAGACAATAGACATTAATGCCAAGAGGAGAGAGGCCGGAGAGATAGCATGGAGGTAAGGCGTTTGCCTTGCATGCAGGACCATGGTTCAAATCCCGGCATCCCATATGGTCCCCTGAGCCTGCCAGGAGCGTTTTCTGAGCAGAGAGCCAGAAATAACCCCTGAACACTGCTGGGTGTGACCCAAAAACTTAAAAAAGAAAAAAAAAAGGCTTTAAATTAAAGCTTCAAACTTGCAGCCCACGGCCCCAAATGGCCCTCCGTACAATATTTTGTGGCCCTGCCCTAGAGGAATATTTGTTTTGTTTTGTTTTGTTTAAGTTGTTTGAGTCACACACCCCCAATGTTCAAGGCTTACTACTGACTTTGCACTCAAGGATCACCCCGACTTTGCCTCCTTTGCGGCCCACAGATAAATTGAGTTTGAGACCCTTGGAAGGAGTAGAGATAGTGCAGTTAGGACAGAGAGAGATGATTATGACAATGATCCTTGAAATTATCACTCTGGACAAGAATTAGAAAAGAGGTAAACCAACATGCATGATACTCCTTTAGAACAGTATTGCAGGGGCTCAGTGGTAGGACGTTTGCCTTACATGCGTCTGACTCAAAACTGACCGAGGTTTGATCCCCCAGCCTCCCACATGGTCCCCCAAGCCCGGAGTGATTTCTGAGCACATTGCCTGGAGTAACCCCTGAGAATTACTGGGGTGTGGCCCAAAAATCAGAAAAAAAATAAAAATAAAATAACAGTATTTCAAACTATAGTGCCTAAAAGGATAAAACAGGGCAGGAAAAGAGAGGAGAGCAGTGTCTGCTATATAGGCAGGGGGGGGCTAAAGATTGACAGGGAGGAAACTGAGGACATTGTGATGGGAAATGGACACTGGTGAAGGGATAGGTATTAGAATATAGACTGAAACTTAACCATCAACAACTTTTTTTTATTTTAATTTTTATCATATTGGCTTACATATCTTTCACAGTAGTATTTTAGGTACATATTAACATTGAATCAGGGGAATACCCATCACCAAATTTGTCCTCTCCCCATCCCCGTTCCCTTCCTGCAACCCATATCCCCCACCATCACCCCCCGGGCTGCTAGAGTTGGTGGTCTCCTCTTTGTGTAGCTTACTATTAATGATCATATATCTGTTTGGTCCTGGTACCCTCCCTTGTTTCCCCCTCTATTTGAGAGGCGGAGCTAGCTAATTCAAGTTATGTGGTTTTGTTTGAAGGAAAGAAAAGCAATAGAATGGGGTAAAAAAAAATCAAATAAGCTGAAAATGGGCAGAGTTTTTCTAGAAGCTTTTTGAGAGAGGACATGAAAAAGGTAATTGAAACACCACAACAATACAGAAAGAAATAGCAAATTAAATATCCACTGAACACTACAGCAATAAAGACAGGCACCACACAATAGTTTCGGTCCTGAAATCAAACCATGCCAGAGTGCAAAAAGAAAGAGAAAGATAAAATAAAATAAAATAAAATAAAATAATAAAATAAAATAAAATAAAATAAAATTGGAGACATCCACTTCAATATCTACACCAAAATAAAGAAGTCAAAAAAAAATCAATCAATCAATTAATATATATGTGGATAAAATAATTATTTTGTTCAGGGGTGGAGAAACCCTGTATCTCCTAGGCCAAGGGAATTCCCTCTATAATATCCCCAATAGTCACTGTGCTATGCAAGGGGAAAAAGAAAAAAAAAACAACTTTTAAACTCTGTATCTCATTGTGATTGAGTTAAAAAAAGGATGCAAAATTGTTACCAAATTAAAGGATATAAATAAAAAGAAATACACTAAAACTATATAGAATTTTTGTGATATATTTGTTATATTGTTATTTATGATATATTTTGGTCTGCAACATATTTTTGTTTTTCCTATGGTTTTCACAACAAGTATGTGATTTTGTTCTTTATTTTTCATTATTGAAGTGCAGTAACTTTATTGGAATAAAGGCAGTTAAGATACATGCTCATAAAAGAACTTTCATTCACTGCTGATGGGAATGCCATCTAGTCCAGCTTTTATGGAAAAAATATGAAGATTCCTCAAAAAAATAGAAATTGAGCTCCTATATGATCCATCTATACCACTCAACAAAAACACAAAAAAACACAAAAACAACAAAAAACACAAAAACACAATACAAAAATACCTTCCTCACACCTATATTGCAACACTATTTACAATAGCCAAACTCTGGAAACAACCAAGATGCTCTTCAACAGATGAATGGCTAAAAAAACTGTGGTACATATACACAGTGGAATATTATGCAGCTGTCAGGACAGATAAAGTCATGTAATTTTCCTATACATGGATGGATATAGAAATTGTTATGTTAATGAAATAAGCCAGAGTGAGATAAAGACACACACAGAAGTGTCACTCATCTATGGCTTTTAAGAAAAATAAAAGAAGTTATTGTAATAATGCTCAGAGATGAGGGTCGAAAGGACTGGCTCATGATATGAAGCTCAACACAGAGTGGTGAGTGCAGTTAGAAAAATAACTACAGTAAAAACTTGCTGGAGGCGGCTTCTGTCCTACAGCCATCAGTGGGATTTTAATGAATCCACTCCAGGGAGAGTGGGATGCATGGACAGCGAAATATGAAATATGAAATAATGAAATCACACACAGAGTATGTGGAGTTAACACATCTAGCAGGAGTGAGACAAGTTTAATCTTTAAGCAGGGACTTTATAAGGGGAAAAACCAGTCATAGGTATAGAGAAGAATGTTTACAATCACAAAGCAAAGTTTAACAGTAAACAATACTTGAGCTATGGGTATAAACCATAAGGATTCTGAGTTACAAAAGAGGTTAAAACTCAAGGCAGCTCTTTGCAAGCATACTTCAAATGCAAAACCAGGGATTATTAGGAAGTAGAAAATATCTAAGAATATGGTCTTCACTGAGCTGGCCTATTGTTTTAGAGGTCAAGGAAGGTGAAGGAGGAAACAAACAAGAGTTTGATTCCTCTCAAGTCTCATGTTTTATTCCCCCCAAGACTATTGTTTTAGAGGTAAAGGAAAGAGCCAAATTCCCTAAAGTGTGGTTCCCTTTTTCTGAGAAGAGTCAATAGCCTAGGATCTGTATTCTGGCTACACCTTGATTACCAGAAACTGAAGCTGCAAGGACATATTTGAAAAAGAGAAAAAAATATTGTCTTTTAGGTGATAAATATTATCCAGAAAAGGGGTTCTCATACTAATCTTTGGTGCTGGAATTTCTGATACAAATTATTTGATAGAGGTCATAATTTTGCCTGAGATTTTACATAGGAGAGATAGGCAAATAATGACAGAAATTGTAATACCAAGCATAGATTTATCTCTTCGGGAATTTCTCAGCTATACACGCAGAAGGAAAATGGCGTCCACAGCGAGCCTTTTGTAAAACCCAGTGAGGGTTATTTCAGTTCTCCCCATCAGGAAAATCTGGGGATACATCTGAGCTCCCCTAAAAGTTTATGCATGCTGTGGCAACAACTACCATGACAATGTTAATGAGAGAGAAGTAAAGTGCCTGTCTTGAATACAGACAGGGAGATGGACATGGGTGGTGGGAATATTTTACTGGTGAAGGGGAGTGTTCTTTTTATGACTGAAACCCAACTACAATCATGTTTGTAATTACAGTGTTTAAATAAATATATTATAAAAAAAGATACACGCTAATTTATGAATAACTTTTAATTTTACATTGCCTATATTAAAAAGGTAATAAAAACATGTGTGCTCAAGAAAGAATATGAGTTGCTCCAAGTGGAGAGAGCCTATTTTTTAATATTGATACAAAGTATTTTTTGGAAGCAGCAGAAACATATCCAAAAAAAATGTAAGTCACAGTTGTTGTGTGTTTGTTTTTGTCTGATTTTTTTTTAGGACAAATCTCATGGTGTTCAGGGGTTACTCCTAGCTCTCTAAATTCAGATTTCAGTCCTGGCAGACTCAGGAAAACATGAGACTTGAGGGGAATCAAACCCAGGTTGGGGTATACAGTGCAAATGCACTACTTTTTGCTCCAGCCCTATGAAGTTTATGTTATGACACACATAGGACTTGCTTTGTCTCCAGACCACATGTAGCTGTGAGCCTCACAGAAAGCTCTCAGAGTTCTTGGGAAGAATAATGACAGAATTGGCTGTATATTAGTCTAGAAAAGGACACTAAATGAACTTATGAATGGGTATTTTTGGGTCATCAATAAACCTTAAAACACTGCCTAACATGAGGTATAGTTGTTTAGGCAAAGGGTTTTGGTGAGAGGAAGAAAAAATGTTATGCTTTTTTGCCAAAGACAGCTAAGGGTGCCTGACACACAGAACACATGGGTTAGCATTGGGTTGTGAAGCTATAATAAATACACAAACCCACATCCCTAAAAAAGATCAGACCAGCATCCCAGAATCATATGAGCAAAGTGTTAATTTTCATTTATTTTCTCATCTGTTGCCTTCATGTTTCTGTGTATTCAAGTTCCCTTTCTCTTCTTTACATTTTCTGATTCTGGTTGCTGCTATCTTTTGTGCCTTCACATTTCTTCATTGTTTCCTTGAATTGATGCATTAAAAAGTACACTTGGGTATTTGTGTGTTTTCTCCGAATAACCCTATTAAATCTCTAAGCCTGAAAACAGTTTTTCAAGTCATTGAGCACAGGTGAGAAAAATAAATCAAGTTTTCTGCAGGATTGCTTGGAAACTGACCTTCTAAATGAATTAATTCAGTGATAGTATTATCATAAGAAGTGAACTAATGAGAATTTTATTGTATCAAATTCTCCTACCAGTAAAAAAATGTCCACAAGACACACTTCTAGCTAGAGTCAACTATTGCAGAAGTCACACGTGCTCCTGGCCTCAGCAACCATTCTGCCCTTCTTTGTTTTGAGGAGCCGAGGCAGTGGTCCTCAAACTTTTTAAACAGGGGGACAGTTCACTGTCCCTCAGACCGTTGAAGGACCAGACTATAGTGAAAATAAAAACGATGAACAAATTCCTATGCACACTGCATATATCATATTTTGAAGTGAAGAAACAAAATGGGAACAAATACAGTATGTGGCCCGCGGACCGTAGTTTGAAGACTCCTGAGTGGGGTCAGTCATTCATCCTACTTTCAATAACCCATCCTCCTTTATTGTGAATCTCCTTGTTCTTTCTATTTAACATTGAACATGTAAACAAATGTGGACCAATGAGACATTATGGCAAAGTCCTCTCCCCTTTGAGTAGTGTTGTATGTGAGTGGGAAGCTCAGAATTGTGCTACTTACACCATAAAAGGCCTGAGGTATATAAGACCCTGAAGTATAGCTGGTAGGCAGAGAAAGAAAAACAGATGAAACTGTTACATGAGTCATTAGATTTTTGTTTGTTTGTTTTTGGGGGCCACACCCATTTGATGCTCAGGGGTTACTCCTGGCTAAGTGCTCAGAAATTGCCCCTGGCTTGGGGGGACCATATGGGACGCTGGGGGATTGAACCACAGTCCTGCGCCATCTCGCCGGCCCCTATTTTTTTATTTTTTTAAAACTTTATTAAAATAGCATGATTTATGAAAATATTGACAGTTGATTTTCAGACATATAATGCAGCATCAGTCCCACCACCAGTGCCAATTTTTCTCCACCTGTGTTCACAAGTTCTCTTATTTATTATGTTTTCTGGTTTTTGTACCACACCCAGTGGTGCTTAGGGCTTACTCCTGGCTCTGTGCTCAGGGAACACTCATGATGTGTTTAAGAGACTATATTGTGATTTTAGGGATACAACTGAAGGTAGCAGAGTGCAAAACAAATGCTTTGACCTCTATACTAGTTCTCCAACCACTAGTCATTAAATTTTATTAGCATAAAAAAGACCCTAGTCCCTGGTCTTTTAGGCACACAATCCAATTTATACACATTCCTAAACATATATGCAATTAATGAGTGACTAGAAAAACATATAAAACAGCTACTGATGGGGCCGGAGTATTAACACAGTGGCAGGGTGTTTGCCTTGCACAAGGCTGATCCAGGATGAACCTTGGTTTGATCCCCTGGATCCCATATGGTTCCCTGAGCCAGGAGCAATTTCTGAGTATATAGCCAGAAGTAACTCCTGAGCACCACAGGGTATGATCCAAAAAGAAAATAAGGTTTAAGTTACTGAAACTTGAAGGAAGACATTGATGGCAATAATGTTATAGCTGTATATAGATTTCAACACAACTGTCAGTAGTAGCAGTAGATGTCAACACAACTGTCACCTCTCAATATAGCAACTAGACTAAAACTCAATAATGAAATACTGGCTATAAAGGAAGAAATAAAAAAGAGGATTTTAATATATATGTGTGTGCATGCATATATACATATACATATACATATATATATGGCTTTTAATCCCTCAAAGAGCAGAATACACATTCTTCTTCAATGCTCATTGTGACATTTTCCAAGATAGAACATATGCCATCATTAAATGAATAGAATATAAAGTGCTTAAACTCCCTTCTCAGATGATGATACATGAAAATAGAAGTGAATCATGACAGAAATGGAGAAATAGTTCTAATACCTGGAAACAAAACAGCTCACTATTGAACAGTGATTGGATCAGAGCATAAATCAAAGAAGAATTCAAAAGATTACTGCAAACAAATGAAGACAGAAATGGCTAGAAATGTATAACGCAGAAAAGCAGAGTTAAGAGGAAAAATTATAGCCCTAAAAATATTCATTAGGAAGAAGGAAAGCTTCAAAGTAAATCACATGACTGCATAGCTTAAGAAATTGAAGAAGGGTCAACAAAAGGAGTCCAAAGCATGCTGGAGGAAGAAAATAGAGGAGAAATGAATAAATTTGAATCCTAAAAACAATCCAAAAGATTAGTAAAACCAAGATCTGGTTATTTGAAAAAAATAAACAAGTGCTCGCTTCGGCAGCACATATACTAAAATTGGAACAATACAGAGATTAGCATGGCCCCTGCACAAGAATGACACGCAAATTTGTGAAGTGTTCCATATTTTATAAAAATAAAACTAAACAAGATCGACAAACCTAGTGGTTTAGACTCACAAGTCTAAAAAGGGAGATAGAACTCTAATAAATTGAATATAAATGAAAGGGAGATGTCACAACAGACCACATAAATTCAATAGATCATCAGAGATTGTTTTGAGAATCTTTAAGCCACAAAACAGGAGATCTTAAAGAGTTGACTAAATTCATTGACTCCTACAACATTCTAAGGCTGAATAAAGATGATTTTGAATGCTTGAACTGACCTTTTGCTTTAGAAGAAATAAAAATGGAATCAAAAGTATTCTTAATAAATAATAGTATAGACCTATATGTACATACTATTGAATTATTTCAACTCTTTTAAGATGACCTACTGACAATTTTTTCCAAGTATATCTAGGAAATTGAAGAAACAGAACACTCCCAAACAGTGGCTTAGAAGCAAACAATCCTAATACCAATTGTAGAAAGACAATAACAAAAAAATTATAGGTCACTATTCTTAATGAACAAATATCCACAACAAAATACTAAAATTGGAATATAATAATTCATCAAAAAGAGCATACTATGACCAAGTATTCATCTCAGGAATGCAATGTTTAACATACACAGGCCAATCAACATAATGCACTATATCAATAAAAGAAAACTAAAACTCATAAGATACTATCAATAAATTCAGAGAAAAAATTTGACAAGATTCAGCACCCATTAATGATAAAAAAGAACTCAACAAAATCAAAATTAATAGAACTTTCTTCAACATGGTCAAAGCCATTTACTGCAAGCATGTGGTTAACATTATACTCAATAGAGAGAAATTAAACATTTTTTCTCTAAGATCTGGTACAAATCAAGGTTGCTCACTCTTTCCACTTCTATAGTACTGAATGTATTTTCAATAGTAATTAGGCAAGAAAAATATATCAAGAGCACATTCAGTAGACTATTCTTTTGCTCTATATTTTTCTTTGCTACTGAAAATTTTCATTTAGTTAATGTAGTTTACATTGTTCAAATTGTTTCTTGTCTTTCATTTATTTTACTAATGGGACTGAATTCCTAAACATACCCTATGCTATCCCCTTTTAGTCTTTTTTCCTAGGATTTTGTCTCAATCCATCATCTGTGGTCAGTCTTTTTTCTGATATTTTTTAATTGTATATTAAATAATACTTGTAGTATTATGGAGCTCTCTTCCCTTGTTTGCGGTTTAGACTTTATAGTATATTTATAGTTTGTAGTAATACTAATAGAACGCTGTGGTATTTGTTACTCTCTATACTGGCAGTCCCCCCCCCCCCCGCCCCCTACATGATTAGAAACTTTCACCCAGCCTTGAAGCTGAGATGAGAGGTTACTGTTGGATAGTACTGAATGAGTCTGGATTGAAGGGACAAGATGAGCAATTGCCTTTTTCTCTTGGCATCTTTGGTCATCTGGGCTCTCCCAACCATGTAATGGCACACTTTCCTCAGCTGTGGTTAGTCCAGTGATTGATCAACTTCAGATCCAGAGATCTGTGCTAATTCACAGATTAGAAAGGATGAAAACCACTGACCTAGTTTCTGCTGCCCAAATCTTTCAGAGGCTGCAGACTGGAGAAAGAACAATCTAGTTGCCAACAATACAAACAATCTAGCTTTGGACTTCAGTCAGTCCCCAAGCTCATTAGTATCATAGGTAAATTAAGTAAGGCTATTTCTCAATTTTTATCAGTTCTGTCAGGTTTTTCAATGTCTTTCTTAAAAACGTCTTTGAATCTATGCACTTCAGACTCTCCCTAGGGGCAAGAAGCACCACAGAACAGTCTCTGCAATAGCAGAGATGTAATGGATGTGGATAAAACAGGAAGTCAGGATCCACAAAGATAGATGTGTCTTGCAAGCACAGCACTACATTTGCTTCCCTAATACCACCAAGAGAGACCTCTGAACACAGTGTTGGGAAGCCTCTGAGCATCACTGGATGTTGCCCAAACATCACCAACACCAACACCCCAAAAAACAGTCTATTGCATAAACCAAAGCCAATCATAGAAAAGAAGTCAACAGGTGGAACTTGTCTAGTCCCAAAAGTTCCACAAATTACCCACCTCAGATTTGAACCAATTACCTGTGCCTGAGAATCAGAAAAGATTGTCCTTACCCTGGGCGAACACTTCCCACTTGTCAGGGAATTATCTAGAGGCCTCACGTAACCCTGAGTGTGTCTCCTTCAGCAAGTTCTCCTCAGATCTTTGCTGCTTGTTTTCCACCTTTGCCTCTGTGTGCCATTTTGTCCCTTAGAACTTGGCCTTGGAGCTCTGCTCACCATTGTCCCCAACTCTCAGGAAAGCCTCTCACTTTTGCACCTACTGGTGCCTTGACTAACAGTTCTATTCCCCTATCAATTCAAAGGGTTAAAGAGGCACCGTATGTAATTTTTTTAATTTCTTATGGGCACTCCTCCTTTAGTTGTCTATCCTTTCCCAATTTTTGTTTCTCTTTGGTTGAACATTGATGATTTGAGAATGCAAGCTATAAGAATCTGACATCTTCAGTTCTTGAAAAAGAAGCTTACTGTTTATAGTTGTTTTTTGCTTTTTGTTTATTACCAGTTTATTGTTGTTTTGGAATCATACTCTCCTATGCTCAGGGGTTTACTTTTGGTTCTGTATTCAGGAATTACATCTGTCAGGGTTCAGAGCATTATCTGGGATGTCAGAATTGAACCTAGGTCTTATGTTTGCAAAGCAAGCACCCTGCCTGCTGTAGTATTGCTCCAATTTTCACTCCTCCAAAATCATGCTGAAAACTTCTCTAAATCATTTCAATAATAAGCAGACCTTCTTCAAATTGGTTTTACATGAAGCTTATTTTTCAAATGTGCCATGTAAGTGAATAAAAAAAGGCAAAATATCAGTTGCATAAAAGCAGTAGTTCTCAATTTTTTCTTTTCCTTCTTTTTTATTTTTTTCTGGTTTTTTTTTTTTTTGGGAGGGGGTCACACCCGGCAGTGCTCAGGGGTTACTCCTGGCTATATGCTCAGAAATTGCCCCTGGCAGACACAGGGGCCATATGGGATGCCGGGATTCAAACTACCTTCCTTCTGCGTGCAAGGCAAATGCCTTACCTCTATGCTATCTCTCCGGCCCCCTCTTTTTTTGGGGGGGTCACATTTGCAGCACTGAGGGGTTATTTCTGGCTCTGCACTCAGAAATTACTCTTGTGATTCTTGGGGGACCATATGGGATGCTGGGGATTGAACCTAAGTTGGCCACATGCAAGGCAAATGTTCTATCCATTATGCTGTCTCTCCAGACCCTCAGATATCATTTTTATTATCACAATACCTTTACTAGTTAAAAACTAATATTTTAATTAATTAAATTGTTATTTATTATTAATTACAAAGTTATCTATGAGTGGATTTTAAATTAGCCATACAATGTTTCAGCACAAAATCCTTCACCAATGAAAGTTTTCCTCCTCAGTCAACCAAAGTTATATTCCAGGTATAGTCCCCTGATTACTCCAGGAGTAATCCCTGAGCAGAAAGCCAGGACTAATTCCAGAGCATCACTGAATGTGGCCCAAAAACAAGCACAAAAAAAAACCCCTCTTTTTAAACATGCAAAAACAATAGAAAATATTCTTTGTGAAGTCTAAAACAGAAAGGACTTCATTTTGTCAAACCAATGTTGTTTGATATCTGGTCCTTTGATTCCAAACCCTAACATTCTTGTGTCAAATAAGCAAGTTTGGGGTCTGTCAAGGTTTTAAATGGATTCAACAGCCTGACAAAAGGAGAAAAGCATGCCATTATTCTTATTATGCCATGTTATTAATTTATGTTGCAATTTGTATAGATTATTGCTTTCCCTGCTCATTTACCAAGTCAATCCAAGGGCCTCTTCTGCACAGCATGAAGCTCTGCTTTTCCCTCTGCATTGCCTGTCTGCCTTAGACAAAGAATGAAATAATAGCTTTGAAAATCTTGACCACCTGATACAGCATGTTTCCCAAAGCATTGCTGAGATAAATCCCTGAGTTGTTGCTACAGCATCTACAGTAGCCCTGAAGCCCCTCTACTTGTGACCCAAACACCCCAAGACTTTTTAATCCTTCTGTGGTTGAGGAGCAAAAGATCTAAAACAGGAAGTTTTGAGTCTTATTTGTTCTTGTCTCCCTGAGCTGATTGCATATGATCAGACTGACTCTCTTTGTTACCATTTAGATGCTCCATGACCTCCTTAGCAAGGGTAACTTGCTAAGTCCAACCATTTGAAATCCTGGTGATCTGGGTTTATCCCATTAGAACATGTAGGTTCCCTTGACTTGAAGAAATGAAAACCAACATTTAAAGTCCACTTCTGTAAGTGATTTATCTATAACAAGAGTCCTTGTATGGGGGAAATTTCTTACTGACACTCCTACCCTTCATTATGTCATTATGTGTGGCCAGAATGGCTCCAAGCTGACTTCCCTTGGTTTGAAGAAGGCTTCAAGGAGTTCTAGATGCTCAGTGAAAACACAATAGCCAGTGCTCAGAAATAGAAGCTTTTTGTATGTGATTCCTTAAGAATAAGGATTTTTCAACTATCCAAAGATAGATGAATGAATAAAGAAGCTGTGGTATGTATGCATAATGGAATACTTTGAAGTAATAAGAAAAGATGAAATCATTCAGTTTGCCACAACTTGAATATAACTGGGGAGTATTATGTAAACAAACTAAGTTAGAGGGAGAAGAGCAGGTATTGGATGATATCACCCATCTGTGGTATAGAGACAAAACAAATAGAGTGGAAGATTTCAAAATTGATGACAAATCTTTGGCCCTACATTACAAAACTCAGAATACCAAGTAAGGGCCTGCAGAGTGACTGTAGGGAACAAGTTAGACTGAAAGTAACATAAGGTCATTTGATCAAAGGTCCTGGGCACTTTGCATGAGGAAAGGTAAATTAATTGGGTACATCAAAACCATAAATTTAAGAGTATTGTAAACATGGGACACCAAATAATATATTTGTTTAGTTTTCTGTTTTTTGTTTTTGTTTTGGTCCACACTTGACAAGAATTACTCCTGACTCTGTGTTACTTCTGAAAAAACATATGTATTGCTGGGTATTGAGCTTGCTTTGGCTGCATGCCAGGCAGTCCCCAAAATAATATTGCTAAGTGAATTAGAGTTGAAAAGTTTGAGGTGCCTTTAGACTTTGGGTGGAAATCTTTCACATGGGTGATGAGTGTAAAGTTACAACATTTATTGCCTAAAACTCTATTATTAATAATTTATAATATCAGTGCATGAGTAAAAATTGGGGTGGGTGGAAGGGAGAAATTTCAATTCCCAGCACCATATGATACTCTGACCACTGCAAGAAGCACCTTCCAAGCACTGAGCTGCCAGTAGACTTCAAGTACCTCAGGCTATGATAAAAATAAATAAAGTTAAAAGAACAAAGGAGACTTTTAAGAACTTCTGTGGCTATCCATCCAAGACATGTCAAGACAGGACCATGTCCACCTCTCAGCCAATCACAAAATTATGAGATTTGCTGATTAGACCACTGAAATTTTCCTCTGAATGGAGTAGAGCTTCTTTGGTTCACATAGAAAAGATAGAAAAAGTGTCTGATCCACTTCTTTGAAGAATGTCATGGGTATCTTTAGAGGGATGGCATTAAATCTGTATAATGCCTTGGGGAGTATTGCCATTTTGATGATGTTAATCCTGCCAATCCATGAGCAGGGTATGCGTTTCCATTTCCGTGTGTCCTCTCTTATTTCTTGGAGCAGAGTTTTATAGTTTTCTTTGTATAGGTCCTTCACATATTTAGTCAAGTTGATTCCAAGATATTTGAGTTTGTGTGGCACTATTGTGAATGGGGTTGTTTTCTTAATGTCCATTTCTTCCTTATTACTATTGGTGTATAGAAAGGCCATTGATTTTTGTGTGTTAATTTTGTAGCCTGCCACCTTGCTATATGAGTCTATTGTTTCTAGAAGCTTTTTGATAGAGTCTTTAGGGTTTTCTAAGTAGAGTATCATGTCATCTGCAAACAGTGAGAGCTTGACTTCTTCCTTTCCTATCTGGATTCCCTTGATATCCTTTTCGTGCCTAATCGCTATAGCAAGTACTTCCAGTGCTATGTTGAATACCCATGACATTCTTCAAAGAAGTGGATCAGACACTTTTGAAATTCATTTGGAACAATAAACACCCTCGAATAGCTAAAGCAATCATTGGGAAAAAGAATATGGGAGGAATTACTTTCCCCAACTTTAAACTGTACTACAAAGCAACAGTTATCAAAACAGCAGGGTATTGGAAAAAGGATAGGTCCTCAGATCAGTGGAATAGGCTTGAATACTCAGAAAATGTTCCCCAGACATACAACCACCTAATTTTTGATAAAGGAGCAGGAAATCCTAAATGGAGCAGGGAAAGCCTCTTCAACAAGTGGTGTTCACACAATTGGATAGCCACTTGCAAAAAATTGAACTTAGACCCCCAGCTAACATCATGTACGAAGGTAAAATCCAAATGGATTAAAGACCTCGATATCAGCCCCAAAAGCATAAGATATATAGAACAGCACATAGGCAAAACACTCCAGGACATTACAGCCATCTTCAAGGAGGAAACTGCACTCTCCAAGCAAGTGAAAGCAGAGATTAACAGATGGGAATATATTAAGCAGAGAAGCTTCTGCACCTCAAAGGAAATAGTGCCCAGGATACAAGAGCCCCCACTGAGTGGGAGAAACTATTCACCCAATACCCATCAGATAAGGGGCTAATCTCCAAAATATACAAGGCACTGACAGAACTTTACAAGAAAAAAAACATCTAACCCCATCAAAAAATGGGGAGAAGAAATGAACAGACACTTTGACAAAGAAGAAATACAAATGGCCAAAAGACACATGAAAAAATGCTCCACATCACTAATCATCAGGGAGATGCAAATCAAAACAACGATGAGATACCACCTCACACCCCAGAGAATGGCACACATCACAAAGAATGAGAATAAACAGTGTTGGCGGTGATGTGGAGAGAAAGGAACCCTTAGCCACTGCTGGTGGGAATGCCGTCTAGTTCAACCTTTATGGAAAGCGATATGGAGATTCCTCCAAAAACTGGAAATCGAGCTCCCATACGATCCAGCTATACCACTCCTAGGAATATACCCTAGGAACACAAAAATACAATACAAAAACCCCTTCCTTACACCTATATTCATTGCAGCACTATTTACCATAGCAAGACTCTGGAAACAACCAAGATGCCCTTCAACTGACGAATGGCTACAGAAACTGTGGTACATATACACAATGGAATATTATGCAGCTGTCAGGAGAGATGAAGTCATGAAATTTTCCTATACATGGATGTACACAGAATCTATTATGCTGAGTGAAATAAGTCAGAGAGAGAGAGAAAAACGCAGAATGATCTCACTCATCTATGGGTTTTAAGAAAAATGAAAGACACCCTTGTAATAATAATTTTCAGACACAAAAGAGAAAAGAGCTGGAAGTTCCAGCTCACCTCAGGAAGCTCACCACAAAGAGTGATGAGTTTAGTTAGGGAAATAACTACATTTTGAACTGTCCTAATAATGAGAATGTATGAGGAAAATGGAGAGCCTGTCTAGAGTACAGGCGGGGGTCGGGTGGGGAGGAGGGAGACTTGGGACATTGGTGATGGGAATGTTGCACTGGTGATGGGTTGTGTTCTTTACATGACTGAAACCCAAACACAATCATGTATGTAATTAAGGTGTTTAAATAAATTAAAAAAAGAGAAAAAATTTTTTATCCGATTGATATATTCTAATATAAAAATTAACAATTAAATCTCTGTAAAAAAAAAAAGATAAGATAGAAAAATATAAATAAGGGGCCGGGCGGTGGCGCTAGAGGTAAGGTGCCTGCCTTACCTGCGCTAGCCTTGGACGGACCGCGGTTCGATCCCCCGGCATCCCATATGGTCCCCCAAGCCAGGAGCGACTTCTGAGCACATAACCAGGAGTAACCCCTGAGCGTTACCGGGTGTGGCCCAAAAACCAAAAAAAGAAAAATATAAATAAAATCCAATTTTTATCAGGAAGTGAATCAATTTACAGTTTTATAGTTTAACTCTTCTAGTTTCTTCTTTATGAATTGCAGTTATCCAGGTAAAGATCATTGGTCTTTTCATTATGTTGGTTCCTATATAATTGATATCCTTGGACATTGCTGTAAATGAGATAAACATGTGATTTCTTTCTCTTCTTTTCACTATTTACTTATAGAAATGCAACATAATTTTTGTGCATTGATTTTAAAACTTGCTACTTTGCTATACTAGTTCATTGTTGCTAAGAAGTTTTTATTGTAATCCTTAAGGTCCTCTATAATATTATTGTGTCATCTGCAAGTAAAGACAGTTTGACTTCTCCAAATAGAATCTTTTTGACTTATTTTTTTTTTGCCTAATTGCTAAAGCTAGGGTCTTCTGTACTATACTACAAAGTAGAAGAGAAAGTAGACATTCTTGCCTTATGCATGATAACAGAAAGAAGGCACTTATTTTTTGGATCACTGAGTGTGACATTGACTGCTTGATTTGAATGTTCTAGAATCCTTCACACAAAGGCTCTCATGGTGATAGTGGTTTATGGCTCCTATTTGCAGGAGCTTTACACCAGGCAGATGCTGCAATCTCTCACTGACCTGGCACCACCTATGACAAGAGAGAAGGATGCTCAGATTGGAGGAAGCTATGCATGCTCTGGAAATAGGTCTCAGGATGAAGTGAAGTCAGTTTGCAAGCAGTTGATCCAGGAATAGCATGTGCACAGTAGGCTCTGGGCCAGAACTGGAGGGATCTGACCTAGTTTAAATTGCTTTAGCATGATCAAAATCACCTGTTTAGGCATGTGTTTTTTCCATTTGAGTCCTGCTCAAATAATGTCTTAATTTTACAAATTAAATAATAAATTGTAAATTAAAGCAAAACTGTGAGTATATTATATAAATGGTCTCTAATATCTTGAGGAACTTTCCTCATATTCTTATTTTACTGAAGGTTTTAATTATGAACAGATGTTGAATTTTGTTGAAAGTTTTCTTTGAAATATTGTTATAGTTTGTTTCATATCAAGGAATAAAGTTATTTCTTTTTTAATTAATATCTTTATTTAAACACCTTGATTACAAATATGAATGTACTTGGGTTTCAGTCATGTATAGACTTCACCAGTGCAACATTCCCACCAACCAATGTCCCAAATCTCCCTCCTCCCCACTCCCACCCCACCACCCGCCTATACTCTAGACAGGCTTTCTACTTCCCTCATTCATTCACTTTGTTATGATAGTTCTCAGTGTAGTTATTTCTCTAACTAAACTCATCACTCTGTGATGAGCTTCATGTTGTAAGCTGAACCTTCCATCCCTCCTCTCCTTTGTCTCTGAGAATTATTGCAAAAATGTCTTCTATTTTTCTTAAAACCCATAGATGAGGGAGGCTATTCTGCATCTATCTCTCTCCCTCTGGCTTATTTCACTCAGCATAATAGATTCCATGTACATGCATGTATAGGAAAATTTCATGACTTCATTTCTCCTGACAGCTGCATAATATTCCATTGTGTATATGTACCATAGTTTCTTTAGCCATTCAACTGTTGAATGGCATCTTGGTTGTTTCCAAAGTTTGGCTAATGTAAATAGTGCTGCAATGAATATAGGTGTGAGGAAGGAATTTTGTGTTGTATTTTTGTGTCCCTAGGGTATATCCCTAGAAAAATCAAGCTATTTCGTCTTTGATTTTCTCTGTGATTAAGCTATTATTAGGGAACATTTTGTTCCATGTCCAAATATAGAACTTATTCCTAATCTTTTTTGTGGTTAATTTAAACCTCCATAACATTGTGGTCAGAGAAGATACTGGATATTATTTCTACTTTTGTGAATTTATATATGTCTTTGTACTTTTCTATTATATGGTCAATTCTGGAAAATAATTCATATATGCTAGAGACAAATTTGAGGATGAAATACAGTACCCAGTATATGTCAGTTAATCAGTTCTTACATAAATATAATTGTTCTTGTTTTTTTACCTTCTACCATTAGTTTGTGTAATTTTTTTATTCTTTCACTTGATCCTGTGTTTGTTTTGCAAATTCAAGTGTGTGGTTTGTTTTCTGATATAGCTAGTCTTGCTCTGCCTTTTATGTGTTCTGTACAGCAGTATTCAGAGATTATTGATCTAATGAAAAATGTCACAGTTTTATGCAGTAACTGTGGAGAAAAAACAGGGCCACAAAATGTATATTAGTTGAAATTGTTATCTATGTTCATATTTTTTAAAATCTGTAACACTCTAAGCAATTATTCTCTTTATAATAAGTCAGATGGTATAGAAAATGAGATTTCAGTCGTTAATACTAATTTATGTGGGCTTTCTCAGTGGGATTCCAATAAGATGCTCAAAGCATACATCCACATTTCCTGGGAATTACTACAGTAAGTTTTCGGGCATCCTGTGTACTGACAAGCCATGAGAGAAACACTGGATCTTACTCAAGTTTCAGAACCATATTTTTAATCTTTCTTGAGACAGCTTCTCCAAAAAAGTTTTCAAAAAGCATCCCTATGATACATCAATTAATTATCCTAAAATTCAAGATTAAACATGTTTTTAATGCATGTGTGTACATTTATTGAATAATTGTGAGCTACAAAGTGACAAAGTTCTTCATGATTCAATTTCAATCTTAAAATATTTGAGCACCAATCTCTTCATCAATGTCCACTTCCCTCCAGCAATGTCCACAACTTTCGTTCCCAGTCTGCCTATGTCAGAAATTCTTTTGTTTTTTTTACTTTTTGGCGCTGTATTTTGTAATACCATTAATAAAAGTTTTTTTTTTTTCGGGATACACCTATTTGATGCTCAGGGGTTACTCCTGACTAAGCACTCAGAAATTGCCCCTGGCTTGGGGGGACCATATGGGATGCCGGGGGATCAAACCGCGGTCCTTCCTTGGCTAGTGCTTGCAAGGCAGACACCTTACCTCTAGCGCCACCTTGCCAGCCCCTAATAAAAGATATTATGCATTTTACTTTACCTTCATTCAACACCCAGTTATTGTCTAGAGTGGTTACTTTCTTATCATTGTCATAGTGGTTTCTTCTCTGACCTAACTGCTCTATGACCACCGAGACAAGCTTTTCTCTAATGGTCAGTTTTCTTGGCTTTTGTTTTTGGGGTTTTTTTTTTTTTTGGTATTATTTTCCTATTTTGTTTCTTTATATCACACAAATGAGTGTGACCTTTTCATATCTCTTTTTCTTTTTCTGACTTACTTTATTCTGCATGATACTCTCCATGACCATCTATGTGTTAGCAAATTTCTTGATTTCTGTTGCTTTGGGTATTATTCTCCTCAATATTTCTTTGTATCCCACAACGAGCATGATTATTTTATGTCTCTTCCTTTACTTATGACTTATTTCATTCATTTTATACTTTCCATCCACTATAAAGAAACTGTGAATGCCCCTGCTATCACCATTGATGCCTGAGCATAATCAATACTACATATTTCTGGTCTTGTAGGCTGGAATGAGCCAGGATCTGTTCATGAATACATCATCTAGAAATGATATCTTAACTCTGGCCTGATATCTCAGTGCCAGTTCATCACTAAATCTTCTTTGTCTTGAAATTGTCAGTCATTGTGGGCTGTGATTTGGGTTAAAAGGGTTTTGTTCAGTTGATAAATAATTGTGTTTAAACCTATAAGAAATACAAGGCTATATTTTAAGACACCAAGAAAAGAAATAACCCTAGCACAAGATAGTTTTTCATGAGATATAATGAATTGCATAGAAATATCCATGGCGGGCCCGGAGAGATAGCACAGCTGATCCAGGACCAAAGGTGGTTGGTTCGAATCACGGTGCCCCCGTGCCTGCCAGGAGCTATTTCTGAGCAGACAGCCAGGAGTAACCCCTGAGCAACGCCGGGTGTGGCCCAAAAACCAAAAAAAAAAGAAATATCCATGGGATAACAGAGTTTACCTGTGTCAAGAATTTCCTGGTCTGCCATGAAAAGCTTACTAAAAATAGGTTCAGATATAGGATAGAAGCATGAGAAGGGTCTTTCTTTTCTCACAAGTTCATTAGGGTTTACAAGCTTGTGTTTGTAGGGTAATTATGCATGCAGTAGAGTTTTGGTGGAAAGATGGTGGAGACTTATAGTCCAAGATTTTTATGAGGTTTCTCTGTATAAAGTGATGAAGACTGTGCAAAAGCATCATCTAATAAATACCTTTTATTGATTCACATTGCAACCCAAAAGAGTTTTTTTAAATAACTTTTGTTTTGTTTTTGTTTTATGGACACACTTGAATGTGCTTATGGCTTACATATGGCTCTCTTCTCAAGAATAACTCTTGCTGGGGTCCCAGAGACATTATCAGTGCCAGGGAAACCTAGGTCAGCCATATGCAAGGCACAAGTGCTCTATCCAATATAGTATCTCTCTAGTCCTGTTTGGTACTTTGTTAATTTACAAAAATAAATTTTATGTAATTAAAGAACCAAAGTTATTGGTAATAGAGTTATTGCCATTTGAGTTTTAATTGGCAAATTGAGTTTTAAGCATATAATATTTCAATACCAATCTTACCACCAGTGTCTCTTTTTTTTAAACTGCAGTTGAGTAATTAAGGAACCAAAGTTATTGGTAATTGATAATTGATGTGTTTTTTTTAAATAACAGTTGAGTGTGTTGACCAGGTAAGCCTAGATAGGGAATTCCCTTCAAGTTCAGCAAAAGAATGGAGGTACCATATATTTAGGGTTGGGACTGTGAGTTGCTTTCATGGACCCATTCTGAGGTTTTGACAAGTTAATGCCAAAAACATTAGCTGTTAACACAATCAAAGGTTATGGGTTTTGACATTGTCAAATATTAAGTGCACCAGATCACCCTCATGCCATTCTGGGATAGCTTCTCATGAATTTGCCAGCACAGTTCAGTGAGAATGTTGATTGAACACTCAATTCGCAAAGTAAAAGATGTTTCCAGCTGATTTTATAGCATACCCTCTTGGTTATTGTCTCTGGCATTTATAACTCTTAGAAAACTAATGAAGATATTTTAAAATTCACTTATCACTAATAATTATCTTTGAGACCAGGTTTTGACTGTTTCTTATTGTTCGAGCACTTGGTAATTGAATCACACACTGAAGATTTTTGTCTGCATCAATTATTGCTATGGTGACTGTTGAATCATGATGTTGCTAATTCCATCATGCCTTCTGCATTATCTAGTTGGCATTCAATTATAGGAAATAATTTGGAGATAGGATGATTGCTCAAAAAGCTAGAAGTAGCTTCCAAACACTGCTGGGTTTGGCTCAAAATCTAAGAGAAAAGGTATAACCTTTTCTTTATTCATTTATATCACAATCCCTTACTATTATTCTTTTTAAACTTTATATAATTTTAACTATATATTTTGTTGTTCAAATTATCCCAAAGTTTAAATCTCTTCAAATTGGGTCCCATATTATTTTCTATAAAAGCCAGAGTATAATTAATGAATTTGAAAAGAGTTCTGTAGCTATAATAGTATTACATAGGTAGTATGAAGATTTTTTAAATTTTCTTTAGTTTTGGGGACACAGTCAATGAGGCTCAGGGGCTACTCCTGGCTTTGCATTCAGGAAACACTCCTGGTGGTGCTTAGAGGAATTATAGGGGATGCTGAGCATTGATCCCAGACTACTCACAACACTTTAAAAAAGAACCAATTAAAATAGAAGTATAGGGGTAGTATATTGTCAATGAATTATGAAGCATTTCAGGAAAATGCACATGTATGCATAGAAAAATATATATGAGTATATAATAATGTGTTCATATATACATTTGTACCATGGGAATACACATAAGCACACTATTTATAAATTTATAATCAATAAAGAAAAATTAAATATTATATTAAATATTGTATTATATTATTAAATATTATATAACATTAAAAGTTGGGGAATCTGGGTAATGATTATGAAAATTTTTGACCTATATTTTTAATAATAGATCTAAAATTCTCGACAATAAAATAAGGGAAAGAATCCATATTTCAACAAAATAAGTTGATCTTAGTTGTTTATAGGTACATGATGTCTAGACAAGTAATTAATGATAGACTATATTGAAAGCCATCTTTCATGAAATATCAGCTAGATGACAGATGTTAGGAACCAATTGAGCCATGTTCTATCATATCTACTGAGACAGTATTTGGAGAGTTTGCTATCATAGATCCATTATCATTGAGCATATCTAATTTAAAAGATGAATCTGTGAAGGAATAAGAAAAAGCTGATGATGAGGAGAGTGATTTCTTGAATGAGGACATTAGCACTGTAGATGAAACCCACAAGTAATGTCACCTCTGTGTATTAAAATATTACTTGACTTTTTAGATGTATCTGGACTGAAAATATCTTGCCCAATTGACCTGGTAAGTTATTCTGGTCATATTGTGAAAAGATGCAAGTTAAGTGGCATGGGTTGGCTTTGAAAGTGATGAACTTTAAAAGTCAATTTATGTTTACCAGAAAACTGAGTGAATGAATATGACAGCAGAAGAAAGGTGATTTGATCCCTAACTCCACGTAAGTCTAAAGCCTATCTTGGCTGGCTAAATGACAGGGATTTGTCATAATGATGTTTTTTTTTTTAATTTCTCCCTACAATATTGGCTCCTTTGTGCATGTGTCACTGAGTCATTTTTTAATAATTTTTATTGTGACCAATGTAAATTATAAGTCTTTCACATTATATTTAATGTACATAGTGACAGTGAATCAGGGCTATTCTTACCACCCATAATGTTCTCCCTCTACCCCTGTTCCCAGCATGCATCCAATACCTCCCCTTTTGTCCCCTGGACTACTTGTGGAACAAGTAGTCTTTGTGTATAGCTTGTTGTAGATTGGGGGTCTTTATTCTGTTGTTGTTGACTTTGGGTTTGGTGTTTAGGTCTGATCATTTTTATTTCCACTCAAATTTCAAGTGACTGTTTGCTCCTGGTATCATCCATTCCCCCTCCCCCCAATTTATTAGGCATAACAAGTTGATTCAAGTTCTGTAATACTGTTCAAAAACAAAACAACCAGAAATTACAAAAAACACAACAGCAACAAGAAAAAGAAACCAAAACAACAATAAGAAATAAAAAAAAGAAAAAGAAAGAGAAAAGGAAAGAAAAAAACAGGGGGAGGGCTAGTGTGGCAAGGTTTTATTTGTTTGGTTTGTTGTTTGTTTTTTGCATAGGCACAGTAAGTATTGGGTATATTAGAAAGGGAATTCTCTTGGCTTAAAAGATTCAGGGTTTCTCCACCCCTGAAGCATACTGTCATGATAGCAACTACAGGCTCCAGACATGCTTATTATCAAATCCCAAGGTACTTTTATGATGCCAGGAAACATTCTGCTTGTGGCTGACTAAATCAGTTCTCTGTCATTAGAGATCTTGGCATTTGCACAGATCCTAGGACAAAGTCTAGAATATAGTCTTTCTTTATGGTTCTAGAAGTTCTGTTCCATCATGGTTGTTAATAGTCAGTCTTCTGTAATTAGCGATCTTGCTTTTTGCACAGATCCTGGAACGAAGCCTAATATAGTCTTTCCTTATGGTTCCAGAAGTTCTGTTCAGTCACAATTGTCAAAGTCAGTCTTCTGTAATTAGTGATTTTGGTTTTGTGCAGATCAAAGGACAGAGTGTCTTCTGATTTCATGTTACCATTTGGTGATGAGGTAGGGCAACCTTCTCTTAGATCAAGTTGTTGATATTTCCTTGTAGTCAAGATGTCCTATCAACCTGGTGCAAGTTAGTGTCAGCATGGTATTAAGAACTCCCGACGGGGAGTTTGATTCCTGGTGCTGTTGCGAGAAACTGTGTTGGTTCTATGGTTGGGATCTGGGTTTGATGGTTGGGATTTGAAGTTGGGTGGTCACTAAGTCACTTAACACTATAAAAGATGCTCACTTATGGGAAGCACTCTCTGAGCTGGGAAGAGATAAAACCACTAGAGAGGAGAGCAGATATCCAAAATAATTTTGACACATAATAAAAATATTTTAGGAAACTAAAGCACATCTGATAAAGTTTTGATTGGAACACCCTGCCCTACTCCTAACATCAACCCACAATCTTTCTTTGAAGGAAAGAGCCAGACTCAATGACAACCCAAATATCACATTGCCATTCAAACTGCTTGTCAGGCGGTATCTGATTGCTGATTATCATGAAGCAATTTCTTTTTTTTGGGGTGGGGGTTTTGGGGCCACACCCGTTTGATGCTCAGGGGTTACTCCTGGCTAAGCGCTCAGAATTTACCCCTGGCTTGGGGGGACCATATGGGACGCCGGGGGATTGAACCGCAGTCCTTCCTTGGCTAGCGCTTGCAAGGCAGACACCTTGCCTCTAGCGCCACCTCACCGGCCCCACATGAAGCAATTTCATCTTAATTTTTTTTAGAGTCAGATAGGCAGGTTTGGTCTTCCTTGGCCTTTCTACAGAATGGAAAATAAAGTAATTTAATAGCATTTACTCCTTTCCAGGCCTAGACAGGAATGGTGCCTGAAGTACTTGGCAAATCCTAAAATGCCATGCACGTGGAAGAAATTACTACATTTTTTTCCACAAAGGCAAATCGAATCACAGAGCTATACATAGCATTGTGAGTACTTTGTGTTTCCCTTTCTCTGTCCTGGATTCAATATCACCACAAAATTAGGCATGTAAAAAAACACACCTGGTAAATGATCAGATGAGCCTCTCTCTCTCTCTCTCTCTCTCTCTCTCTCTCTCTCTCTCTCTCTCTCTCTCTCTCTGTCTCTCTCTCTGTCTCTCTCTCTCTGTCTCTGTCTCTCTGTCTCTCTGTCTCTGTCTCTGTCTCTCTCTCTCTCTCTCTCTCTCTCTCTCTCTCTCTCTCTCTCTCTCCATTCCCCAAATCAGAACAGGCAGGTTTATTTTAAGTGCTGCCTTGTATCTTCAAATTAAAAGGCAGGCTTACAAACACGCTGAAGATAACCATGGGGACAATTTGTAAAAATAATTCTCAAAAGAGATCATGTTCTTTGTGTTTGGGTTTGAAGTCTCTGTGCTGCTTGAAAACTTTCCTCCCCACACATGTTTTTCAATAAACTATACATAGGAAACTGGACACTCTTTGAAATAAGACTGAATTTAGAGCTCCTCTGGAAAGCACTCATTCGTAACAACCACGCAGTTTCTGAATCTAGCATCTGCAATAGTTCTGGCATTTATTGGCACTTGAATTTTATGGTCAAATAGAACTTGTATTTGGATTTTCCTGGACCTCTGGCTAGGAAACTCTTCACGAAATAGCTGGTGAAACTGATGCTGTTGTTTCTTTTCACGTACTCAACTGGGATCCGTCAACAATCCAGAGCATCTGTTTGTCCCCATAATGGGGGAAAGTTTAAGGTTGACATAGGAAAAAATTACATAAAGCTGGTACCCTCATGGGTTTCCCTCCTACAGTGAGGTTTGCAGAAATTAGTTGATGATCAAATTTGTATTCAGCTTTAGAGTAGGAAGAGGCCACTCTGCTTCACTCTTACAGGACGGAGTGACAAGTCCTCTCTTTGGTGATTAGCAGATTGTGTTCCTTATTTCCTTCATGATTCTCTGTCTTGCCTCCCAAAGTTCACCTTCCAAACAAACCACTTATTTTCAAGTCCCTCTCTCCAGGAACCTGCTCCTGAGGAACCCAATGTCAGATAAAATCTAATGCTACAGATTCTGTCTTGGAAAAAATTCTCTTAAGGAGAAAGAAAAAAGTTTGGACAAAAGAACTTACGCAACTACTAAGGGCACATTCTTTTCTGAAATGGGTTAATACAAAACTCTCCGGTTTTAGGGACCTTTACTCATTCAGTTACTACAACTAAAAGTGATAGTGGATCAGGGCCCATAAAAAGAGAACTGCTGGAATTATTTAATAATCAAATGATTTATTATTCAATCACTAAATTTATTATTCAATCACTAAATTACTTCTGAAAAACACCCCCTGGCTTTTATCAGCTGATACTTTTTGTTAGATGCACATGTCAGTGAAAGCCTGGAAAGTTGCTCCCTAAATCCTTAAATTAAGGAGAAATTCAAAGGCAAGTTGAGAGCACCAGAAGGGCTAGTAGTGTCCCTTTTTTTAATCAATGATATCACCCTGGTCATCTCTGGTGAAGTTCTCAATACCATGGAACAAAAGATAGGAGCCTCTAGGAGCAAAGAAGCAGACCTTTGTTCCCTAAGAGATCCATCTAAGGCATCTGCTGTAGAGAGCACTTAAGAAAGGGCAAAGATCATAGTTGGACTAATTGTTGGGCTAACTCATGTGGTCCAGGAGCTAATTTCAGATTTAGGCATTGGGGGAACTCTCAAAGTCATCAAAAAAGGAATGAGCAAGTATAAAAGCTCCCAAGTCCTAGTCCCACATAACACACAGAAGGACATTAAAGTGAAAGGGGCCATAGGCGGAGAGGTGGCGCTAGAGGTAAGGTGTCTGCCTTGCAAGTGCTAGCCAAGGAAGGACCGTGGTTCGATCCCCTGCATCCCATATGGTTCCTCCCAAGCCAGGGGCAATTTCTGAGTGCTTAGCCAGGAGTAACCCCTGAGCATCAAAAGGGTGTGCCCCAACCCACTCCCAAAAATAGGGTCCATAGGATTGCTACATTACTCAGGCCAAAGCTTTGCTCAACCAAAGAGTTAGGACTGGGAGTTGGGGAGATATAGTCTCTGTTTTGGAAATTATAAGGGGTCCACCTTTGCCCATGCAACCTGTAGGGATCCACAAGTTTGCAAATTTGTTGAAGCAATAAATTTATTATTTATTATGCTAATTCAGAACATACCAAATTTCAACCTTTTCCACTGATTTATGAGTTCCTACTCTATCAGACATATTGATTAACACTTTTGTGGTGTGCTTTGTATCATTTAATTGAAACTCTATCAAATCTTTGAAATAGGATTTATCTCATTTTGTAGATCAGAAAGCAAATTTTAGAGTTATGAGAATATAGGAATGGCCTATGTTTATGCAGCTGCGTCTAAGCCAGAGGCCCAATCCTGGAATTCTTCTACCAGTTTCCAAATTACACTTTCAAAATATATCAAATAGTAATTTATATTAGATTTTATTCCAAGAGTGATAAGGAATTTGGGGGGGTGTTGGATCACACCCGGTGGTGCTCAGGGATTACTCCTAGCTCTAAGCTTAGAAGTCACTCCTGGCAGATTCAATGGACCATATGGGATGCTGAGAATCAAATCCGGGTCTGTCTTGTGTTAGCTGTCTGCAAGGTAAACACCCTAACCGCTGTGCGATCTCTTCAGACCCCAAGGAATATTATTTATAATTTCATCTTTAAAAAAATCAAAATAATTTACTTGAGGAAAGTCAATGTTCCCACTTAAATCAAAATTTCTTATTAGAGTAAACAAAATAAAAAGTGAGAACTAATTTATGAAAAGTATATGGTCACCAATGTTTTGTTGTTTTTGGTCACCAAATTCCATGAACTTTCAGCACTCTTTCCAGTCTTTAATTAAAACTACAGATTTGTGAATTAGAACCTCAATTTAGGACTGCCCTGTTCTTAGAAATACCTAAATTTAACGTATAAATTATAAATACAATATAAACTATAAATTTTTTGTGTATTATACCTATGTGGCATTTTATTATCTTTTCTCATTTTAATAAGCACAAACCCCAGAAAATTTAAGGATTTATAATTCAAATTCAGGCCCCATGACATCTACTTCAGTGTTCTTCTTTACATTAATAATAATATATTATTAATATGTTATTGATAAAACAATAATATACTTTGTTGCAGTTTAGTCCTGCTTTGGCAAAAAATCCCCCCTTAATGGTCTAGGTAGGACCAATTTAATAAGGACCAATCATCAGATCCATTTTTGACTGTAAGACAATTGAGTATTGAAGAAGGTTCAGTGTTTAATTCTCAGAAAACTGTTTTCTAAGTCTTTGGGGACTCATTTCCAAAACTTCAAAGATAATAGGAGGCTTCTTTAGAATGAGAGAAACCCATTACTCAAGATAATAAGATTCTGCTTCAACATCTTGTCAGAACCTTGGTTTAATCAAGAATCTTAAGATCAAAGTCAATTTTTATAGTGAAGTTACTAGATATGTTACATCCCAATAATAGGCCTTTTTTATTACTAAGCTAGCTACTTTAAGAAATTGTTCAATATATTTTTAAATACTAGTATTTCCCAAGATGACCAAGAAACCCAAGCCTTTACCCTCGCCTTTCCATTCTCTTCACACTTATGCCTTCCATTTATGGCTACTTCATGTTACATGTCTAGCTAAACAATTGCAATAAAAAGCTTCAATTAAGTTATGTAATATTGTTTTGACAAAGAGTTAAAAGTGTCTTTAGTAAATGGTTTCTATGACAATGAAATGGGGAATATAACTTTTCTTCAATACTTAGTGTTATACTTGAGTCATAATTCTAAAAAACATTGCTAGTAATTATATTATTAACTATTACCACTTGACTTTTAAACTATTATTCCAGGTGTTTATTTTTTCACTTACTGTCTCTTATTCTTTCCCAAAGAGACTTTTACGTATTTAAGATGCAGGAAATATTTGTCATACATATCAGTGCACTTTCCAGTTAGACTTTTATTTTTCTTTTAGAATCAGAAATAAAACCAATAAACATCAGGAAATTACAGTGTCATTTGTGTGTTTTTCCTCTTTTACTCCAGGTATCTTTAATCACTATAGCTTCCATTTTCATTTCTGTCCACTTTCAGCTCAAAAACTTTCAAATCTTTGGTCATTTTTACTCCCCCATTACATATATAACACAAGGAAATATGAGTGTGTTAATAACATAAGTTATTAAGTAATTATATGCCTATATATACATATATACATAATACACATATATACATAATAAAATCAATTAAAGAGTTGAAGAAGTATCCTTTTGGCTAATTGTGAGTTCAACTGATTCCTCATATTTAAAAAAATTAGAGACTTAATCTTTCCTTTATAGCATATCAAATCAGTTTCAGAGAGATTATAAACTGAATGCAAATGATTAATTAAAAATCCAGATGAAAGCTGGAAAATAAATAGGTGAAATTGGAGTAAGAAAATTTTACATACAGTCAAGCTCTCACTGTTTGCAGATGACATAATACTCTACTTAGAAAACCCTAAAGACTACCAAAAAGCTTCTAGAAACAATAGATTCATATAGCAAGGTGGCAGGCTACAAAATTAACACACAGAAATCAATGGCTTCTTTATACACTAATAATGATAGGGAAGAAATGGACATTAAGAAAACAACCTCATTCACATTAGTGCCACACAAACTCAAATAACTTGGAGCCAACTTGACCAAAGATGTGAAGGACCTATACAAAGAAAACTGTAAAGCCCTGCTTCAAGAAATAAGAGAGGACACATGGAAATGAAAACACATACTCTGGTCATAGATTGGCAGAATTAACATAATTAAAATGGCAATACTCCCCAAAGTATTGTAAAATTTAATGTGATCCCTCTAAAGACACCCATGACATTCTTCAAAGAAGTGGATCAAACACATATGAAGTTCATTTGGAACAATAAATACCCTCAAATAGCTAAAGCACTTCTAGGGAAAAAGGATATGGGAGGCATTACTTTCCCCAACTTTAAACTGTTCTACAAAGCAATAATTATCAAAACAGCAAGGTATTGGAATAAAGACAGACCCTCAGATCAGTGGAATATGCTTGAGTTATCAGAGAATGTTCCCCAGACATACAAGCACCTAATTTTTGACAAAGGAGCAAGAAATCCTAAGTGAAGCAGGGAAAACCTCTTCAACAAGTGGTGCTGGCAGAACTGTTTAGCAGCTTGCAAAAAAGCGAACATAGACCCCCTAGTTAACATCATGTACAAAGGTAAAATCCAAATGGATTAAAGATCTTTATATCATACCTGATACCATAAGGTATATAGAACAACACGTAGGTAAAGCACTCCTTGACATTGAGACTAAAGGCATCTTCGAAGAAGAAACTGCACTTTCCAAATAAGTGGAAGCAGAGATAAACAGAGGGAATACATTAAGCTGAGAAGCTTCTGCACCTCAAAAGAAATAGTGCCCAGAATACAAGAGCCACCCACCATGTGGGAGAAACTATTCACCCAATACCCATCAGAAAATGGTAGAATATCCAAAATATCCAGAGCACTGACAGAACTTTACAAGAAAAAAACATCTAATCCCATCAAAAAATGGGGAGAAGAAATGAACAGAGGCTTTGATAAAAAAAAAAAGAAATACAAATGGCCAAAAGGCACATGAAAAAATGCTCCTCATCATTAATCATCATCAGGGAGATGCAAATCAAAACAATGATGAGATACCATCTCACACCACAGAGATTGGCACACATCACAAAGAATGAGAACAATCAGTGCTGGCGGGGATGCCATCTAGTCCAACCTTTATGGAAAGCAATATGGAGATTCCTCCAAAAACTGGAAATTGAGCTTTCATTCAACCCAGCTATACCATTCCTAGGGATATCCCCTAGAAACACAAGAATACAATACAAAAATTCCTTCCTCACACCTATATTTATTGCAGCACTATTCACAATAGTGCTCTGGAAACAACCAAGATGTCCTTCAACAGATGAATGGTTAAAGAAACTGTGGTACATATACACAATGAAATATTATGCAGCCATCAGGAGAGATGAAGTCATGAATTTTCCTATACATGGATGTACATGGAATCTATCATGCTGAGTGAAATAAGAGGGAGAGAGATAGACACAGAATAGTATCACTCATCTATGGGTTTTAAGAAAAATAAAAGTCATTTTTGCAACAATCCTCGGAGACAAAGAGAGGAGGGCTGGAGCTTCCAGCTCACTTCATGAAGCTCACCACAAAGAGTGGTGAGTGCAGTTACAGAAATAACTACACTGAGATTAAAATCTCTTAACCTAATAACCATCTTTATCAAGGGGACTATAGTCTTTACTTAATTCTGAGTGTTATTTCAGCTCCATGAAACTATTTGACTAATCCAATCACATGTTCCTGAATGAATGAAGAAATATCACCACTCTTGATACTATGTGACCTGCCTCCCAGAGCATCTGATATGCTACTCTCTTCTTGATCCCAGTTGTAACGTCTATGCAGCTGTGTGGACTATGATACCTCATCCCCCCAGATATATTTATATATATACATATATATATAATTTACAAACCAACATTTATTTAATTTGTTCAATGTTGGGTTTTCTAGGTGTGACCAACCTCTAACCAAGAGTGGGAATGCTTTCCTCACTCTGTATTTAATAAAATGTATTAATATATACATGCTTGTATACATTTATGAAAATGATTTTTCTTTAAATTATTTAACCTTTCTGTTGAACACTATATTTTACAATGCCAATAGTATCACTTACCTTTTTTATTAAAAAAGCTTTTGTAAGTGTACTTACAGTGATCCCAGTAAAGGTTAAGTTTCTGACATACCCAACAGAACAGAAACTATTATTGGCCTGAACTATATCTAATATTCTATAAATTTATCAATAATAGCTTGGTGGATATAAGCTGGATTTATATCAATAAAGATAAAATATTTATACAGTGATTAGTCCCCCCACTAAATTTATAATTATACAGAGGCCCAGTATGGCCAATAGGAGTAAATTATAGTACACACTGAAACTATTCTCAAAAAATTGCTTAACAAATTTTAATTTGAGATCTCAAGAAAATGAAGCTACAATATTATTGGAGCCTCTAGGATCTGTAATAGTTGAATTAATCTGTGAAAATATTGACACCAGTTTGATTTTCTGTATCTTCTTTCAGTGAATAAAATATTTTACTCCTAAGGGCTTTAGCAGTAAAAAATTACTTTGGATGATCAGTTTAGTGTATCTCCAATTGTAGGCCTTAACAAAGCTATGTCCTCTCTTATTATATCTTTAATTATTGTCTGAAGTTTAAACCTTTTGGAGGCAGCATCATTTACACTTCTGTTCACACTACAGTTTCATGTATAAAGCACTCCTCAATATTCCATACTCTTCACCATTGTCCACTTTCCTCTACCATTATTCTATCTCCTCCACATCTCAACCCTCTGCCCTTGGTAATTCAGTTTCCATAGAGAAATCCTCAGGTTTTATTGCTATGGAACATTTTTATTCCTTAATATGTTTCTTTATATATTACTATGAGAAATGTCATTTTCTGTTTGTTTCCTCATTATTTTCACTCAGTATAATTTCCTCTAGTGCCATCCACATAGTGAAAATTGTGTGATTTCATCTTTTCTTATAGGTTAGTGATAGTATATAACACAATTTCTTTATAATCTAAGATTATAAATATTGTTTTCAGGTTTTGGCTACTATGAAACTTCTGCAATAAGCATAAGAAAACAAATTTCTTTTCAAAATAGTACTTAGAGGCCCTTTAGATATATTCTAATTAGTGGAATTGTTGTTTTGTATAAAATATATATTAAATAATCAAGAACTGGGGCATCATTTTCACAGATAATAAGAATAAATTCTATAGAGAGACAGTGTGAACAATGATGAATTATTTCTATATGCATAGTACTAAAGATAATAATTTCTATTTGTATTAAAAGGGGTTGAATTAAATGAATTACTAAATGCCAATATACTTTGAAATCATTTAAAAATGAACTCACTATATAATATTAAGGAGTAAGCTCCAAGGCAAGTTAAAGTAATATTTTAGATTAGAGTATAGATAGAGCTGCTGTGAGAGGAAACAGAAAGTACACTGCATCTGGGAGGGTCCTATGACTAGCAGGAATAGCAAGAATTCAGGAAATGTCTGGTGCACTTTTTGTCTTACTAGCATATTTCATAAGGCATACAATGAATTTCCAAATTAAAAAATTTATGTAATATTTGTGCCATCTTGGGTTTTATTTCCTACTTAGGTTGTGTTTCTACTCTTCTTGATACTTTCCTTGAATATACACTGGTAAGTAAATTTCATTGCACAATTGTGCCCTGGTTTTTATTTAGGTACACCAGCCCAACCTGGAAAAGAACTTCCTGCTCCATCCCACCAAAACGTGGGTATATCTGCTCAAATGGAACTTCATTGTACTCTACCCTTATTATATTTTTTAATGATTGATGAAAACAATTATATCCCAATAGAAAATATCACCACTAGAACAGAGAACTTAGCTCTACCCCTGCCTTTTATGTTGACAAAATTTCAGAAGACAGTGGGGTCAGAAAGCAATGGAGGCATAAACAGAAGAGTGGTAGTATAAATAATATGTGGTCAACGCACAGATATTCTGGTATCAGAAGTTCCTAGTTAGTAACCCAAATGCTAATAATATTGATGGGAAAGAAGTCAGCTGCCCCAGCAAACAGGGAAAAAATATCAGGTAAGTCCTTAAGTGCATCAAATTCCAAAGGGGGGGTGCTCATTATTATAACTGAAACCCAACTACAAGCATGTTTATAATCATGGTGCTCAATGAAGATATTATATATATATATATATATATATATATATATATATATATATATATATATATATATATATAAATCAATAATAAAAGAAAAAATCCTCACTCCTGATAAGAATGACCTAAAAAAAACCTACATGATATTAATGTCAATTAAGCACTAGAAAAGAAATTCAAACAACTCAAAAAGAACTGATATGGAATTGTTCATGAAAATGTAATTGAAGAAGCTGCCTAATAAGCAAGCCACAGCAACATAATTCTAAAGGTTAAACAATATAGCAGTGATCATGAGGGCAAAACTCAAGTAATCAACAAAAATGACAAGGAAAAAGAAGAGATTTTTTTATTATATATCTTTAAACACCTTGATTACAGACATGATTGTAGTTGAGTTTCAGTCATATAAAGAACACCCACCCTTCCAGGTGGACTCTATTAGGGGGTCCCCAGGCTTCCCCCTCCTCACCTCCCTAATCTAGGGGGAAGGAGCAGAGGGAGCGGCCGGACAGATAGCTGGCTTCCGGTTCCTTGATCCTGGAGGCCAGCTCTTCCCAGGTATGGGATTAGGGGACACCCCATTCCAGAGGCCTACTCCCCAGCTTGGGGGATGCTGGGAGGCTTGGCAAGCCTCCAGTCATTCCCCTATTTCTACCCTACTCCAGGCCTTCCCTGGTTGCCGGCCCAGGTGGACTCTATCCTGGTCCTCAGGCTTTCCCCCTTTCTCTCCCGACACTAAGGTGGGGGGGCACATGGGGTGGATGGTAGGCTGATGCAGCACTGGTGTATGTCGGGGCGGGGCATTATGTCGTGACATTCACTGGTATTTTTTTTCTCATTAGTCTCCATTTTAAAAACCGCGCAGGGGTTAGTGCCCCTGCTCGTACCATATATATTTAAAATAAAAATGAGAGGATGGACTCTAAGGCTGGGAAGAGACCAGTTCAGGTGGGGGTATTATATATTTTCAAAATAAAATTGAGAGGATGGACTCTCAGGATGGGAAGAGGCCAGTACTCTTTATCTACTTGTGTACTCTCAGCGGCCTCTTGCCCTCTTCCTTCTTTTATTGTGTAACTGTGGTTGCTACCATACTAGGTTTCTGATTAGTTTCCATAAATGGTGACAATTGAGTCCACTGTCTTAAGTTAGATTGTTTATTTACCCCACTTTTATCTTTTCACCTCTTTGTGAACTGTTCAATAAGGTATTTTGGTGAAAGAGTCCCTCTCTATCTTTCCTTCCCTTTGTTATTTGTTAAATAAGGAAGTTTGTAGAAGTGTCCCTCCATTTAATATTTATATAAGAACCAAGTCAATTGGATTGGTGGACTTGTTCTAGCATCCCCATAGGCACCAATCTCGCCAGAGATACTGTTCTTCCTTTGCATAGGCACATTAAAATGGGAAATTATATACAAACACGTTCTTATCTTATAGAGATGGGAACACACAAATTTTCTTAAATGATGACAATAGTGTCCACTGTCTTAAGTTAGATTGATTATTTTCCCCACTTTTTATCTTTTTTTCTCTTTGTGAACTGTTCAATAAGGAATTTTGGTGAAAGAGTCCTTCAGTTTAATGTTTATGTTTGAACCAGGTTACAGAAATTGTTGGACTTGTTCTTTCGGCCCCCTTACACGCTGATAATGCCAAGTGGCATTATTCCTTGTTTGCATGGGCACATTAAAATGGAAAATACTATACATACAAATAAGTTCTTACCTAATAGAGATAGGAACACACAAATCTTGTGGTGCAATGGAACCTTACACCCTGAACATTGACATGATGACCTGGCACAAGCCTCAGAGGTTTGGGTATTCTTCATTCACCCCTGAACCAGGGAAGTCATCTATGAAACATCCAAAGTTGTCTATGTCATCACCTAGAAGCAATCCTCTACCAGGGAAGACCCTACTGCTGCTCTGACATCGATTTATTCAAAAGAGTCTTCCCTTAACACTGAGAAGATTTAAACAACAACAACGACCTGCATGCATACTGGACAGGGCTTTCTGCATTGCCCTTTAATTGTGAGTTAAAATTAGATGCCGCTCCGCACCATCCTGACTTCAATGTAGGATATACAGATTCTAGGATCTTCAATACAGAAACATGATACCAACAACAGAGACTGTGTGAAAAATATAACTGTATGGGCACTACAGACAATGGCCTGGATTGGACAAACTAGTTTGCCTGGAGCCTAGAATTGGTCTTATGTCAGGAAACTTCAGGGGTAGGGTCTCCTTGTATTTAGGCCAAGGTTTTTCCTTTCCATTTGGTGGGCTCATGAAAATGATAATTGCCACTCTAACACTGTTTTTACAGTGCTCCTTTGACTCTAAACCTTTAAGAAACTACTAGTAAAAATATCTGGAAGTGCACTTTTGTTTTTGTTTAGTTTCAATTTCCATTCTTGACTATGTCTGTTGGTGTTTTTTGCTATTTGTTCCATTAAGTATTGAAAGGCTGTGAGATTCTAAAACTATTTTTATTTCCTCTGGATGATTCAATTTACTTATATAAAATTGTGCATACTAATCTATTATGGTTATTATATCACTTGTACATTATCCCTTTTTATTTATGATCCAATAAAAAAGAATACATTAAATGCACATAAAATTTTCTAGTCAAGCCCATGGAATTGTTACAGATTCTCAATAAATAACACATTACTCATTTATTTATGAATGTTTCTGAGTTTTTAATCATCTCTATAAATACACACATTATATTAAATGCTTTAATATTATTGGCAAAATAAAGAAAATAAATATTGCTTATAATTCAACAGTAAAGCAATAAAATCTCAATATGTCTTACCTATTATATTCTGTTTTTTTAAATCTTCATTGGTATTTTACACACTAATGATTATTCATTAAATTGTACAGGAAGATTCCCTAAAAAACCCTATATCGCTCTGCTTCAGCTTTAGTGCCACACTTGCTGAACATTTTAGGTAAGAACCTTCTGCAATCATTATTTTATCTGTCAACTGAAACAGTATCCCTCAGTGTGAAAATAAAAATGAATTGGCTCCACCTATATTTCAACTCTTAATTTTCTCCTCTATTATAACATCATGACCTATTTATTAATTACAATCAACATATAGTAATAAACTTAAATTTTTCTATCTAATTTTATTAACACTCAGCAATAATTCTTAAATTTTTAATGTTATAATTTTAGTTTCTTTACTTCTACTTTCTCTTTGCATCTTTTGCCTTCTTTCACATAATGCATTACATTTTGTAAGCTGAGCTTTAGACTTGGCTAACATGTTAAATGTGAATATTGTATTAAACTCCAACCAAGTTTATAATATATTAAAGCTGATGTTGGAAAGTAGCTCCACATTTGGTGATTACATATTTTTGGTTATTTGTACTTTATGTCAAGTTTAGTATTTGGTAGCATCAAGAACACCCACCTTTACCAGTGCTTCATTCCCATCACCAATGCCTCAAATCTCCCTCTGCCCAACACCCCTCCCCTGTATTTGAGACAGGCTTTCTACTTCCCTCATTCATTCACATTGTTATGATAGTTGTCAGTGTAGTTATTTCTTTAACTGCACTCACCACTCTTTATGGTAAGCTTCATATCATGAGCTGGACCTTCCCGCCCTCAGAAGAGACATTTTTTAATTTAAGATACTTATGGGGGGGGGGGCCGAAGTGGTGATGCAGTGGTAGGGCATTTGCCTTGCAGGCGCTGACCTAGGACGAACCTAGTTTGATCTCCCGGTGTCCCATATAATCTCCCAAGCCAGGAGCAGAGCGATTTCTGAACACATAGCTAGGAGTAACCCCTGAGTGTCACTGAGTGTAGCCCAAAACCCAAATATATGTGTGTATACATATATATATATACTTATATATATATAAACATATACATATATATACTTAATGGACAACAGCAAGAGGTATAATCTCTAAAATAAAAAATTTATCAGAGGAGAATTGAAATAAGGGAAAATTATTGAAAACATATTAATTCAAAACATCCCTAATATCTGGTGGGGGACCTGTATACACAGTTTCAAATGGACCAAGCAAATAGACTCAAACAGACTAACAATTTGCAATCAAAATGTCAAGAACCCAATGGTGTCAGAGCAATGGCACAGCAGTAGGGCATTTGCCTCACACGCAGCTGACCCAGGATGGACTGTGGTACAATTCCTGGGTGCCCCATATGGTCCCCCAAGCCAGGAGCGATTTCTGAGAGCATACCAGGAGTAATCGCTGAGGAGCATCATCAGGTGTGGCCCAAAAATCTAAACAAATTAAGAGTTAAGAACCCAAGAATGAGATAGATGCTTTAAAGCAGAAAAAGACAAACAAAATTTTAAATGTTAGGACAATAATTTAAAAATCACAACAAATTTTTCAAATTAAAGCATATAAACCAAAAAGAATGAATATTCAAAGCACGTAATTAAATTATTTTCAATTAGAGCCTATTATCCTGAAATATGAAGTGTTTATATTTTCAGAAGGGAAAATATTCTCAGAAAAACAAATGATGATGAAATCTACTACATCCAAACTAACCATGCAAGAATATCTGAAAGGCCATGTATAAAAAGCAAATGAATAATTGCATAAGAGACAAAATTCCACATAGAAAAATAGTAGCACATTCCTTCATAACAACAACCCCTCTGAATGTCAATGACTGAACTCCCCCATATAATTGCATAGAGTGACTGGATCAATCAGGAAACATAAACCAATGTTCTGCTGCTTAAGGAAACACACTGGAATTTTCCAGATAATACAGGCTCAGAATGATAATTATACAAGTTAACTAGAAGATAAAGGCAAGATCAACTATGCTTATATAAGAACAAATAGTATTTAAGCTTAAAAAATAATGAGAAGGAATGACATTTCCTGATCATTATGTTCTGGTGAATAGATTAATACATCAACAGGCCCTGATGCTTAACAAATATATACCAAACTAAGGGGCAACACATTTCATTAAGATTATGATTAGGTTTCCATATAAGTTTAATCCCTTTACCAGTGTCCAGTTCCCTCCACCAATACTCCACCACCACCACATTTCTCCCACCACCAGAAGACTGCTATGCATTTGTGTGTGTGTGTGTGTATGTGTGTGTGCGCGTATTACACTGTGGTTTAAAGTACTACTACTATAGGGTTTCATATATAATACTGTCACCTTTCAGCAACACCTTCTCCTCCTGCTCTCCTAGCTGAACACCTCCTTATACCATAGACATGACCCCTTCTGTGTCCTATTCTCATCTCCCTCAAGTTATATTTTTCCTCTTGAATTTCTGCAGAATTGTTTTTCAGATCCCTTATTTGAGAGCAATAATTCTTTGTTAGTCTCTCTCCTTCTGACTAACTCTACTCAGCATGACACTCTCCATTTCCCTCCATGAAGCAATAAATTTTGTAACTTTATGTTTTCTTATGACTGAGTAATATTGTGTATACATATCACACTTTATCCATTGTTTAATATTGTGAATGTATATATATCCATTATATCTATTTATAACAATGTGTATACATACCATATTTTATTCATTCAGAGACATTTTATAAAATATTCATTCATAATTTTCTTTTTTTACAGGGTCAAATATGGCAGCACTCAGGAGTTACTCCTGGCTCTAAACTCAGAAATCGCTTCTGGCTGGGAGGACCATAAGGGATGCCAGGGACTGAACCGGTATCTGTCCTGGGTCAGCCATGTGCAAGGGAAACACCCTACCACTTGCTACCATTTCGGCCCCAGTTTATTCATAATTTTAAAAACTCTCAACAAAATGGGGATATCTGAAATTTTTTCAAGATAGTAGTAGTCATTTACAACTGCATGGGAGAATATTTCACACATTACAGCAGATAAATTAATATACAAATATATACAAAGAATTAACAAGATCAACATCAATAAATTTAATAGCCTCATAAAATGAGAAAATAAATAGATACTCCCTTAAGTGGTCAGAGGATGAAGAGGAGGCATATTAAAATAGTGTTCATCATCTATACTATCAAGAATCCGGGTCAGAGAGATAGCACAGTGGTAGGGCATTTGCCTTGCACACAACAACCCAGGACAAACTTGGGTTCAATTCCCAGCACCCCTTATGGTCCTTCGAGCCAGGAACAATTTCTGAGCACAGAGTCAGGAGTATCCCCTGAGCACTGCTGGGTGTGGCCCCCAAAACAAACAAACAAAAATAAATAAATAAGTTTGAGTCAGAGAGATAGCTCAGCAGTAGGGCATCTGACTTGCACACAGCCAACCCAGGATGAACAGTGGTTTGAATCCCGGCATCCCATATGGTCCTCCGTGCCTGCCAGGAGCAAATTCTAAGCCAGGAGTAACTACTGAGCGCCACTGGGTGTGACAGCCCACACACACAAAAAGAAAATCTAAATTAAAGGGTTCGGCAATGAATATGGCCAGAGCCTGTAGAAGATTCTATGACATTTATGTTTCAAGGGTGGAGAAACTCTATATATCCAAGGCCAAAGAAATTTTCTTTCTAATTTCCCTAATACTTACTGTGCCTATGCAAAAACAAATAAACACACCAATCTCCCCCTTTTAAATTTTAGTTTTGTTTTGTCGTTTTGTTTTGGTTTTCCTTTTTCTCTTTTAAATTTTCCTTCCTCTTTTAAATTTATATTCAGAGTTTCTAGATAGGGGCTCCTCCCCAATTTATTTTTTATTTTATTTACTTATTTATTTTACTTATTAATTTAATTTAAATTTTTCTTCCTTTTTTTATTATCAACAGAACCATAGAACTTGAATCATCTTGTTCTGCTGCATAAATTGAGAAATAAAAAAGTGGATGGTACCAGAGGCAAGCAGTCTCATGAACATTAGTAGAAATAAAAAATGATAGATCTAAATACCCAACCCAAAGTCAATGACAGTGGAATCAAGAGACCTAAATCACAACAAGCTATACCCTAAAGGGACCTGTTACACCAGCAATCTAGGGGGCGAAAGGGTACAGGATGCCCCACATCTGTTCTAGAGACAAGTATTCTACATCTCTCACTCACTGACACTGTCACCATAGTTGTCAGGGCAATTATTTCTTTAACTGCACTCACCACTCTTTGTGGTGAGTTTTCTATCATGAGCCAGTCCTTCCAGCCTTCATGTCTATTGTCTCTGGGCATTATTACAATAATATCTTATTTTTCTTAATACCCGTAGATGAGTGTGACTATTCTGTGTCTACCTCTCTCCCTCTGATTTATTTCACTCAGCATAGTATATTTCATGTACATCCATGTATAGGTAAATTTCATAACTTCATCTCTTCTGACAGCTGAATAATATTCTTTTTTTATATATATGAAACTGTTTCTTTATTAGTATTTAATTTTTTTTATTTAAACACCTTGATTACATACATGATTGTGTTTGGGTTTCAGTCATGTAAAGAATGCCACCCATCACCAGTGCAACATTCCCACCACCAATGTCCCAAGTCTCCCTCCTCCCAACCTAACCCCTGCCTGTACTCTAAACAGGCTCTCCATTTCCCTCATACATTCTCATTATTAGGAAAGTTCAGAATGTAGTTATTTCTCTAGTTAAACTCATCACTCTTTGTGGTGAGCTTCCTGTGGTGAGCTGGAACTTCCAGCTCTTTTCTCTTTTGTGTCTAAAAATTATTATTGCAAGAATGTCTTTCATTTTTCTTAAAACCCATAGACGAGTGAGACCATTCTGTGTTTTTCTCTCTCTCTCGGGCTTATTTCACTCAGCATAATAGATTTTGTGTACATCCATGTATAGGAAAATTTCATGACTTCATCTCTCCTAACAGTTGCATAATATTCCATTGTGTATATGTACCACAGTTTCTTTAGCCATTCGTCTGTTGAAGGGCATCTTGGTTGTTTCCAGAGTCTTGCTATGGTAAATAGTGCTGCAATGAATATGGGTGTAAGGAAGGGGTTTTTGTACTGTATTTTTGTGTTCTTAGGGTATATTCCTAGGAGTGGTATAGCTGGATCATATAGGAGCTCGATTTCAAGTTTTTGGAGGAATCTCCATATCGCTTTCCATAAAGGTTGAACTAGACGGCATTCCCACCAGCAGTGGATAAGAGTTCCTTTCTCTCCACATCCCCGCCAACACTGTTTATTCTCATTCTTTGTGATGTGTGACATTCTCTGGGGTGTGAGGTGGTATCTCATTGTTGTTTTGATTTGCATCTCCCTGATGATTAGTGATGTGGAGCACTTTTTCATGTGTCTTTTGGCCATTTGTATTTCTTCTTTGTCAAAGTGTCTGTTCATTTCTTCTCCCCATTTTTTGATGGGATTAGATGTTTTTTTCTTGTAAAGTTCTGTCAGTGCCTTGTAGATTTTGGAGATTAGCCCCTTATCTGATGGGTATTGGGTGAATAGTTTCTCCCACTCAGTGGGTGGCTCTTGTATCCTGGGCACTATTTCCTTTGAGGTGCAGAAGCTTCTCAGCTTAATATATTCCCATCTGTTAATCTCTGCTTTCACTTGCTTGGAGAGTGCAGTTTCCTCCTTGAAGATGCCTGTAATGTCCTGGAGTGTCTTGCCTATGTGCTGTTCTATATATCTTATGGTTTTGGGGCTGATATCGAGGTCTTTAATCCATTTGGATTTTACCTTCGTACATGATGATAGCTGGGGGTCTAAGTTCAATTTTTTGCAAGCAGCTATCCAATTGTGCCAACACCACTTGTTGAAGAGGCTTTCCCTGCTCCATTTAGGGTTTCCTGCTCCTTTATCAAAAATTAGTTGATTGTATGTCTGGGGAAAATTTTCTGAGTATTCAAGCCTATTCCACTGATCTGAGGGCCTGTCCTTATTCCAATACCATGCTGTTTTGATAACTATTGCTTTGTAGTACAGTTTAAAGTTGGGGAAAGTAATTCCTCCCATATTCTTTTTCCCAATGATTGCTTTGGCTATTCGAGGGTGTTTATTGTTCCAAATGAATTTCAAAAGTGTCTTATCCACTTCTTTGAAGAATGTCATGGGTATTTTTAGAGGGATAGCATTAAATCTGTATAATGCCTTGGGGAGTATTGCCATTTTGATGATGTTAATCCTGCCAATCCACGAGCAGGGTGTGCATTTCCATTTCCGCGTGTCCTCTCTTATTTCTTGGAGCAGAGTTTTATAGTTTTCTCTGTATAGGTCCTTCACATTTTTAGTCAAGTTGATTCCAAGATATTTGAGTTTGTGTGGTACTATTGTGAATGGGGTTGTTTTCTTAATGTCCATTTCTTCCTTATTACTGTTGGTGTATAGAAAGGCCATTGATTTTTCTGTGTTAATTTTGTAGCCTGCCACCTTGCTATATGAGTCTATTGTTTCTAGAAGCTTTTTGGTAGAGTCTTTAGGGTTTTCTAAGTAGAGTATCATGTCATCTGCAAACAGTGAGAGCTTGACTTCTTCCTTTCCTATCTGGATTCCCTTGATATCTTTTTCTTGCCTAATCGCTATAGCAAGTACTTCCAGTGCTATGTTGAATAGGAGTGGTGAGAGAGGACAGCCTTGTCTTGTACCAGCATTTAGAGGGAAGGCTTTTAGTTTTTCTCCATTGAGGATAATATTTGCCGTTGGCTTGTGGTAGATGGCTTCAACTAGATTGAGAAAGGTTCCTTCCATTCCCATCTTGCTGAGAGTTTTGATCAAGAATGGGTGTTGGACCTTATCAAATGCTTTCTCTGCATCTATTGATATGATCATGTGGTTTTTATTTTTCTTGTTATTGATGTTGTGTATTATGTTAATAGATTTACGGATGTTAAACCAGCCTTGCATTCCTGGGATGAAACCTACTTGATCATCGTGGATGATCTTCTTAATGAGGCATTGAATCCTATTTGCCAGGATTTTGTTGAGGATCTTTGCATCTGCATTCATCAGCGATATTGGTCTGTAATTTTCTTTTTTTGTAGCATCTCTGTCTGGTTTAGGTATCAAGGTGATGTTGGCTTCATAAAAGCTATTTGGAAGTGTTTCCGTTTGTTCAATTTCATGAAAGAGTCTTGCCAGGATTGGTAGTAGTTCCTCTTGGAAAGTTTGAAAGAATTCATTAGTGAATCCATCTGGGCCTGGGCTTTTGTTTTTCGGCAGACCTTTGATTACCATTCTAATTTCATCTATGGTGATGGGGGTGTTTAGATATGCTACATCCTCTTCCTTCAACCGTGGAAGATTATAAGAGTCCAAGAATTTATCCATTTCTTCCAGGTTCTCATTTTTAGTGGCGTAGAGTTTCTCAAAGTAGTTTCTGATTACCCTTTGAATCTCTCTCATATCAGTAGTGATCTCTCCTTTTTCATTCCTAATACGAGTTATCAAGTTTCTCTCTCTCTCTTTCTTTGTTAGGTTTGCCAGTGGTCTATCAATCTTGTTTATTTTTTCAAAGAACCAACTTCTGCTTTCGTTGATCTTTCGGATTGTTTTTTGGGTTTCCACTTCATTAATTTCTGCTCTCAGCTTTGTTATTTCCTTCTGTCTTCCTATTTTTGGGTCCTTTTGTTGAGCATTTTCTAGTTCTATTAGCTGTGTCATTAGGCTACTCATGTAAGCTCCTTCTTCCTTCCTGATGTGTGCTTGCAAAGCTATAAATTTTCCTCTCAGTACTGCTTTTGCTGTGTCCCATAAGTTCTGATAGTTTGTGTCTTGATTGTCATTTGTTTCCAGGAACCTTTTGATTTCCTCCTTGATTTCATCTCGGACCCACTGGTTATTGAGTATGAGGCTGTTTAACTTCCAGGTGTTAAGGTTTTTCTTCTGAGTCCCTTTGCAGTTCACAAATAATTTCAGAGCCTTGTGGTCAGCAAAGGCAGTCTGCAAAATTTCTATCTTCTTGATCTTATGGAGGTATGTTTTATGTGCCAGCATGTAGTCTATCCTGGAGAATGTCCCATGTACATTGGAGAAGAATGTGTATCCAGGTTTCTGGGGATGGAGTGTCCTATATATATCCACTAGGCCTCTTTCTTCCATTTCTCTCCTCAGGTCTAGTATATTCTTGTTGGGTTTCAGTCTGGTTGACCTATCCAGTGTTGACAAAGCCGTGTTAAGGTCCCCCACAATTATTGTGTTGTTGTTGATATTATTTTTCAGATTTGTCAACAGTTGTATTAAATATTTTGCTGGCCCCTCATTCGGTGCATATATGTTTAGGAGAGTGAATTCTTCCTGCTCTACGTACCCCTTGATTAATATAAAATGTCCATCTTTGTCCCTTACAACCTTCCTGAGTATAAAGTTTGCATTATCTGATATTAGTATGGCCACTCCAACTTTTTTATGGGTGTTGTTTGCTTGGATAATTTTTCTCCAGCCTTTTATTTTGAGTCTATGTTTGTTCTGACTATTCAGGTGCGTTTCTTGTAGGCAGCAGAAGGTTGGATTGAGTTTTTTGATCCATTTAGCCACTCTGTGTCTCTTAACTGGTGCATTTAGTCCATTGACGTTGAGAGAAAGAATTGTCCTGGGATTTAACGCCATCTTTATTTCAAAATTTGGTGTGTCTTTTGGGTAGTCTTATCTTAGATTAGGTCTTTCAGTTTTTCTCTTAAGACTGGTTTTGTGTCTGTGAAGTTTCTGAGCTGTTTTTTGTCTGTGAAGCCATGTATTCTTCCGTCAAACCGGAAAGTGAGTTTTGCTGGGTATAGTATTCTGGGTGAAGCATTCATTTCATTCAGTCTTGTCACAATATCCCACCACTGCTTTCTGGCATTGAGTGTTTCTGGTGACAGGTCTGCTGTAAATCTCAGGGAAGCTTGCTTGAACGTGATTTCCCCTTTTAATCTTGCTGTTTTCAGAATTCTGTCTCTATCTGTGGGATTTGTCATTGTGACTAGGATGTGTCTTGGGGTGGTTTTTCTGGGGTCTCTTTTGGTTGGTACTCTTCGAGTATGTAGGATTTGATCACCTATATTCTTTAGCTCATGAAGTTTCTCTTTAATGATGTTGTTGACCATTGATTCTTCCTGGGAATTTTCTTCCTGGGTCTCTGGGACTCCAATGATTCTTAAGTTGTTTTTGTTGATCTTATCATAGACTTCTATTTTCATCTGTTCCCATTCTTTGACTAATTTTTCCGTTGTCTGCTCATTTGCTTTAAGTTTTTTGTCCAATCTCTCCTGCTGTATGGAATTGTTATGTATCTCATCTTCCACAGCACCAAGTCTATTCTCAGCTTCTGATACCCTGTCCCAGAGCTTATCCATTTTGTCATTCACTTCGTTTACTGACTTTTTCAGGCTTGTTAATTGATATGTTATTTCAGTTTGGAGTTTTGTGATTTCTGTCTTCATATTTCCTTGGTTCTTATTAGTGTTCTGTTCAACTCGATTCATGGTTTCTTTGAGTTCTTTGAGCATATTCCATATTGCTAGTCTAAAGTCCTTATCTGAGAGGTTGATTAGTTGGTTGGCCATTGTCTGGTCATCAGAATTGTCCTCTTCATTCTCTATGTCTGATGCTGGCCTGCGTTGTTTCCCCATTGTCACACTTGTATTTTGGGTTTTTCTACGTGTTGTGGTGGTATTCATTGGCTATATGATGTGGGCAGCACCCTTCTCTGGCTCCGCCCTTTCTGGATGGGCGGACTTGTCTCTAAGGGAGGGGAGTCCTCTGTGGGTGAAGCCTCACACTGGATCAAATCTTAGGCCCAAGCATTCAACGGAGAAGACAGTTCGAAGAGGAATGCTTGTTTCTGTGTTATAGCTCAGTTCTTAGTGTGATTTTTTCTTTTTGTTACAATGGTGTTCTTTTCTTAGAAAAAGCGCACAGCTGCGTAGCGAAGCGGAGCGGCCGTGCTCTACTGGAGCCTCTTTTGCCCCACTCCCAAGAGTTTCACACAAGAGGACAGTAGAGAAACATTTACAAGGAGCACTCAATCTGCGGGCGCAGATTCGTGGCTTTTCCCTGCCTGATGTCCCAAACAGGGCAGCTTGCTTCTGCGAAAGCCCGCCGGTTTTCACGTTCTGGAGACCCGCCCTGGAAATGGCGTCTGGGAGAGCAGGTTTCTGGAGCCTCTTTGGCCCCACTCCCAAGAGTTTCATGCAAGAGGACAGTAGAGAAACATTTACAAGGAGCACTCACAGTTAGGCTCCACTGGGCGGGCGCAGATTCGTGGCTTTTCCCTGCCTGATGTCCCAAACAGGGCAGCTGGCTTCTGCGAAAGCCCGCCAGTTTTCACGTTCTGGAGACCCGCCCTGGAAATGGCCGAATAATATTCTATTGTGTATATATACCACAGTTTCTTTTGCCTTTCATCTGTTGAAGGGCATATTGATTGTTTCCAGAGTCTGGCTACTGTAAATAGTGCTGAAATAAATAATGGTGTGAGGAAAGGATTTTTTAGTTGTATTTTTGTGTTCCTAGGTTATATCCCTAGGAGTGGTATAGCTGAACCATATGGGAGCTCAATTTCCAGTTTGTTTGTTTTTTTTTTTTGAAGAATCTCCATATTGTTTTTCTTAAAGGCTGGACTAGACAGCATTCCTACCAGCAACGAATAAGAGTTCCTTTCTTTCCACATCCCTATCAGCACTATTGCTTTTGTTCTTTGTAATGTGTGCCAGTCTCTGTGCCATGAGATGGTACCTCACTGCTGTTTTGATTTGCATCTCCCTGATGATTAGTGGTGTGGAATAATTTTTCATGTGCCTTTTGGCCATTTGTATTTATTCTTTGAGAATTTCTGTTCATTTCTTCTCCCCATTTATTGATAGTATTAGATGTCTTTTTTTTCCTGTTAAGTTCTATCAGTGTCCTGTATATTTTCAATATTAGCCCCTTATCTGATGAGTTTTGGGTAAATAGTTTCTCCCATTCTGTAGGTGGCTTTTGTATCATGGGCACTATTTTCTTTGAGGTGCAGAAGCTTCTTAGCTTAATATAGTCCCATTGGTTTATCTCCTCTTCCAGTTGTTTGGAGAGTGTGATTTCCTCCTTAAAGATGCCTTTAGTTTCAATGTCATAGAGTGTTTTACTTATGTATTGTTCTATACAACATATGGTTTCAGGCCTGATATCAAGATCTTTAATCCATTTGGATTTGACCTTTATGCATGGTGTTAGGTGGAGGTCTGAGTTCGCTTTTTGCAAGTGGCTGACCAGTTATGCCAACACCACTTGTTGAAAAGACTTTCCTTCTTCTGTTTTTCATTTCTTGCCCCTTTATCAAAAATTAATTGATTGTATGTCTTGGGAACTTTCTCTGAATACTCAAGTGTATTCCACTGAGCTAAGAGTCTGTCTTTATTCTAATATTATGCTGTTTTAATGACTATAGCTTTGTAATACAATTTAAAGTTGGGGAGAGGATATCTCTCATGTTCCTTTGCCCTAGGGTTGCTCTAGCTATTCATGGGTGTTTATTGTTCCAAATGAATTTCAGGAGTGTTTGATCCACTTCTTTGAAAAATGTCATGGGTATCTTTATAGAGATTGCATTAAATCTGTACAATGTTTTGGGGAGTATTGCTATTTTAATTATGTTAATCCTACCAGTTCATGTGCAGAGTATATGTCTCCATTACTGTGTGTCCTAATTTATTTTATTTATTTATTTATTTTATTTTTATTTTTTTGGTTTTTGGGCCACACCCGGTAACGCTCAGGGGTTACTCCTGGCTATGCATTCAGAAGTTGCTCCTGGCTTGGGGGACCATAAGGGACGCCAGGGGATCGAACCACAGTCTGTCCAAGGCTAGCGCAGGCAAGTCAGGTACCTTACCTCTAGCACCACCACCCGGCCCCGTAATTTATTTCTTGAAGTAGAGTTTTGTGGGGTTTTTTGTATAGGTCCTTCACCTCTTTAGTTAAGTTGACTCCAAGATATTTGAGTTTATGTGACACTAATGTGATTGGGATTTGTTTTTAATGTCCATTTCTTCTATATCATTATTGGTCTATAAGAAGGCCATTGAGTTTGCATGTTAATTTTGTAGCCTGCCACATTGCTATATGAATCTATTGTTTCTAGAAGCTTTGTGGTAGAGTCTTTAGGGTTTTCTAAATATAGTGTCATGTCATCTGCAATCATTGAGAGTTTGACTTCTTCCTTTCTTATCTGGATGTTCTTGATACCTTTTTCTAATTGCTATGCCAAGAACTTCCAGCACTATGGTAAATAGGAGTGCTGAGAGAGGCAGCCTTGTCTTGTATCAGATATTAGAGGAAAGGCTTTTAGTTTATCTCCATTGAGAATAATATTTGCCATTGGCTTGTGATAAATGGCCTTGATATATTGGGAAAAGTTCCTTTCATTCCCATCTTGATTAGACTTTTTATTAAGAATGGATGTTGGTCCTTATCAAATGCTTTCTCCCCATCTACTGATATAATCATGTATATTTTATTTTTCTTTTTATTGATATGGTGCATTATGTTTATTAATTTACATATGTTAAACATCCTTTCATTCCTGGAATGAATCCTACTTGGTTGTGGTGTATGAACTTGTTAATGAGGCTTTGGATCCTATTAGCTAGAATTTTGTTGAGGATCTTTAAATCTGTGTTCATCAGGGATATTGGTCTGTAGTTTTCTTTTTTGCACCACCTCTCCCTGGTTTTGGTTTCAAGGTGATGTTAGCTTCATAAAAACCATTTGTGAGTGTTCCTGATTCTTCAATTTCATAAAAGAGCCTGGAAGGATTGGTAGTAGTTCCTCTTGAAAAGTCTGAAAGAATTCATTAGTGAATCTATCTGGACCTGGGCTTTTGCTTTTGGGAAGACTCTTGATGACCATTTTAATTTCCTTAGTAGTGATGGGCCTATTTAGATATACTGCATCATCCTTATTCAACCTTGGAAGGTTATAAGAGGCCAAGAATTTATTTATTTCTTCTTCCAGGTTCTCATGTTTTGTGGCATAGGGTTTCTCAAAGTAGTCTCTGATTACCCTTTGAATCTCTGCAGTATCTGTAGTGATCTTTCTCTTTTCATTTTTAATTCAGCTTGTTAAGTTTTTCTCTCTTTCCATTTCTTTGTGAGCTTTGCTAGTGGTTTATCAATCTTTTTTATTTTTTTCAAAAAACCAACTTTTGCTTTCGTTGATCTTTTGGATTATTTTATTGATTTCCATTTCATTGATTTCTGCTCTAAGCTTTGTTATTTCCTCTGCCTGTGTATTTTTGGTTCCTTTTGTTGATCATTTTCTAATTTTATAAGCTGTGTCATTAAGCTTTTCATATAGGCCCCTTCTTTCTGATGTGTGCTTGCAAAGCAATAATTTTTTTTAATACCACTTTTGCTGTGTTCCATAAATTCTAGTAATTTGTGTATTCATTGTCATTTGTTTCCAGAAATGTTTTGATTTTCTCTTTGACTTGATCTCTGACCCACTGGTAGTGAGCTGTTCAGTAGTGAGCTGTTTAATTTTCAGGTGTTAAAGTTTTTCTTCTGTGTCCCTTTGTAATCACTTTTTTTTGTTTTGTTTTTTTGTTTTTTGTTTTGTTTGTTTGTTTTTTGGGTCACACCAGGCAGCACTCAGGGTTTTTTCCTGGCTCTATGCTCAGAAATCACTCCTGGCAGGCTCAGGGGACTATATGAGATGACAGGATTCAAACCACCGACTTTCTGCATGAAAGGCAAAAGCCTTACCTACATGCTATCTCTCCAGCCCCATTTTGTAGTCACTTTTAATTTCATTAGTATTTATACTATTCTAAGCCATGATATCTAAACTACTTAATTCAAAATAAGTAACAAGCCATAGGCAAACTTCTCTCCTTTGATCTGTTCTATGTATTCTATGTTACTATAATTTGGAATATATTGATTTGTATATTTTCTTCTGACATGTCTTCCTTTTATTTTTTCCCTCATATGCTAAGGATAAGCCTCAGGCTTCCTTACTATACCTATGGAGTTTTATGGCTAAGGGGAAAAAATTGTCTTCAAGAGACTGCAGTTGCCAAACCTCAACAAGTTATAGATTGTGCCCAGTGTCTGAAATATTAAAGAGGAGTTGTGCATAGTGTGTGGTATGAGTTGGTGGAAAGGCATTGGGAAGTATGGGCTTCTGGGAGCAAGACTGACCATGCAAGGAAGAAAGACATGTAAGATGGAGACAGAACCAGAAAGTGACATGTGGTGTAGTCCTGAAAGTCAGTGTGACTTCACTTTCAGGTGCAATACCCGCCCTCGCTGCCTCACGCACACACATCCCAGTACACTCCACAGGGGAGGTCTTAATGAGTCTAAGAGGCCATGTCAAGATTAATTTAGGCACCATGTGGGGGAGAATTGGGGTTTTTTGAGTAAGAATTATGTTAATATGGGGAAATCAAGATACATTTATATCTTACACCCCTATGTATGTGGGCTATAATTTCCAGCAGTCACTGACAGCTCTCCAAGAACTGTTTCAGAACAAATCTGGTAACCTCTTGCACACTTGCTCTGACAAAAAGGAATTAAGAATTCTGAAGACTTGAGCATGAAGAAACTTCTCTTTGCCTGCTGCTCGACATATTTTCACAACAAAAAAGACAGCCATGCCATGGGTCAAGTCTACATTCTATAGGCTGCCTCCACTCTCACCATAGCTTTTTGTTCCATTTGTGGCTGCCCTGGTTTTTGCTTTTGAGAGAAATAGTTGAAGTTTTGAGGCAGAGAAAGTAAGAGCTGCAAGAGCATTCTGAATGCCTAAAGGAAAAATTCTTGTCTCGCCCTATGTATCCTTCATTCTTAAGTTCAGGGTAGAACTGCCTTCTTGGGGGAGAACTAGCATCTGTTTTCCCACAAACTATCCATGTATTTTGTCTGCTTAGACTATATTAGTTTTCATGGAAGCAGATAAGCCCAACCACTCAAGAAAGTTGAACTGTCTCAGAGATTTGTTCTGTGCATTTATATGAAGGGGAAAGTGGGGAAAGTCACCTCTTCCAAGCAATAAACAGTTATCAATACATAGATTTTTCATAAACAGGTCTCTCACAGCATGTATGAAAGGAGTTGGGGAAGATGAGAGAGAATAATGTTCAGGGACCAGGGAATTCCTGCCTACAACTCTGAACTATTCTCAAGAGTATACAGGGTAAATACTGAATAACATTTTTAGAGATAAAAGCTACAGAAAAAATAATGGCTTCGCATTGTCACCCCATCCTTATAGAAATAGCATGGGGGCAATAAGGGGGCTGGCTGATACAAGCAGAAGTTAGATATTAACTATTTCCTTATTAGAGATAAAAGAAAGTTTGCCATCAACTCCAAAAATGACTTTATAGAAGTGAATGGCATTAGGAGGATTCTGGGTGCAACTGGGCTAGAGATGGGAATAGTATCACAAACTAATAACTATAACCTTTTGGTCTGATGGGAGTATAATATTGATGTCAGCCATCAGAGGAACTGCTAACCCAGCTTCCTAACCCCTAACCCCTAACCCAGCCTCCCAGAATGAGTCAGAACCAGGAAGGCTGCTTCTGAGAAAATGAAGAAGGGATCATCATAAACTCCCTTGGCCCTGGTTACCCTCCTATCTCTCTTCAGCCTCATAGCAAGGCACACAATGGGCAAATCTATAGCTATGATTAAACATCACTAAAAGATACGGTTTGCTTAGTCTTCACATGGATTATTTTCTGAATAACTATCAAATGATTTCTCATGAAATGTAAATTTTGGGCAAATTAAAAAATTCAGCAAAATATGATTCATACCATCAGTTGCTCACAACCAGATGAGGTTCAAAGGCTACTTCCGCTTTAAAACATAAATCAGTTGTCCATAGTTTCCATCATACCCTGCTAGGTGAATAGCCCTGCTAGTTAAATCTATCCTGTTTACTTCTATTATTGTCTGATCCCCATATACTTTTGAGGCTCTGGCCTATGGGAAAAATCATACCTTTCATCAGAGTTTGCTATATTCTGGCTAGATATTTCTCTATAATATAGTTAACAACTCTAATCTACAGGTTTCTCATATCTAAAGGTATCATCATTTCCTCTATTAGCACATTCAGAGTAGGAGTTTGAAGTGATTTTTATGACTAAATGTAGTAGATAAAGCCAAAGAAATAGTATAAGAGTCAAGAACTTGCCTTTTATGTGGCCAACCCCTGTTCAATCCTAGCTCTGCTTATGATACCTTGAGCACTCCCAGAAGTGATCTCTGAGCATAAAGCCAGAAATAGCCTTGAGAACCTTCCAATGTGATCCCTCAAGTGATCAAGATTTTTAAAAAAGTAAAAGATAGATCTGGAGTAGAGAAAAGAACAAGAATTTTATTAGGGTCTATTAGATGTTCCAATGGATTAGATTTACTGAATTGCAATGTATATTTTCTACCCTTAATTAGAAATGTTTGTGCAACAAAGGCAGGACAGTCAAAACTGAAGTCTTCTTCAAGATGTTGATCCGAAGAGAACATAGAACGCCTAGTGAGAAGTCCTTGATAAAGGTCCTTTCTTCAGCCCTCCCTCACTGAAGTTCGTAATAAACACCTAGTCCTGAGAATAAACTATTGTCATTTGAAGCCTTTTAAATAAGTGAATCTATAACTGTGTTTTGGAGCTCATAAACTACAACCTTAATATGCCAGACTCCGTAAAGTCTGGTCTAGAGCACACTAGAATTTTACATAATCTTCTCCACATATTTTAATTCTCAAAGGAAATGTTGGTGCTTCCATTAAAATGACTGAACTTCTCAAGCCCAGACTGGGATTCTCTGAGATAGATAGGAGAGTGTCTCGCCCATACCAACTGTCTGTCTCTCAAGTGCATGTGCATAAACAAAATTTAGCTGAGCCCATCATTTTATCACCACAAAATAAACACTTACAGAAATAAACATATAATAGCTCTTCCCCCAATTCCCACCCCAGAAAGGAAAAGTTCAACAGAAGTAGCAACAAGATGGTAGATGACTTTGTTTAGCAGACACTGCTAGAGAATACATTAGGTTCTAGTAGGTAGTGGTAATAAAGGTCCCACATGGAAAGGAAGTACTACATGCTTTGTGCTTCATGAAAATGGGAATGTGGGACACTAACTTTTAAAACTATCTCTTAACTCTAGCTATCAAAGTTATTCTACTTTGGGATATATTCATGGTTAGGTCAGATATCAGCTCATTTTTATTTATTTAATTTAATCACCATGAAATAATACAGTTAAGAAGTTATTCATGATGGAGTTTCAGCCATATATTCTATCCCTTCACCAGTGCACATTTCCTGCCACCAGTGTCCCTAATTTCTCTCCCATCCACCTTCCTCCCCAGCCTGCCTCTATTGCAAAATTTTTCCTCTCTCTTTTTCTTTCTTGTTCCTTTCCTTTTTTTCCATTTTAAGCACTGTGATTTATAATATTGTTACCATAAGGGTAGCATGCATAGAACTTAATTTCCATTTAGTTTTTCTGCTTGAAGATATCCAGAAATTGTTCATTCAATCTCTTCCCTGACATGTGAAATCCATGATTTTCTCAAGACTTTTACAAAGATCTATGAATTAAAATTCTCACAAACACCTAGATTTAGAAGTGAATATTTCCCAATCTTCACTTGTTTATAGTTGGTCTTAATTTCATCTCTCCTTTTGGAAAAACTCAAATCTACATCAATTTCACTAACACACATTTATGCTGGTGAGAAACTCTAATAAAATTATGCTGGGGGAAGATCTGGGTGAGGGAATAAAATGAAAAAAAAACTTAAAATTCAATATTCCATGGACCTGCTCCTTAGAGTCTCCATTACCAAACCAGCCTGTTGCTGAAGCTGTTTATACTTTCTCTTCATCCATTTATTTCTGCTCATTTTTCTTCCTTTTTCAAAGTTAAGGTTATAATTATTTTAACTAGTATATAATTCATGCTTAGTAACATACACAAATCTTAAGTGTGTAGTTCAGTAGAGTTGGTTAAATGGACCCTTCTAAATAACCAAAACACAAGTTAAAATAATAACAATTTGGGGCCGGAGAGATAGCATGGAGGTAAGGTGTTTGCGTTTCATGCAGAAGGTTGGTGGTTCAAATCCCAGCATCTCTGAGCCTGCCAGGAGCGATTTCTGAGCATAGAGCCAGGAGTAACCCCTGAGCACTGCTGTGTGTAAGAAAGAAAAGAAAGAAAGAAAGAAAGAAAGAAAGAAAGAAAGAAAGAAAGAAAGAAAGAAAGAAAGAAAGAAAGAAAGAAAGAAAGAAAGAAGGAAGGAAGGAAGGAAGGAAGGAAGGAAGGAAGGAAGGAAGGAAGGAAGGAAGGAAGGAAGGAAGGAAGGAAGGAAGGAAGGAAGGAAGGAAGGAAGGAAGGAAGGAAGGAAGGAAGGAAGGAAGGAAGGAAGGAAGGAAGAAGAAAGAAAGAAAGAAAGAAAGAAAGAAAGAAAGAAAGAAAGAAAGAAAGAAAGAAAGAAAGAAAGAAAGAAAGAAAGAAAGAAAGAAAGAAAGAAAGAAAGAAAGAAAGAAAGAAAGAAAGAAAGAAAGAAAGAAAGAAGAAAGAAAGAAGAAAGAAAGAAGAAAGAAAGAAAGAAAGAAAGAAAGAAAGAAAGAAAGAAAGAAAGGAAAGAAAGAAGAAAGAAAGAAAGAAAGAAAGAAAGAAAGAAAGAAAGAAAGAAAGAAAGAAAGAAAGAAAGAAGAAAGAAAGAAGAAAGAAAGAAAGAAAGAAGAAAGAAAGAAAGAAAGAAAGAAAGAAAGAAAGAAAGAAAGAAAGAAAGAAAGAAAGAAAGAAAGAAAGAAAGAAAGAAAGAAAGAAAGAAAGAATATATCTGTAAGTCTGAGTATGAACCAATGAGAGGTTAAGGCAAAAAACAAGGCTTAAGAGATAGGACAAGTTTTCTCAGAACCTTGGAATACCTCAGAGTTCTGAGGTTGGACTTGCATTTTTCAATGTTTTAAAAACAATGGAGTTGCATGACTGAAACTCAATCATTAACAACTTTGTAACCACAGTATTTAAATAAAGTGATATTTTTTTAATGGAGTTAAAGCAGTTTACTTACACCCACCAGGGGGCAGCACTTCACTATGGGTATACTGAAGTGGTTGGGAATGGGTTCACCCAGAGCACAGCAAGTGCTATGTGGTAGGCCCTGGGCGTGTCAGGTCTATATAATCTTCTCAGAAGCTGCTAAATTAAATTCAGAGTTTCTGAGTTGTTTACAAAATATAGAGGAGATAATGGCCATTCTGGTGCCTATCATAGGTTCCCAGGGTGAGCTCTTGTCCTCAGTCCTACCTGAATCTAACAGAATTCATACCCAAGGTGACTGCTCCAGAATCTTTTCCTTCCACTCTTAAAATCTCCAGCATTTGCTTATCAATCTGTCCAAAGTTTGACTTCTTGTCCAAGGGCCTGAACCTTTCTTGGTGTGAAGGCCAAACAGCTCTGTGCTACAAAGACCAATGAAGACTCAGCCCATATGTCCTATGGAAATATTTCTAAGACATACAGACCCAGTTAAGGCCAGGAGACTCAACAAACCTCTACAAAGGAATTCCAGACATGCAAGTTAAAAGACGCCCTTGCTTTCAATTCCACAGACAAATGGAGTGATATTAAGTAATAGGTTTTTACATGGAATGCATGTTTATATCAAATTACTATAACTACCGTATAAGCATAACTTTAAAAATCTACTTTAAAAGTAGGCACGAAATTACAAAATGTTATGGCCTGATTCACAGATTAAAGACCACTGATATAAGAACCAACATCTCTGGGGCCAGAGAGATAGTACAGGAGTGGGGCGCTTGTCTTGCATGCAGCAGACCTGGGAGGGACCCAGTTCAATTCCGCATCCCATATGGTCCCTCTGAGTCTGCCAGGGGCGATTTCTGAGTGCACAGCCAGAAGTAACCTTTTGTGTTGCAGGATGTGGCCTAAAAACCAATCAATAAATAAATAAAGTTAAAAAAAAAAAGAACAAACATCACCTTCTGAAGTTCATATTCTTTTTTGGGGGGGGGTGGGGACCACACACAGCAGCATTCAGAGATTACTCCTGGCTCTGCGGGGTTACTTTTGGCTCTCAGCTCAGAAATCATTCCTGGCAAGCTTGGGGAATCAAATGGGATCCTGGGGATCAAACCCAGGTCAGCCTTGTGCAAGGCAAACACCCTATTACTGTGCTATCGCTATGACCCCCAGAAGTCCATATTCTTTCAATATACCATGTTGCTACAAAAACAAGCAAGCAAATAAAAGCAAGAATCTAAATCTCATTTCTCCTCATCCCTCCTGCTCCCTCTATACACCAACACATACTACTTAGTAAGCCAGCAGATTTCAAGAAGCTAATATAGTACAGTTGCTCAAAGTTTCCTTAATATATCATTCAGGAGGAATTAAAGCTTCACAGAGCAGACTCTGCCATAATCAATGCTATCCAAATAACACTCACTTTTATCTTTAAGTATATTGCATTCTGTTGTAGCTCAGGTCTGATAAAATGGACAATTTTTCTGTCTCTGTCTTTATTATGCATTAATGTGTTGAGTATCTCCCATTATGCTAAGTTATTCCAAACACGTATTTTCACCTCTACAATTTCCACTTTTAATTATTTTCACTTTCCTTCGGGGAAATTCTTTTTACTTTTATTTTGTTTTGCTTTGTTTTGTTTTTGTGAGTGGATTTTACCTTCTTTGGGATAGTGAATAAAATTCCTCTAAAATCATTGTTGATTTTAAATCTTCAAATTGGTTTCTATTGCATTTTCTTAGTACTTACTGTTAGGGTCCGGAGTCAAAGGTCAAGACCACACAATTGAAATAAAGTGAAGTAAAGCTTTATTCTACCTACCAACAAGCTACAAATTGATTACTTGGAGCTACCTCCCAGAGGAAGTGATGCCCCCGGGGTCACAAACCAGGTTATATAGGGTTAGAAGCAAGAAGTCTTGACATTTAAGTTGATTGGCTATTGTCTAGGGTGTTACTAGACATGTTTCATCATGTCCTTTTATGACTAGATATTAAGGTTGGTATATTGTAGTTTATAGGGCCTTTGGATCTGCTTCATTATTGTTGGGGATGATATATTGTGGATTATAAACCCTTAGGATCTGTGTCATTACTGTTGGAGAGAAACATAATCTTTAAATGGAAACTTAACCTTGTTAGCCTTAGATGGAAACTTAAATTTAGGTTGACAAAATGGAGTCTATTCTGCTCCAGGCACTTAATACCCTGAGTCATTTTAGGTGCCATTCAGGCATTGAGACTATCATACTGTCAAATTTATTATTTTACAAGAAAGGAGAGTGCTAATGTGTCCTGTGGAAATTCCTTAATCTGTTGGTTTTAGGCAAAAAGTAACTCTGTGGGACTCTAACCAAAATATCTTTTCCTGGCAGCAGAGAAGCCCCAGGACTGCTTTGTGATTCCCCCTCTGGGATGCCTGAAGCTGTGCCAAGGGATCAGTCTGAAAGGAAGGGACAGCGTATCACAGAATGTAGGGGCCCTTTCTGAACTTGGCAATTCTGACTTCCCAGCAACTGCAATTTCCTTGATCTTTAACCTCTGACTCTTCAAGCCAATAAGAAATGAATAATTTTTTGAGTGTTATCTGCTAAAATGGCAGTTATTTTCTTCAACGAGGAGCCTGAACAAAATGACTAATTCATAATATACCAGGTCCTCCCAAATAACTCCCATCCAAAACCTCCGAAAGCACTCCAGAAAGCATTTTTCAAACAGTCATGTTCCACTTCATGACATTTGGACTAATGGTGAATCATATGTGAAATGATAATCCAAACAGCTTTTGTGTATACTAGGTTGTATCACCTCTATTGCACTATCACACTCTGTGGTGTTCACATCATGTACAATAGAATCACCTATTGGTGCATTTCTCAGAGTATATCCATGTATTAAGCAGTACATCACTATATACTTCTCAGTTTAGCATTCTCCTCAGAGACAATGAGAGGAGGGCTGGAACTTCCAGCTCACTTCATGAAGTTCACCACAAAGAGTGGTGAGTGCAGTTATAGAAATAACTACACAGAGAACTACCATAATCATGTGAATGAATGAGGAAACTGAAAGCCTGTCTAGAGTACAGGTGGGGGTGGGATGGGATGGAGGGAGATTTGGGACATTGGTGGTGGGAATGTTGCACTGGTGAAGGGAGGTGTTCTTTACATGACTGAAACCTAATCACAATCATATTTGTAAACAAGATGTTTAAATAAAGAAAAAATTAAGATAAAATAAAAAAGAGAAGATTTTCTTTAAAAATCATCCCTCATATCACATAACAGGAAGCATCTTCTTAAAGATTATGGTTTCAAGATCAACTACAAAGTCAAAAATGAAACCTGAAGTTTTTTGGCCTCTCAGGCCCAGTTCTTGCTTTTCAATCATTGACACTATTTCTATTCAGCAATAATACATTTTCTCAGTGATGGTTGATAGGATAAACATCAGTGTAAATTCCATTTCTAGATTCAGAGACAAAGGTAGAGAGATGAACTTAGAAATGAGAGTTATAGAGCTGCTGCAGGAAGATTTCTGTGCCCTGCTTACACCCCTCAAAAAATAAATAAAAAAACAGATGTCAGTGCATGTGGCTATGGCTCTTACCCTTTCATTCTAACTGGAATAAAAACAGGTGTGAGGCTAAAGCAAACTAATTTTTCAGGGAAAGGTACATCAAGATTTGCAGAAATATTCTTCAGAGTCCTTGGAAGAAGAATGGGAAATCTCCTTACCTTGAGAACTCAAGAATAAGAAATCTTTCTGGTACCAGATGGAAAACCATCATCTGAGACATAGTTCAAAAGCTGCCATTTCCTAACCACATAATCCCCAGTTGCTTAACTTATCCATGTGTAATTGCCTGAGAAGTGGGTCCAATACTGTATATAGGAGAAGAAAGAAGACTGTATGAAGTATTTTGAGCTCAGCATAAGATCAGCAGAAGAATGGCTAGCCTTCCATTTGCATGCCTCATGTTTCAAAAGTTTCCTAAGCCTCAGTTAGAAATAATTGTATTGTTTTTAGGACTTCCTATAAGTCTGCCAGATCTAATTGGTGTAGTGGTTAAAATCATAAACTCTGAACTACCCAGCTACTTACTATCAGGCTTTGGATGAGTCACATTACTCCAAATGCCTTTTATCATCTGCAAAATATGAACCATAATACATACCCTGAAAAGTAGGGATATGAAGTAAATTAATGTGTATGACACACTTGAATAATTCATAGAATGCAATATGTACTGGATATATGTTGGTTTCTAATTTAGTATCTCTCCTAAGGCAGCTGCCACTGTCATTACAGCGATTACAACTGACTATTATTCTCATTGAAGCCGAGTTGTAGCAAATGTGTCCTCAAACTTTCCAACAGTTCAGCACAGAGCCAACAGGGAGTTGTGAGTAAATTGTCAGATTAGATAAGGAAAATTGCAGGATTCCAGTGAAACGAGAATATTGGAAAATAAGAAATCATTTTTAGTGATAATATGTCCCATGCAATATGGTAGGCTTGATTATCTTAAAACAATCCATTGCTCATCTGGATATCAAATTTAACAGAGTGCCTCTTATTTTGTGTAATTGGCTTGTTTTTCCCTCCTTTTCTTGATTTTCTGGACACATGAAATCTCTCTCACACACACACAAACACACACACACAGACACACACACAGACACACACAGACACACACACACTGACACAGACACACACACACACACACTGGAAATCACTATTCTCACTCCTAGTCTTCAGCAGGTCCTTATTTCTAGGAGCAGAACCCAGGACTTGAATTCTTACTTTGCTAAGGAGACCTGACCTTCTTAACCTAAATATTGGATTAACAGTCAAGTGCTTGGGGTTATAAGAAGAAAAGAAATATATGAATGCACACATACTTTTATCTACATACATAAATGTGCATGCATGCACATAAAAGATAAATAGGGGCCAGAGCGGTGGCACAAGCCATAAGGTATCTGCCTTGCGTGTGCTAGCCTAGGACTAACTGCAGTTCGGTCCCCCGACATCCCATATGGTCTCCCAAGTCAGGGGCGATTTCTGAGTGCATTGCCAGGAGTAACCTCTGAGCATCACTGGTTGTGGCCAAAAACAAACAAACAGAAGATAAATATGCACAGTCATGCATGTACACACACTCCTGTATAATGCCTAGTTTAGTGTTTACTTCAGAATCGGGCTACAATATCTATGTATTCTTTCTTCTAACAGGAAATTTTACTAGACATTATCTAATAATGTCCTTCTTAAATCAATTTAAAGGGGACATAAGATAAAAATGACTTCTAGAGGTACATTTGCTTCTCCTCTGAGAAGTCTTCTAATTCTCACCCTTTGGGGAAGAGATGTCTCCACCTCACCATCACTGATGGGGATGAGTCTTTTTTCATGAACCAATCTCTCATTCACTGGGATATCTGTAAATGATCTAGAAGTTCTAATCTAGAAGTTTCCTGGTGAACTTTGAACCTGACTAGATCCCATGTGGCAGGGACCTTCACTATCCCAGGTAATCCTTGAATTCCAGCTTGGCCAAAGGAAACTCAGCCAAAAAGAATAGCATCAAACATTCAATTATCTGTTCAACAGATTCTATTAAACAAATGTGCTAGGAGTTCAGATTTATTTTAGATACTGTCTCCTTTATAGTGAATCTATTAACCAGCTGGCAGCTGTTACTATTTAGAACCTTAAGCACATTCAATAAAGTTCTGAAAAGTTCCTAACAATAGGCATTTCTAAAAAAATTGTGAACTATTTCTAAGAGCTGAAGAAATGGGTACCAATATGACTCAAAGAATATGCACCTCTAAGAAATCTTTCATGGGCCAGGAGAGGCACTTAGTTCTTTAGAGACAGGACAGGGCATTCACTCAGCAGCAAGCTTCGTGGGAGGCACATCCTTGAGGCTCACCACCCCATTGTATGGAAGGAAAACCAAGCACCTTTAAATCCACTGAGATCTTGAGTTCTGATTTCACCCTGAGGACTTCAAGCAAATCCAAAGACTCATATATTACACTGTTTATGTGTTCAGAAAGCCAAGTCCATTGTGGTGAAGTGGTCTGTGATGTGTGTGTGTGTGTGTGTGTGTTATCTTAGTGACTTTGTTTGAAGAGGAGGAAGATCTTTAAAATAACAGCTGTTATCTTGGGTATTTGGAGTCTGCCAAGTATTGTCCAGATCTTCACATGGTAACAATGCAAAAATTACCAGAAAAGATCATTATCTCCCTAATATTGCTGAGATGTTTAGCAAGGCAGGATAAGGAAAAGGAAAAGGAAGATAATTTAGTACCTCCCTAAAGACCTGCCAGCCCTTCCTTTCCCCACCCAAGACCTGAAAGACAGGGAAGCATGCAAAGGGGCAGATAGACAGAAGGAGAAGTCACTTTCCCACAGCAAAACTCCACTGGCAACATGCAAATTATGCACCTGGGGTGCATAATAATAGACTGGGGTTTAGAAAATGTAGTTTCCAAGAGGAAGGGCAGGAATACAAAAGAAATAGATTCTTCAATCTCTGAATGAGTTTCTTTCTCTTCCTTATGGATTTGTCAATAGGGTTTTGATCCTCTTTTTTCCCTGGCATTTTTTTCTGACTCAGCTATCTCAAATTTTAGAGAAATAAATTTCCCTACTAAAAAATTAAATAAAATAAAGTCTCTCTCTTTTGGGGGGCACACCTAAACTCAGGAATCACTGGCAGACTTGGGGGACCATATGGGGTGCCAGGGATCAAATCAGGGCCAGCAGAGTGCAAGACAAATGCCCTTCCCACTGTGCAATTGCTTCAGCTCCAGCATAATTTTTTTTAAAAAGCACCATGATAGTTCTGAGCCAACAGCTAGAAAGAAAGGGTCAGTTAGAGAGAAAAAACTAATTTTTTATGTAAAGTTATTCTGTTTTGACTTCAAGATGATTAATGTTTACTATAACCTTTGGAGGGAAACAAATTTAAGGGGATAAAAATGGCCCTTATAATCCCACACAGAGGCAACCATGATAGGTATGAAGAATGCCTATTTATACACATTAAAATAAATAGTTCCACTGAAAAGTTGTAAGAATCGTTTACAGAATAGTCCTCCTTACTGAACTCAATCAGATGTCTACATTTTGCTGTGTAATCATTACTAGTGAACACTCAAATTGTTCTACTTGCTCCCTAAATACTTTAGTTGGATTTTCTTAAAAACGCATCCTCTTAGAGAACCACAGTACAATAATTGCAACAGATCAGTCAGTGCTACAGAGATAGCTCAATAGGCAACTCCCCCATCTGTTTTCCCCTAATATTGAGCTAGGAATAACCCTGGAGCATCATCTGGTGTGTCGCCCATAGATAAACCAGGTTAGTTAACATTGGAGACTACTAATATCCAATTCCAAGCTACCTCTGAGGTTAGCAACTGATACATTTATAGTCTTTCTTCATTTTCAGAATCCAGTACAGAATCATATACTTTTACTGTTCTTGATCTAAACAATCTCTCATCCCTCATATTGTTTGAGACCTTAAATGTTTGACTAATTGTAGCTATTAAGCTTTATGAAAAAGTTTTCACTGACATTTCCTGTTAAATTCAGGCTGGGCCTTCTGAGCAGTGTGGGCACACACATTCTGAGTGTTCAATCTCTGGTGCTATATCTCTGGGGTTTTTTTGGGAGGGACAGTTTTAGTCTGTCCAATGTGCTGATATGAGCTTCTTTTCATTGGTTAAGATGTTGTTTACCATGACTTTCTACAGAAAAGTATAATTTTCCTTCACATATACCACTTTTAATTATAGTTAAGATATGTTTTTTTAAAGTAGTATTAGTGTTTACAGTACTGATATATTATTTCACCACCACTATAGTGACACAGACCATTCAATGTCATTTTATCCACTTTATTACCTTCCTCACACACCCACTAGCTTAACAATCTTAATTCTATGATCTCAAAGGATTATTATTCTTTGATACTATCTATGCCCTATTGTTTCTATATATACCTTACATGAGTGCTATCTTCTGGTTATTTTTCCTTCTCCCTCTGGCTTATTTTACTTAACATGACACATTTTAATTCCTTCAAGTTTCATCAAACTGCATTATTTGATATTTTCTTACATTGTATGTAATATATGTGCATAGGTAAGTGTGTACTGTACATAGATATGTATATACATATACCACAACTTGTTTACCCATTTATTTGTTGTTAGACATTTGAGTTGCTTCCAATTCCAATAGTTATGGAACATTCTAAACTGAATATTTCAATACTAGAGTCCAAGAATACATTGTGGCTTTGACCCTACCATGCCAAGGATCTCTAGATATATCTCAAGCATGTTTGAGAGTCACATCCTGTGATACTCAGAAAAATATAGTGCCAAAGATCAAACAAGGGTTGTGCATGTGCAAAACATGTGACTCTGTACCCAGTAAGTTTAGAAGTGAAAATTAGTTTAAAAAATATTCTTGTTGTTTTTTTGGGGCCACACCAGTTTGATGCTCAGGGGATACTCCTGGCTAAGTGCTCAGAAATTGCCCCTGGCTTGGGGGGACCATATGGGACGCCGGGAGATCGAACCGCAGTCCTTCCTTGGCTAGCGCTTGCAAGGCAGACACCTTATCTCTAGCGCCACCTCACTGGCCCCAGTTTTAAAATTTTTAATGTATAATTGTTATATAAACATCAGCCAACAATATTAGTAAGGCTATAAACAATTTTGGTCCATAGAAACTATGTATTTTCCTTAATCTTTCAAATAAAGATGGCCATAGAAAAGAGGTGGCATTTGAGTATGATTTGCTCCAGTGTATATGCAGTGCAGGAGGAAAATAGCAGGACTCCATGCTACTTCTCCCAGTTGATCAGGCAGTTTCATGAAAGTGAGCAAACATAAACACAGTGGGAACACCTAAAAGACAAAATGTTTCTCAAAGGCTAGAGTTCTGACCTTTAAATTAGACCTTAACCATAATAGTTCCTAAAGCTGGTAAAAGCATGAATTTCTGGGTCCTCATGTGTATGATTCAGAACAACTGCAGTGAGTTCAGAAATTACATTTCTAAGTTCAGAATAGTCTGATACTGCTGTTTAGGAAATCTCACTGCCAAGAACTACTGGTGAAGATTTCTAGATTTCTTTAAAATGACAACAATTAGAAGTTGCTAAACAAATAGAGATCTATTCCTTTCAAGTTACCCTGCTCTAAACTCACAGGAAATACCATTGGCCACCACATTAAAACATGTGGCTTCAGGGCCTCTCACCATTTTTGTTTCCTATCAGTTCTAAAAAGTAACTCTTTCTAGTCATGAGATGAGATTTAGAAGAAAAAGGATCTATGATGTTAGAAACATACATAAAAAAAAAAAGTCTTCTACTTTCTGTACTTAAATTTAAAACTTTCCACGGTCATGAATTATTCCAAGTATTAACAAAATTGGTAGGCCCAAGGTACCAGGAATTCTGCCCCTGGAACAAGAGCCCCAGAAAGTATCACTCTATAAAATCTCAAAAACACATCAGCTAAACTCTTCTTAGGAGTTCACATGTTTTTGTTACAGGAATTCTTATTTGTCTGACAAGATTCTTTATTTCATTATCCAGAGTGTGGCTCTGAATTGGTGTTTATCAGGGTCACCTGGGGAATGTGTAAAATGCTGGCCTCAGGATTTCTCTCTTTCTCACATACCAAGATCTTAGGTCAACTGTGAGTCTGCACTATAGGTAATGTGAAAAATCTCTGTCCTAGAAAAATGATAGCTCTGCAAGATAAGGGTCAGGTCTTTACTCACAAATATTGACTTTCCGCATGCATTGTTAATCAAACAGAGAAGCTGGAACTTTCAGTGTAATTATGCCTAATACTATAAAAACACCTCTCCCAGGGCTGTTCCAGATGCTGCCTTTGAAGATGACTTTTGTCTGGCTTCTAGGAGATCAACAGAGATGAGCAGTGAGTTTGAGTGAACCTCAAATCACCTCCTTTTATTCTGTGTGAGATTCTATGTACAGTTTAATTGTATTAAACTATTTAGGGCATGTCAAAATTCAAAGGCCTTCCAGTGCAGCCACTACCCAGAATTTATTGCTAGCTGCTGAGGTGATGAGAAGCCATGTTGAGTGATTAAATAAATGAAATAAAGGAATGAGTGAGTGATTAAATAAACAAGCTAATACTTCCCACTCGGAAAGAGAAGGAGAAAAACTACTGAATAGCCAAGATGTAGAAAGTATCCAGGTCCACATAGCAGAACTGTGAGGTAGATAAGAGACAATAGGTCTAAACAAGAGGTTGGTTTTCGTGTATGATTGGAGGAAGGCAGACTCGAGCTTAGTAACAGACACAGAAATATTGAAAATAATGAGAAATAGGTAAATAGGTAAGTAGCAGGTAGCTATCTACTGCTGGAACACAGGGCAGAAGCTTCTCTGGTCCCAGAATTCCCAAAGTCTGGCTCCCCCAGTCCTACTCTTAAATGCTTGTTTTTGACATTTTCTAAATAAACTCTAATGCTTACCAAGTGCACCACTGACCATTTCTTACCCTCTGCTTTATCTTGGCCATCTTTTAATTTTAATCTCTCTTCATGGAGCTTTCATTTTGAGAAAATAGTTAAAATGCAAATGAGTTCACAGAGCATCCTGCAGGATGAAAATATATATGGCACTGAAGATAGTGTTGACAAACTCAGAGCCCTTTGTTTTTTATAAAACCAGCAGCAATCAGAAACCTGAAGGATTTCTGATGATAAAAAGATGCAAAGCAAGAAGAGGACAAAAATTCCCTTTTACATTCAGCAGGACAGAGCAGAGTGTTCTGGAAAGGCAACCCCCTTGTTATAAAGGTCCTGGGGATCTGACTTCCTTGTCAATATTGCCACAATTTTCTTGCTGGAGAACCAATTTAAACTCTTAAAGGGATTTCTTAAATCTCTTAAAGGGAGCACTTCTCTTTAATCTTTTTCATGGGGCTGCCTTTTCTCTGACTGCTGGGATAATTTGCAACTGCATCTCAGTTTTTCTGAGTAGGATTTACATCAACAATACATTTCAGTGACAATGCAAATGATTCTGGCACCTTCCAAAGAGCATTAACCCAGGAAGTCATTAGCAATAAAAGAAACTGTCAAGCATTGCTCTCAGGATACTCAGCAGGATAGCATAATTCGGTTTTTTGAATATTCAAAAATACATGTCATATAACTAAATGACTATTATGATGATTGTTTTCTATAGTTGACATTTGAGTCATATTTGATGACTCTTTTGAATATAAGTGATTTTTCAAGATAGCTAGCAATGATTTAACAGTTAAACAATAAATGTTGGTTGGATAAGTCTAAAATGAAGATTAAAACTATTTCCCTATCCTTTCTCATAAGTGATTCTACCCACTCCTGCTTAGCTATAAAGGCTGAACAAAGTGTGGGTGACAAATGACTCTCCTTTCTTGGATATGGCTAATGATGAATGATAAGATACAGAACCCAAGGCAGGCCAATCAAATTCAGTTTCCTGATAAACTAAAAATCTACTACAGGAAACCATTTTTAAGAGATTGAGGTGGAGAAAGCCCATACTACTCCCTGCACTATGCTCTAACTGTATGTGTCAACAATTGCACTCTTTCTTTCTATACTGAAAATAAATTATTTAGAAATTTATGGGCCGGGAGAGATAGCACAGTGGCGTTTGCCTTGCAAGCAGCTGATCCAGGACCAAAGGTGGTTGGTTCGAATCCCGGTGTCCCATATGGTTCCCCGTGCCTGCCAGAAGCTATTTCTGAGCAGACAGCCAGGAGTAATCCCTGAGCACCGCCGGGTGTGGCCCAAAAACAAAAACAAAAAAAAGAAAGAAATTTATGGGCCATCAAAAGATAAAACTTGGATGTAGACAGCTGAGAGTCAAAGAAAAATTAAGGCAAGAACTCTATTGAGATACAAATAAGCTACATGCAGAAAGTGGTAAAGATCAGAGATAAAGTTTTCCATCCTTCCTCATGTGACAATTCTCTGCTAAGCATTTCTGCATATGCACAAAGGCCATGGAAGGCCAAACTATATTTGCAAGACTGTTAGATTAGCAATAAGAGAAACTATGCCTCTTTAGAGGAAAGAGTGAATTGTTTTCTGGACAGAATAATACTTTTGTGTCAAAGGTATTTTATAGCCTATAACAAGATAAGATTTCTCAGAATTCCTCAACTCCACTGTAAAATTACTGTGTGTATTATATCCTCCTGTCCACTTATCTGGACAGAAAAATGGTCCATCTTCAGGATAAAGATCCACCTTCATCCTTGACAGGAAGCATTGGGGGACTAGGCTAGGGGAACTGACAGTAGCAAACTCAAGCCTTTGGTGTTTGAAAAAATAAATTCTTCTCTCTGACCCAGGAACCTGTCTCTTGACAGTTTCCATGGAATTCTGGCAAACTAGTTAATTTTCAAGTAGGATAAATCTCTATAACATTCTAGTTCTTGACAGAACTCTAAAAGTGGAGTACCTAATTAAGTACTCACTCTGAGCTTAAAATAATGACAGGTAGTGGGGTTGTATATAACAAAACAAAAATTCTATTACAAAACGTGGTAACTTTGGAATCCACATAGAATCAGACTTACAACGAGCTCTTTCAGCTTCCAAAGAAACTTGCAGAAATTTTTATCCTGTCTATTTTTAGGTATCTAAATTATTACTGGGAGAAGACAGTTTTCTGTATTGATACCCATATTATTCAGTTATGAAAGAAATTGAATTTTTACAACTGACATTGGGCTAAAATCATTCATGGATTCTCATAGTCTCCCTTGCATTTTGGTGGGGTGAGGACTAGAAAGGTCATATTTTTCCACAGTGCATGATAGGATAGAATGCCTAAATTATCAGCGCTTTTCCTGAAACCACAATGATTGCAATATAGATGCTTAAAATAGAAGATTCAGGATTCTATGATAAATATGTTATATACACATTCTGCAAGAGCTGTTGTCTGGACGTGTCTAACACATTGTTCTTACAATGTTTTTCTGACCATGGCACCTTACACTCTCATTTTTTTCATGTATTTTCACATTCATTCCACTGGTTGGCCTCTGGTCATATACCTTAATGCCTCCCTATACCCTTTTATATTGTTTTTACCTAGGGACATTTCTGGATATCTTGTCATATTTCCCTTAGTAGAAAAATGCTGCTCTAGTTCATTGTTTTCACATTATTTCCACATATACCACTCAATGAGAAACCCAGAAGGACAAGCTTAATTGTTCTCACTTATCTGTGAAAAGGACAATTGTTCTCACATACCTGCAAAAAAAAAAAAAAACCTGACTCTAGTTCACAGAAACAAAAAATGCCAAGAAAAAGGAGTGGGGGGGCCAAGAAGATATCACTGCAAGTAATATAGAGGCAAGAGTGAGGGTCTTCAAGCCTTTCTTTAGTGTAGAGGATAAGTATCTATATATTTGAAATCATACTAGATACAAGACTACATAATCAACAATTAATCTTTTAAAATGTTCTGTTTTAGAGTCAGATTGGGGGGTGGATTGGGAAGGGATCTAGAGAAGAAATGGAGAAGTGAGAATATTAGGTGTTTGGCTAGAAAGTAGGAGCATTATATGCCAGAAATCAATCTGTGAACTATTATGTATATTATGGTGTCTAAATAAAAAGGAAAACATTAAAAATATGGTGTATTAATCACTGAGCTGAGAACAAGGTTTGAAAAGATCAGAGGACTAGAGTGTACTCTGTGGAAAGCAACAAAAACCTGAAAATACTAAGATAAGAGTGAATCATCTCATTGCACTGAAGTTCAGTGGGGCCAGTGCCAGAGTTGGCCACCTTATCAGCTCTCTTACCAAATAGACCAGTTCCTTCCTGACTTCTGCCCTCCTATCTTCAATATATTTACTATCATATATTACAAACTATTTACTTCAGTGTAACAAGGTAACTGAACTCCCTTCTAAAAATCAGATCCCCACAGATAAAGATGCAAACCTTTTTTATAAATTTCCCTGAACTTCAGTATTCTCTTTTCTTATCTTATTGGCCAGAGTTGAGCCATATGCCCAGCCCTACAACAATCTATACTACTAAAAAAAAGGAGTTCAACTGGAGCCCATGGGTTCATTTAAAATGAAGATTTTAGAAAAATAATATTTGGGGGATATGTAAGCATGAATAAAACTTGTCAACAACACACCAGAATCTCAGAATACAAAAAATCTATTCTTCTTGGATACTTGGGTTGTTTCCAGATTTTACAATGAACACAGAAGAATACATATCTTTTCTGAGTAGAGGTTTTGGATCCTTGGGATAAATACTAAGAAGTGGAATTGCCAGATCAGATGGAAGCTCAATTCCTAAGTTTATTATTTTTTAGAACTGCTGTGAGAAAAGGTAAAATCATGTAAGTTGTAGCTACATGAAAAGATCTGAAGAGTATCATGTTGTTTGAAATCAGTCAGAAGGAGAGGGTTAGACTAAGAATGTTATTTCTCTTAAATGGTATATAAAAAAGCATAGTAGGGGAATAAAAAATGGTCAAAGTCCACAAACTAAGAACTGGTCTTCAGTAGGTTGCATATCACAGAGGAGGGAAGTTGGGAATGGGATGGAGAGGAGGAACCTGAGACAATGGTAGATGGAAGTCGACACTCTGTTGAAGGATGTTATCCTAGAATCTGTTCCACATAAACGCTATCAGTTACAGTATTTTAAACCACTATAACTAAAATTAAATTAAATTTTTAAGTTTAATTTGAAATGAAGTATAAAATTAAATTAAAAATCTTAACTTCTAGGGTCTGCAGTGATAGCACAGGAGGTAGGGCATTTGCCTTGCATGTGGCCAACCCAGGAACGACCCTGGTTCAATCTCAGTGTCCCCTATGGTTATTCGAGCATGACAGGAGCGATTTCTGCGCACAGAACCAGGAGTAATCCTTGAGCACCATGGGGTGTGGCCCCAAAACTAAAAAAATGAACAAATAACTTCTGAGATCCAAAGTGATAACACAGCAGGTAGGGCATTTGCCTTGCACATGGCCCACCTGTGTTTAATCCCAGGCATCCCATACAGTCCCCTGAGCACTGCCAGGAATGACCCCTGAGCACAGAACAAGGAGTAACCCCTAAGCACATCCAGGTTTGGCCAAAAAAGAAAATTAACTTCATTGCAGTCCCCTAGAGAACTCATGAGCACATATGTCCTACCCCCAAAGTCTATGTTTCTGATTCATGGAATGAATGTATATTTCCAAGAGGTGATAATAATGCTGCTAGACAGAGCTGCCTTGGAGCACCTAAACAAGTTCATACTCTGGAGCCACAGAAGTCAGAATTAAACTGTTTTCTTGTCTCCCAGCTTATTCTTTATTACAGGAAAAGTGAGGAAATCAGGATGCAGTGACAACCTGAGACCCTATTCCAATGATTCCAATGGGCTGAGTGATCTAACTCCAAGGAAAAAAAGCAGAATCCTCAGAATCTGAATTTCTCTGAACATTGTACCCACATCAGACCTGTGCCTTTTACATACTGACGTTTCTTCTCATGTGCCTTTTTGATTTCGTTTCTTTCAAGAAAACCATTTTGTAAGAGATTAATTCGGAAACCCTTGCTCTACTATTAAGATGTCACCTGGGACTTTGGGGGTAGATTGAAGTTGCATTATCATTGCATTGTCTACATATCACTAGAGCTCAGATAGGAATATAAAGGGGTGATTACATAAATTACTTTGACAATGCTATGCACTTGGCCCTGGGAAAATTATGCCTTCAGTATGCTAGAGGACAGAACTGATCAAAACCAAGCTGAGCTTCTGTTAGCAGCATAATGAACAGGGGATATGAGCTGCTCTCAGAACTATTGTAACATGTTGCTGAAGACCATTTCTCCTTGGATTACAGATTTACAGAAAATTCTCCCTTACTTCCCACCTCCTCCATTCCTGCCCCTAGTTGCTCTATGACCAGCTGCTCTAAAAGCATATCTAAAGTGTGGAAATGGATAAGATGTTTATGTATCCAATCCTGACTCACTCTTCAGTCATTTGTCAGCTGGGGAAATTCTGCAATGCCTCCTGCTCAGCAGCTGTTCCCAGCTGTGCTATGAGCAGATTATAGTCCCCATATCCACCACTCTATAGAGAATAAATTCTAGCTTGATGCCAGATGTTTAATGAGAAAATTCCCACAATCCCCAATATGCACACCCTGTACTGAAGGGTGAGATGAAACTACTTTATAATTTGTGTTCCTCTATATTTATACAGCAAGAATGTTTCACATAGAGAACCATGAAGGAGAACAGCTATGGGAGCCAATCGCCCAGCTTGTTTCCATGTAGGAGACACAATTCTTTCTTCGCTTTAATCAAGCTTTATAGTTTCCTGAAAAGATTCTCTAACTTACCTAATACTCTTCTTCTAACTCTTCTGAAAGGCATGAAGATTTCCATACACATGGTCTTATGCTGCCTGACTCTAGGTAATTCCACTGAATTAAATGTACCTTTGGTTTATCCCCTAAAGTACAAGGTCCATAATTCTCAGAGAATTAGGTTCTTGGTAGCCCAAGTTATGTTAGAGCCGCCCCCTTCCCTTGGTTTCTGAGACATGATTCTTCTTTTCTGTAATCAATTTTGGCAACACATTTCCTGGGCTTCTTATATCCAAGCAACACACACTTGTCACAGGACCAACACCTGCTCTTTCTGGCTAACTAATTCTGACAAAAAGCTTTACTGCTTTTTTTTTTTTTTTTTTTGCCAGTGTACTTAAGGCAAAGACCAGCTGTGACCAGATTAGAGATATAAGCACCAGAGAGCCTAGTTTAGAATGTTTATGATAATAAGTACATTGTGTTCAGTGCCAAACATAGTTTTGCTTCATATATGTCAACTTGTTCAATCAATACATCAGCCTACTTTTGATAAGACCAAGATTTATGATATTTTGTGAAGAGGAGGTGGTGTACCAAAAACCTATATCAACATGTACTAATATCACATACTGGTAAGCCCTCCAACTGGGATTCAGACCAAAGTCATGTCCTGTGACCTCCTAAATGCCTAGTTTTCAAAATGTGTTTCTTCATTTCACACTTTCAGCTATAGTAAAACTCCTAGTTTGTCAGCCTTATATATTTTCTTTATTTGTTTTTTATTTAAAGATTCAAATAATTTTGCTATTATCTTAATACAGGACATTTATTAATTTATTCTGATAACATACTGTTACTGTTCCCTTTACTGAGTTTAAAATTACACTATACAACTAAATATATATTGAGTGTTTATTTTATTCTCTACATAGTTGGTTCACCAATGATTATTGAATTTTTACGCTCTAGGCCTTTCATGGAGTTTCTTAGATGTAGTTTAGGAACTATTATTACAAGTTATGATAATTTCTTTGGATTTTCTGTATAAAATAAAAATATCTACCTTTCCTAAGTATTTAGTCAGTCATGGTTATTTGCAGTGCTTGTATAGCATTAAGAAACATGGTATGAGTAGTATTCATAAAGGAGTTCCTTATGTCTACAAGAGATGATCAGAAGAACACTCAGTGGCTGTCCATTGCAAAAATTAACTTTTAGAATTTTGTTTAACTCAAAGCAAATTTAAGTAACTAATTCTGTAGTTAAATGATTCTAATCTGTGAAAGGTCAACTTCCATAAAATTTTCTTGACTCTGAGGAAGAACCCCCACATCAGATCTGAATTTTTCCACTTCTTGGTCATGATGTCAACATGGCATCACAAAGTTGTCATAGAAAAAGAGACTCTTCTTATTGAGTCAACTTGTTTTCCTTGTGTCTCCACAAGAAGGATTAGTTATAGTAAAGTGGGTATGAAACTTTCTTTGTACACAGCCAATCTGAGTTCCATATAATCCCCTGAATAGTGTGCCAGGATTGACTCCTGGGAATAGGACCAGAAATAAGTCCTGAACAATGTCAGGTGTGCCCAAAATGAATTGACTTGGCCCACATTTCAGTTTCTCACATTCCTCTCAAGTATGGAAATATTGGAAGTGTGTTTCTGAACTGAGACTGATTGCCTTATCTGGACCTTGAATTTACTTTGAAATTTACCTTCACTATTGAGAAAGACAATAAAATTCACAAACTTTTTTTTTTCAACAGACCCTATTTCTGGAAACAGCCAATGGTGAACTCCTTGAAAATTAACCTGTTGCTTAAAATGTTCAACTTTTTTAAAACAGAGATAACATATTCTCAGTTTACTTGATGTGGTAATGAATAAAATGAAATTGGAAGCCCCCCATCATTAAAGCATCCATGTGGTCTAATTTGCATAAAACTTGGAATCTATGATGCAAACTATCTAACAGAAGTGAATTTGACTCCCCATAGAATTTGAGTATAAACCATCATCAAAGTGTAGGTCAAGTCAGAAGAAAGAGTCAGGTTATGTGAGTGAAACTTGCTTTAAATTGGCTGTATATAAATAAAATAGTAGCAATACTTCCCCCTCATATCTCAGGATTGTATTTTTCTTTGTTTTTGGGGGGGTTATACCCAGCAGCACTCAGGGTTTACTCCTGGCTCTATGCTCAGAAATCGCTCCTGGCAGGTTCGGGGGACCACATGGGATGCCAGGATTCGAACCACTGTCCTTCTGCATGCAAGACAAACACGCTACCTCTATGCTATCTCTCCAACCCCTCAGGATTGTATTTTAAATACAAGATATATATGAAAACATCATAGGTAAAACCTTATTTAATGCTAACAGTATATATGATAACGATAATGCAATCTTTGCTCTTAAGAGGCTACCTTTATTTTTTTGACACCTGAAAGTTGCTGTGAGTGTAAGACTATCTAGGCCCCAGTTGGCCACTTCTCTAGTTCCATCCTTCTAGTAGTTCTCTTCACAACTACCCAGAAAAGAATAAAGAACTGTTGGAATTCACAGAGCTGTTTTTGGGCAGAGAAGGGCTGTGCATCCTCTCAAACTACTACAGTTTGCCCTGATGAAGACTCTGGAGAGAACTAGTAGAAAGCTACTATGCTCAAGCCCATCTTGAATTTGTGGAAACAGTAGCATCGAGAAACCTATTCAACTCAGGTGATATACCTGGGTAAAGGTGGAGCTGGATTTGAAACAAGCAACTTAGTTTCAAGACCATGAAGTTACATGGGCCCCATAGGTACCTATCCTGTATACATCCAGAATGCTCTCAAGCACCCTGGTCTCTCCTTGATGCCACAGTTCTGTTAGAACTGGAGCCTGCCAGCAATTAGGAAACCAAATACATGTCACTTCTCTGGACTGTATATGTTTCCTGCTGCTTTGAAGTTTGAGGTAAGTACTCTAGGTTGCAGAAGAAATAAAAGCACTCCCAGAAGTTAGCAGTGTTAGGTATGTTGTCATTACCTGTGACATCCTACTGTCCTGCTTTGTTTGCCACATTTAAGCTCAATCCTCAATCCCCTGCAAAACCTGCTCTCTGTAAATCACCTTCCTCCCATCTTCTCTTTGTCACATAGGTAAAGCCTTTCAAAGCCCCCCAATGCTGCCACCATGGTCTCTGAGCACTTGCTTCTTTAAGATGGGGCAGTGGTGACAATTTAAGGTTCTTTCAGTCCTGCACATCACCTCAAAATGAAGGAGTAAGTGCAGCCATGTTGGCAAGGGATCTTCATTAAAATGTGTTGACTGAGTAAATTCATGAATACTGTAATACTGACTCCCTGCCCCCTCTAGGACTCAAAGATTGCTGGATTGTAATTCTTCCAATGATATTAATATGCACTCACTCATTATATTAAGCGATTCGTTGTGAATAATCATGGAAAACAGCCTTTTGAATCTTTTTTATTAAATGCTAGCTTAATTTGCTGTAAGGAAGCATTAGGAATGGATTTTATAACTGGATGCTAACACTTCTCAAGGTTCACAGGAAAGATGGGACTATAGAAAATACATTTGAGGGAAATTCTTATTTTGGTTTTCAGGAAAAAATAAATCCAACTGTACCCAGGGTTTACTCCTAGCTCTAGATTCAGGAATCATTCCTGGTGGGCCCAGAGAATTGTATATGGTTTTGTAAACTCAATCTGTGTCAATCACTTGCAAAGAAAGTGCCCTACCGGGGCCGGAGAGATAGCATGGAGGTAAGGCGTTTGCCTTTCATGCAGGAGGTTATCGGTTCGAATCCCGGCGTCCCATATGGTCCCCCGTGCCTGCCAGGAGCAATTTCTGAGCCTGGAGCCAGGAATAACCCCTGAGCACTGCCAGGTGTGACCCCAAAACCACAAAAAAAATGCCCTACCCACTGGATTATGATTCTGTCCACATTTTAAGAGAAGAGTGGAAACTATCACTAAGAGGCAGAACAGAGGACAGAAGATGGGAATCTCTAAGCATCATTCCTTCTATTCAGAAGAGGCTTTCTGTAGAGACCATAACCAGTTCTCTTCTAGATCAGGCTAGAGAATAATCTGCCTCCTATTCCAGCCATATCTCCTTGTCTCCCACCCTCTTCTAACACTGGCATCACTAAAATGACAGTGGTCTCACTCCCTTCTTCATACTAGTTTTTCTCATGGATCAAAACGAGAAGAAGCTTTTGATCATAAGAGAATGAAGAAAAGAACGACATAAAGAAGTCTGCATAAAGATCTGCTATAAATCTTATAAATGAGTCCCTTTGGAGAACAGATACCCAGTCCAAAAAATGGGTCAACTCTCTTATTACCAAGTGCCAATCACTTATATACATGCTGCTTTCCACTCCACCTTCAATTTAAAGGAAAAAAAAAAAAACTTAGATCAATATATTTGAAAAGCTAGAGTCTTCCTTTGAAAAGTCATTTACAGTTGGCGTCAAACAGTCAAAGATCTCAGGACTAAGGATCTCCTCTGATTCCCTGACCCCACACAGAATAGTGTGACTTCATGCTCTTGCCATGTGTGTTTAGTCTCTGACCGGATTCCCAGCAGATCACCTTCAGCTCTAGACTTAACTGCTAGAGTTAATTCTGTATCTCCACAACTGCCACAGAGGGGCTGTGACCCCATTACACACACACTTTTGTGTGTGTGTGCTCAAGGTTTACTTTTAACTCTGCTCAGAGATCACTTCTGGAGATGCTCTCCTTGAACTATATAGAATGCCAAGGATAAAGAATTCTGGTTGGCCACTTGCAAGGCAAACACCCCCACCTCCTGGGAGCCTCTTCTATACCCCTCAAAATGATGCTGGCACTTTGCCAGGGATTTTGTTTAACCTGGGCACAAAATCAGCTGTTAAGGCTAGAGATGGAGGCCATCTGTTGGAATCCAGTCTGAGCCCAGAAGGCACATGGCAAGAGCATGAAGTCACACTAAGCTGTGTGATGTCAGGACATTTAGAGGGTTCCTTAGTCATTCGAGTTACAGAAATGTCCCGGCCCTGCTCAGAGGCATCTGCTTTGGGTATCTGCCTGAGCACATCCATCTCCCTTCCCTGGGCCTATCCCCCACCTCACCACATCCAAATCCAACTGAAAAATTTCACGATCAAAAAGTGATGGGGTTCAGGGAAGGGCTACCTGAAATCCGGGAGCTGGAGCACTCAGCGTGATGCCTGTAGGAGTCCAGGCTCCGCTGGCTGCGTGAAATGGGGCTAGTGAGGAGACAGACGCCGCAAGTCTTCAGAGAACTAGGAGGGGCGCGCGGGGGAAGGGGGTGCAGGCTCAGAGACTGGCTGGAAGCTGAGTTCGCTCAGGCTAGTCGCCTTCATTGCCTGGTGCCTCACCCAGAACGCAGGACTCTACGGACTCTAATCCCCATCCAAGGCAGCTGGGGGTCGGCCAGAAGGATAAATGCAAGTAATTGATCTGCCAGGGCGCAAAATCAGGATCGGAAATGAAGGACTGCGGAGGGGGATGCCCGAGGAGCACCGGGTAGGACCAGAGGCGGAGCTGGATCCCCCCTAAGGTGGCTCGGGAGGGGGAGGAGTAGGCAGCGGAGGTGGGAAAACAAGGCGACCTCCCCCACGCCCCCTGGCACTGGGGTACCCAGATCAAGAGCTCTGAATGACGAGGGCGAGGTAGTGCGACCCAGCCGGGCGTTCTCAGCAGCCTAGGGGCGCAGGGTGAGTGAACTGGGGTGCGCCCCCGCGCCAGCCTGTGCACACAATTGGGGCTGGCACCGAGCTGTGCGCGTCTGCGCCAGAGCTGATCCGGCGGGCAGCCCTAGATCTGCACCTGCCCTGCCGCTTGGCTCCGGCTCCTGCAGCCCGCCGAGAGGCCTCTGGCCATGAGCCGCGGCCCGACGCTGGCCCCCTGGGGCGAGGAAGGGCTGGACATCGACCGGCCCTTGGAGACCAATGCCAGCCTGGCCCCGCAGGACCAGCAAGAGCCGGAGGCAGGGTCCGAGGGCGAAGGGGAGGCTGGCATGATCGCCATCCAGTGCATTTATGCGCTCGTGTGCCTCGTGGGACTGGTAGGCAACGCCCTGGTCATCTTCGTGATTCTGCGCTATGCCAAGATGAAAACCGCCACCAACATCTACTTGCTCAACCTGGCCGTGGCAGACGAGCTCTTCATGCTCAGCGTGCCCTTCGTGGCTTCGTCGGCCGCCCTGCGCCACTGGCCCTTTGGCTCGGTTCTCTGCCGCGCAGTGCTCAGCGTGGACGGCCTGAACATGTTCACCAGCGTCTTCTGCCTCACGGTGCTCAGTGTGGACCGCTATGTGGCCGTGGTGCACCCGCTGCGCGCTGCCACTTATCGGAGGCCCCGAGTGGCCAAGCTCATCAACCTGGGCGTGTGGCTGGCGTCCTTGCTGGTCACTCTGCCCATTGCCATCTTCGCCGACACCAGGCCGGCTCGGGGTGGCCAGGCCGTGGCTTGCAACCTGCACTGGCCACACCCGGCCTGGTCTGCTGTCTTCGTTGTCTACACTTTCCTGCTGGGCTTCCTGCTGCCCGTCCTCGCCATCGGCCTGTGTTACCTGCTGATCGTGGGCAAGATGCGAGCCGTGGCCCTGAGGGCGGGCTGGCAGCAACGAAGGCGATCGGAGAAGAAAATCACGCGGCTGGTGCTCATGGTGGTGGCCGTATTCGTGCTCTGCTGGATGCCTTTCTATGTGGTGCAGCTGCTGAACTTGTTTGTGACCAGCCTGAACGCCATCATCAACCATGTGTCCCTCATCCTCAGCTACGCCAACAGCTGCGCCAATCCCATCCTCTATGGTTTCCTCTCTGACAACTTCCGCCGTTCTTTCCAGAGGGTTCTGTGCCTGCGCTGCTGCTTCCAGGACGAGGGTGGAGGTGCAGAGGAGGAGCCCCTCGACTACTATGCCACTGCTTTCAAGACCAGAGCTGGGGCAGGGTGCATGTGCCCCCCAATACCCTACCAGCAGGAGCCCGTGGCGCCACAAGCCAGCCAAAAGCAGGTCCCCCTGACTAAAACTACCACCTTCTGAGGAGTCTTCTCAACACCCGCGTGACCACCCGCTAGTATGCTGCTTCCCTGGATGCACCTCACAAACACAGATTGTGCCCCCCACAGCCAACGCCTTCCTTATTCCTCCTAGCCTGTGTATTGAGGCTTCTCTGTGTGTCCCTTTCCCCAGGACTGGCTTTCAGAAGGTCGACTTTGGGAAAGAGGATAGAACTCTGAGAACAGAACGTCTGGCTATATTTTTCCAGAAAGAGGAAAGACTGGCCATTTGCATGTGTCTTGCTCCGGCCAGTCTAAACAGAAGATTATTTAGAGGCATCCTTGCTCTCAGCTTTGTTTTGAAGTAGGGACAGAGCAGCTATGGAAAGAGAAGAGAAGAAGATGCTTGCAAACATATGCCCTTCCCTTCTTTTTCTGGGCTTTTTTCTATGTGTGATGTGTATGGTACTTCCTGGGGTGCCAGCTTTGTGACCCCAAAACTCCTGCTTGCTTGTGTAACAAGTGATCCTGCTTCTCCTGCGCTGTTCACCTCTTGCTTCTGTTGCTGTCTCCCTGTGAGCACAAAAGATTTGAAGAAATGTGACATGTTGTAAGGTTTGCTGTGAAGCCTAAAACCAGGTTAGTAATAGAATTTCTTAAAGATATATTTATTGCCTCATCCTATTGGAATGTGAGCCTGAGATCTCATTGATGTGGCAATTTATAACATGCTATCAATGCGAGGAAAACTGGGAAGGGAAACGAGGAGCAGCAAGTGCAGATGGAAATTAGCCTCGATTTTTGAAAGCTCAGCCATTCACTGGTTAAAAATCAAAACAAAAAAAAAAACTTCATCATTGAGTAAAACATCAAGCTGGTGTATAAAATAAATATATACAAGCTGAACATGATACAAAATAAAAGCATAATGTCTGTCTGATGCTAAAGCAAGTATAAATGATCTTTTCTAATAAAAAAAAATAGTTGGTTTACAGGGAACTTCAACTGTGCCTTCTGCCAAAAGTAGAAGGAAATGGAAATAAGTGTTTGCAAATGAAAAGGACTTCCAGTTCTGATTTTGGAACCTGGAGGTTAAAAATGCTCTTAGAATATTCTGTGGGAGATCCCACCTGACTTAGTAAGACAAAGGAACATGTATGCTTGACCACAAGTCCCACTGGAGAAAGACAGAGAAGAGCAGAGTACTTACAATGAGATACCTACATTTCAATACACCATGAAACTATGCAGAGCTACGGACATCAAAATTTCCAGATAAAATTTCCCCATCCCATCACCTGCAAACTCAGAGGGCAGTGTTCGGGCCTGCCCAAACAGGCAGGTGGGATTTGCACTGGACACAGTAGAGACCGGCAAGTCTGCCTGGGAGAAGCCCTTCTTCTTGTCAGGGACAAGCAGGGAAAGCACTTTGCTTTCACATTTTTCTTGCATATAAGCAAGTGTTGAATTTGTGGGAAATAGGTGAAAAAGCTCAATTATGTCCTAGACTCCAGTGTTGTATGCATCAAGCAAGTGACTGCTGCCCAGAGTGCTTCATCCTTTGTGACATATCTACCAGCAACTTCATAGGGTGACTCACTCTGAGCATCTCACTTTGTACACTTTCTATTGGGTTTATATCCCAATAAAATTTACATCCAAGACACTTTATATCCCTTTCTGAACTAAACAAAGACCCACTTTTGCCTAAACTGACTTTGGAAACTTACCTCTCCTCATGGCTGACCAGCAGAACCATCTATAAGACAGTGGTAAGATATTGGTGTGTCTGGATGGCTGAAGTGGAGGCACAGGTCTTTAGAGGATATATATTCAGGAATCAGAGGATCTCCTTTCCTCTGTAGATAGTCAGTCTGTACTGTGTAAAAGAGACATGATTAAATTGGGATCTCTTAATGAAAGCACAGAGTACTTCAAGCTCCCAAACATTAGAGTGTGGGCATTCACAATGCAACCATGCCAACACTCAGAGACATCACCCATCTCTCTTGTAAGTACCAAGTAGAACTACCTGGGATCCTGGAGTAAACCAGTGCTGTGGTCTCTGTGGATTTTTATGTGCACATAATTTCTTATTGGACCTTAAAAATTAATCGTTTCTTTGTTCTCTAGTTTCTGGAAAATGCATCCAGGCTGATAGCAGGGGCTGAAGTGTCCAGTCCACTAAAAATGATCTGAAATAATGTAGGCTTTTAAGTCCTTGCCCTGGTGTGGTTTGGAACTCAGTTCTTTTTATCATTTTCCCAAAGAGCCTAAATGGCACCAACCAGACATTAAAATAACACTTACCTGACTCAATAGAAATGTGGGCTTTCTCAAGTTGCACAAGAGGAGTTTTATTTTCAGAAAACAAAATGTTTAAAGAATTGTGATTTTAAAAGTTACTCATAGTTTAGTTTTAGACATAAACTGTTTCAGGACCAATCCCATCCCCATGACAACCACCCTGCACCAATGTTCCCAGAGTCCATCCCATACCACTACCCTTCACTTTCAACCTGCCAGCATAACTAAGGCACCTTTTTTTAATTTGGGTCTCATGATTTCATTGTTGTTGACTTTGGCTTGAATATTTTTTCTGTATTTTTTAACACCACCAATGTATCTTTGACCCTTTTGTCTCTGTTCCCAGACATTTTATATGTGTTTTTCTCCTCAACTCAAAAGAAATGTAAGCTTTGTAACCTAATGGTTGATTGTTAAAGTGGTGGAGCAGCCTTAGGTTATGCAAAGAAAAGCCTATAAGAAATAGGGGGCCTCCTGAATTGAACCCAGGAACTGTGATTGTATGTCTCTAGGCCATAGTTTCCACTCAAAGTATCCATAAAGGAAGACTAAGTTTTGACTTTTTCCCAGCTACAATCTCTTCTTTCTCAATATCATTGGAGAGTTGTGCTGACAGTGGGAGATTAAGATGTCTTTCTTTCACATCTAATGTGCCTCAAGCACATGTTAAAAATGAGCATTAATACTTCCCTTGACTCCATATAAATAAAAAGTACATTGGAGCAGATATACATTGAAATGCCTATTGACCATTCTCACCATTCTCCTTTTTAGCTATAACAACTTCCAAAGTCTTGCTGCTTAGCAACTCAAACTTAGCAAGAAATCCTAAGCATTAGTCCAGGGACCCACTGTAGTATGCTTATCTAAGTTTGTTGCGACAGTTGGTTCCCTAAAACTCCTCATGGTTTGTGTACAGGGATTCTGAGTCACTGATGGAGTTGATGGGGTTCAGAGCCACAGATGCTTGTCACTTACTAGGAGTTCAGCTATGCAGGCATGTTTTACCTTGGTTCTCTGCTTACTGAAACTAGGGAAAACAGTTTGGGTCTTGAGTGAGAATTAAAACATTTATATCGGAAGAAGAAATCAAACTTAGCCACCTGTCAAATGCATTTGTCCAGTTGTGAGTCGCTTTAAATTTCCTGTTTAATGACTAGCTCTCTTTTCTGTCCTGTCTATTTGTTTTCGGGTGCTGAGGAAGATGGTGCTTCAATATGACAAGCAGTTTCTCCTCAGTTTATAATAAAAAAAATTTAAGCATTGTTTCTTTGATTAAAGATAAATGCTACTTAACTTTATTTCTTTCTAATTTTTTTGAGATTTTTTAAAATTATTTTTAGTGCATTTTAGAAATCGACTTTTCTTTTTTTAAAAAAAAATGTGTATTGTGACCAAAGTGAATTACAAATCTTCCACAGTAATATTTAAGGTACATAATGACAATGAATCAGGGGCCTTCCTACTACCAGTGCTGTCCTCCCTCCACCCCTGTTTACACTCAGCATGCACCCCATAGCTCCCTCCTTTGATCCTGGAATGCTAGTGTAACTGGTCCCCTCTGGGATAGCTTGTTGTAGATTGGGTATCGATTCTGTTATCATTGCCTTTGGGATTGGTGTTCAGGTCTTATCATTTTTTATTTCCACTCAATGTTCATACCACTGTTTGGTCCTGGTACCATTCCTCTCCGCTCAATTTATGAGGCAGAGTAAGATGATTCAAATTACGTGGTTCTGTTGGAAATAAAAGAACAGGAAAAGGAAAAGAAAAAATTATTTGAGCACCATGGTTACAAAAATGTTCCTGGGTGAAAGTGATAGCACAGTGGTAGTAAAAATGGCATGCATTTAGACTCAGCTGACCCAGGAATGACCTGAGTTCCCTGAAACTGAGGACTATACAGGAGGATTCTGAGAAATGGTCCTAAGAGTCATTGTTTTAGCACAGCCATTACCTTCCCTCTCCTCATCCCACACACAGTCATGGAGAGAAAGGATATAGTCAGAAGAGGCTGAGATACGTATGCAAAGGACTTTATAGGAAACAGAATTTGCAAAGGCTGTGCGATGAAAGGCAGTGAAGTGCCTAAGGAGACCAGAGCATTCTCAGAAGCAAGGCCACTAGTTGCTCAGACACCCTACTGCTGACTATCCCACCCTCACCCCCACCTTAGAACATAGAACCATGCACAGGACAGTGGTACCAGGCTCCTAGAAGAGGCTTGGGTAGAACAAACTCAGAAACTCTTGAGTCTAAGTATGTCTATCCCTATGAAGTGGTAGGTTGTAACCGTAGCATTACAACCTGCATGAATTTTGTATCAGCAGAAAGTCAGTTACCAATCCTATGAGTTGACTGACTTTGTGTCCAAAGGAAAGGGGATTTTTTTTAAAAGTAATATCTTTATTTAAACACCATGATTACAAACATGATTGTAGTTGGGTTTCAGTCATAAAAAGAACACCCTTCTTCACCAGTGCAACATTCTCATTACCAATGCCCCATCCCACTCCCCGCCTCACCCCACCTGTATTCAAGACAGGCTTTCTACTTTCCTCACTCATTGACATTGCTATGATAGTTCTCACTGTAGTTATTTCTCTAACTACACTCACCACTCTGTGGTGAGCTTAATATCCTGAATCGGTCCTTCCAACCCTCGTCTCTGGGAATTATTTCAATGATGTCTTTTATTTTTCTTAAAGCCCATAGATGAGTGAAACTATTCTGGGTCTTTCTCCCTTTGACTTATTTCACTCAGCATAATATATTTCATGTATATGCATATAGAAAAGTTTTATGACTTCATCTCTCCTGACAGCTGCATAATATTTCTTTTGTATAAGTACCACAGTTTCTTTAGCCATTCATCTGTTGAAAGGTATGTTGGTTGTTTCCAGGGACTGGTTATTGTAAATAGAGCTGCAATGAATATAGGTGTGAGGAAGGGATTTTTGAATTGTATTTTTGTGTTCCTAGGGTATATCCCTAGAAGTGGTATAGCTGGATCATATGGGAGTTCAATTGCCAGTTTTTTGAGGAATTTATATTGTTTTTCATAAAGGCTGGACTAGACAGCATTCCCACCAGCAGTGAATAAGAGTTCCTTTCTCCCCACATCCCTGCCAGCACTGATTATTCCTGTTCTTTGCTATGTGTGCCAGTCTCTGTGGTGTGAGATGGTACCTCACTGTTGTTTTGATTTGATTTGCATCTCCTTGATAATTATTGGTGTTCTTTGTGATGTGTGCCAGTCTCTGTGGTGAAAGGGGATATATTTTTTTTAATTTTCAAAAGAACTTACATTAAACATTTTCCAAGGGAATTATTTTAATGGTGTCTTTTATATTTCTTAAAGCCCATAGATGAGTGAATTAGTATTGCTCATCAATTTGTGTTTTCTCTCTCAGGCAGTTTCATTCAATAAAATATATCTTGCTTAACTAAGTAAAAGAAAAGAATAGGACAGAATTAGAGATATGCAGTTCAGAAACAGATCCCGACTACCAACCGACCCCATCTACCAACCCAGAATGGCTATAGGAAAACTACCTTCTCCTGGGAAAAGGTACAGATTGCTGGATTTTGCTACTCAACATGTGTGCAACGCCAGGATAGGGCAAATTCAATACTTATGTAATTACCAATGACAGAGAATGACCAGCAATGCTGCAGAGAATTGTTTGGGGTGTTTTTTTCTTTGTTATAATTTTGTCTTTCTTTTACCCTCCCATTCCTTCTCTTCTTCATTGCTATGGATATTGTTTATTTACTTTTGTGATGACATCATAGGAGGGAGGTGGTTGTTCAGAATTAAAGATGTAGTTTCACAAGGGTTACTCACTAGGTTATGATATGAAGCCTCATTCCCCCACCCTTTCTCCCTAGGTAACTTGACCTTACCTGCAAGACCCCGCCCATTCCTGGGAGGGGTCTTGGGAAAGGTAGATAAGGCTTTTGACCCAGAGGATTAGGCCCCTTCTGCCCTGCTGGGCTCTCTGGCTTTTGGGTCTCTGCCTTTTGGTCTTTGACCAGCATGGAGGTCAAAGGGAAGATGGCTGACAGGAGTTAAGACGCAGGGCTACCTAAGAATGGCTGTGCTTGAAAGGTTATGAGATAGGCCACACACATGTGGTGAATAGGGCATGAATAAAGTTGATGCCTCCTGATGCCTGCCTGTGAGTGAGTTCAATACCCGTTGCTTTCCTGGACCCCAGACCCTCCGGTTGATGGGGGATGAAGTCACGTAGCCGGGGCCTAAGGACAAAAGCCTCCATCCTTCACCATCCACCACCATAATTAATTATTTGATTCAACAATGATACTTGCACACTCTGATCCTGGTGATCACCAAGATTCTTTTCAATCCTTTCCTTGTAAAACTTTCATACATGCTCATCACGGTGCCCTCTCTTTGTTGAAGTACACATTTATGTGTGGTTCTGCTGAGAGCAGCATTAGTGATGTTCCTGTGCTCAGCAGAGTTCCAGATTCCTGGTTAATTCTTTGATTTATGGTGTTTGCTAAAGTGGGTCCTACCACTGTGTGTGTGTGTGTGTGTGTGTGTGTGTGTGTGTGTGTGTGTGTGTGTGTGTTTTGAGTATATGGTGCTTATAGATACTTGGTTATGATGCTGTTAGAAATGATTGTGGTATTGAGAATCACACAGTGAAAAGCTGCTGGGCTCTAACAGCACTTGTGGGATTTGACATTCTATTCTATTCTCTTCTTTTTTCTTTCTTTCTTTCTTTCTTTCTTTCTTTCTTTCTTTCTTCTTTCTCTTTTTTCTTTCTCTTTCTTTCTTTTTCTTTCTTTCTCTCTTTTTCTCTTTCTCTCTTTTTCTTTCTCTCTCTCTTTCTCTCTCTCTTTCTTTCTTTCTCTCTCTCTTTCTTTCTTTCTTTCTTTCTTTCTTTCTTCTTTTGAGCAGTCATCCCAACACCACTTGTTGAAGTTTCCTTGCTTCATTTTGTGGTTTTTTTTGAGCCTTTATCAAAGCTTAATTGATTGTAAGTCTGTTGTTAATTTTCTAAATACTCAAGTCTATCCCATTGATCTATGGGTCTATCTTTATTCCAATACCATGAGGTTTTGATGACTATTACTTTGTAATACAATTTAATGTTGGGATAAGTGTTGCCTCCCATCTACTCTTTTTTCTAAGGATACCTCTAGCAATTCCTGGGTCTTTGTTCTTCCAAATAAATTTCAGGAGTGTTTTTCCCCATTTTTAAGAAATGTCAAGGGTATCTTTAGAGGAATTGCATTAAATCTGTACAATGCTTTGGAAAGTATGGCCATTTTAATAATGTTGATCCTCCCAATCAATGAGTTAGATATATACCTTCATTTCTTTGCATCTACTTTTATTTCTCGAAACAGTGTTTTGTAATTTTCTTTTATAGGTTCTTTACCTCCTTAGTTAGGTTGACTCCAAGGTAAATGAGTTGCTATGCACTATTATGAAAGAGATTTTTTTTAATTTAGAGATTTTATTATTTATAAACCAGTTTTACAATTAATGATCACCACATATCTATGTCTACTTTAAATTTTTACATTACTTTACTCTAAATTCTTTTTTATATATATTTTATTTTAACACCTTGATTACATACATGATTGTGTTTGGGTTTCAGTCATGTAAAGAACACCCCCCATCACCAGTGCAACATTCCCATCACCAATGTCCCAAATCTCCCTCCTTTCCACCCAACCCCGCCTGTACTCTAGACAGGCTTTTGGGATTTTTTAATATTTATTTTTCTATTAATATTTGTACATAAGGTCATTGATTTTCATGTATTGTGTAGCCTGAACTTTGGTATACTAATCTATTGTTTCTACAAGGTTTTTTTTTTTGTAGATTCTTTAGGGTTTTCTAAATATAGAATAATGTCACCTGCAAATAGTGAAAGCTTAACTTCTTCTTTTCTTATCTGGATGCCCTTGATATCTTTTTCTTGCCTAATTGCTATGGCAACTACTTCCAGTACTATGTTGAATAGGAGTGTCGAGAGGCAGCAGCCTTGTCTTGTGCCAAATTTTAGAGGAAAAGCTTTAAGTTTTTCCCCATTGAGCATAATATTTGCCATGAGCTGAGGTAAATGGACTTGACTATATTGAAAAAAATTCCTTCCATTCCCATCTCATTGAGAGATTTTTATCATGAAGAGATGTTAGACTTTACCTCATGCTTTCTCTGCATCTATTGATATGAGCATATGGTTTTTATTTTTCCCTTTGTTTATATTATATTGCTGTGTTATATTGATTGACACGTGTGTATTAAACCACCCTTGCATCTCTGGGGTGACTCCTATGTGGTCATGGTGTATGGCCTTCTTGATGAGAGTTTGGATTCTGCTCAGTAGGATTTTATGAGGATCTTTGCTTCTTTGTTCATCAAAGATATTGGTCTGTAACTCTTTTGTGGTACTCTATTCTTTTGGTATTAAGGTGATGTTATCTTTGTAGAAACTATTTGGAAGTTTTCAGTTTTCTGGAAGATCCTGAAAAGGATTGGTAGTAGGTCCTCTTGAAAAGTTAGAAAGAATGTGTTAGTGAATCCATCTGGTCCTGTGCTTTTGTTTTGGGGAAGACTTGATTACCAATATTATTACCTCAATAGTGGTGGACTTATAAAAATATGTCAGAACAGCTTGGTATAACCTTGGAAGATTATAGGAGTCCAAGAATTTATCTATTTCTTCCAGGTTCTCATGTTTTCTGGCAAAGAGTTTCTCAAAATAATATCTAATTAACCTTTGGATTTCTGTAGTGTCTGTAATGATCTCCCCACTTTCTTTTTTCTTTTTGTTTCGGGGCCACACCTAGTGATGCTCAGGGGTTACTCCTGGCTATGAACTAATACATTGCTCCTAACTTGGGAAACCATATAGGATGCCGGGGGATCTAACCATGCTCCATCCTAGGCTTTAGAGAGAAAAATCTAAAGTAGAAAATTTCTACTTTGGGCCCGGAGAGATAGCACAGCGGTGTTTGCCTTGCAAGCAACCGATCCAGGACCAAAGGTGGTTGGTTCGAATCCCGGTGTCCCATATGGTCCCCCGTGCCTGCCAGGAGCTATTTCTGAGCAGATAGCCAGGAGTAATCCCTGAGCAATGCCGGGTGTGGCCCAAAAACCAAAAAAAAAAAAAAAGAAAATTTCTACTTTAGAGAAGTTTTATTATTTCCTTCCATCTTCCTATTTTTGGTTGATTTAGTTGCTCTTTTTCCAAAAGTTTAAGCTGCGCCATTTAATTATTTATGTAGGCCTCTTCTTCCTTTCTTTAAAGGCTTTGAGTCATTAAGTTTATCAGATGTTGTCTATCTGTAAAGCTGTGCCTTTGTATTTGAATATAAGTCTGGCTGGGTGAACTATTCTTGTTGAATCATTTAGTTGAGTTTTGTCACTATAGCCCACCATTGCCTTTGGGCTTTCAGAGATACTTTTGAAAAATCTGCTGTAAATCTTAAGGATGCTCTTTTGTACATGATTTTCATTGTTGATTATGCTGCCTTCAGTATTTTTTCTGTCTTGAGAGTTACCATTGTGACTGGGATGTGCAGTGGAATGTCTTTCTTTGGATCTCTTTACCCAGTACTCTTTGGCCATGTAGTATTTGGTTGGATGCATTCTTTTTTTTTTTCATATTTTTTTTGTTTGTTTTTGGGCCACACCCGGCGGTGCTCAGGGGTTACTCCTGGCTGTCTGCTCAGAAATAGCTCCTGGCAGGCACGGGGACCATATGGGACACCGGGATTCGAACCAACCACCATAGGTCCTGGATCGGCTGCTTGCAAGGCAAACACCGCTGTGCTATCTCTCCGGGCCCTGGATGCATTCTTTAGCTCTGGGAGTTTTTCTGCAATGATGTCCTTGAGTGTTGTTTTGTTTTGTTTTGTTTTGTTTTGGGGCCACACCCAGTGATGCTCAGGGGTTACTCTTGGCTATGTGCTCAGGAATTGCTCCTGGCTTGTGGGGCCATATGGAATTTCCAGGGATCAAACTGTGGTCTGTCTTAGGTTAGTGCATTCAAGGCAAATGCCCTACCGCTTGTGCCACTGCTCCAGCCCCATGACTGTTGTTGGGTTTTTTTTTGTTTTTTGGGTTTTTTTTTTATGGAGATTATCTTTCAGGGCCTCTGTGACTCTAATGATTCTTACATTGTTTCTATTGAGTTTATCTCAGACCTCTATTTTTATTTGTTCACACTCTTTAAGGATTTTTTTCCATCATCTGATCTTTGTTTTAAGGTTCTTTTCCAGCCTCTTCTGATGTATGTAGTTGTTATACCTCTCATCTTTCAGCTCACTGATTCTGTCTTCAGCAGCTGTTACTCTGTTAGTGAGGCTTTCCAGTGAAGTTTTTATTTCAGCTACTAAGATTTTTAGCCCTGATATTTTAGTTTGGAGGTTTTTATTTTTACTTTAATGTCCTCTTGATTCTTATTTGTGGTTCCTTGGTTTTCACCATGGGTTCTTTGAGTTAATCGAACATCCTCCAAATTTTCTCTCTAAAGTTTTTCTCTGAAAGTCTATGTAGGTGGTTGGTACTTGTTGGGTCTTCAGATCCATCATTCTCTAAGCATAGTGACGTTCTGAGATGCTTTCCCACAGTATTCTTTGTAGTGTGTTTTCTTCTACGTGTTGTGCTGGTGTACATTGATTGTGGAATAAGCCATGCCATGAGCGAATTGGGATCATCTGCACTCCTCTGCTTTTATGTTTCTGGATAGGAGAAATCTGTGTTCCCTCAGAAAAGGAGGGCCATTGACTCTCAGGTTAAATTTGTCCTTTGAGGGAGGAAGTACTCATTCCTCTCTTTCTCAGGGCTTCTACCAGCCTTAGCCCCAAGTTGGTGTTCCTATTGCTTTTGTGTCTCTAGGCAGGAGAAGCCTGTGTTCCCTCGTCCACCAAAATTTCTTTAGATATTTTGAAGATGCTATTACTTATCTTCTTACTACATTTTTGTTGTTGCTTATTTTCATGTAGTAAAATTTACTCTTTGTGTGGTGAAGTTTTGCGAATTTTGACAAACTTATAAAACTATGGGAAGTAATTCAATTTCCCTTAGCTTTCCTTTATGATATGATCCATGCCCTGATGAGGCCAGACGATAACTGCATGAAAGGGTGGTAGTAGACAAGGGAGCATAATTCAGGATGAGTATAGTGTTACCAAAATCCAAAGAGAGCACCCAATCCTACTTTTTCCTGAACAACTTCTTCAAGGATGGCAGAGTACATTCAGGAAACATTTTCTTCTTCATATCCTGAATTTAAAATAAAATATTCTGTGCTCCAGAACTCACTCATAAAAAATGAAGTTTGAGTATTTTTCTGAGCATTTGCTAATTGCTAAGTGACCTCATAGGCTCCTATTATTTACAGAGGGTAGTGGAAATTGGAACTTTGAACTTTTTTATGATTCTGTCCTCAGGGATCACACTTGATAGTGTCAGATCCTATTCCTGGCTCTGTGCTCAGCAGTGCTTTTTGGATTATATGCCATGTTAGGGATTAAATCAGGTTGGCTGCATGCAAGACAAGCACCTTAACCTCTATAACTATATTTCTATGGCCTCTAGCCATTATTGATTGTTATTAATATTAATCATTATTATGATGATTATAAGTATAATTAATATTAATTATTAATAATGGCCTCTAGCCATTATTCTTAGTAAGAGTTTGTAATACTTAGAGAGCACAGATGTCCATTTAACTTGATGGCTCTGAGCTCCCATTCATTAGAACCATTTCCACAGGCTGTGCTCTGCAAGTGGATTGTTGCTGACTCAGTGTCCAAAGCTCTATAGGCTTCTTGTATAGTATGACTCTGCCATTACTCTGAAAATTCAGATTTGTGAAACAGAAAAGTAGGATTTGCCTGTGCTTTTCATGGGCTTTTTTCACTTCATGTTGCTATTAGATTCTGTTCAAGATTGAAAAATAGATGAATCAGCTTCTAGTAAGAGGCACCAAAAGCATGCCTTCAATTTGGGGAGTTTAATTTTGTATTATCATTTTCAGCTGAACGTTGATAATATCCATGGATCGTGGTGAGGTTGTATAAGGCTGAAGATTTACTGAGTGGGCAGGACCCTGTTCTCAAGGAAACTTAATGATATGAAAATTGGAGGCAGAGGAAAATAGATTCTTTGCTCTATTTTGCTCATTCAATCAAGCAGCCCTGAACAAGCAGTGTGGGAAAGTGTATCTGTGGTCCTCAAACTTTTTAAACAGACACCAGTTCACTGTCTCTCAGACCGTTGAAGGGCCAGACAATAGTAAAAACAAAAACTATGAACAAATTCCTATGCACACTGCATATATCTTATTTTTAATTGAAGAAACAAAACAGGAACAAATACAATATGTGGCCCATGAGCCGTAGTTTGAGGACCACTGGTGTAAGTGCTTGGACAGAAGGAAAATTTCAGAATGCAATGTTAAGAAGCTGTCACACGTTGAACATATAAAAGAAAATGAGTTTTCATTTTGGTATAATGTCAACAATAAAATGTCCTATTTCCAATATTTATTTCAAGAAGAACATGGCCTAGGATCATGGAACCCAATGTGTTTTGTTTTCACTTTCTTTACTGTGTCCCTAAATCTTCTCTGTTCTTTGCTTCCTAATTTCCTTTGGGCATGACTTTGAGCTAATGCAGCCAGGGTTCTCATGTCTTTTGTGATCACTTTTAAAACATGCTGAAAAAGATTTTTATTCTATTAGAATTTGATGTTAAAACAACATTGTATTTCTCTTGTGAGGGGAAATCAGTTGTTGGCCTACATCTGAACCTGCTGACCAAAAATGGGAGAAAGGACTCTCTTAAAACAAAAAAGGCAGTGCTGAACCCAGAGCACAATCTGCAAAATAAAGAAAGAGCAGGGCGTTGCCTATATTATTTTATGAAGAAATGCCTGGAAAGGTCAGCACATGTGTTTTCAAGTGAGTCCATACCCCCTACTGAGACACCCCATGAAAACGTGTTTTTAATGTATTCTTTCTAACCTCCGTTTTCCCTGAAGAGATGACATCATTAACTCCTAACACAAGCCAAAGGGAACACAAAAAATTACAGCTTGGATATCTTCTGTTACCTGACCTGTCCACACCCAGGGACCTCAGGAAGAGTGTGGCTGAGTAGGGGTTTACCGCATAGGATCGAGCAGACTGAACAGTCATTTCCCTTACACGGTCCTTACTTCCTATCACCAGCTTCAAGTTCCACTTCCCAGTGGTTGCAAGATGTGGCGGTTAGCCCACTTTTATGTTTATTTACATACTCGAAGTGACTGATCTAGTTTTTGTGCAGTACAAATTCAAAATATGAGGTGAAGGAGCAGGGGACTGGGAGATAGAGGAGTCAAGTTTGTATTCAAACCTGTTTGTTAGGAGTTAGAGCAATAATAATGCAGGTCAGTCATGTCTCTAGGAAGAGATTGACTTTAGTTCCAGTCCTCAGCATTCTATGTGGTCTCCCAGTAATTCTGGAGTACAAAAACAGGGCTAACTGAGGCAGAGGTAACTGAGCACCATCAAGTGTGATCCAAAAATAAAAACAGAAACAGAACAAAATAAAATTCCATTTGTTCAAAGTAAAGAGAACCAGACCTTCTGAACTTGGCTTACAAAATCTCTTTGTGACTCCAGCGTGATAGCGTGACATGGAGGATCCTAGTAAGAATTCCAAAAGGGGTGGGTGTGGCTATGGTGAAAGTCAAGAAGGAAAGAGCCTCTTGCAGGATGTAAAGTGAACTCCAATAGTAATAGTGTGGAGAGGAGGAAGGAGAGATTCCGGAAACTTTCTGGTGTGGTGTAAGCTTTCCCCAAGAATCCAACGAACATTGGGTCGTTTCTAAACTGAACGGTGTTTCCTCTGTTGCAGATTCTTCTTCAATGTTGCTGATCTTGAGAGCCCATGTGACACTACTGAGCAAGAGAGAAGAGGGGGAGATACTACCAGTATTACTTCCCCCACAGTCACAGTTCTTGGACACACGCCAATTTTCTTTCACTTTGGCCTGCTGAAAGCCCAAAGGGTGCTTTGAGTAGCACACTCTTCCTCTAAGTGATTTTTCAGGGAGCACAATGGAAGAGATCTTGGCACCCAGATACTATGCTAGACCTTGTGACTAGGAATATCAGATCTTTACAGCAGGATTTTATAACTCTTAAAGGTTATCTTCTCCCCCATGCCAACATCTCCCTCTTGAAACTCCACTTATGCTCCAATATTCACTGTGACTGAGATGGACAATTTTTCTTTCAATTTTTCTTCCATTTTGCCTTAAAATAACCTTCGCACTCTCTATGTGACCTTAAACTTGCCCTCAAGATACTGAAGATTGCAACATACCATTTTTCTCTAGTCACTTGTTATTCACTAATTTACTGGCAATGAAGCTGACAGGTATTCGGTACCTGCTGTGTGCTAGGAAATCCCTGGCTCACCTTGTCTAATCCTCATGGAAACTATGAGGCAACACTTTTAGTAGCCAGTCTTACAACTGTAAAGGAGTTGGGTGATACATATTCACAGTGATCACTGGTGTAAAGGGAGGGTGCAAATATGACATTCCATATATGTGACACTCCACATTAACCTTGCAGGATATGTGCTGGAGAATCTTGAAGATCTCTTCCTATGTAAATAACTTTACAAATGGCTGTTACCCTCCCCAAATAGTCTTATTACTTCAACAGAATATTAGCATGCTCTTGTCAAAATTCCTTGTGTGTGATTTCTTGTTTGTTTTTATTTTTTTGGTTTTTGGGCCACACTCGGCAGTGCTCAGGGGTTACTCCTGGCTGTCTGCTCAGAAATAGCTCCTGGCAGGCACGGGGGACCATATGGGACACTGGGATTCGAACCAACCACCTTTGGTCCTGGATCGGCTGCTTGCAAGGCAAGCTGAATCTGACCCTCTTTACTCACCAGGTACCTTGTCCTCTGCCTGGGATTGCTAATGTGGGGCCTGTGCACATCATTCTTTTCATCCAACTATTCTCCCTAGAGCTGCCTTTGGCTCACCCTTGCTTTTCCTTCAAGTCTAGGGTTCCATGTCATCTCACCATAGAAGCTTTTCCTAGTCTTTTTTTGGTCTTTATTCTGTCACCCAGTTCAACTCCCCAGCTCTTAGCACTTTATGTAAGTTAAATGCACTTTTCAGCTGAGCATTTGTTTTATTTTTTCCTTCTTACTAGAGTAAAAGATTTTCTAGAGACAATGGTCAGGTTTGGGGAGCTCCATAACCACACCTATCACTATACTTGGCATAGGGAAATTCATTCTTGAAACTAACCTAATCAAAGGAGTTGGACCTGAGCATGGGCTGAAATAGTCAGAAAGCAAAATCTGACCTTTCCAAAGACAACACTTGGTCTTCTATACCAAGCCTTGTGCATACCAACTTTATTGCACATGCACAATAATTGATGAGATTTAAGATCTCCCTTAGACCTGGATGTCCAAACCTTGTGAGTAGACAGCAGAGACTGCCAAGACAACAAATTAATAAATAATTAATTAATTGTTAAGAAGTTTATTTGAAACATGTCTCCTCTGTTAAAATAGTGACTATATTTAATGGTTATACATTTATTTAAATATTTAAATTTGTATTCAAAATTTGATGCAGAAACCCAGTCCCTATTTAATAAAGTCCACCTTGACTTTAAATTCAAAAGGATAGTTTTTACAAATAGTAGCTGATTTCTCTCTCTCTCTCTCTCTCTCTCTCTCTCTCTCTCTCTCTCTCTCTCTCTCTCTATGATCTTGGCATCTTTCATTGAGAGGTTCTGTGGTCTTAGTTTAAAAACTCCCAAGTTAAGTAGAGGCTATGTATAGGTATACTGATCTTTCACAGGACAGGATGTGAGGGCAAGAGGGGAAACCCAGTTAACTTAGTCCTATAAGCCAAGAGGTACAATTAGAATTTTTTCTTTAGTCTTGAATAGTTGCCTTGGACTTTTCATGATCCTCAAGAAAATACATCTCCCTGGAGGAAGAAAGCTTAAAGTAGTGATCCTATAGAAGTGTGTTTAGCTGCTCCTTAGGGGAAAGAAAATGAAAGGCTGAGAGCAAGTTCGTAAGGTTTATCACCCATTCCTCTAGATCCTGGCAAAACTTATCATATATGTTTCACACCCCTCATTGAGTTTTTCCCTAATGAGTTCTAAGGAAGACATGGCTCTACTTATTTCACAAGGACACCACATGGAGATGTGTCCCACCTCTTCTTCCCCTTATACAACTGTTCCCTTTATCTCAGGTGGATGGCAAACTCTCCAAAATCCTCTCACATCACCTATTTCGATTTAAATAGATACGTTCAGAAGTATCCAGATGTGTAGGAATTTTAACTTTGCTCTACTTCTGACCTGGGTTAATTCATCCTCCCTAGGCAACCTGGTGGTCCATCACACCCAGGGGTGTCAATATTGATGTTGAATAGTGTGGAAACCCAATCTGCACAGTGAACTCACTAAGCCCAGAACCCCTGGACTCAAATGACCTCTGGCTTCTGACTCCCAACTAGTTGAGATTATAGAAATGAACACCATATCTGGCTATGGAATGTTTTCTTTGCTTGACTGAGTTCAATTTGACTCCAGCTTCTGCTTTATGACAGCATTCAGATCACTATAAAGTTCAACCAACTTTACTATTCCAGAAGAGGGGCTTCAAGAAATATGTGTATTAAAAAATTTCTAAACTAGGACCAAAATGAGAATGATTTAACACATATGAGACCTTGGTATGGAGAAATAACTAACTGAGCTCTAGACTGAGTCTCCTCATAACTATTGTATTTCAAAGCTCACAATGTAAAGCCAAACCAAATACAGAAGGACATATGGCTAGGAATCTAGAGATGCTCTGAGTTTCTTGAAATCATCTTAACAAGTTATCCGAGAATACACTTTGAAACACATAGGTATAAGCCTTGATTGAATGTGAAATTTCTGGAGTTTCAAAGGTGTGAAAACATCTGTGTGCACATGGATATAACATAAAACTCCTGCAGTGAAGTAATATCCTCTGAAGAGATCTCTAAAAGTTAGAGATGAAGCAAGGGCAGTTGGAGCTAGTTTTAGGATGTGGAAAGATGCCTTTGAAGCAACTATGATATTGTCATTGATAAGGAGCTCATTTACTGATATCAAAAAGAAATACCTGGGAGGAAATTTGAACAGATATACCATGAATGCATGAAATATTATTGGTTTATTTTCTACAGGTGACATCATAAGCAAGGATTTTGCTTGTGTTGTTTTATCTCCATAAATAAATAAATATGTACAAATGTGCTGAGTTTACAAAATAGTAGATATAAACATTTTCATCACACAAGATACACTTACCTACCTGATACATATTTTTCTACAGGAAGCATGATTTCTTTACTAGCTTAGTTCAACCAAACTCTTCTCTACCCTGTATTAGCAATGTCTACAAGTGTGTACCTAGTCTCTTCTACCCGAAAGCAAAGCTATAAAATAAAAATTCCTCAGTTTCTCAAAAATAAAGGATCTGGTTCAGTCTGCTACACATTACTGATCCACATTTTGTATATCCCAGGAAGTTTGGGACTGTCAGGAATAGTTGTCTTCTGGGACTGTCAGGAATGGTTGTCTTCCACCTATATAGAGTAGATAGTATCTGCCCCCCAAGATGTTATCAAAATAGACTATCTTGAAGAACATAGGGGTTAGATCCTAATTCTGCAATTCTAACTACTTTTGGGGGTTGCCCCTGCTTCTTACTCAGGCACCATATTCCAGTGCTCCAGGCTAGAATATTTCTCTAGTGGAAGTGAATAAAATTATCAAGGCCTGATCAAGGTGGGAGTCTAATGGAGCATCTGCCTAGCTCCACCCCCAAACTCCCAGACTTCCTTAAACAAGTAGATTGGATTTTATTTTGGCCTACAAATTATAAGAACAGTGAAAGCCAAAAGAGTTATTTCATGCATCCTGTAGCTCACAGGTTCTTAAACCATCTCCTGGATGGTGTTTCCTTCTCAATCTAAAAACACTAATGTGAATGTTTTCAAAACTATCAACAACAACTCGTAATAAAGAAAATAAACTGCACAAAGAGCTTAATGACAATTGCCATCTTTAAGTTCAAATCACAATAACAACCACAAACCCAGGTTCACTGTTTTAAAAAATAAAAATGAAAAACTCCTTGGGTTTAGTGCCTGTGGTATTATCTAGCAACATTAATTTAACACGTGCTTCTTAAATCTTCTTAATCTTTGTTAAATGACATTGCTTGGGAAATCTGAAAGTTCAGAATAAGTTAGCAAATCTAGTGAGAGAATTCTTCCTCTCCACCATTCTGGATTTTAGTGTTTCTATTTCCATTTCAAATAGATGTTCCACTTTGGCAGACAGAGAGTAAGATCAGACACAGGTAGTGTGACTTAGTGGGTCAGAGAAGTTTTCAGGGAGAGAAAAAGGAGGAGGAATGCTGGAAACAGAAATAGGGTTTGGCTTCAGAACTGTAAGAGGCCTTGACAAGATGTGGAGGGCCCACATATCTGATAGTTTATCTGTCATTTCACAAGTGGGAATATCTAAATACAGAGCTAAGGAAGAAGAAAGAGGGAAGAGGAGACAGGAATACAAAGTGGGTATTGGAAGCATAACAACTAGGTGGAAGGTGAAAAAAGGAAGATATTGTAAATTCCTGAAAAATAAATATTTCGGTTATCATCATTGTTTGATTACACTCACTAGTCCATCATCTATAGGCTGGCTCACAGTCTAGCATAAGGGCTGCTTCCAAGTGACCTCACCCCTCTATGGTCCAAGGTGAGGACAGGAGACACTTTGCAATCTGTGTCCTCATTGTAGAGTTCACACTGTCCAGTTTCCAGTGGCAACACAGACTGAGTTCAGTAAAAGGAGCCCAGTGACCTCTCCAGCTCCGACTTGTGCTAAGGTGCTTCAAGGGACCCAGTCTGGGAAGTAAGGTCTGCGAGGACGGACAGGGAAGCCCCTCAGAGTTTCTGAGGCGATAGATCCGTTCGCACTTGCTGCAGAACCACCTCCTTCGTTGGGGACCCACACTTGTATCCCAACTCAGCTCGAGAGGCACTTTGTTTCTTGCGCAGGTGACAGAGGAGTGCCAACAGGGCCACCACCAAAGACAGGCTGGCAATGGAGATGCCAATGAGTACCCCAGAATGCACATGCCCCGCTGAGGTGGGACTCACGGTGGCACTGGGAGCCGGGCTGATGACTGGCGGCTCTCCTGAGCCTCCATCCTCATTCGGGTCCACCTTCACTGGGTCACAGTCGCTCGCCACCTGGCCAGCAAGGGCGGTCTCTGGCCCACAGACACACTCAAAGGTGCCTGGGAGGTTCCGGCATTGACCTGGACACTCGTCGCTGTCACACTCGTTTATATCTGTGCAAACAAAACCGTCGTCACCGTCGTCCAAGATGAAGCCCTCGGGACACTGGCAGTACGCCGGATTGCTGGGGTCACAGTCGGCTTCACATTGAGTCTGGTTGCAGAACATCTGGCATTTGTGCGGATACTCGGGTATGGGAGCAAAACCTTCTGCGCAGATGCAGCGAAAGTTGGTCTGGCCCACGGGCTCGCACTGGTACTCGCAGTCGTTCCCAGTGCAGGGGTCCAGGGCCTCCACACACTCGCCGTCCAGCATCTCGTAGCCGGAGAAGCACTGGCACTCGAAGCCGCCCTGCTTGTTGACGCAGCGCTGGCGGCACAGATTTGGCTCGGACAAACAGTCGTCCACGTCCTCGCAGTGGTGCTGGTCCGCTGCCAGCTGGTAGCCCGTCTCACACATGCAGGAGTACTCACCGGACACATGGTTACTGAGCACGCAGAAGTGCTCGCAGAGTTGGTGGCACGCGTGCTCGTCGGGCTTGGCACAGGAGCGCCCGTCGGGCTGCAGGACGCTGTCAGGTGGACAGATGCATCGCGGGGCCCCGGTGCTCAGGTTGCAAGCGTGTTCACAGCCTCCGTTGTCCACACCGCAGTGCCAAGCGCCGGGCGCCTCTTGGTCCCAGTTCGCCTCAGTCTCTCCAGGGCCAGCTCTGCACACTAGCTCCACTCCGTAGGGCGCTACCGAGGCCTTGCTACCCTCGGGTAACGCCTGGAAATCGGCTCCGAGGGCGCCAAACGGGGTTCTGTAGGTGATGGAGACGTTGGCAGCCGCAGAGGCGGGGGTCTCCACGAGCAGAGGCCGGCAGGAGGAGGCGAAGTGGAACTCGCAGAGGAAGCCGTCGGCCTCGGTCGCGCACTGCTGCGCCTCCCAGGCCGGTTCTCCTGGGGAGGAAGGCAAAGCCACCGAGACAGCCACGCACAGAGGCCCGCAGAGAGGCTCTTCGTCCTCTTCCTGAGCCCACCTACTGTAGCTGGTGCGGTTGTCGCCGGTCACCCACTGGAAACCACGCAAGGGCCCCTGGTGTCCGGGGTCCCTGCAGCCAGACGGCAGCTGCAGGCCAATCCAGAGGCGCGGGCCATCGTCGCCGTCTCCGCTTAAGAGCAGGGAGATGACATCAGCTGCCACCGAGGAGCGCACGGTCATCAGGTGGCCCCGCGAGTGCTGGCAGGACTGACTGGCCCCGAGGAAGTTTTCGCGTCGCCGAAAGAGCGCAAAGCAGTCATGTTCGACGCACTGGCTGCCGTGGGGCTGAGGCTCGCTGGACGCGGACAGTCCCAGGCCGGCGGGGGCCAGGACTCCGAGGAGCAGGACACGGAGCATGGTCCAAGCAGCTCCAAGTGTAGGCTTCAGCCTCGGCGAGCTCGGGCCGGCAGAGTCCAGGGGTCGCGGGCCAGAAAAAGGCAGAGCGCCGCGGGCCACGGAGGACTAAAGGAGTGGGGCCGCGGGCGAGGCTGCTCTGACATGCCGCCTGGCCTGGCGCGAGTTTATAAGCGCGTGTCCCTCCCTCTCGGGACGTTCGGGAACGGGAAGGAAGTGCCTGGTGGGAAGGGCTGATACTGAGTTCTCGAATTACTGGGTTCTCGGGACGCCTCGCGCCCGCCCCCGCGCCCCCGGAGCACTTCGCAGGGATGAGTAAAGTCGGCAGCGGCGCCTAGAGGTCCCCAAGACCGCAAGACCGCAGGGCCAAAGGGCCCTCTGGGGCACAGCAACTCCTCTCCCGCCCCTTCCAACTTTCACCCGCTCTTTGCGCACAGACACTTCTCCATCTTCTCGTTCTCTTTTCCTTCCCAAATATGTTGTTTCCAGCCCTTTCCAGGAAAGCCTGAATAAATGCAGGGTGTTAGGAGAGGAGACCCAGATTAGAGGGGCTTTTATTTGTTGTTTTGTTTTGGTTTTGGGTCACACCCGGCAGCACTCAGTAGTTACTCCTGGTTCTATGTTCAGAAGTCGCTCTTGGGAAGCTCGGGGACCATATGGGATGCCGGGATTCGAACCAACGCCCGTCCTGGATCGGCTGCGTGCAAGGCAATGGAGGGGCTTTCAAACAAAATAGGTGGGTGAAGAAAGTGCCCAGGATCCGCAGGGCTAGCGGGAAGAGGGCTTTGGGAGGGAAGGAGAGGGTTAGGGCTCGAACTCCCCTCCTCCAAAGATGCGATCTCCTGGGAAGCGTCAGGGACGCCGCCCTGGTGAACGCAGGCCTGGCTGCGGGGCGTCTGCAAGTCCCAGAGCGCGACTGGGTGCTCGGGGAAGAAGGGAGGATGAGCGTTCGCGCCTCCAGCTCTGCTCTGGGAACCCTCGAGTCTCTGATTTTGAGCTGCCAAGGCTACAGACCTCATCTCATCACGGTTAAAAGTCAAGCCTCTAAGCGTCTGTTCCGTCAGAAGTTGCGCCAAGCAAATTCCTGCCGAGGTCCGCAGGGCAGGCGCGTTGGGAGCGCGTAGGACACTTGGGTTGTTTATGTCGTCGTTTCATAGGACACTTCATCTCGTCTGCAGCTCTGCCTCGGGAGCCAGGAGCTCCAGTCCCCAAAGCAGAGTTCACGAGTGTTCTGTAACATCCCCCCCCCCCAATTTGGCAGAGATCAGAGGATAAACGAAGTGCAGATCAATGTCTTTTTTTTTTTTTTTTAAAGCATGACAGACAGTAATGAAGCGGGGAGGACCTTTGGACCATAGGGAGAGCTGGGAGGAGGAGATGAGAATCTCTCAATGCTGATCTTTTCCACTTATTCACTTACCAGGAATGCGGAGGGGTGAGTCCCAAACATAACACGGAGAATGGCAATTTTTTTCCTGTTTTGCTTTTCTTTCTCTTTGCTTCTGTGTCTGTCTCTCTATCTCTGTCTTTGTCTCTCTGTCTCTGTCTGTCTCTGTCTCTGTCACACACGTCTCTGTCTGTCTCTGTCTCTCTATCTCTGTCTTTGTCTCTCTGTCTATCTGTCTGTCTCTGTCACACATACACACACACACTGTCTATCTGTCTGTCTCTGTCACACACACACACACCCTGTCTCTGTCACACACACACACACACACACACACACACACACACACACACACACACACACACACACACACACACACACACACACACACACCCTTTGCCTCCTCTCCGCTGTGGTCATTGACCACAAAGCACCAGGAGGCGGCGCTGTTGAATTCTAAACCAACCCTATATAGTCGGAAAGGTAAAGAGGCATCTTCCAGGGGCTTGAAATTAGCTCCACGGCAGCCTAAATGTAATGGCATGGCTTACGAGATTGTTTTTCTCTGATCCTGCAGACCCTAGGTTTGGTAAGATAATGGGAATTATGTGACCTACTCGCAGAGAAAGATAAACACCTGAACACTGGAGGCGACTCAACATAGTGACTAAGGAGGCGAGCTGGGAGACTTCCAGCAAGAGGAGGTGAATGGGTGTCCCCTACTATCCTGGACGCCTGGGGGCGAAAGCGAGAGCTGGGTCCCACAGAACAGTCTGAATTCTACTGAGCACAGCTGCTCTGGCCCAGGGAAGCAGCTGCTCCCACTCAGAAACCCAAGGCAGCACCTGAGGCTCCCACAATGGGCATTACGTGCCTCTGGGAAGAGGGCGGAAGGACGCCAAATAAATATCCTGCCTTTTCTTCTGGAGGCTAGGCAGGGCCTGGTCTGACATCCATTGAGTCAGAGACATGTGTATAGCTGGTCCAGGAGAATGCAGGGCAGAACCTGTCACTTGTGTGAAGATCCTGTGCTGGTACCCCGGCAGCCTTCAGATGTGGAAGGACATAGCTGGGGTAAAGAAAACAAAAGACAAACAGGATCAAAATAATTGACAGAGACTCTTTGTTCAAAATGTACTAAACCTGGGGCCAGAGCGGTGGCGCTAGAGGTAAGGCATCTGCCTTGCAAGCGCTAGCCTAGGACAGACCCTGGTTTGATTCCCCAGCGTCCCATATGATCCCCCCAAGCCAGGAGCAATTTCTGAGCTCATAGGCAGGAGCCCTGAGCGTCAATGGGTGTGGCCCAAAAACAAAAACCAAAAAAAAAAAAAAAAAGTACTAAACCTTTCAAACCAGTCAGAGCAAAAAAGGTGGGACCCTCCCGAACCTGGGTGTCCAAAAGGGTGGAGGGGTTTTAGCATTGGATCTTGTTCCAGGTCAGTCTGGGTCACTTCCCAGATGGGTCCTAACTGACTGGTTCATCTTGGCTGAGGCATCCTCTTCATATTTCTGAGTTCACCAAATTCAGAACAAAATAAGTAAGTCAAAGGTAAAGTAGGAAAGTCTGAGGACAACATTGTTAGCTATGTCCACGTGAGAATCTGGTGATGTTTGGAGATGGGAACTGACCCAAATAGCAGATATTGGACTTACCTTTTTTAGCATGGAAGCAGGAAACTAGATACTTGATGATGGTAAAACTGTCAGTCTTGGAGTTTCCAATATGTCATAGATAGACCAAGATAACCCATTTAGAGGTGCTCATACTAGGAGCCTTGGATGCCACACTCCAGTTTCTGTACAGCAGTAATGCATCCTGAGAACAGAGTGAAGGTGCACAGTAAGCAGCAGTATACCTGCCCTTGGAGTTGCCCTCTACCCCTCTACCTCTAGTTGTTTTCTCTTCCAGCCAGGATAGAGGGGGATGTGTGTGTGTGTGCATGCGGGCATGCATGCGTGTACACATATGCCCATCTTTTGCATTGGATGTGGACAGGTTGTTCCTTCTGTCTCTTTGGGGATGATGACCCCAACATCCAGCACTGGCCCTGCCACCCTTGCCCAGCTTTACCCCCTCAGGTCTGTCTGTTTCTACTGGAGCAGTTTCCTTGAAGAAACAAGCCTCATTTCTTAAATTCTAAAGGTAACAACTTGTTTTGAGTTTTCACCTCAGTCAATGTTTCTGTTCTATTTGCCCTCTTGGTCTATCACTGTTTCCTAGTATCTCTTAAAGCCTCTAAGACATATGCCCCAAAGCAATCTCTCTTCCCCTCCCAACTCAGGTCAGTGGCATTTCCTCACAGCTCTGTCCCTAGTCTTTACCTATCTCTTATCCTTTCACCTTAGGTCAAACTTACCCTGTAGGGGCCAGATTGATAGAACAGTGGGTAGGATGTTTGTCTTGCACATGGCCTACCCAGGATCGACCCAAATTCTATCTCCAGCATGCCATATGATCCCCCAGCCTGCCAGGAGCAATTTCTAAGCATAGAGCCAGGAGTAACCTTAGAAAGCAGTTGGGTGTGGCAAAAACAAAACAAAAAGTCTTGCCCAGAAAAAATAAGTGTCAAATCAGACTGGGAAGTAGATCCCCAAACTACGGCAACTATGTTTTTTTTTTTAATATAAATATCTGAGTCCCTCAGTGGTAAGTCATCAGCTCTGCCTCAGACTACCTGTTTCTTGGTTGTCTTTTCTTATTCTTGGCTCTTTTCCTGGCTTCATTTCTGCTTACCAACAGCACCTGAGTTACTCTGCAATGCTGCCCACCACTGAGATAAAGCAAGTTGCTTTCAATCTGTCCTCACTCAAACTTGACCCTCTGAAGATCATACTTAATGATACACTATTAATGACTGTAGAGTAGTGTGCATACAAAATATCATACTGGAGTTTGAAGACATACATGCTTTTACAGACTGCAAAAAACTGTCCCTGACTCATTTCTATGGGATCTTGCTGACTTTCAAATAATGTCTCCTGTTTCTTCTCTATTTTAGACTCTTCTTTTAAGACAGAGGTGACATGCAAATATCCTTGAGTAACCAAACCAAAAAAAGTCTGTCTAAAAGTTCACAGAACTTTCTACATGATTCATTCATCTATTATTGGACATCTAAGTTGATTCCAACTCTTAGCTATTGCACTGTGCTGTATATGTATATGTACTTTCTATATCTACTTGACTTTATATATAATCTATGTGCACATCAGGTTCTTTGTTATTCTTTTAGTTGCACTTCTTGGGAGTGAAATATAGTCCTTATGTGTCTTGGTTTCTCTGTACACCTAACAACAGATATGATCAGGATTTACTTGAGCACATGATGTTAGTATTTTTTTTTTGCTCCCTCCAATGTGACTGCCACATATTAATCTGCAAAATCAATGAAACATCTTAGCCTCGAGGATTACAAGTATGGGCTTTGAAGCCAGCTTGACTAGATTAACCCCATCTCCATCATTTCTTCATTGTGTCATATTTAGTAAGAAATCTTGCCTCTGTTTCTTAGATTGTTTAATTGCATAATAGGACTCAGTCACCAGCTTTATTCACAAAAGTTAAAACATGGAAGCAGTGAAGACACCTATTGAAAAGTTACTGGGTAAGATATGGTACATTTATACTATAATGTGCCATTTGTTATAAAAAATAAAATAAGATTTTATACAAGGGCAAGATAACTTGACTTTTATTTGATTTATTCCTGTTCAATCTACATATATGGATATGGCACTACATATATTCCCTGAAAGCAGCACAGGGTGTGATCCCTGATCAAAGAACCTTAAACAATGGATGTAGATTAAAAACAAAAAGAAAAGAAAAAATTAAAAACAATGGCATATTGCCTTTTGCAACAGATGGAAAAGGTTTAAGGGAATTTATGGAAGTTAATAATTAAATTACATAATGAATATTGAATGATTTAATTTATGTGGACAACATAGAATGTAAATTGTTTAACAGATAAAACTTAATAAGAAGCATCACTGTGGGCCAGAGTGGTAGCACAGCGGTAGGGTGTTTGCCTTGCATGTGGCTTACCTAGCATGGTTGTGGGTTCGATCCTCTGCATCCCATATGGTCTCCCGAGTCAGGAGGGATTTCTGAGAACCAAGAATAACCCCTGAGCACCACCGAGTGTGTCCCCCCCCCCAAAAAAAAAGAATCACTGGATATAGCCAAAAATGAAAAAAAAAAAAAGAAAGAATGTTATGCCAATATTCTCCTCCCAACTCTCTCCACTTTTATTCTGTAAGCAACTTCTAATTCTGCAAGAAAGTATTTTGTTTCAGTTGAAGAAGAATCTATTTAATGTCTCCATAAATTTGTCTATCCTGAAATATTTTTTGTGGAAACAGAAACACTGTGGACCATCTGTGATTAGCTTCATTTACTTAAATGTCTTTACCACAAAAAATTTGCAAATTTTTTTTCCATTTTCATAATTCAGTCCAGTTACTTTTTTGTTTGTTTTTCACCTGCTGCATTCATTAGACCATATGGGATGCCAGAGATCAAACCCAGGTTATCTGCATACAAGGCAAACACCATCCCTGCTGTGCTATAGCTCCAGCCCCCCGTTTATTTTTAATTTGTATGTGCTCTTATTGTAGGTACTACATTTTGGGGTCTTATTTTTATGCTCCTTTAACTCCACCACAAATCCCCTCTCCTCAGGTAATTTTAGTTCTATTTTCAATGGCCATTGCCCTGTAATAACATAATGCATCTCTTAATTACAGTAATTTTGAAGTGAGACCGATGTGCATAATATTTGAGAGATGAATAATAGGTGAATGTGGTTTGAAGTATTATTATTTCAATGCAGACAGTTTCTAGTTCTGCCTACAAGAATGTTATGGGGTTTTTTTATTATTATTATTTTGTAGGGACATGCTTTTTTTCTCTTTCAGCTATGAAAGGATCTGTTAAGTTTCAGGTAGAGATTCGACTAGATAAAAAAAAAATGTATTGTTTTCACTATTCAAGTTCATAGAATTCCTGAATTAATTTTTGAGTTAAAAGAATACAGAACTATCTCAGTAACAAAAGAATCCTCGACGATAATGTTTTGTCAAGATTTTTATGGTATTTAGTCTCTCTTTTACAGAATAGTTTTTCCCAGAGAACTATACTTTTCTTGAAAATACAATGCATGTTTGAAAAGAATGCTTTTCTTTCCATGAAGACATTCACAAAGGGAGCCAAAAAAATCTAAAAGTATTGCTTGAAAGATGTCAAATAAACTTTGGCATCTGACAAACATTTTCTTTGGGATGGATGAGTCTGGGCTTACCTACATATCAGAGAAGCTGAAAGTGGAACATATGCAGAGAACATGTAACTCACTTAGCTAGGAAAATAAAAGCATATATAAGTGCTATTAAACAAAGGTGCATTTAAATATATACTTTAATGTCTGACATATAAGAAATTCAACAATAAAATAAATCCATCATAAAACAGTGTACATCATCTTTTTTTAATTTTAAGGCTGAATATTTTGTTGACCTAAATTTAATCAAACAGATTTTGGAAATATGTACATATGTATCAACATATAAATATATGTTTATACACAAATATACATATACATAAATAAAATATACATATAAATATTATATATTATATACATATGTGTACATACATATACATATAAATATTATATAAATATAAAATATACATAAATAAATATGCATATACATAAATATACATAAAGAGAGATAGAAAGTGAAGGTTGTATCTGGGGATCAAAGTTGAACAACAAATAGCTATCTCTGTAGCATTTTCTGTGTTTCCTACAACTGTCATAAATTATATAAGTAAAGGGCTTCACTTCATTATAGAAATGGTAAAGTTATTTTTAGTAATAAAAAGTAGAAGTTAATTAGTAATTTGGCTAGTAATACACTGTATGATTTTTATGCCTTTTGCAAAATAGAAATTAATTTGAGCGTCTCTTCACTTACTACTTTTGACATTTTTTCATTTTGGTTTTTGGGCCACACCCAGTCGCACTCGGGTTATTCCTGGTTCTGTGCTCATAAATTACTTCTGGCAGGATCAGGGGACCACATGGGACGCTGGGGATTGAACCCAGGTAGGTCACTGCAAGCAAATGCTCTATTTGCTGTGCTATCACTCAGGTCCCATTCTTTTGATTTTTTTGTTGGTTTGTTTTGTTTTGCTTTAGAGTTACACCTAGCAGCATCAGTGGTTACTCCTGGCTCTGCACTCAAAAATTAATCCTGGCAGTCTCGGGGGAAGTTATGGGATGCTGGGAATAGAGTCTGGGTTGGCCTCATGCAAGGCTAAAATCCTACTTGCTGTGCTTGTGCTATATTTCCTGCCCACTTTTTTAATTTTTATTGCTTTATTTAAGCACTGTGCTAACAAATTTGTTCATTGTTGGGTTTAAGTTATACAATGTACACCTCCCCTCACCATGCACCCTTCCCATCACCATCACTGATGTCTTCCATTTTCTGGCCCCATTTTTGACATTTTTGATTAAAAAGAAATCTTAGTTACTGTCTTAATTACTTAAGATTACTGTCTTAATTACTTAATTGTCCTGAGGGAGCTACTTTGATGAATTTATGGTGATCCAACTTATGCACTTATTCACTAAGCTCAGTGAATACATTCCCACCCCCCAAAAAAAATTTTATAAATGAAAATGGATTCAAATGGGCTGTGAATGAGGAAAATATTCAATGCAATTTCAAAGAATTGCTTATTTCCTATTTAATTGCCTTCTTGCTGTGAATTGCAGAAGACAGACAATATTAATGGGACCGGAGCAGTGGTGCAAGTGATAAAGTGTTTGCCTTGCACTTGCTAATTTAGGGCAGTTCCATCATCCAGCAACCCATATGATCCCCCAAGCCAGGAGTGATTTCTGAGCGCATAGCCAGAAGTAATCCCTGAGCATCATTGGGTGTGGCCCAAAGAGCAAAAAAAGGAAGGAAGGAAGGAAGGAAGGAAGGAAGGAAGGAAGGAAGGAAGGAAGGAAGGAAGGAAGAAAGAAAGAAAGAAAGGAGAGGAGAGAAAGAGAGAGAGAGGGGGGGGGAGGGAGGGAGGGAGGGAGGGAGGGAGAGAGAGAAAGAGAGAAAGAAAGAAAGAAAGAAAGAAAGAAAGAAAGAAAGAAAGAAAGAAAGAAAGAAAGAAAGAAAGAAAGAAAGAAAGAAAGAAAGAAAGAAAGAAAGAAAGAAAGAAAGAAAGAAAGAAAGAAAGAAAGAAAGAAAAGAGAAGGGAGGGAGGGAGAGAGAAAGGAAAGAAAAAGAAAGTAAGAAAGAAAGAAGAAAGAAAGAAAGAAAGAAAGAAAGAAAGAAAGAAAGAAAGAAAGAAAGAAAGAAAGAAAGAAAGAAAGAAAGAAAGAAAGAAAGAAAGAAAGAAAGAAAGAAAGAAAGAAAGAAAGAAAGAAAGAAAGAAAGAAAGAAAGAAAGAAAGAAAGAAGGAAACTACCAATTAAGATTTAAATATGCAAAAATACATAGTAAGGGCTTAGAGAAGAAGGGTTGCAACCCTTTTCTGTAAAGGGTTGGGGAGTAAAAAGCCAAATTTTTCCGACTTTGCAGCACTTAGATTATAATGACTCAACTCCCCTGTTGTGTGAATGTATTCTACAGTCTGATAAAATTATCTATGACATGTAGAAAGCTTTCTAAAATATTGTAATAGGAACACTAGAAACACTGAAGTTTGAAACTTCCTTTATCTAGCCAAGTTGTCATTGAAATCTTGTTCCAGGTTCTTTTAGCAACATGTGTAAGCTGGTTTAGTTGGACTTTCATCAATATCTGGCTCTGCCAGGGTTAAAACACCCAACACTACAACTAACCTTTGGTGATAACCACAGGCCTGCTAAATAGTTTGACAGTTCTGAGTAATCTGCTTTCCAATGTTTTCAACTTGCTAAGGGACTGTGTCTCCTTCTAGGAATGAATACAGAATAGCCATCGAGTAAGGAGCTTTACTCTGGCTTTAACAAATGTCTTTGGCAATGAGATGCATATAAGTGCATCACTCAGAAATCACACTCCTGGAGCCGAAGTGATAGCACAGTTAGTTGTTAGGGCTTTTGCCTTGCGCATGGCCTACCTGGGTTCATTCTCTTGTATCCCATATGGTCCCCCAAGCCTGCCAAGAGTGATTTCTGAATGCAGAGCCAGAATTAATGCCTGAGCAGCACTGAGTGTGGTCCACCCCCCAAATAATAATTATAATATAATAAAATAAATCACACTCCTGTGTGTGGACCTTTGGGTTTGGGCTTCATTGAATCTTATGAGAAGAGGCAAAGAAAAAGTTCCCCATAGGAACTAGTTCAGTCACCACACATCTGCGCTCAGAGCAATCTGCCCTCCATTGGGGTTCCTAAAAAAAGGAAGAAGAAAGAGCATTTAGTCTGAGCCCAAGTCATTTAGAATACTCCTCAGAGTGGGAGATTTCGAAAACCCATGTTCCAGAGAAAGACTGGCAAAATTTCTTTCAGATAGTTCTCTTTGGAAGGAACTTTGTGAACACTTAGTAATAAAACCCAAGTCTTTCAGGATCCTAAGAACTTTCCAGGAAAGAGACACCATGGAACCTCTGCTTATCTTGTATCCTACAGCAAAAGTAAAAGGTGCTTCTTTCCTGAAACCAGTTGCCATCTTTATATTTCTCACACGAAACCTACTGACTACTAAAGAGCCTTGAAAGAAGAGTTGCAGGTGAAAATTCTGGCAGCAACATACATGGCACTAATTTAAAACTCACATTGGATATATTGCAAACAAGATAAACACGGCTGATCATCAGTCAATGCATTACTTGAAATATGTCATAGAGGTACTTATAACTGTTTCTTTCATAGTTTCATACTCATGCTCTTTTCCTGTAACCTAAGTGTAGGCATCATTTTTGTATTTATTTTGCAGCTTAAAAGGTATTTCAGTGGGAAATACAGCCTCTACATATATGAGAAATGATTAAAATAAAGCATTTGGCTTTCTATTTTCCAGAAAGTGTTCTGGTTTTATTTCTGGCTCAATGTTTCTCTCCAAAGAGTTGAAAATATTATTCAAATGAGTTAGTCTCCCAAAGCTCAGTAGAAGCAGACACCTTGCTCTAGAATGTTTTTGAATTGCTGCCCCTAGTGCAATCGAGACATGTAGGGATGGAAACAGAATAACTCAGCTAAACTTGCCAACCTAGGAAGTCCCCTGCAGCCTTGCCTTTCAAGAATCCCTAATGAAAAGCTTCATCAGGACTTGTAACATTTCTGGCCTCATCCTACACTGCTTAATTAGAATTGTTGTAGACGCATTCTTTTCGTGGGATTGTTCCTGGGAAAATATTAGTTGGAAAACAAATGATCTTAACTGAGTGTCTTATTGAGAGCCTTCCACAGAAAAATGAATTCCCTGGCCCTCCACCAGATCTCCATTAATGCTTCCAAGTGTAAGAAAAAGAAGTGTCATCAGCATCATGTTATTTATTGTTTCTGTAAAAAAACAGTGGCCACACTGCAGTTTATCAGAAACCTAGATTTACACAATTATAAACTCTAAAGATTGGGCCAAGCCATCTAGGTTTGAGCAAATCCTTTTGAGAATTATGATACACAAGCATGAGGTGAATGTGTGAGACATAAAAGATATAATCTGCAAGACTGATCTTTCTACTCCATTTTTCTTCTGAAATTCTTTGGATTATAACTTTTCGATCCTTTAATGGAACCCTGTCTATGAGGTCATAGCTATGCCAGATCTTATCTGATAAGATAATGAAAACATATTTTATATCAAGCTTTCCCAGACACATATTGACAATATATGGACTTTTTGATAAGGAGGATAAATTATTCCATTTGTTTATATTACTATAATTGAATCCCTTTGCCTACAACCTACTTAGCAAGTACAAATTTGAACAAATTAAAATTTATCATCTTGGAAGAAGGGTACTTGCCTTTCATGCTGCCTACAGGGGCTTGATCTCCCAAACTCCACAGGTTCCTCCAAGCCCAGTCAGGAGTGATCCCTGAGCACAAAGTAGTAATACATCCTGAACACTGCTCACTAAATGTAGCCCCAAAACCAACAAACTAATAAATATGGCATCGTGAATGGCCTTTTCATTTAATTTCTTTAAACTTCAAAGATTGACAAGTCAGAAATTTGCAGGTACAAGATTGCCAGGTTCAATGAACAACTAGAGAGAGACAAGATTTGTATGTAAAAGACAGGGTTTGATCCCCAGAACCACACAAATTCCCTAACCACCCCTAACAATTACCCCCACATTCAAACACACGCAAGCAACAAGCTTGGAGTAGTCTTTGAGTACACTGAGTGTGACCAAAAATACTATGTAATATATTATATGTATAAAAGATATATATAGTAAATATAAAATAAACACCAAGGCTTGAAACCTATTTTAGTCAAATAGCATCATTAAATGCCATCATAATATGCCATTATAAAGGGGCCGGCATGGTGGCGCTAGAGGTAAGGTGTCTGCCTTGCCAGCCCTAGCCTAGGATGGACCGTAGTTCCATCCCCCGGTAACCCATATGGTCCCCCAGCCAGGAGCAACTTCTGAGCGCATAGCCAGGAGTAACCTCTAAGCGTCACCAGGTGTGGCCCAAACGAAAAACAAACAAAAAAAAATGCCATTATAACATAGGTAATATGTAATAATATATAATAAACACCAGAGTTTGAAAATTATTTTAGTCAAACACCATCATTAAATAATATCCTAGCTAGTTCATATATCTTAGGCTAGCAAACAATAAAAGCAATAGGTATTTAATATTTTAGCATAACAGATAATTTTGTCCTGTTCTTGTAGCATAAAAGCAACTCTGGGGGCCACAGCAGTGGTGCAGGGCAATTTCTGAGCACATAGCCAGGAATAACCCCTGAATGTCAGCAGGTGTAGCCCAAAAACCAAAAAAAAGCAACTCTGGTTAATATTTAGACAAAATAATACATATATCATACACTTATGAAAAATGTAAATAAATAGAAGCACTGTCTTGATAGAACTTTATTTGTGGGCTAAATTTACATAATATTTTCATGTTATAGATTTTTTATTTAAATTTGTTTCCAACAACTTACATATATATACACTATTTTTAGTTCATCTAGTGCAAGGATCTCTAGGTTGGCCTGGTAGAAAATAAGAATTTTCACTGTTATTTGAATTTCTCCAACATATGACTTCCAGTTAAGTACTAAATTAACAGATAATGTCCTATTAACAGACAGGCAACTTCCCCAAATTGGGAAAAACTGTTTTTATCCTTGGCTACATCACCAATAAATAAGTATTGAAACATGTGTGAACGGCATTTCGGTGCTGTTAGCTAGTTGGTGTAAGACAAATAAATGGGGAACAGAGGTCACTACACTGCAGATGTTGACTGGTTCAAATTCCATTTGTTGGATTCTTTATCTATTTGTTTTTCAGCAAGTGTTACCTTACAGAGCAGATTATTTAAAATAAAAATTTGAAGAAACTTGTTATGTATACTGAGTGCCTTACTATTTATTGTCAGAAACTGTGTCTATCACACTGCTGCTTTTGCCAATTATTTGCAAATACAAGAGGTGAGAACTCCAAAATCAATGCACTGCAGGGCTGAGTTTCTGAAGAATCCAAAGGAGAATTCTTTTCTGTATGTTTTCAACTTGTAGAAGTCATATGAACTTTTTGGTTTGTAGCCAGTTCCTTTACTGTATTTTTAATTTTTAATTTACTTTTATTGTAATTTGAGACCATACCTATTATAAGTTTACTCCTAGTTCTGTACTCAAATATTATTTCTGACAGTGCTTGGGGGATAATATATAAAACTGGGATAACCCTGGGTCAGACAGAAGCAAGATAAGTGCCCTACTTGCTGTACTATCTCTCTTACCTTCACTTAGTTCACTTTCAATTTAATAGTACAGCATCCACAATATCTCCCACTAGCTCTCCTCTGCTTCTATTGTTACATATCTTAGTCTGACTCTTCAGCTTCATTCATCCACCTTTTAGAGACCCACTACACCCTTGAGCCTGCCATATTAAGGCCAGTCAAGGCTCAAAGACAATAAAAGGAACAATAAAATAAGGCAAGAAATCTTCTATTTTATTTTATTTAAACCATTGTGATTTACAAAGTCCTTCATATTTGGGTTTTAGACATATAATGAATCAGAGTCAATCCCACCATCAGTGTCCACCTCCTGCCACCAATGTTCCCCAAGTGCATCCTATACTCCCCAACCCCCAGCCTGCCAGTATTACAGGCCCATTTTAAGTTTAGATTGCTAAAGTTTGGGTCTCTTGATTTCATTGCTGTTGGCAATGTTTTGTCCTTTTTTTAAACATTACAAATGCACCTGAGACCTTAGGTCCCTGGCCACCAACCTTTTATAGTTGTGTTCTCCTCTTCTACTCAGTTTTTTTTCCTTCTCTTTGTTATACTCTGGGATCAAGGGTGTCTAAGACAACTCCAATTTAGACCCTTGCATTTTTTTTTTTTTTTTGCTTTTTGGGTCACACCTCACAGTGCTCAGGGTTTACTCCTGGCTTCATGCAGGAATTTGAACCACAGTCCATCTGCATAAAAGGCAAACGCCTTACCTCCATACTATCTCTCTGGCCCTAGAACCTTGCATTTTTTATGAAGTTATTCTAAATGCTGTATATCAGTGGTATCATTCTGTATTTAACCTTCTTCTGGCTTACTTTATTTAACATGTCTTCCAATTCTATCCATGTAGCTGCAAATTGCATGCTTGCATCATTACTTACAACTATGTAGTATTCAATTGTTTATATGTACCATATCTTCATGATCCACTTGTCTGTTGTTGGACATCTAAGTTGATTCCTAGTTTTGGCTACTGTATTGAGTGCAGCAATGGTTAGTGGTGTGCCTACATCCTTGTTTTATAAATTATTTTCTGTCCTGGGGATAGATACCTAAAAAAGGGGCTGATGGGTCATATTTTTGAATATCTTGAATTTTGAATTTACTGAGCACTATCCATACTGTTTTCCATAGGAGTTGGACCAGGCAGTATTCACACCAGAAGTGGAGTAGAGTTCCTTTCTCATGACATTTCATCAACAGAGATTTTTCCTATTATTTTTTATATGTACCATCCTCTCTGGTATAAGATGATATCTTATTGTTATCTTGATTTGGATTTCCCTACTGGTAAGTGATGTTTTCATGTGTCTGTTGATCATCTGTTGGTTTCACTCAGAAAAGTGTCTGTTCATTTTCTCTCCCCATTTTTGATGGGGTTTTAAGTTTTGTGGAGTCAACCTTTGTGAGTTCTTTGTATATCTTAGATATCAAAATTTTATCTGATGTGTTGAGTGCAAAATTTTTCTCTCATTCAATTATCTGTCTTCTCATATTAGCCTGTGTTTCTTTTGCCATACAGAAACTTTTTAGTTTGATGTAGTCCCACTTATTCAATGTGATGCAATAGCCCTTGCCATTGGCATCCATCGTATCATTCAAGACTTCTTTGAGGTCTAAATTTTGGAGTGTTCTGCCTATGTTTTCCTCAGTGAATTTTATGGATTTGGGTATAATCTCAAGGTCTTTAATCCACATTAAATTGACTTTTGTGTGAGATGTGAGATATGGATTTATCTTTAGTTTTTTACCTTGGTTATGCAATTATCCCAACACCACTTGTTTATTTTTCTTTTCTTTTCTTATGGCTTACATATCTTTCACAGTAGTATTTTAGGTACATATCAACATTGAATCAGGGGAATACTCATCACCAAATTTGTCCTCCCCCCATCCCAGTTCCCCTTCTGTAACCCATATACCCTACCATCACCCCCTGGACTGCTTGAGTAGGTAGTCCCCTCTTTGTCCTGCTCACTATTAGTGATCATATATCTGTTTGGTCCTGGTACCCTCCCCTGTCTCCCCCTCTATTTAAGAAGTGGAACTAGATAAATCGAGTTATGTGGCTTTGTTTGAAGGAAAGAAAAGCAATATATTGGGGTACAAAATAAGAGGGAAAAAAAGAAGTTAAATATGCTGAAAATAGGCAGAGTCCTTCCAGAGGATTTCAACCTCAGTTTGAGAGAGGATGTGAAAAAGGCAATTGAAACACCACCACAATACAGAAAGAAATATCAAATTAAATATCCAGTGAGCACCACAGCAATAAAGACAAGCACCACACAACAGTCTCGGTTCTGAAATCAACTCATGCTGAAGTGCAAAAAGAAAGAGAAAGATAAGATAAAATAAAATAATATTGGAGATATCAACTTCAATCTCTACACTAATATAAAGACGTCAAAAAATTCGATCAATCGATAAATAAATATGTGGAAAAATGATTGTTTTGTGCTTTTTTTTCCTTTTAGTGAGGTCTATCTATATAGGTGTTTACCCTTTGCAGTATTGTCCACAGTGCCCTATATGTCAGCTTTTCTTTCCTATAGAGGGGATAACCGTGTGATTTTTATTGGACATAGGTTGAATTGATGGTAGTGAGGAGGACAAGGTCCTTTCGTCTTCTGGCTTGCTTCGTTTAACATAATATGTTCTAGGTCCATCCACGTTGCTGCAAATTTGTGATTGTATCATTTCTTACTGCCATGTAGTATTCCATTGTGTATAGATACCACATCTTAATGATCCACTCATCTGTTGTTGGACATCGAGGTTGGTTCCAAGACTTGGCTATTATACTGAGTGCTGCGATAAATAGTGGGGTGCACACATACTTAGGGATGAATGTCCTTCTGAGTTGGGGGTAGATACCTAGGAGAGCGATTGCTGGGTCAAATGGGAGCTCAATTCTTAGTTCCTTGAGCACTCTTCAGACTGTTCTCCATAGGTGTTGGACTAGGGGGCATTCCCACCAGCAGTGGATGAGAGTGTCTTTCATACCACATCCCCGCCAACACAGATTGTTCCCATTATTATTGACGTGAGCCATCCTCACTGGTGTAAAGTGGTACCTCATTCCAACATCACTTGTTAAAGAGACTGTCTTTATTCCATTTCAAGTTCTTGCCTCCTTTTCAAAGATTAGTTCCCACATCGCTGAGGGTTTATCACTCGATACTTTATTCTGACCTATTGGTCTGAAAGTCTGTAGTTGTTCCAATACCATGCTGTTTTGCTCTCTATGGTTTTGTAATAGAGATTCAGTTAGGTAATGAAATGCCTCCCAGTCTCTTGTTTTTCAATATGGATTTGGCCATCCTAGGTCTTTTATGTTTCCACACAAACTTTATAATTGATTGTTCTAAGTGCTTAAAGATTGTTGTCTGAGAGGCCAGAGTGGTGGCGCAGAGGTAAGGCTTTTGCCTTGCACGTGTCTGACCTAGGACAGACCATGGTTCGATCCCTCCAGCATCCCATATGGTCCCTCAAGCCAGGAGCAATTTTTGAGCGCATAGCCAGGAGTAACCCCTGAGCATCACCAGGGGTGGCCCAAAATAAAAATAAAGAATGTTGTCTGAATTTGAATAGTAAAGAGCAAAGAATCTTTTTACCTAAATTGACATCATTTTTGCAACATTTCTGATGTAGGAGGTGAGCTAATAGCATACTTGAATTGCCTTTTATAAAATCTTAAATAGTTTTCAAATGTCATAATTCAAAAATACCAACCACCTCTTTCTGAAGTGAATACTTTGTTCCCAGTTAAAATTCCCTTTTTAAAATTAGAATTCTAAATTTCATTATTTGTTCAAATTTCATATTTAAAATCATAGAATTACTATTATTTTCTTGGCGTCTAATATGAATGATGTACAGCGATATTCATTAAAGAAAATTTATTTTTGTTGTTGTTCTTAGGATGCTTTTTTTCTGTTTTGGGCCATACCTGGTAATAATGCTCATGGTTTATTCTGGCTACACATTCAGAAATTACTCGACATATTTAGGGGACCATCTGGTATGTCATGATTTAAATCTGGGTCGGCCACATGTAGGGCAAGTGTTCTATTCACTGGACTATTTCTCCAGTCCTTTAAAAAAATTTTCTTGACCAGTCACAATTCTAGTACCCCATGCATGGTAACAGATGTATGGCATTGGAAATGTGTGCCCTCCTTTTTAGTATAAATAAAACTTAGCTGGAAGTAGCAACAAACCCATAGAATGCCAAACCTCTTGAATTAATTGTCAAGGATGCCAAACCCAAATTTAAAAGTCAATAGTATAACAATGGTAGTGAATGAGAAAAATAGAATGACTCTCTTAAATATAGGCAGGAAGTGAGGGAGGAGGGAAATTGGGGCATTGGTGGTGGGAAGGTTGCACTGGTTAAGAGGGGGGTGTTCTTTTTTATAAATGAAACTCAACGACAAACATATTTGTAATCATGGTGCTTAAATAAATATATTATTAAAAAGAAGCTTTGGACTTCCAAAAATAAAATAAAAGTCAATAGTTTATATATAATTTCTCCTAGTCCTTTTATTAACAGGGAAGGGGAATGAGGAAATAGATGAAAAGCTGAACATAGTCCTATGCAAAGTTCCTTCCCATGCAAGGTGTTTTTTTTTTCCTTCTCCCGTACTTTCCAATAAACTTTTCTACATTCTAAGAAAAATTAAAGTTTTGTGGGGTTTTTTGGAAGGCCACACCCAGCAGCACCCAGTGGTTACTGCTGGCTCTGCACTGAAAAACTGCTCCTGGCTCAGGGGACCATATGGGGCATCGGGGAATCTAGCCTGCATCTGTCCTGGTCAGCAATATGCAAAGCAAATACCCTACCACTATACTACCACTCTGACCCCACTAAGAAAAATTAATAAATAATTAAATAAATAAAAAGCTATAAAATTTTCCCTTAAAAAATTGACTAGCAAGAAAAAAAAATTGACTAGCTTCCTTCAGAAGCTACAGAAAGAATTAGCTAAATGCTAAATTCAGAGTTTGAATTCTAGTCTCTAAGATACAATTTGCAAAGAAAGATGTGAGGGGGAATAACATGACTTCATAGAGGAAAGGACATTCTTTGTTGGTCTTTGTTGTTTAATCCCTTTCAAAATAACAATTTGTGAAAGAGTCATCTCAAATAATCCTTGAAATGACAGATCTTATTTTCCTTTTCCTCAAAGTATACCCCATAAAACCTTAAACAGAAAATATTAAAAGCTGATCTCAGTTTTTCCCATCATTTCAAAATGGGGAAAATAATGTTTATGTTGAAAAGAAACCCACCAGAAGCAGGAAAGCACCACAAAGAATAACAATCCTTCATTTATGGAGAAATTTTATTTGCTTTAGCAATCTAATGGGAGGAAAAGAACTTTTCTGTTATCATGAATGTCACCCAGCAGGGTACCTGGCAATAAAAGTGTCAGCCTTGACAATGCTATTAAATGAAAATATGTTTTCCAGATTTAGCCACCCAGGATTTATAGCCCATCATAAAAAATGTAGTCTATGAAGCAGAGTGGTTGTGAACTATGGAAGTCTATGTTTGCCCTGAAGTCTTATTCCTACAGTATTGGAATACATCTCACTACAAATTTTATGATAAGATTACCTGAAAAAAAACTTTGATAAATTTTACTGATTAATACAAAAAGTTAATTGGTAACAGTGGTTTTGTGTTTCAATTTTCTTCCAATTTTTCTTATTTGACTGACCTACAATGGCATTTCTTTACTAGGAATGCTTACACCTAGGTAAGCGAATCACAGTGATGCCATTTTACCCCAGTGCAAAGAAAAAAGTTAGTTTTGAAAATAATGTAACACATACTCAGTATATGCTGAATTACTAGATGTTGTGTGTATGAATAATTGGAATAATTAGAAGTGTTTTGGTTAATTGTCTATTTTCAGCAAAATATAAAAGCCCTCTTGACTTGGATGAATGATAAAGGAAGTATTCTAAGTGTCTGTTGCTCAAATTCTGAAAATTCTGAAAGTACCTGCTATAATTCCTGGTACCAATAATCATTTGAGGCTAATATTTGCTAGACCTTTTCTGTACATAACTTTTGGAAGGGAGTATCCCAAGTAGTGTTCAGGATTTTCACCAGCGATTTCAACCAACTAGACATCTGTAGGTTCAATGCAAGAACCAAATAATTTAATATTGCTTGGGCCCTACAAGATCAGGGTTATCTAGGCCACTGCATGGAGGGTCTGGGAGCCTTCATAGTCACATCCAGTGGTGATTTGAAGCTTTCAAGACTGCACTTAGCATTGCTATAGGGATTATGTGGTGTCAAGAATCAAAACCAGGTTGAGTAAATGGCAGACATGTGCCCTCTTTGTACTCTCTTTCAGCCCCTTTAAATAAATTTTCATCCAATTGTTCTATTTTTTTTACCTCTAAATCTGACATCTGTGCCAAATTCCATATTATTTATATTGCATGATATATTCAATCATGTACCAGATTGTGATTTGATTCCTTTTTTTTTTTTTTGAGGGGGGCACACCAGGTGACGCTCAGAGGTTACTCTTGGATATGCACTCAGTAATCGCTCCTGGCTTTGGGAAACCATATGGAACTTTGGGGATCAAACTGTGGTCTGTCCTAGCAAGGCAAATGCCCTGCCGCTTGCACCACCACTCCAGCCCATGACTTAATTCTTGTTGAAGTGAAAGAAGAGGGAAAGGATGGATCCTACTCTATCTGAGAGGAAATGGCCTATCTAACCCAGCAGGTTAACATCAGCTTTGTCATATTTTTGTGCATGTTGAAATTACACCAGCTCTGAGGGTCTTTTTTTATCAGCTACCATGTGTTCTCGTGGTGAATGCTTCTTAGAGAACCTTCCTTTCAACCTGATGCACAAGGAATCTTTACTAAGCATTCTCTAGTGCAGTCCACAAATCCATCCCATTCTCCCTCATCTCTACAATCAGGCACTTCTTTTTTTTTTAATTATCTTTATTTAAACACCATGATTACAAACATGATTGCAGTTGTATGATTACAGTCATGTAAAGAACACTCCCCTTCACCAGTGCAAAATTTCCACCACCAATTTCCCAGATCTCCCTCCTCCCCACCCCACCCACACCTGTACTCGAGACAGGTTTTCTACTTCCCTCATTCATTCATTCATTCATCCACAATCAGGCACTTCTAACCCATATATTGCTGCTAGTCTTACCTCCTAACTGAGCTGGGTTCACCAAGTACTATATAGCTGCTCCTCCTTTGAACACTTTCATCTCATATTTTGCTTGATTGTATTCCCTTTTATATTCCCAGAATTGTGTCCAACACATTTACCTTCTTCACCCTCTTAATGTCTATCAATTCTCTATTAAAACCAATCTTTATTTTACTACTTATTTTTAAATATAAAGATATATGCTTATTAAATACATATATGTGAACATACATATAGATATGATATATTTATATTGTTTAATTAGCTCTCCTCTGCCCTCCATATAGGGCATTCAACACATTTATATACATGTATGCTTAGACTTTAGCATACACTGGGGACCCATAGCAAATATCACCTGTTTGAATTAATTAACAGTTACTTCTGTTTATATGAGTAATTTTGATCCTTATTTATTTATTTTAGGTTTTGGGGGGCCGCACCCATTTGATGCTCTTGGGATACTCCTGGCTAAGCGCTCAGAAATTGCCCCTGGCTTGGGGGGGACCATATGGGATGCTGGGGGATTGAACCACGGTCCTTCCTTGGCTAGCGCTTGCAAGGCAGACACCTTACCTCTAGCACCACCTCTCCAGCCCCTTGATCCTTATTTATTAAGCTTAAAATTTAATTCAAACTTCTGGAGTTTCAAAAAAATATAACTATTATTTTTGTTCATTTCCTTGGTACATCTTAGTTATGTCAAAAAATTTTAAGCTCTCTGAATTGTACAACATTATAATGTTTTGTACACAATTAAAATTTTTAAACAACAAGGGCCAGAGTAATAGCATAGCAGTAGGGTTTTTGCCTTGCATGCAGCCAACCCATGACAGACAAAGGTTCAAATCACAGCGTCCCATATGGTCCCCCAAGCCAGGAGCAATTTCTGAGCTCATAGCCAGGAGTAACCCCCAAGCAACAATGGGTGTGGCCCAAAATAAAAAAAAAACTTTTTAAACGACAATTGTGTTAATAATTTTCCTCTAAAAATATTGTTTTGTCAGCTACAATGTCCAACTATCTATAACTTGCCCTTCTATCTTCTGAAACCTAAGAATGAAGGTTCTAAATCTTAGAACTCTATGATTGATGAGAAGGGCATTAAAAATTATGGAAACAAATAAAGGATATGTATAATGAAGAGAAATGAGGCATAGTAATTCTCATTCAACCAGGCAATAAACTATTGAGCTATTGAACTGCCATGGACACAAAAATCACATTCATTTTAGCAACTAATGAATATTATAAACCATTTATTGCAATGTTTCAATCTGTAAGACATAGTTTGCAGTCATTTTCTGGTCACATATATGTCCACATATGTACACACCAACTTAACCTAACTTTCTATATACTTCTCTACAGCTCTTAAGGAATTCCATTCAGAGTAAAGTAAAACTTTAAGATCAAGCTGCCTTTGTTAGAAGGTAATATAAGTTTAGAATTAACTGCTGCTGTTTCAATTCTGTGACCATGCTTTGCTTTAGACATAAGGACTGCCATGACAGACCTCAGATATGTGGAAGAGGGATTAGGCCAGAATAGCCAGTTCCAGGAACTTTGAGAGCATGTACCAGGACAGTTAGATAAAATAGCAACACACAGGGGCCTGTAGCAGATAAACCATATGTAACTGCACGCCAAAGTAGTACCCCCCCACACCGTGGGCTCCTAAGCCCCTCCTTTACTACTTCTGTCAACCAGTTTAAATCTGGCTGATCTAACATGCAACAAGAACCAATAGTTTTACCCCTAGGTTGAAGCCCCAGCAGTCCTATAAAAGGTCTTGCCAACTGGGAGAGGCGTGGCCCTAGCATACTGTTAATAAACCCCTGTGCTTTCACTAATGACTCATCTCCCAGCCGTCTTTGTCGGTTGGATCCTTGAGTACAATGTCACGACTGTCTTGGGTCTGGACAAGTCAGGGAATTTCTAGAATTTCCTCAGGAAAGTAGATGTACAAGAGTCAGTGAATGATGAATGACAGGAGCTACACGCAGTTGTGTGGGAGAAAGTGTTCTGGTTTATTCAACATATATCAGGTTTATTCATCAACATACATGAGGTTTATTACTCAACATACATCTGGTTTATTTAATATACATCAACAACATACATGCAGGATTTGCTAGTCACAGGTTTTTTGGTATGTAAAAAAAGAGTTCACATTTGTTTCTTTGACTTATCTATTTTGTTAACAGAAGCTTTTTGAGTATACACTGTTGATCTTCAAAACAATTCACATGCCTCTAGGTTGTTTGCAGACCTTATGAATAGATACATTTCAATTAAGACTCCAGAGACTTCCCAGGAATTAAAAGAGGGTAAATTTTAACATCTCAAAGATTTTCTCTCTGGCAAGGTCCTGGGTAGCAATCCTGTTGTGGATTAAAGAATTTAGCAAGTAAAAAGGTTTCCCTATCAAGGTTCCGTTTTTTTTTTTACTTGAGGGAACAGGTTTTTTGCTTTTAGGGCTTTCACAGATAACAAACTTCCTAAATCTGATTAAGAAGTAGTTTTTATTAGAAGGGACAATAAAAAAGACAAACTTATTTAAAAGAGATGTAAAATTTTACCTGGTAAAAGCATTCTTAACAATCCATTGCTAACTTCCAGGCCAAACTTTGGATGTTATATCCAAAGTAAAAAATTAGCTAGCAAGTCACTTGGAGTCCCTTAGAGATGTCCCAAAACAAACACATTTCTTTCATCTGAGAGCAGTCTCCCTAAAGCTATCGGGATTTTAAAAAGACTATGAGGATTAAATTTGTTTTTATGTATCTCTTGGTGCTGAGATTTCCAGGTAAAGAGAAGTTTAATCGAGGCTATAATTTCCTGTATTAATTCTTATATTTGGAAGTAAATGTGCAAATACAGCAGAAAGAAGATTCATATTTAGGCCAAATAAATGTTTGTAAATAACCTTGAAAAATATCATCCTCACTATCAGGGATCACCCATCTGCCTCTCAGCTGGTCTTCTGATAAGCTTTCTTTAGACTTTGGTGGTGACAGTCAAAAGCTAACACCTTGCATTCCTTTCTAATGACTGGAGGTTAAGAAAGGTCATCTTTTGAATAATACAATGTATGAGTAAATTAAACAAAAAGAATTGTATCTCCTTATTAAGTTCTTGATGAACATTTAGGAAATTCATATTTTGAAGAAAGAAAGATTCTGTTTGAGGAGTCAGTCAGACTTCAAATTAGTTCTTGGTTCTGGCACTTGCTGTGTGAATTTGGACGAATTGTTTAAATGCTTTTATGCTTTCTTTACTCGAGTTGTAGTAAGGAATTATACACGATACCCATCACATAATTAAATAGAATATTTAGCACAGTACTGGGCATGTAAGATAAACTCAAAGATGATTTATTTTCTCAGTAGTTGAGTTACCGAGATTATTCTATACCTCTGCATTTGGTTCACAGACATTAGGATGGGCAGTGGAGTGTGGGCCAATGCTTAGGATTTATTACATAAAAACCAGCTGCTGCTGTTTATATTGCTGTCAGCAATTATATAGTCATTTATATTCTAGTATTTGTGACCAAACTTTATTATGAGTAACAATGACCTTCAAGCTTAAAACTTAAGAAGAGATTTGTCCATTTTAAAAACCTATATACCATGGTTATACAAAACTAAAAAACTAGTCTTCAATTTTAACTTAAAAATGTCTACATTGAGCCTCCTTCATTTAGATGAGATAAAGAAGTAATATTTTGTTGAATGAGAAAGGGGGTGGTCTGAAATTGAAAATAAACTGAACTAGAAAATGTTTTGAATGGCAACGAGAAAATGTTTTGAATGTCAACTTGTCAGACAGGGATAAGCTGATTCTTTCTCTTACAACTGAAAAGGGAAATCAGCCCCCCCCCACCAACCTTGGCGGGTGTTCCACCCTTAAGGAAGTCGTCACTGCCTCGGCCCCACCTCTACCCCTACCTCACGAATCATTGGTGTTATCGTAGCGGAAGTCCAGCCCTCAAGGACTCTTCTTCCCCTCCCACTTCCCATCCTATATAAGGGGGTGACGAGGGACCCACGAGGTCTCTGGTCCCCTTTCTATTCTGGGGGAACTTTGACCCTGGCCATTTGACTGGTCAGTATTAAAGCACTTTTTGAAAGCATCTGCTGGAACTCATCAGCCTCTTCATTTCTCTGCGCCGGGTAACTAAATTAGGACTTTCGAACTTTTCATTTTGGCGAGCCAGCCAGGAGTCCTCATTCCCGGCATGGAGTTATGAACAGGTGTCTGGTGAGTTCTGATGTGTATGTGTGTGTGTGAGAGCGCGCGCTTTGCTCCGTGTCTGTGACCAGCGGGAAGCTGACTTTGTGGCAGTTTGGCTAATGTTATGAGCTCTTTGCTCGATGTGGAAACCGAGTAGAAGCAGACTTTGTTTCATAGGGGGGTTAGAGTCCCCCCGGGTGACTAAGGAATCTTCCACCTGATGCGTTTCCAGGTGTGTGTGGTTCCCCATCTGATGCGTATACCAGGTGGGCAAGAGGTTGACGAACTTTGGCTGCTTAGGTCACGACCCTGGTGGTACCCCAGGGGTTTAGTAAGAGCAGCTGGAAGACGTTCCGAGCTGCTGAAGAGGTTGTCTGTCTGTGATTTTTGGAGCTCAAGAACTTGGTCATTGGCATAGTTGTCTGTCTAGAATTTATTGTGGAATGCAGAGATTACTTGAACGCGTTTTGCTTGGTTATTTGTGGCGCCACGCTGTCTGTTTGTCTGTCTGTTTCTTGTCTGTGTGTTCTATGTTTTTTTTGGTCTGACCACGGGACGCAAGCCCGACCCCCTCTCAAGGGCCGACCCCTGGGGAAAGGAGCCGACCGCCGGTGAGCCCGCGTCTCCCTCGCCCGTCAGTCGTCCCAGCAGCAGAACGCGCGATCCCCGCCGCCCGCGGCGCGACAACAGGGCGCCCGAAACCCCCGTTCCCCCCCCAACCAGGAAGCGGGCGCGTGCAAGGTCCACGCTAGGGACTTGGCGGGGGGTGTTGGAAATTGCAAATCCCAGATTTCTCAAATGGCCATCGGGAATAAATTTTCCTGGAGAATTTCTGAACTTTGCAATTCCCCAACTATCCTGCCATGCGTTCAGGCCAAAAAGAGCAACTGGCCGTTTTTTTTTTTCTAGCCGAAAAAAAAAAAATGCTTTTTAAACTCACCACGTGGTGAAGAAATTCACCACGCCCCAGGGCAAACTATTGTCCTCCTAGCCTCACCTGGCTGGGAAATGTAGGTCATTTACATATCAAAGAAGAATCTAGCAAATGGTTTGGAAGTCAAAAAATTTTTTTTTCTAACTTAAAGGTTTCTTAAAAAAATTAATAAGAAAATGTTGCAAATTACTGTTGTTATTTTTGTTTGTTTTTCGGTGCACATGGAAATTTTTAGCAGCGAAACCACTGCAAAAAAAATGAGTGGCGAAGCTTAAAAAAAAAAAAAAAGGGGGAGGAAAAAGAGAAGGAGCCAAATGGTAGGGCGTTTGCCTTGCATGCAGAAAGAAAAGTGGTGTAAAAAAAATTAAAAATGTGTAATAAAAATGTGTATAATCAATCTAAATAATTATTAATATGTCTCTAGGTTAAAAAAAATGTAAATGTTTTTAAGCATGTTCTACCAAAAGTAGTAAGCATTCATTCTTTCTGGTTTTCAACATTAATTTGTGTAACGTAAATTGCTGGTATTTAGAATTAAGCATAATTAAAATATTATTTTGCAATTTTTCATTATATGTTACCAAGAACATTAATATTTGTATCACAGGAGGTTTTATAAAATTGGTCATGGTTTTATTTAAAAATGTATAAAATGTTTCGTTGCAGAAAAAAAATTCTAAAATTATCTAAGTAATTTAAGTAATATTTGCTTTTTCTCTTCTCCCAGAACCTTTTAGTACCATTTATGTCATGGCATCATGTTGCTTTGCACAGAATACAAGCAAATGGCTTTTCTCGCTGCATGAGGAGTAGTCCTCATGCAAACAGAAAATCAAAAAAATTAGTGAGGGAACCCCAAAAACCTCTTTTAGAGGAATAATTGGAGTTGAGGCGGTGTGACAAGCAGGCACCGGCGAAAAACTGAAATAAATGGCCTGAGTAAGGAAATTGAAGATTTTCCTAGAAGATTATCACAGCCTGTGGGCCCTGCTCTCTCCCTCAAGCTCAGAAGAGAATTCGAGGTCAGTCTCTTCCAAACCTGGAGAGGAGTGGAACAGACAAGTCACCTCTAAAAATTCCTGCAGAGGGTGAGATGCCCAGCCAGAAGAACCTCATGCTGAACCGACCAACTCATCAGCCAAACCTGAGTGACTGTGAAAAACCCTGCTGTGTCTACAACCTATCCTCAGAAAAGTTCTGTAAGTAATGGGGGTGCCCCAGATGGAGATTTCTCCAACAGTGCTGTATATGTGCAAAGGAAAAAGCCAAGTTATTCAAATACCGGGTAAGGTACAAGGTAAAGGTGGAGAGAAAAACCATTTTTGGTAGCTAATTAAAATTCTAGTGGGCCTAACTTAAAACCCACTTCTTTAAAGTAACTTATGTAAAAATGCTCTTACTAGTTGTATTAAACCAAATCATAAATTGCAAATGCAAATGTTAGTCTAACTGAAGTAACTCAAAACTGTTTATTCATAATGCTATTATGCTTTGTTTTCTGTTAATTAATTTGTGCTATCATTACAGACAATAAGAACAGCTATGCCATTCAAGTTGTGCTATTTACTGCTCCAAGGCCTGAGTGGGTTAAGTAATATTCCCCTGTATAATTAATCTAATCCTTTTCAGGTGTTAAAACTGCAAAAGTGAACCAGTTAACTGCTCCTTTAGGGAAATATGAGATTTCACCCTATCTAGAGATTGAAACTGCAGTCCCCTGTCAGCCTGAAGTAGCTACAGAAAATTGATCTTCGACCACGTTCCCTCTAATAACTTCTAGGGTAATGAAATCTCTAAAGCAAAATGGTCATCAGAAAAAGCTATAAGGGAAATAAGGGGAAAAGAAAGGCCACAGAAATTAATAAGCCAAGTTAACTACTAAGAATAACATTATGCCTATCTATCCCAGAGGTTAAAGCAGGTAGCAAAAATTATGCTTCTCTTGGTAATGTTAAAAGTAAAACAGTCATTAATAAAAATAAAATTTCTTCATCTCTGTCTAACCCAGTGCAGGAAAGGCAACTGAAGTTTAGGGCTCTCTACCCCAACAGCTGTTTAAGTTGCAGAAATAAAGAAAAGAAAGCAGAAACCTCCTTATTTTCGTTGTGGAATTCACAGCCTATGTGAGAAGAACTGCTGTCAAGGTGAACTGCATGCTTCCTGGGTTCACGCCTTCCATCTAAAACCTGAAAAGTGAAGCACACTGAGAATCCTCTCAAGATACGGGTCCGGCGGGCACACTTCAGCCCTAATGCACTCACTAACTCTGAAAATGCTCTCCCTGGCACTTGCTAAGGAAGGGCTCGAACTGCTTACCTCCGGTCCTCTACTTCCCATGTGTGTGTTTGGGGGAGCCGGAATGGGTGTGTAAAGCAAAACCTCAGCCTTTAACTCCCTCTTGGGGGTGGGGGAAATTGGCCTCTGGCTGTCCCTGTCTCACTAGGTAATCTAACCTTTGCTTCTTCTACCTGTACTTATGTCAAAAGGTAATCCTGTTTAGCTTTAAATCTTCTGTTTGCTATTCATAACAGCACCAAATCTGTAAACCTGGGTCAGGTAGAAGGTACTCAGTGCTCAAAAGTCCTGCCTGATCCCTCTAGCCCAGGGTATTTACCTCCGAAACGGATATAAATATGTGGTAAAAATTTGGCTTATGCATCCCAGCATTAGTGCTCCCCAACATTAACATCATCCCAGGAACAGAGCCCATCCCTCTGCCTAGCATACATTTCTTAGGCACTCCTAGGTCTGAGCACTCTACTGGTAGGGCTCAGAAGTTGCAGAAAAATTGGTAACTGGAAAAGCAAAACTAGCAGGGCTAAACAGAAATAACAAACTCTCACAAAAGTTAATTTCAAATGTGTGGGACAAAATCAAGCACCATCAAGAGTAGCTGGCCAAGATACAAAGCTATTAAATGGTCCCTTATGGTCTTTATGGAATGGAATTCTCCCCTATCTAATACTCCTACTGGGGCCCCTCCTAAGCCTTTTTACTTCTGGTAGCCATTGGCCCATGCAGGGTTAGCTCATGCAAATAATTATGACCAGTAATATCAGAAAGTAAAGGCCCCAAAATCACATTGGCTTCTAGGATTAGAAGCCTCCAGTACAAGAAGTGGGGATTGAAAAGGGAAATCAGCCCCCCCCCACCAACCTTGGCGGGTGTTCCACCCTTAAGGAAGTCGTCACTGCCTCGGCCCCACCTCTACCCCTACCTCACGAATCATTGGTGTTATCGTAGCGGAAGTCCAGCCCTCAAGGACTCTTCTTCCCCTCCCACTTCCCATCCTATATAAGGGGGTGACGAGGGACCCACGAGGTCTCTGGTCCCCTTTCTATTCTGGGGGAACTTTGACCCTGGCCATTTGACTGGTCAGTATTAAAGCACTTTTTGAAAGCATCTGCTGGAACTCATCAGCCTCTTCATTTCTCTGCGCCGGGTAACTAAATTAGGACTTTCGAACTTTTCACAACCATTCACAACCCCTTTTTCTAATCCTCATTTCAATTTTGGTCTAGAGACCATTGTGCTTCCATTCTAGCCAAATGGATTCTTTAATGACCAATGAGATATTTGGGAAGTCTGTCAAAAACAAGTATCTGAAAACCTACTTTAGATTAAAACAAAAAAAACGAGTTTGAAGTGATAATACAGAAGGTAGGGCACTTGCATTGCATGCAGCAGACCTAGTTTTGCTTTTCATATGATTCCCTGATTCCTATCAGGAATGATCCATAAGGACTGTTGAGTGTGGCCCAGAAAACAGAACTACAGAGGACTGGAGAATTAATATATGTAACTGACTTTTGATTGTAGCTGACCCTAGTCTTTGCCAATACTGTCATGGTGATCCTTGAGCATAGAGTCAAAAGTAATTCCTGAGTACCACTGGATATGTTTTATCCCACCCCCAAATATAGTGAATTCTGGGGAAAATAAGGGAGAAAAATAATGATATGAAGGCACCAAAGAGTGATGAAAACCAAGCAGAAACCAAAGACCCTTGAAGTAGAAAATAACTTTGAATTAGAACTGTTTATTCACATATTTTCCTGAGTACAATTCTAAAACAGATTATGGAGTGACTGATTCAAACAGGCAGCCCAAGTGTTACTTGAAAACGCTGTCAAAGAATGAAGCTTATATTTTCGCAGGTTGAAATGAAGGTAGGACTATCAAAATAGAAGTCCGGTAGTAATTCACAAATAGATTAGTAAAGTTGTTGACCAAGTTTATCAGTCACTGTCTATGCAGGGGTCCTACCAAGGTAGAAAGGTTGGTAATCACAATTAAGTTTTTCATAAAACTCCAAAAATGTCATTTTAAAAGACATAACTTTAAAATAAATAAATAAAATAAATAAATCAAGAAAAGAGAACCAGAAGAGAAAAATGAGAGACAGATAATAAGGTACAAAATGACAGACCTAAACCCAATAAATTCTGGTTTCATCAATAGAAAGCTCTGGCAAAGCAAAGATATTCCCTAATGGAATGAATAGAGGCATGTGTCCTTGAAATATGAAATGATGGAACACAAGACGGAACACAGAAAACTTGATACATGGATACATGTTGCAATGCTCTTGACTACCTGAAACCAATGATTGTAAGGATAAAGAAATATGTTGATCAAACTTTACCAACTGTATATTTAAGATTGGTATCTTTCCTGTATGTAACTCTTAAATTTTGTCAAGAGATAACTAATAAATAAAAGTATTGCTTTGATGGGCCATATCAACATTAATAGTTAGGAATGATTACTCACCACAAAAACTAGGTACTGAAAGGAGAAAAATTGATAGGCATGATCCCCTTTCAGTCATAGTATTACAAACCACCCTGGTGACCAAAAGGAAAAAAAAGAAAAAATAGAGAGAGAGGGAGAAGAAATGTGTCTGGGGGCTAGGAAGGAGGTCTATGGAGGACAGGATGGAAACATGGTAAATAGGTGGCAAAAAATTAACATTGGTAAAGGGATGGGTGTTGGAACATTATATGACTGAAACTTACCCATCAACAACTTTTTCACTCTATCACAGGGTAATTCAATAAAAAAAAATTTTTTTAAATAATTCTTGGGCCAGAGCAGTGGTACAATTGGTAAGGTGTCTGCCTTGCACATGCTAGCCTAGGAGGGACTGTGGTTTGATCCCCTGGCATCCCAGATGGTCCCCCAAGCCAGGAGCAATTTCTGAGAGCACATAGCCAGGAGTAACCCCTGAGCATCACCGGGTGTGGCCCAAAATAACAAAAACAAAAATCTCTAGATTCTCTCTAAATTCTTTATCATGTCAGAAAAATAAGCATTGTATTAGTCTTTATTATGTACAAGCAGACTATTAAATAGTGCAATTAATTTAACATGCAACTAGAAGCAGAGTAAAATACTTAGAGCAGATGTTGATTCATTAGTATTCATGTAAAAACTATTTATAGCTCAAATCCGTTCTACACAATGAATACAAGCATAATCTAAGCAATTCAGCTAAAAAATCTCTTAGGAGTCTCATTTTCCCAATAAATCTTTATTTATTTATTTTTGGTTTGTTTTGTATTTGTTAAGCTAATACTGAGTTGATTCCAGACCATATAGCTCCACATTTTGAAATAACAAGGCCCAAGTGAATCATCTTTTCCTTAGCACACAAAAGGATAAAGGTTTCTTGCTAAAAACTATTCAATATGTAACTAAAGTTACAAACAGCATTTAAATGCAGCCACAACCTCTAAGCACAAATCCTGTCTCTATTAGCATCAAAGAAAGAGTCCCAGGCATCTGATCTCCATGAAATGGAAAAAAGTTTCTTAATAACAGGCCAGCACTTGATTGCTGACCCAGGTTTCATCAGAAAATTGGCATCTGCAGGGTCCAAGAGCCTTTCCAAGGTTGTTTTTACTTATGAACTTAACAGGAAAGGTTGTTTTCATAGCAAAGCCTGTTTCCCTGAAAGTTCAGAGCATGAAAGTCAAATTTAATTGTAGCCACCAGCCAATGCTTAGAGCTTAATCCTCCTGGCGCTGCCCTGGGGGATCACTCTTTTTTTTTTTTTTCAGTCTTGACTGGCTCAGGAGAACCTATGAGGTGTCTGAGTTTGAACACTGGTCAATCGTCAATCATGCATAAGAAAAGTGACATAACCACTGTACTATCTCTCTGGCCTCTATCTGTAGACATTTTTCTATTTTTTAAATTAAAGAACCATGATTTACCAAGTATTTGATAGCTGAGTTTTAGACACATAACATTTATTTTTTTCTTTTTTTTTTTGGGGGGGGGGTGGTGGTCACACCCAGCAGTGCTCAGGGATTACTCCTGGCTCTATGCTCAGAAATTGCCCCTGGCAGGCACGGGGGACCATATGGGATGCCAGGATTTGAACCACCATCCTTGTGCATGAAAGCTAAATGCCTTACCTCCATGCCATCTCTCTGACCCCAACACATAACATTTCAACACCAATTCTACCACTAATATCAACTTCCCTCCACCAGTGTTCCTGTACTTCATCACTCAGGGCTTCCTGAGTGATATAGTGGTGCTATCTCCCACCTTGACAAGCACATAACAAAATTTTCTGGCTGCAGCTTAGATGTCATGTTTTCATCATTTTTGAGCCTGTGCTATGAATGTATTTCTATAGAACATTGTAAAGAAGAAAATGCATTAGATTATTTGAAAAAGGAGAGAATTCCAAGAAAGAAACCTCTGTAAATTGAGAACATAATACTCTGGTAGTTGGTTGCAGAAAGAATGGAAAACAGGGAAAAGAATATCTTCTGATAATATTTTTGTTTGGTTTGATATTTTGTTTTTGTTTTGGGGACCACAGTCAGCAGTGTTCAAGATTATTCTTGGTTTTGTGCTCTGGGATTCCTTTATTATAATGTATATTATATTATATTATATTATATTATATTTAATACATATTATTATAAAATATTATATTATATAATACACATATTTGTAGACACTTAAGTGTATTGGCTGATTCATTAGTTTGAACATGAGTAAGGCTTGTGGTGTATACACACAGACTACAAGTATTAATAAGTGGTGAATATAAGAACAACAATTTGCCTTCACCACACCTCCATTTTTCCAGTTGTAAAGTGGGAATAACAATAACAGCTAACTCATGAACTGTATGCAATAAAGATTAAATAATATGCTTTATATGAAACACTGGAATATGTTCATCACATTCAATGCTAATGTTGATTATTATTTGAATAAAATACTATCATTACTACTGTTAGATTATTTTTCCAGGAAGCACCAAGACCTATGGATTAGAGACAAAAAGCATTGGCCATCAGTATCTTCACCTTCTCAAAGGAATGGTCAGGCCAAATAATTTGTCATCTAGGAGAAAAGAATGGGTTTTTTTTTAATTTTCTTTTATTCTTTTTTTTTCCAAATAATTCTTTATATAAGATGGTTACAAATATGTTTGTAATTGGGTTTTAGGCATAAAATGCATATTCCCCTTCACCAATGCAACTTTCCCACCATTATTGTACTCTTATTTCCTACCTGCTCCATCCTCTTGAAGATCTGTCTTGAAGACAGACATTGTATTTCTCTATATATCATTGTCATAGTAGCTGTTAGTGTAATTATTTCACTAGCTGCCCTTACCACTCTTTGTGATAAACTTGTTATCATGGACTGGTTCTTCCAGCCCATGATAACAAGCCCTCTACTGTCTCTGGGTGTTATTATTACACTCTTTTATTTTTATTAAATCCCATATATGAGTGAGACTATTCTGTGTATATCTCTCTCCCTCTGACTTATTTCATTCAACATAATAGTCTCCAAATCCATGCAAATTTTGTGACTTCATTTCTTCTAACAGCTGCATAGTATTTCATTGTATAGATGTGCCACAGTTTCTTAGGCACTCAGCTGTTGTTGAGCTTCTTGGTTGTTTCCAGACTTTGGCTATTGTAAATAGATATTCAATTTACAATATAGAAGTGCAGAGGGCATTATTGTCTTGTATACTCCCATGGTATATCTCTAGGAGTGGTATTGCTGAATCATATGGAGCTCAGTGTCCAGTTTTTCGAGGAATATTCATATTGTTTTCCAAAAAGGCTGGTCTAGATGGCATTCCAACCAGCAGTGAATGAGAGATCCTTTCTCCCCACATCCACAACATCAGTGGTTACTCTTGTTTTTTTATTTGTGGCATGTGCCAGTCTCTGTGGCAAGATATGAGATCTCATTGTTGTTTTGATTTGCATCTCCCTGATGATTATTTGTGTAAAGCGTTTGAGGGGTGGGGGTTTGGGTCACACTTGGAAGCACTGAGAAATTACTCCTAGCTCTATGCTCATAAATCACTCCTAACAGGCTAGGGAACCATATGGAATGCTGGGATTTGAACCACCATCCTTCTGCATGCAAGAAAAATGCCCTATCTCCATGCTATCTCTCCAGGCCCCCTGTGTAGAGCAATTTTCATGTGCCTTTTGGACAACTGTATTTCTTCTTTGAGGAAATGTCTGTTCCTTTATTCTCCTCATTTTTTAATGAGGTTAGATTTTTTTCTTGTTAAGTTCTTTCAGTACTTTGTATATCTTAGATATTAGCTCCTTATTTGATGAGTCAACTTTAAATTGTACTGAAAAGCAATAATCATTAAAACAGCATGGTACTGGAATAAAGGCAGACCCTCAGACCAAAGGAATAGACTTGAATATTCAGAAAATGACCCTCAGACTTACAATCAATTAATCTTTCATAAGGAAGCAAGAAATGCAAAATGTAGCAAGGACAGCTTTTCAACAAGTGGGGTTGGGACAATAGGTCAGCCACATTCAAAAAAGAAAACTCAGACCTTTATCTAACACCATGCACAAAGGTCAAATCAAAATGGATGACAGACCTTGGTATCAGATCCAATACTATAAGGAATATAGAAGAAACATAGGCAAAACACTCCATGACATTAAAAATAAAGGCATCTTCAAGGAGCAAACACCACAGTCCAAACAAGTGGAATTAAATTAAACTAAGAAGCTTCTGCAATTCAAAGGAAACAGTGACTAGGGTTAAAAAGGTCACCCATGGAATGGGAGAAACTGCTTTGGGATTCCTGATTGGCTCAGGCAGCCATATATGCTGCAAGAGATGGAATCCTTATCAACTGCATACAAAGCAAGTGACCTACCCACTGGAATATCTCTCCTGCTCATGTTGTAGTTTACTGTTTTGATGGGGTTAATAAAATGAAGATGATGTGTGATTTTGGTTTTGTCGTGAGAGTAAAGTCTTTGTTTTTATGTAAAGAGAGCTTTGGTCACACACACAGAGAGAGTACTCCCTGGTCATTGAAAAAGTTGAGCAGAGGATTTAGAATAAGCAAGTAATTGGGGGTCAGATAGTAAAATGCAAGTACAGCATTCATTTTATATTTCTTTAGAATACAGTTTCCTGCCACAATATTACAACAGAAAGAATGGAGTACAAAGCAAACATTTGTTTTCCTGTTTTTCAACTTTATTAAAGAACATCTTTAATGTACCACAACTTGCAAACCTTTATTTTATTCATAACATTTATTACTGAAAGTTAAGATAAAACTATTTAATGTATAATTTGCATATAAGAAAATCTATCTACTTCACCGATGTGGTTTGATGAATTTGCTAATCCCTATGGTTTTTATAAAATCAAGGTAAAATTATTTTCTTCCTTTTAAATTGCTCAAGGTCCTCTGTGAATAAATAGTCCCCATTCACAACTCACTTAGACTCTGGCCTATTTTTGATTTTTATAATTAATATATTTTTAAATTGAACCACCATGAGATACATTTACAAAGTTATCCATAATTTAGTTTCATTCATACAATGTTCTAGCATCATCCCTTCACCAGTGCACATCTCACACAACCAAGTTTTCTTAACCCTATCTATCTGCCTTTACAGCAGACATGTTTTCTTCCCCTATCTGCCTCTACAGCAGACATGTTTCTCTTTCTCTCTTCTTCTTCTCTTTCTCTGTCACTATAGACTAGTGCTATGTTTGAGAATTTTAAAGAAATATTAAAGAGGTTTTACCTCTTTTGTCTGGATTACTTTGCTCAACATAATGCTTTTCATACTCATCCATGTTGTTCCTAATGAGAACTGTGTTCATTTTTCTTTTCCTTTTGTTTTAATAGTTGGTTGCATATCTTGGCTATTTTTTTTTACTTTTATTTTATGAAGACAAAGATGCAAAGAAAGAGGACAAGGTGAAATTACAATGGGAAGATGTTCACCCATAAACAGAATTTTCAGAAATCCCTTGCTGACACCTTAATTTTGAACTTTCGGCCAATAAAAAACATTAAGAAAACAACAAGTCCCCAGATTGTAGTACATTATAACATTTCTTAGCAGTACACAAAACAATCTAAAGCCACAAAATGTATGTTACTCCTTTAACATTGAAGGCATAGTATATTTTACAGTTTCATGCCTATGCATATTAATTTAAGTTAACCTCAAAAGTTTAAGTGATAAACCTTGAGACTTCCTGATCTAAAGTTTAATACTATTATATAAGTCTGCTTTTGACTTTTCTTTTTTAATTTATTTAAAGAAAGTACATCACATAGTTGATACAATTGATCATAATAATTTGTTTCAGGAAGAACAAAAGCAAAGTTATTATTTTCTTCTTCACTCTCTTTTTTTACAAGAGTCAAAGGAGCACAGCAAAAATGGTGTTAGAGTTGTTTTTAGGCCCAGTGAAATATGGGGGACATGGAAAGGAAAAGCCTTAGCATAGATACAAGGAGACCTTACCCCTGAAGTTTTCTGGCATAAGACTAACTCTAGGCTCCAGGCATACTAGGTTGTCCAACCTAAATCATTGTCTGTAGAGCCAATACACATTTATTTTTCCAACAGTTGCTGTTTTTGGTGTCAGGTTTTTGTGGTTATAGATCCTGGTATTTGTGCATATCCTACATCGAAGTCAGGATGATGTGGAGCGTCCTCTAGTTTCACCTCACAACTAAAGGGCAATGAAGAGAGACCTGTCCTGAAAGCCAGATTATTGTTGTTGTTGTTGTTAAGTCTTCTGAGTGTAAAGGGAATTCTCTTTTGAGTAGGTCGATGCCAGAGCAATGGTAGGGTCTTCCCCAGTAGAGGATTGCTTCCAGGTGATGTTATAGACTACCGTGGTTGTTTTGTAGATGGCATCCCTGGTTTACGGGTGAATGGAGAATGCCCATTCTTCTGAGACCTGAGCCAGGTCAATATGACAATGTTCAGGGTGTAAGGTCCCGTTGCATTACAAAATTTGTGTGTTCCTATCTCTATTAGATAAGAACATGTTTGTACATATTTTCCCATTTAAATGTGCCTATCCAAAAGAGAAACAATGTCACATGGCATTATTGGTGCATATGGGGCCACTAGAACAAGTTCAACAATCCCTGTGACTTGGTTCTAACATAAGCTTTAAACTGAGAGACTCTTCTACCAGAATTCCTTATTGAACAGATCACAAAGAGAAGAACAGACAAAACAGTAGAGAAAAGCGTCAATGAATAAGAGAATATTTAGTAAGAGTTATAGCTGTTAAGGAAATACATATAAGATATTCAAGATAATAAGGGTAAATGTGGGGTAATAATGGTTGGGGGTGAAGGACTGAAGGCCTAGAAATGAGCTTGTAGGGTGGTGGCCAAGAGCAGAAAACATTTTTCTTAACATGGAATAACCTCCTGTTTGGATAAAGCACAATTTACCTGTTGATAAATATCTGATTGTTTCCAGGAAGAACTCTGTAAATAAATATCCTGTAAATTATCTGTGACAAGACTATTTGAAGTTCATAGTTTTATTTCCCTTGAGTAAATATTTAAAAGCAGAATCACTGGACCACATGTGTTTAACTTTGGAAGATGTTAACCAACTGTTTTTGAAGAAGTTGTACCATTTACATTCCCATCAGTAGATAGGAGAGTTATGACTGTAAAGTATCTTTGGAGGCAGGATATAACTACAGGGTGTTCATGCATGCTTCACTTCCTTTTACTCCTTTCCTATATACAAATACATTATTCTGATTGTGGTACTACAGGGGTTAGAGAGGGCATAATTTTGGGATCTTTCTTTCAAACCTAGTTGGTCTTGGGTTCCACAATCTTTCTGGAAACAGACAAGCTTTGAGCAGTTTTAATCCCTGAGTGTTGTTTTTGGTTCAGAAGATAAATGAATGTAGGTATTGCCAATCCATTTAAAGATTTTATGAAATACCCATACTTTTTACAGTCACATCTTTCCTATTAGCCTATACTGTGGAGCAAACTAGTCTTTTAGTTTGTTGCCTAAACTTTTCTATTTCAGTTTTTATTCTTTTTTTTAGATAGTTTTTATTGAGACTAATGTCAATTACAAGTTTTTCACAGTTATGTTTAGGGTACATGATGTCAGTGAATTGGGACAATTTCCACCACAGTGTTGACCTCCTATGGCCATAGTTCCCAGAATGCATTCCGTTTCTCCACCCTTAGCCCCCTGGACTGATGGTGTAATAGGTCCCTTTTGTGTATAGTTTGTTGTTGTTGGGGTTTCTTGATTCTATTGTCATTGACTTTGGGTTGGGTATTTAGGTCTGATCATTTTTTATTTCTACTCAATGTTTGTGAGACTGGTTGACCCTGGTACCATGTCATTCACTTTTAGTGGGAAGCAGATTTCATGATTCAGTGTGAGATGGCATGATTTTATACATTCACTACCTCTCCTATTAGCTGTGTGAATGTGAATATATTTGTTAACTTATTTATGCCTTAATTTTCCTTTCCGTAAAATGGGAATAGTAGAAATCTCATTGCATTGAGTTTTGACTGCTTAAAACATTGCGTGAAACACAAGAATGATACACATGCAGCTCTCAAGTACTTCACAGTTTCTTGGGAGTGTGTAGACAGAAAGTCTTTGAGCAGCCATGGAATAACTTAAATAACCAGGACCACAAAAGAAGTTGAGAAATAAAACTTTCTTTTTTGTAAGGCCAAAAAGATAGCAAAATGGGAAGGGTGTATGCCTTGCATGAGGCCAAACGGTGCTAAATTCCAGAAAACCCACATGTTCTTCCAAGTCTACCAGAAGTAATTTCTAAGCACAGAGCCAAGAGTAACTCCTGAGTGTTGCTGGAGTGCCCCCCCCCCCAAAAAAAAAGGAAAATTTTTTTTCTTTTTGAAAATTCAGCTTTCTTCTAAGAATATTGCATGATAAGGGGAGAAGCATGAAGGGGATCTAAGCTGTATAGGGGTAGTTCAGGGTAATGTCAGATCCCATATCACTTAAGACTCCTCACAGTTCTCAGGCAAAACTTTAATTATCATTTTGATATCTAAATGCTTTCCTCATCCTGCATAGAGTACTCTCTAGCCAAATGCGTGGTAGTCTTAAAGTACTAAAAATAATCCAGCCCTACTCTTTGGATATGGTTTCTAATATGAGTTGGCAAATATATTCCCCAGATCTCTTGAACCTCAGGTATAAAGATATTTTTGAGGGTTTCCATATTATTTTTGCCATGGCCCCATGTATCTTCTCCTTACTTCACAATAAATTGTACTAGAATCCCTGTGTTGAGATATGATTCTAGGAGTTTGAATAAAGAAGTGAAGAAACCAGATGAATATGTTCATAACAATTAAGGGGACAGTAATGCAGTCAGTGTGGGTAGTGTCTTTTGGAAATATGCATCAGTTGAGTAGGATGTGGAAGTGAAATTGATGGACCCTGGAAGATGATGAGAGAGAGATGGATTTTAGAAAACCAGATTTCAAACAGGACAACCCAGGAGTTAGTACTGACTCACCTCACTTGCCTATACTATACAGTTTCATCATCCAAGTCAACCCTGTTTATTGAGTTCCCTTGTGTACCAGATATAGATATGCCAGATATATCAGATGTTTGGGGCATAGAAACTAAAAAAAATTACTACCCCACTGGAGCTATAATATAGTGAGCAGGGCTCTTGCCTTGCACATGGCTGACCCAGGTTTGATCCCTGGAATCTTATATGGTCCTCTGATCTCCATCAGTTGTAGTTTTTGAGTGGAGCTCCAAAATCAATTATTACTGCCTCAGTGGAATTTATATCTCATTAATAAACAATAAAATATTTATGTTTTACAAATAAAGATGCTGGTCCTTTGTAAAATCATTGGGCAATGCTAGGCTCATTGAAAATTTGGATAGAAGGGACCATTTTATAACCTGTTGTGAAAGGATGAATAGATGGGAAGTATGGAAAGAAGGTCTGGAAACAAAAAAATAGAACCATCTATAACTCATTTCTAGAACAAGAGAGCAAAGAGAAAGGAAAGAGAGTATTCTCCTAATGAGAGCAGAAGACCCCAAACTAAACACTAAGATAATTCTCCACTATGGTGTCTCCACATCAGTAATAACAGTTTCACCTGGAATGCTATTAAAAGTACAACTATTCAGCCTCCCCTGCAGAGGTTGAGATAATTGGGTTATTCAGTATCCTGTAGGGAAATTAGGAATTTTCACAGATAGAAGTGTAATTTTAAAACTTTCTGTACTTAGTTCCTGCCTGAGATAGAAAGTACAGGTTTAGGGTAGGTAGGATAGGGAACAAAACCACAACAGTACCACTGAAATTAAATCTCAGAATACAAAATGGGATGAAAATATTAAGATATTCAGGAGCGACAGAGCATGAAAACCGGCATAACTTTGCAAAAGCCGGCTCCCTGTGTGTGACAACAGGCGGGGAAAATCCACGAAAGTACACAGGCCCAGTGGGGCCCAACTGTGAAAAACTGTGAGTTTGACCTGTATATGTCTGTCTACTGTCCTCTTGCGTGAAACTCTTGCGAGTGGGGCAAAAAGAGGCTCCAGAAAACTCGCTCGCCCAGACGCCATTTTCAGGGAGGGACTACAGAGCATGAAAACCGGCATAACTTTGCAAAAGCCGGCTCCCTGTGTGTGACAACAGGCGGGGAAAATCCACGAAAGTACACCGGCCCAGTGGGGCCCAACTGTGAAAAACTGTGAGTTTTACCTGTATATGTCTGTCTACTATCCTCTTGCGTGAAACTCTTGCGAGTGGGGCAAAAAGAGGCTCCAGCGGAGCACGGCCGCTCCTCTTCGCTATGCGGCCGTGCACTCTTTCTAAGGAAAGAACTCCATTGCAACAAGAAGGAAAAATCACACTAAGAACGGCTCTATATCACAGAAGCAAACATTTCTCTCCGGACTGTCTTCTGTGTTGCATGCTCGGGCCTAAGATTTGACCCAGTGTGAGGCTTCATCCACGGAGGACTCCCCTCCCTTAGAGGCAAGTCAGCCCATCCAGAAAGGGAGGAGCCAGAGGAGTGTGCTGCCTGCATCATATAGACAATGAATACCACCACAACACGTAGAAAAACCCACAATACAAGTGTGACAATGGGGAAACAACGCAGGCCAGCATCAGACATAGAGAATGAAGATGACAATTCTGAGGACCAGATAATGACCAACCAACTAATCAACCTCTCAGATAAGGACTTTAGACTAGCAATATGGAAGATGCTCAACGGACTCCAAGAAACCATGGATCAAGTTCAACAGAACACTAATAAGAACCAAGAAAATATGAAGACAGAAATCACAAAACTCCAAACTGAAATAACATGTCAACTAACAGGACTGAAAAAGTCAGTAAACAAAGTGAATGACAAAATGGATAAGCTCTGGGACAGGGTATCAGAAGCTGAGAATAGACTTGGTGCTGTGGAAGATGAGATGCATAACAATTCCATACAGCAGGAGAGATTAGACAAAAAACTTAAAGCAAATGAGCAGACAATGGAAAAATTAGTCAAAGAATGGGAACAGATGAAAATAGAAGTCTATGATAAGATCAACAGAAACAACTTAAGAATCATTGGAGTCCCAGAGACCCAGGAAGAAAACTTCCAGGAAGAATCAACGGTCAAGAACATCATTAAAGAGAAACTTCCAGAGCTAAAGAATATATGTGATCAAATCCTGCATGCCCGAAGAGTACCAACCAAAAGAGACCCCAGAAAAACCACCCCAAGACACATCCTAGTCACAATGACAAATCCCACAGATAGAGACAGAATTCTGAAAACAGCAAGATCAAAAGGGGAAATCACGTTCAAGCAAGCCTCCCTGAGATTTACAGCAAACCTGTCACCAGAAACACTCAATGCCAGAAAGCAGTGGTGGGATATTGTGACAAGACTGAATGAAATGAATGCTTCACCCAGCATACTATACCCAGCAAAACTCACTTTCCGGTTTGACGGAAGAATACATGGTTTCACAGACAAAAAACAGCTCAGAAACTTCACAGAAACTAAACCAGTCTTAAGAGAAAAACTGAAAGGCCTAATCTAAGACAAGACTACCCAAAGACACACCAAATTTTGAAATAAAGATGGCGTTAAATCCCAGGACAATTCTTTCTCTCAACGTCAATGGACTAAATGCACCAGTTAAGAGACACAGAGTGGCTAAATGGATCAAAAAACTCAATCCAACCTTCTGCTGCCTACAAGAAATGCACCTGAATAGTCAGAACAAACATAGACTCAAAATAAAAGGCTGGAGAAAAATTATCCAAGCAAACAACACCCATGAAAAAGCTGGAGTGGCCATACTAATATCAGATAATGCAAACTTTATACTCAGGAAGGTTGTAAGGGACAAAGATGGACATTTTATATTAATCAAGGGGTACGTAGAGCAGGAAGAATTCACTCTCCTAAACATATATGCACCGAATGAGGGGCCAGCAAAATATTTAATACAACTGTTGACAAATCTGAAAAATAATATCAACAACAACACAATAATTGTGGGGGACCTTAACACGGCTTTGTCAACACTGGATAGGTCAACCAGACTGAAACCCAACAAGAATATACTAGACCTGAGGAGAGAAATGGAAGAAAGAGGCCTAGTGGATATATATAGGACACTCCATCCCCAGAAACCTGGATACACATTCTTCTCCAATGTACATGGGACATTCTCCAAGATAGACTACATGCTGGCACATAAAACATACCTCCATAAGATCAAGAGGATAGAAATTTTGCAGACTATCTTCGCTGACCACAAGGCTCTGAAATTATTTGTGAACTCCAAAGGGACTCAGAAGAAACACTTTAACACCTGGAAGTTAAACAGCCTCATGCTCAATAACCAGTGGGTCCGAGATGAAATCAAGGAGGAAATCAAAAGGTTCCTGGAAACAAATGACAATAAAGACACAAACTATCAGAACTTATGGGACACAGCAAAAGCAGTACTGAGAGAAAAATTTATAGCTTTGCAAGCACACATCAGGAAGGAAGAAGGAGCTTACCTGAGTAGCTTAATGACACAGCTAATAGAACTAGAAAATGCTCAACAAAAGGACCCAAGAATAGGAAGACAGAAGGAAATAACAAAGCTGAGAGCAGAAATCAACGAAGTGGAAACCCAAAAAACAATCCGAAAGATCAACAAAAGCAGAGTTGGTTCTTTGAAAAAATAAACAAGATTGATAGACCACTGGCAAACCTAACAAAGAAAGAGAGAGAGAGAAACTTGATAACTCGTATCAGGAATGAAAAATGAGAGATCACTACTGATATGACAGAGATTCAAAGGGTAATCAGAAACTACTTTGAAAAAATCTACGCCACTAAAAATGAGAACCTGGAAGAAATGGATAAATTCTTGGACTCTTATAATCTTCCACAGTTGAAGGAAGAGGATGTAGCATATCTAAACACCCCCATCACCATTGATGAAATTAAAACAGTAATCAAATGTCTGCCGAAAAACAAAAGCCCAGGTCCAGATGGATTCACTAATGAATTCTATCAAACTTTCCAAGAGGAACTACTGCCAATCTTGGCAAGACTCTTTCATGAAATTGAACAAGCAGAAACACTTCCAAATAGCTTTTATGAAGCCAACATCACCTTGATACCTAAACCAGACAAAGATGCTACAAAAAAAGAAAATTACAGACCAATATCGCTGATGAATGCAGATGCAAAGATCCTCAACAAAATCCTAGCAAATAGGATTCAATGCCTCGTTAAGAAGATCATCCACTACGATCAAGTAGGTTTCATCACAGGAATGCAAGGCTGGTTTAACATCCGTAAATCTATCAACATAATACACAACATCAATAACAAGAAAAATAAAAACCACATGATCATATCAATAGATTCAGAGAAAGCATTTGATAAGGTCCAACACCCATTCTTGATCAAAACTCTCAGCAAGATGGGAATGGAGGGAACCTTTCTCAATATAGTGAAGGCCATCTACCACAAGCCAGTGGCAAACATTATCCTCAATGGAGAAAAACTAAAAGCCTTCCCTCTAAATTCTGGCACAAGACAAGGCTGTCCTCTCTCACCACTCCTATTCAACATAGCACTGGAAGTACTTGCTATAGCGATTAGGCAAGAAAAGGATATCAAGGTAATCCAGATAGGGAAGGAAGAAGTCAAGCTCTCACTGTTTGCAGATGACATGATAGTCTACATAGAATACCCTAAAGACTCTATCAAAAAGCTTCTAGAAACAATAGACTCATAGAGCCAGGTGGCAGGCTACAAAATTAACACACAAAAATCAATGGCCTTTCTATACACCAATAGTAATAAGGATGAAATGGACATTAAGAAATCAACCCCATTCACAATAGTGCCACACAAACTCAAATATCTTGGAATCAACTTGACTAAATATGTGAAGGACCTATACAAGGAAAACTATAAAACTCTGCTCCAAGAAATAAGAGAGGACACACGGAAATGGAAACACATACCCTGCTCATGGATTGGCAGGATTAACATCATCAAAATGGCAATACTCCCCAAGGCGTTATACAGATTTAATGCCATCCCTCTAAAGATACCCATGACATTCTTCAAAGAAGTGAATAAGGCACTTTTGAAATTCATTTTGAACAATAAACACCCTCGAATAGCTAAAGCAATCATTGGGAAAAAGAATATGGGAGGAATTATTTTCCCCAACTTTAAACTGTACTACAAAGCAATAGTTATCAAAACAGCATGGTATTGGAATAAGGACAGGTCCTCAGATCAGTGGAAAAGGCTTGAATACTCAGAAAATGTTTCCCAGACATACAATCACCTAATTTTTGATAAAGGAGCAGGAAATCCTAAATGGAGCAGGGAAAGCCTCTTCAACAAGTGGTGTTGGCACAATTGGATAGCCACTTGCAAAAAATTGAACTTAGACCCCCAGCTAACATCATGTACGAAGGTAAAATCCAAATGGATTAAAGACCTCGATATCAGCCCCAAAACCATAACATATATAGAACAGCACATAGGCAAAACACTCCAGGACATTACAGGCATCTTCAAGGAGGAAACTCCCCTCTCCAAGCAAGTGAAAGCAGAGATTAACAGATGGGAATATATTAAGCTGAGAAGCTTCTGCACCTCAAAGGAAATAGTGCCCAGGATACAAGAGCCACCCACTGAGTGGGAGAAACTATTCACCCAATAACCATCAGATAAGGGGCTAATCTCCAAAATATACAAGGCACTGACAGAACTTTACAAGAAAAAACATCTAACCCCATGAAAAAATGGGGCGAAGAAATGAACAGACATTTTGACAAAGAAGAAATACACATGGCCAAAAGACACATGAAAAAATGCTCCACATCACTAATCATCAGGGAGATGCAAATCAAAACAACGATGAGATACCACCTCACACCCCAGAGAATGGCACACATCACAAAGAATGAGAATAAACAGTGTTGGCGGGGATGTGGAGAGAAAGGAACCCTTAGCCACTGCTGGTGGGAATGCCGTCTAGTTCAACCTTTATGGAAAGCGATATGGAGATTCCTCCAAAAACTGGAAATCGAGCTCCCATACGATCCAGCTATACCACTCCTAGGAATATACCCTAGGAACACAAAAATACAATACAAAAACCCCTTCCTTACACCTATATTCATTGCAGCACTATTTACCATAGCAAGACTCTGGAAACAACCAAGATGCCCTTCAACTGACGAATGGCTACAGAAACTGTGGTACATATACACAATGGAATATTATGCAGCTGTCAGGAGAGATGAAGTCATGAAATTTTCCTATACATGGATGTACACGGAATCTATTATGCTGAGTGAAATAAGTCAGAGAGAGAGAGAAAAACGCAGAATGATCTCACTCATCTATGGGTTTTAAGAAAAATGAAAGACACCCTTGTAATAATAATTTTCAGACACAAAAGAGAAAAGAGCTGGAAGTTCCAGCTCACCTCAGGAAGCTCACCACAAAGAGTGATGAGTTTAGTTAGGGAAATAACTACATTTTGAACTGTCCTAATAATGAGAATGTATGAGGAAAATGGAGAGCCTGTCTAGAGTACATGCGGAGGTCGGGTGGGGAGGAGGGAGACTTGGGACATTGGTGATGGGAATGTTGCACTGGTGATGGGTGGTGTCCTTTACATGACTGAAACCCAATCACAATCATGTATGTAATTAAGGTGTTTAAATAAATTTAAAAAAAATTAAAAAAAAAAAAGATATTCAGGAGCAGAAACAGAAAAAAAAAATTTGCTCCTGAAAGAAAACAGCCATTTGGCATCCATTTGCACACCAGGAACTAAGGCTGTCAGAAAGTTTCATCACTATAATTCTGGGACAAGTGTTGGAAAGATACGAGCCTACATCTTGGTAAGCTGCCATTTTTCAGGAAAAAGAGGCCTTTTCAAACATACTTAAAAACTGTCCTTCAGTGGCTCTTGAAGATAAAGTAAAAAACAAGCACAAACAATAAACATTTATTCAGTGTTTCATTTACTCTTGTAAAAATGTGAAGCTAGAACAGAGAATCAGCTGAGGGTTAGAAGAGGTAGTGAAATGTGAACACCTCTAAATAGGTGTTCTTTGTAGAAATGCATAGAGATATAAATATAAAATTCAAATGCAATCAAAGTAAATGATGGCAGAGCAGGTTGGGGTAAGGTGTGAAGAGGATAGAATGAAGACAAACAGACTCCTGCATTTTCTTTCTCTTGTTCAGGGAGATGGCAATAGCTATTAACATTAGATACTAAAAGGCAGGGATGATTGAAGTATATGAGCTGAAAAATAGTTAAAGAATATAAATAGTCTTTATAGGATTCCAAATGTTAAAGGAAAAAAGTTAAAGAAATCTTTATAGATTTATAATTAAGAAGGAAAGAATAGACATGCCTGACAATAGTATAAATAGAATATATAAAATAAACTATCCAAGCTTATTAGTAATATTAGATGTAAATAGGTTACATCACCCTTTAAAGGCAAAGGTTTAATGCCTAAAATTTTTGGAGGAATGTGTATATTATCTTCCAAAAAAGCTGAACCAATCTACAATCCTACTAGCAATGAATGAATGAAAATGTTATAGAACTTTCTATATGACTGTAATGTTTGTTGTGATTTGTGGTAAATATTGTAAATATTTTTGATTAAACTGAGAAAAGCTCTTTCAGTTTCCAGTTTATTGGGTTTGTTAAGTCATGATTGAGTGCAAGATCCGAAATTTCCATATAACCGAGCAATTCCACACCTGAGTATATACCCTAAGGGTCCAAAAACACAATGCAGAAAAGATATTTTCATCTTTGTTCACTGCAGCACTAGTCACAATAGCCAAAATATGAAAACAATTCAAGTGCCCAAGAACATCTCACTGAATAAAGAAAATATGGTACATAGAATGCTACTTGACTGTAGGAAATTAGTTGGGTCATGGATAATACTGGAAAATATTATTCTGAGTGAAGTAAGTCAGAGAAAAAATAGACATAGAATTATATAACTCATTTATGAAATATAAAGAAGCATTGCAAATAAATAGAAGAAAATCTAGGGTAGAAATCATAATACTATTGAAGCTAAAGGCATCTTTAAGGATAAAACATCACTAACCAACCAAGTGTAAACAAATATAAATAAATAGGATTATAACTTAAGAAGCATCTGCACATAAGAAAATGATAGCCAGGATACAAAAATGGAATGGGAGAAATTATTCACCCATCTGATCAGGAATCAATATGTAAAATATACAAAGGGCCAGTAAAACTTAACAAATAAAGAAATCTTACTTCATCAAAAAATTGGGGAGAACAAATGAACAAAAACTTCCTCAAAAAATAAATACAGATGTTAAAAAGGCACATGGAGAACTGCTCTGTCATTAATCATCAGGGAGATGCAAATCAACGCAAAATGTATTTTCTTTATGTCCCACAGATGAGTGAGATTATTACCCCTCTCCCTCTGAGTTATTTTACTCAGCATAATAATCTCCATCTCTATTCATATATAAGCAAATTTTTTGGGTTTTTTGGGGGGGCCACACCCATTTGATGCTCAGGGGTTACTCCTGGCTATTTGCTCAGAAATAGCTCCTGGCTTGGAGGGACCATAAGGGACGCTGGGGGATTTAACCACAGTCGTCCTAGGCTAGCGCTTGCAAGGCAGATGCTTTACCCCTAGTGCCACCTCTCAGGCCCCTAGCACATTTTATTACTTCATATTTCCTAATGGCTGTAGAGTATTCCATTGTGTAGATGTAACACATTTTCTTTAGCCACTCATCGGTTTTGGGGCACCTGGGTTGATACCATGTTCTGGCTATTATAAATAGTGCTACAATGAACATAGGGGTATAGAGGACATTTTTATTGTATTTTTGTGTTAGTAGAATATAGCCCTAGGAGCTACCAGTATTGCTGGATCATGGGGAAACTTAATTTCTAGTTTTTTGAGGAATATCCACATTGTTTGCCGGCATCCCCATCAGCAGGGAATCAGAGTCCTTTCTCCCTGCATCCATGCCAACACTAAAAGAGTGTGGGGATGATACCCAGAGATGATAGAGATGAAGATTAGGAAGACCAGTCCCTGGTAGGAAGTTTGCCACAAAAAGTGAAGAGTGCAGTTAGAGAAGTATTCACTATAAAAGTGACATGTATGGCACCCCTTCATTAATAATAGTGCAAACCACAATGTCAAAAAAAAAAAAAGGAGTGAAGTAAAATGCTTGCCCCAGAAACAGTGGGAGAGGGTGGGAGGGAGGGAAGAGGGCATCAAAGAGGATTAGAGAAAAACTATTGACATTGGTGGTGGGAAATGCACACTGGTAAAGGTTGTTAGACATTGTATGATTGTAACTCAATCATGAACAACTGTGAAAAATAAACATGAATTTATGAAAAACAAACTGTAGTTTAAAAATCTTGAACAGTGTTTAAAACATTTTAAATAAATTTGAGATTAAAAATATACCAAACATTTAATATAAACTCACACCATAGAGGCTTGCACATATCATGAACAACAATAACTAGTGCTGATATGGATGAGAGTAGAAAGAGACTTTTATTCATTGCTAGCAGGGATATTGACTAATCTAACCTTTTTTGGAAAACAATATGGACTTTCTTCAAAAACTAGTAATTGAACTTCCCTATATAAACCAGTAATACCTCTCCTGGGAGGCACAAAATAGAATTCAGAAAACCAACTTGTACTCCCATGATCATTGCAGCGCCATTCACAATAGCCAGACTCTGGAAATAACCCAAGAAGAGACAAGTGGATAAAAGACAGATAGATGATAGATAGATAGATAGATAGATAGATAGATAGATAGATAGATAGATAGATAGATAGACAGACAAAGAGGTATACATACAGATAGGTAGATAGATATGAAGAATATCATGTGCAGTGAAATGAGTCAGAGAATGATGGCATACATAGTATGATGTCACTAATCTGTAAGATATAAAAAAATATCCGGATAATCCCCAAAGACTATAAAAATGATGGGTGTGAAGTGCAGTTAAGACATATAGGGGACCACTATGACAATAGTAGTTGAAGATGATCACTGGGCAAAAACTGGGAATTGAAAGGAAGGATACAAATGATACCTCTTCAGAAACAGTATTACAAATCACAGTGCCTAAAAGGAAAAAAGGAAAAAGAGAAAGAGAAGAAAAGTGTCTACCATAGGGACAGGCTGGGGATAGGAGAGGAAAACTGGGGAAATTGTTTGCGGGAAATGAAAACAGGTGGAAGGAAGGGTGTTGCAACATTATATGACCAAATCTCAACTATCAATGACTTTTTAACTCTGCTTCTCATGATGATTTAATTAAAAGGGGGAATAAAGAAAGAAATATAGCAGAGGAATAATACCTAATGGCAATGGAAGAGCAAGAGAACTGGTCCTTAGTAGGAAGCTTACCACTGGTGCATGAGATAGGTCACAGAAGAGACCACTGTGGCACAGATAGAGGGAAAAAAAAGTACCCTGGACCAAGACTAGGTGCTGGAAAGAAGAAAAATAGTTTACATAAATCCTTACTGTAGTTTCTCTATCTTAAATCACAGTATCTAAAAGATAGTAGGGAGAAGGAAGGGAAAAATAGTGCCTGCACAGTGGCATATAGGGGGATAGAAGGGAAACTAGAGACATTGGTGGAAGAAAGTGGATACTGGTGAAGGGGTTGGTAATTAGGAGCCATTACTCACTAATCTAAAACAGCTTTGGAACTAACAATTTATTAACAATCCAAAGAGATTCAAATCTAGGAGTTTTAGTACAGCAAGAGGCGTTGTACAAATGATGGAGGCCGAAATATTTCAGTGATGTAGTGAGGGCTCACCCCCTTTTCTTAGTAGAGGGTGCTGGCCTGGATATGCTGAGCCAGAGGATGGTGGGAGAGTGGCTCAGGTCAGGACGGGTGTGAGGGAGCATCCTGCCTTGGGGGGGGGGGGGGGGAAGCGGGGGGAGGGTCCTGCAGACCCTAGGCAGAGCTGCCCTATGCTAGGCCCATAAGTCGGCGCCGGAAGAGCAGGCCGCCTGATGCCCCCGGATGCCCGTCAACGCCAGCACCTTGAGAAGGCACTGGATTGTGGGGTGCATATTCGCCTCTTCATCCAACTCGACTGCGGAGTCCCTCCAAGTCTTTACTCCTTGGCTACTGACCTGATGTCCCGCAGTAGGTCAGAGCTGGCTCTGACGACTCTGCTGTAGGCCTCGACAAGAAAGTCCCGGTTGCACTCCAAAGTGCCTTGGATGCATGCATGGGTCTCCGGAGCCTCGAACACAGTCGATGAGATGACACTTTCTCTGCACCTAAGCAGCTAGTTCTCCCCGAATCCGGAATCCTGCCGGGGTGGGGACAGGGGCAGGGGGCAGGGAGGGGCTCGACCAATAAATGGATTCTCCCATCCCCTACTCGTGAGATGCTGTTTCAAATGACCTTATGTTCAGGGGTTCCTCAAGCCTAAAAGGGTAATGGTGATGAGAGAAATGGACACTTTTAATTTTTTTATTTAATTTGGGGGGGGGGCTCACTAGATAGTGATCAGGGTTCACTCCTAGCTCTGTGCTTAGGGATTAATCCTGGAGGGGCTCATGGGATCATAGGAGTGTACCAGGGATCAAACCCTATATGGTTTCCCTAGTTCCACCAGAAGTAATTTTTTTTGCGGGGCCCACACCTGGTGGTGCTCTGGGGTTACTCCTGGCTCTGTGCTCAGGAACCATTTCTGGTGGGCTCAAGGGACCTTATGAGATGCCAGGGATCAAACCTGGGTCTGTCACATGCAAGGCAAGTGCTATGGCTCCAGAAAGCAGAAGTGATTTTTTGGGCGAAGGCACACTTGGCGCTGCTCGGGGGTTATTCCTGGCTCTGTGCTCAGAGATTGTTCCTGGCAGGCTCAGGGGACCATATGGGATGCCAGTGATCTATCCTGGAGATTGAATGGCCTCCCCAAAGTGCTATTATGCCAGCCTACAGAAGTGATTCTTAAGTGCAGAGCCAAGAGTAAGACCTGAGCATAAATTTTTTTTCTTAATAATAAATTACTCTCAAACTTGGAGAGTTTCCAATATATATATTTGCCCACTGAGCCTGAAATGTATTTTGGCTGTATTTAAATAAAAGTACATGGGGCCGGAGAGATAGCATGGATGGAGGTAAGGCATTTGCCTTTCATGCAGAAGGAAGTGGTTCGAATCCCAGCATTCCATATGGTTCCCTGAGCCTGCCAGGAGCGATTTCTGAGCATAGAGCCAAGAGTAACCCCTGAGCGCTGCCGGGTGTGACCCAAAAACAAAAACAAAACAAACCAAAGAAAAAAAGCAAAAGCAAAAAATAAATAAAAGTACATATATACCCTTGGATCTCCCAATTGTTTCTCAAGAAGATAATAAAAGATATGGGAAATAATATTTGGCAGGAAATTTATCAAAAATTATTTATATTAGAAAACCAAAGAGATGCCTAAGTCGACCAAGAGCAGATTCAGGAGACGAATTGTAGAGTGAGTGTGTAACTGCATGGCCAGTCATTGTTAAACTCAGATTGAAAAGTCATTGTAAAGACCAACACAGTCATACCAGTACAGACCTAATAGAAAAAAGAAAAAGACATCTACAGATTTAGCCACAGAAGCTAAGACTCACATGCTATCCTGGAGTACTGAGAAAACCAGGAGCCTTTCACACAGAAGCTCTTCAAATCTTTTTTTTTTTAATTTATTTAAAGAAAATGCATCATATAATTGACATAACTGATCATAATGCAATTATTTCAAGATGACAGAAAGTGAAGCTATTAAAAAATGGAAAGAAGGGCCAGAGCAATAGTACGGTGGTAGGGCATTTGCCTTGCATGTGGCTGACTCAAGAATGGACCTCGGTTTGATCCTGGTATCCCATGTGGTCTCCCAAGCCTGCCAGGAGCAATTTCTGAGTGCAGAGCCAGGAGTAACTCCTGAGCATCACTGGTGTGGCAAAAAAAAAAACTTTGAAGAAGAAGAAGAAGAAGAAGAAGAAGAAGAAGAAGAAGAAGAAGAAGAAGAAGAGGAGGAGGAGGAGGAGGAGGAGGAGGAGGAAGAAGAAGAAGAAGAAGAAGAAAAGAAGGAAGGAAGAATGAGAGAAAGAGAGAAAGAGAAAGAAAGAAAGAAAGAAAGAAAGAAAGAAAGAAAGAAAGAAAGAAAGAAAGAAAGAGAGAAAGACAGAAAGAAAGAACGAAAGAAAGAAAGACAGAAAGAAGGAAATTAAGAAAGAAAGAAAGAAAAAAGTGAGAAAGAAAGAAAGAAAGAGAAAGAAAGAAAGAAAGAGAAAAAGAAGAAAGAAAGAAAGAAAGAAAATGAAAATGAAAAAAGAAAATTTATTAGCAAGTATATTTGTAAAAATTATTGTATCTCCAATAAAGTCATTAATACAATAGCAAAAAAAGAAAAGAAATAAGAGTAAAGACTGTATAAAAGTAACAGTAGAAACAGTGAAATCTAGTGTTATTTATAATAGATATAGGTAAAGGTATATGTATAAGGCATAAAAATTATATATATAAATAAACTGAAAAAGACTAGTATTCACTAAGTGAAACAGATTAATCTGATTTATCAGTTTTAATTATTTTAGTTAAAATACCTTAAACATTGCCTTTCATATTATCAGAAAAATCATCAAACTAAATACAAATTACCAAGCTGCACAACTTTAAAGGGAAAATAAACTGATAGAACTCTACGGGGCTCCCTGTGTGTGACACCAGGTGGGGAAAATCCGCGAAAGTACACCGGCCCAGTGGGGCTCAGCTGTGAAAGACTGTGAGTGTGACCTGTCTATGTCTGTCTACTGTCCTCTTGCGTGAAACTCTTGCGAGTGGGGAAAAAAGAGCCTCCAGAAACCTCGCTCGCCCAGACGCCATTTTCAGGGAGGGACTTCAGAGCATAAAAACCGGCTATCCTTTGCAAAAGCTGGCTCCCTGTGTGTGACACCAGGCGGGGAAAATCCGCGAAAGTACACCGGCCCAGTGGGGCTCAGCTGTGAAAGACTGTGAGTGTGACCTGTCTATGTCTGTCTACTGTCCTCTTGCGTGAAACTCTTGCGAGTGGGGCAAAAAGAGGCTCAGAGGAGCACGGCCGCGTAGCGAAGCGACGCGGCCGTGCACTCTTTCTAAGGAAAGAACTCCATTGCAACAAGAAGGAAAAATCACACTAAGAACGGCGCTATATCACAGAAGCAAACATTTCTCTCTGGACTGTCTTCTCTGTTGCATGCTCGGTCCTAAGATTTGACCCAGTGTGAGGCTTCATCCACGGAGGAATCCCCTCCCTTAGAGGCAAGTCAGCCCATCCAGAAAGGGAGGAGCCAGAGGAGTGTGCTGCCTACATCATATAGACAATGAATACCACTACAACACGTAGAAAAACCCACAATACAAATGTGACAATGGGGAAACAGCGCAGGCCAGCATCAGACATAGAGAATGAAGATGACAATTCTGAGGACCAGATAATGACTGAACAACTAATCAACCTCTCAGATAAGGACTTTAGACTAGCAATATGGAAGGTGCTCAACAGACTCCAAGAAACCATGGATCGAGTTGAACAGAACACTAATAAGAACCAAGAAAATATGAAGGCAGAAATGACAAAACTCCAAACTGAAATAACATGTCAACTAACAGGCCTGAAAAACTCAGTAAACGAAGTGAATGACAAAATGGATAAGCTCTGGGACAGGGTATCAGAAGCTGAGAATAGACTTGGTGCTGTGGAAGATGAGATACATAACAATTCCATACAGCAGGAGAGATTAGACAAAAAACTTAAAGCAAATGAGCAGACAATGGAAAAATTAGTCAAAGAATGGGAACAGACGAAAATAGAAGTTTATGATAAGATCAACAGAAACAACTTAAGAATCATTGGAGTCCCAGAGACCCAGGAAGAAAATTTCCAGGAAGAATCAATGGTCAAGAACATCATTAAAGAGAAACTTCCAGAGCTAAAGAATATATGTGATCAAATCCTGCATGCCCGAAGAGTACCAACCAAAAGAGACCCCAGAAAAACCACCCCAAGACACATCCTAGTCACAATGACAAATCCCACAGATAGAGACAGAATTCTGAAAACAGCAAGATCAAAAGGGGAAATCATGTTCAAGCAAGCTTCCCTGAGATTTACAGCAGACCTGTCACCAGAAACGCTCAATGCCAGAAAGCAGTGGTGGGATATTGTGACAAGACTGAATGAAATGAATGCTTCACCCAGAATACTATACCCAGCAAAACTCACTTTCCGGTTTGATGGAAGAATACATGGTTTCACAGACAAAAAACAGCTCAGAAACTTCATAGACACAAAACCAGTCTTAAGAGAAAAACTGAAAGACCTAATCTAAGACAAGACTACCCAAAAGACACACCAAATTTTGAAATAAAGATGGCGTTAAATCCCAGGACAATTCTTTCTCTCAACGTCAATGGACTAAATGCACCAGTTAAGAGACACAGAGTGGCTAAATGGATCAAAAAACTCAATCCAACCTTCTGCTGCCTACAAGAAACGCACCTGAATAGTCAGAACAAACATAGACTCAAAATAAAAGGCTGGAGAAAAGTTATCCAAGCAAACAACACCCATAAAAAAGCTGGAGTGGCCATACTAATATCAGATAATGCAAACTTTATACTCAGGAAGGTTGTAAGGGACAAAGACGGACATTTTATATTAATCAAGGGGTACGTAGAGCAGGAAGAATTCACTCTCCTAAACATATATGCACCGAATGAGGGGCCAGCAAAATATTTAATACAACTGTTGACAAATCTGAAAAATAATATCAACAACAACACAATAATTTTGGGGGACATTAACATGGCTTTGTCAACACTGGACAGGTCAACCAGACTGAAACCCAACAAGAATATACTAAACCTGAGGAGAGAAATGGAAGAAAGAGGCCTAGTGGATATATATAGGACACTCCATCCCCAGAAACCTGGATACACATTCTTCTCCAATGTACATGGGACATTCTCCAGGATAGACTACATGCTGGCACATAAAACATACCTCCATAAGATCAAGAGGATAGAAATTTTGCAGACTACCTTCGCTGACCACAAGGTTCTGAAATTATTTGTGAACTCCAAAGGGACTCAGAAGAAACACTTTAACACCTGGAAGTTAAACAGCCTCATGCTCAATAACCAGTGGGTCCGAGATGAAATCAAGGAGGAAATAAAAAGGTTCCTGGAAACAAATGACAATAAAGACACAAACTCTCAGAACTTATGGGACACAGCAAAAGCAGTACTGAGAGGAAAATTTATAGCTTTGCAAGCACACATCAGGAAGGAAGAAGGAGCTTACCTGAGTAGCTTAATGACACAGCTAATAGAACTAGAAAATGCTCAACAAAAGGACCCAAGAACAGGAAGACAGAAGGAAATAACAAAGCTGAGAGCAGAAATCAACGAAGTGGAAACTCAAAAAACAATCCGAAAGATCAACGAAAGCAGAAGTTGGTTCTTTGAAAAAATAAACAAGATTGATAGACCACTGGCAAACCTAACAAAGAAAGAGAGAGAGAGAAACTTGATAACTCGTATCAGGAATGAAAAAGGAGAGATCACTACTGATATGACAGAGATTCAAAGGGTAATCAGAAACTACTTTGAAAAACTCTACGCCACTAAAAATGAGAACCTGGAAGAAATGGATAAATTCTTGGACTCTTATAATCTTCCACGGTTGAAGGAAGAGGATGTAGCATATCTAAACACCCCCATCACCATTGATGAAATTAAAACAGTAATCAAATGTCTGCCGAAAAACAAAAGCCCAGGTCCAGATGGATTCACTAATGAATTCTATCAAACTTTCCAAGAGGAACTACTGCCAATCTTGGCAAGACTCTTTCATGAAATTGAACAAACAGAAACACTCCCAAATAGCTTTTATGAAGCCAACATCACCTTGATACCTAAACCAGACAGAGACGCTACCAAAAAAGAAAATTACAGACCAATATCACTGATGAATGCAGATGCAAAGATCCTCAACAAAATCCTGGCAAATAGGATTCAATGCCTCGTTAAGAAGATCATCCACTACGATCAAGTAGGTTTCATCCCAGGAATGCAAGGCTGGTTTAACATCCGTAAATCTATCAACATAATACACAACATCAATAACAAGAAAAATAAAAACCACATGATCATATCAATAGATGCAGAGAAAGCATTTGATAAGGTCCAACACCCATTCTTGATCAAAACTCTCAGCAAGATGGGAATGGAGGGAACCTTTCTCAATATAGTGAAGGCCATCTACCACAAGCCAGTGGCAAATATTATCCTCAATGGAGAAAAACTGAAAGCCTTCCCTCTAAATTCTGGCACAAGACAAGGCTGTCCTCTCTCACCACTCCTATTCAACATAGCACTGGAAGTACTTGCTATAGCGATTAGGCAAGAAAAGGATATCAAGGGAATCCAGATAGGAAAGGAAGAAGTCAAGCTCTCACTGTTTGCAGATGACATGATACTCTACTTAGAAAACCCTAAAGACTCTATCAAAAAGCTTCTAGAAACAATAGACTCATATAGCAAGGTGGCAGGCTACAAAATTAACACACAAAAATCAATGGCCTTTCTATACACCAACAGTAATAAAGAAGAAATGGACATTAAGAAAACAACCCCATTCACAATAGTACCACACAAACTCAAATATCTTGGAATCAACTTGACTAAATATGTGAAGGACCTATACAAAGAAAACTATAAAACTCTGCTCCAAGAAATAAGAGAGGACACACGGAAATGGAAACACATACCCTGCTCATGGATTGGCAGGATTAACATCATCAAAATGTCAATACTCCCCAAGGCATTATACAGATTTAATGCCATCCCTCTAAAGATACCCATGACATTCTTCAAAGAAGTGGATCAGACACTTTTGAAATTCATTTGGAACAATAAACACCCTCGAATAGCTAAAGCAATCATTGGGAAAAAGAATATGGGAGGAATTACTTTTCCCAACTTTAAACTGTACTACAAAGCAACAGTTATCAAAACAGCATGGTATTGGAATAAGGATAGGTCCTCAGATCAGTGGAATAGGCTTGAATACTCAGAAAATGTTCCCCAGAGATACAACCATCTAATTTTTGATAAAGGAGCAGGAAATCCTAAATGGAGCAGGGAAAGCCTCTTCAACAAGTGGTGTTGGCACAATTGGATAGCCACTTGCAAAAAATTAAACTTAGACCCCCAGCTAACATCATGTACAAAGGTAAAATCCAAATGGATTAAAGACCTCGATATCAGCCCCAAAACCATAAGATATATAGAACAGCACATAGGCAAAACACTACAGGACATTACAGGCATCTTCAAGGAGGAAACTGCACTCTCCAAGCAAGTGAAAGCAGAGATTAACAGATGGGAATATATTAAGCTGAGAAGCTTCTGCACCTCAAAGGAAATAGTGCCCAGGATACAAGAGCCACCCACTGAGTGGGAGAAACTATTCACCCAATACCCATCAGATAAGGGGCTAATCTCCAAAATATACAAGGCACTGACAGAACTTTACAAGAAAAAAACATCTAACCCCATCAAAAAATGGGGAGAAGAAATGAACAGACACTTTGACAAAGAAGAAATACGCATGGCCAAAAGACACATGAAAAAATGTTCCACATCACTAATCATCAGGGAGATGCAAATCAAAACAACGATGAGATACCACCTCACACCCCAGAGAATGGCACACATCACAAAGAATGAGAATAAACAGTGTTGGCGGGGATGTGGAGAGAAAGGAACTCTTATCCACTGCTGGTGGGAATGCTGTCTAGTTCAACCTTTATGGAAAGCGATATGGAGATTCCTCCAAAAACTGGAAATCGAGCTCCCATACGATCCAGCTATACCACTCCTAGGAATATACCCTAGGAACACAAAAATACAATACAAAAACCCCTTCCTTACACCTATATTCATTGCAGCTCTATTTACCATAGCAAGACTCTGGAAACAACCAAGATGCCCTTCAACAGATGAATGGCTAAAGAAACTGTGGTACATATACACAATGGAATATTATGCAGCTGTCAGGAGAGATGAAGTCATGAAATTTTCCTATACATGGATGTACATGGAATCTATTATGCTGAGTGAAATAAGTCAGAGAGAGAGAGAAAAACGCAGAATGGTCTCACTCATCTATGGGTTTTAAGAAAAATGAAAGACACCCTTGTAATAATAATTTTCAGACACAAAAGAGAAAAGAGCTGGAAGTTCCAGCTCACCTCAGGAAGCTCACCACAAAGCGTGATGAGTTTAGTTAGAGAAATAACTACATTTTGAACTGTCCTAATATTGAGAATGTATGAGGGAAATGTAGAGCCTGTTTAGGGTACAGGCGGGGGTTGGGTGGGGAGGAGGGTGATTTGGGACTTGGGTGATGGGAATGTTGCACTGGTGATGGGTGGTGTTCCTTTTATGACTGAAACCCAAACACAATCATGTATGTAATCAAGGTGTTTAAATAAAAAAAAAATTAAAAAAAAAGAAAAAAAAAAAAAAAGAAAAAAAAAAAAAAAAAAAAAAAAAAAGAACTCTACGAAGGAGAAATTTAAGAAGGTCACAAAGTACATTACTGTGGGAGACAATAGTATGAACAAACCTGGGGCTTATCCATGTGCCAAAGCTGTTCCCTTCCACACATATGGCCAGGAGTAGCCTAGGTTGTAAGAGTAAGGCTATGCTTGAAAGAGGAGATGATGGTTTTGACAAGGAAGTGAAACATTTCCTTTGGGACATAATATTTCAGAGAAAGGAAGACTTTGGAGATAAAAGATAAAGACACAATTTTTATACTTCTTAAATTTCCCTGTTTTCGGCCAGATATTTGAACATAGAAGGAACTCAGTAGAATAGAAATCATGACATCATTTTAAGACTTTAAATATTCTTTTTTTTTTTTTAGGACCACACCCAGTGGTACTCAGGGATTACCTCCCTCAGGGGTCATTCCTGGTAGACTTAGGGCAGTGTTTTTTAACTATTGTGCTGCGGCACACTAGTGTGCCTTGAGATATTGTCTGGTGTGCTATGGGGGAAAATTCCAATTTCATCCATCACATGTGGCTTTGGCTCACAACTAGACCAATCATTAGATAATTTTAAAATAAAGTACTTATAAAATAATTTATTTGTGTTTATTTGATTCCTATTCAAGAGACTTTATATATAGTCAATATATACTTTATATATAGTCAATACAGGCACAAAGTTAAATTTTTTTTAACATTTTTCTAATGGTGGTGTGCCTCATGATTTTTTTTTTCATTAAAAAAAAAGTGTGCCTTTGCACAAAAAAGATTGAAAAACACTGGCTTAGCAGACCACATGGAATGTCAGGGATCAAATTCAGGTCAACCATGTGTAAGGCAAACACCCTTCCTTCAGCGCTATCACTCCAGCATGAGACTTTATATAGTCTTATGAAAAGCATACAATGTGAAACTGAAAAGAGATAGTCATTTGCTAGAAAAGTAGCAGGCCCTCAGATGAAGAGAGAGAGTCCTGCTATTTTGCAATTATGTCCAGGCAGCTAGCTATACATAACCTTAACTATCTGCAATTATAAATACTAAGATATCTGAATTGTGACCACCAGCATGATTGCATTATATTCTATTTTATTTTCTTTGTCCTGCCTTACTTTTCTTTTTCCATTCACATTTTCTTTCTTATCTCTATTTTCTTCTTACTATTTCCCCTATTTCCTTCTTCCTCCATTCCATCTCATTCCTACCATTCTTCCTTATTTCTTTCTTACCATTCTTTTTATGGGGTGGGGGCAGGAATACACCTGGCTCTGCACTCAGAAATCGCTCCTGGCAAGCTCACAGCACCTAATGGGATACTGGGGATCGAACCTGGTTCAGTCCCAGGTTGCCACTTGTAAGGCAAACACCCTCCCTAGTGTACTAGTGCTCTGACCCCACTCTCCATTCATTTTTAATCCTTCCTCTATTCCTTATTTCCCCCCTTCCTCTGTCTGTCTTTCTCCTCTCTTCCTTCACCAATCCTCTTTCCCTTTCTTCTTACTTCTTCTTACCTTCTCTCAATAGAGTTGAAATTATTTATTGATATTTTTTTAGTTTTTGAGCCACTTGCAGTAATGCTCAGGGCTTACTCCTGGCTCTACACCAGTGCTTCTCAATTATTTTATGTCATGCACCCTAGGAAGAAGAAAACATTTTTGCCCCCTTCCCCGCGCGACTGTAAATAGTATCTTTATTAAAAAATAACTTTAACCTGCAATATATATATATAATAATTTGAGCTGATTTTTTAATCAGAGGTGATGTCTGGATTAATGGCGACAATGAGCACGTTTTGCAATGCATAGCTTTTCGAAGCGGGGTTTGAAGCAGGATACAGTAACTCTCAGCTTCAGAGACATACAGAGACATAAACACAGGCTTAGCGTGTTATGACAGTGTCTGCTGAGGTCAAATGTGCCCCCCTTTACGGAGCCTCGCACACCCCAGGGGACGCGCCCCACTATTTGAGAACCACTGCTCTATACTCAGGTATTATCCCTGGTGGTGCTCAGGGGACCATTTAGGATGCTGGGTATTTAACAAGGATCAGCTGCATGCAAGGCAGGTACTCTACTTGCTGTACTATAGAGATTAACATTCAAATCATTAAAGAAAAATGTTAAGTAAAACTCAGCAAATAAAATTCAGCAACATATTGTAGAGAAATCAGTTGGGCCCTTTTGATGACTGTTGAAGGTGTGTTTGCAGCTGAGCTACCTGTCTCAATTGCAAGAGTGATGGACTGCCTCTAATTTATCCAAAATTTTATTTTCATCTTCTTTTTCAATTTTTTTTCACCATATCCAGCAGTGCTCATAGGTTACTCTTTGCTCCGCACTCAGAAATTACTCCTGGCAAGCTCAGGAAACTATATGGGATGCCAGGGATGGAATGCTGGGTATTTAACAAGGATCAGTTACATGCAAGGCAAATGCCCTACGTTCCATACTATTGATCTAGCCCTCTCATCTTCAGTTTTAAAAAATAATTATTTACCCACTCTTCAACTCTTATGCAAATATGTAAAATTTGTCCACTTTATAAGTAGTTATAATACCAAAATACATTTAAGGACGCTAAACTGAGACTTTTTGATTTTTCACCTGTGTTTCCTCTTACTGAAAATGCATTCTTTACTGAGATATTGAACTGTTCATTCAACTCATCAAGAAAAGGTGCCACTTAAATTTGGCGTTTTATCTTATTCTTTTTTATTTTATTTTATTTTTGCTTTTTAAGCCACTCCTGGTGGCACTCAGGGGTTACTCCTTGCTCTACACTCAGAAGTTGCTCCTGGCAGGCTCTGGGGACCATATGGGATGCAGGGAATTAAACTCTGGTCCTTCCCAGGTCAGCTACATACAAGGCAAATACTCTTCCACTGTGCTATTGCTCTGGTCCTAAATTTGGCATTTTAAGAGATAAAGGGCAAGAGATAATTCAGCAATTAGGAAACAGACCTAGCATGCTTCCTACCTGGATTTGATTTTCAGCCCAGTGCCTTTCTCAACACTGCTAAATGTGGTCCTGATGACCCCGAGCACCACTGAGTTGGTTCAGGTAAGCCCAGCATCACAGGGTGAAAGCAGTACTTGGACATTTACTGTCTGCTTACTTAATTGTTCATTTACTGTCCACTGTTCTGTTGATTATCTCTGGGAATGTCTCCTGCCCCCAGAGCAGTACTTGGGAGGGTCCCCCAAAACATAACTAAATATGGCATTTTAGTTTAAGGGTTTCCTCCCAAATCAGGAAAAACTGGTATGTTTTTAGAATAAAATAGAAAGATCTTAAGATATGTTTGTATGTCTCTGTTTCTGTGCCTGTGTGTATTTTGGGACAGCAGCCATGCTTATAGAGCTTGAGGCAGAAGTAGAAATTAAACTTTAGAAATTTAGAAAATGTATTTTGTTAGTGCTTCAATTGTTAACAGAATTAGTAGCATTTAAGTCTAAGCAATAAATATTAATGGCAAGTGTACCATCCATTAGCACAACAGAGCAGAGCTCTTTAGCTTCACTCAGCCTGTTCCTACAAATCTGAAAAGCAGTTGTATTTAGAATTAATTATCATCTGTTTTTTCAATTTCCAATCACACTGAGATTTATGCAGTAAAACAATAGAAGATATGGTATGACTAACCAATTAGTTAAATAAACGAGAAAACGTTTGCTGGCAACGTGTTAATAAATGTTCCAATGATAGTTCTAGGATGGTGTTTTCACATCCCACAGAATGGACCTGGCTAATCCTGTACCAGATGTCAGCCCTGAAGCAAAAGTGATGCAGGGAATTAAGTGGTAAATAAAAGCATGTTGACCAAGTTCTGGAGCACAAGACAAGACTGGAGCGTGGGTCAGGCCAGATCTCATCAGTTAAAATACTGAACACTCTGCAGCCTGCCCACCCTGCTCCCCGAAACTGGTCATATTCTCAACAGCAGATGCTCAAGGAAGGTGCTTGCAGGAGAATAGCTCTAACCTGGGTATTCTGAGGTAGTGGCTGCTTTAGCAGATGAAGATGTGAAATTGTGTCTATCAAGTTTCCTTCTTTGAGCACCTCTTTGAAAAGGGAAATGGAAATAACTCATGATCAGAAATGCAAATTCTATCAAATATTTTGATTGTTAAAAATACATTAAAATTTGTATAGTTTGAGAGAGATAATACTGAGTTTATGGTGATTTCTTGTGATGCAGCCAACACCAGTTTAATTCTGATACCATATGCAATTCCACAAGCACTACAAGGAGTCACCCCAGTCAGAGAACCAGGAGTAAGCCCAAGGAACCACAAGATATATATCAAAACCAAATTTAAAATAAATATAAACTGACAACAAATGTATTTCATAGTTTATTAGATTATATGTGTAAGACAGAAAAGGAAGAATAAGTCCACTACAACTTGAGGCAGACCTACTGGCTTTCTGAGTCCAGCCTTCCTTTCCCCCAATCTTGAAAACACTGTTATCTAAAAGAAGATAAGCCCAGGAATAAAATCTCATGATTCCAGAAGTAGTGAAAATAATTCAAATACAATTATTTTAAAATATGTACATTCTCATTTATTGAAGCAATTACTGACATTTGCAATTACAGTTGACTAATATGTAATAACACAGAAAAAGAGCGTGCTTATTATTTTACTCATGCACAAGCAAACTACTCAAAAGAACTTCTGGCCTCTGAAACAGCAAGCAAAAATCTGCTAAAAGGAAACTGGGCACCTTACAGATAAGAGGAACAATGTGAGAAGGAATTCCAGGTCTTCTTCCTAAAATAAATAGGCATTGTCTTCAAGAACTGACCAAACATTGTTCAATTTTTTTAAAAAAACACTTCAGTTACAATTATTTCTAGGGATCTGAACTTGAGCAAAGTATTCAATCATGAAATACATGGAGAATTTTAGTTCTGTCTCCTTTCTTTAGTTAACAAATTCCACAGATCATATAGGTTTAAACAGAAGGTTTTAGAGCCAGTATGAGGACAGATGTTTTCAGGGATTATATCTGATTCCCATGCTAATGTTATTGTTTAAGGGGATGGAAATATGCAAGGAACATTACAACATTTTACAGCCACTAGAAAGCAGTCCCTTCCTGTTTTCCTGATTTAGACAATGGAGAAGTTAAGAAGAAGAAAATAATAGGAAAAGGCTTTCCTATCTTTGCTTTTAAAAATTGTTGTTTTGAATTTAGCAAAATAAAAATTGCCAAATCTTACTTCTGTTTTTAATTTTTATAGAAATATGTATGAAGAAAATAATTAGGATAAAAGAATACACTGATAAATTCATATTCAAGCAAGTTGTTTTAATGATGAAACTCTAGGTCTGGTTATGAGTATGTTCCCATCAATGTTCGCTAGAGAACTCAAAAGAAAATAGCACCATACATGTGTGTGTTTAAGAGAAATCTTTTCAGGGGCTGGAGCAGTGACTCAGCAGCAGGGTGTTTGCCTTGCATGCAGCTGACCTAGAACTGACGTAGGTTCCATCCCCTGGAGTCCCATATGGTCCCCCAGCCAGGAGTAATTTTCTGAACACATAGCCAGGAACAACCCCTGAGCGTCACGGGGTGTGGCCCAACCCCCCCCCCCAAATAAAAATAAAGATAAAAATAAAAGAAAAATCTTTTCAGGTAGAAAAGATAACTCAAGAGAGTGGGATACATACTTGAGGACCCAAGTTTCATCCCCAGCCGTACAGGCCCTCAAGCAACCTCTGCAAGTAACTGGTGATCTCTCCAGCACCCTGACCTGAACACATGACAGAATCAAGCACCAAAAAGTCAAGTCTGAATTTCTGGGTTAGTGTTGCCTAGATTAGCACTGAACCCTTGAGCACTACAGGGCAAGGTCCTTATTAAAAAAATAAAATAAAGTTATAGAAAAGAGGGGGAAAGGGGCAGGGATTTAGCTCAGCTGTAGGACACTTGTCTTGCATGTCTGAGGTCCCAAGTTGACTCCTTACCAATAGGAAAAATTTTATATATGTGTAGATATATACACGTAAACATATAAATATACATACTTATTCCTCAGACTTTTCCAACTTTATTTCTCCTAAAAATATACATTAAATTGTGCACGCATGGGGCCAGAGTGATAGCACAGTGGTAAGGTGTTTGCCTTGCACGCAGCCGACCCAGGACAGACCTGGGTTCAATCCCCGGTGCCTCGTATGGTCCCCCGAGCCAGGAGAGATTTCTGAGTGCATACCCAAGAGTAATCTGAACGTCACTCAGTTTGACCAAAAAAAAAAAAAAACAAACAAAAAATATATGCACACATACTTAACTTTTGATTTCACTTTTTCAGCCTAATAATTTTGTAACTTCAGAAATGAGTCTTTTCAAAGTATTTTAATTCTCAACATTGATAACTGTTTAAAGGTGAAAATTAGACTTGCAATGCTGACAGGAACTTCAGCCACTAATCTTCCCACTCTCAAATCAGAACTGAGTTAATTCACCCACTCAATGGCCTGGGTAAAATCCAGGTGGGTATGTAGTACCAGGAGGGTATTGTGAATAGCAATAGGCATGTAGGTGACTGTAACATCAGTGATGATGCTTTTGCCTAAAGCCATCTTGTTGAACTGAGGTGTGTTCATCTTACAAGAGACTCTCATCACATTTGGCACACCTGAGCATGTTCAAGTAATTGCTCCATCCTTGACTTTCATCATTACTCAGATTCCTTGGGAGGGATGAGATCTCCTGTACATGCCTCTTCAAATAATAAACAAGAAAAATAGAAATGATTATTTCTGAACTCCAGGAATAGGCATGATGATTGCATATCTAGGTAAATGTTTCCCCTTTCAATGATTGCCTTGGGATGTAGGTCAGTTTGTCTCAAGTTTCTCTAAGAGTTTCCCAGAATTACTGAACTGTTGGAAATACAAGTCTCCATTGTCTTTAAATCTGTTGCCCATCAAGTTTTCTCTGACACAGTCACCTGGCTTTTCTGGAGCTCTTCAAGTCAGCTCAAATAAGGTTCTGTCTGTCCCTGCCTGACCGAGGGGCACTAGCAGAGCACTGCTCTCCCCAGGTTTATCTTTTCTGACTCTTTCTTAGCCTCAGTCACCTGAGACTTTTCTGGATAAGGGAATGATATTTCCATAGCTGTTTGTTTCTTTATTGCTGTTTACCACACCCCAGCAACCCCAAACAAAAATGGCATTGGTATTTAGAAGAAGAAAAGATAGTATTTAAAACCATTAATTTCCCCAGATTCATTGCCTTATGTTAGCCTGTTCTAGAATCTTGCCACTGGCCAACAGAAGTCACTTAAGTAGGCAGATACTGACTCTACCCCAGAGGGATTATCAGTCTTTTATCCCCTGTGGATTCCACAGCAGGAATCTATGATCTGCTAGTGTCAGGGAAAGGCAGTACATTTTATTACATAGAAGTCAGAAAATTATTTTGTGTTACATGAGAAATTTGAATATTAAAATGAGAGGGGTCATTGGTGACCCAAGTCAGTTCAAGTACTCACAGGATTGTGGGCAAATGGTAAGTGGATAGGAATGTTTCATTCTGCAAGAATAGTCATGTAGATACTTCAAAGATCTGTAAATAAAGCTATTAAATTTGAGTTTATTTCATATATCTGCAAATATTGGTCAACAACAGCTGGTCAAGTCTTTGGCTACATGGTTTGTTCTCATGTAACAGACTGCCCAGAGTCTGTGGTCAAAAAGCCTTTGTCTCTTCGTGTGATCAATACTAGAATTTCAAATTAAAGCTAAATAATATTTGATGATTTTTTTTAAAAAATTGTAGATACCTCACTGAGTTCCACAAAACCTTTATTTTTTCTTTTCTTTGCTCCTGCTTTCAGTTTTTTGAGTTTCTTGAAAACAAAAAAACTAAAGGATAACTATTGTATGTCAAATTTGGTAAAAGGATATTTTTTTTAGTTTGTAAGGCCATACACCTGGCTGCTATTACAGTCTCAGGATGTTGACTTCTGGACAAATATATTTCTAAGGCAAAATCAGAAACAATGGATTTCCCTCAGTCTGAGAAGCAAAGTAGAATCCCAGACAGGAAGCATTTACTGTCTCTCCTTTTGCTCAGTTGCTGAGGAAAGCCCCCAGGCCACCTATATTCCATATTCTATCCACAAGCTCCAACCGGTTCTAACCATCAAGCCTCACTGGCTGTTTTCAAGCCTCACTGGCTGTTTTTCAGTGACCTGGACAGAACTAGGTAAGGAGAGAGTGTGTTCAATCCCAGTACACCTAGGATAGTGCTTTGTACATGGATCCTAAAGGTTGAGGATCTAAATTCAAATTGTGTAAAGCAGCTGTTGCTGTTTCAAGGAATCTAAGCAATGATCTTTTATCTCTCCTTCCCCCTTTTATTAAAGAGAGAAGTGGGTCAAAATATTGTTTGGCAGCAACTCAGGGTTCCTACAGGATTGGGCCGTACTCTGTGATCACAAACTGGAATAAGGCTGTCAGGATTAAGTGTTGATTATGGCCTTTGCTAACTGCATTCAGACAAACTCAAATTTCAGCATACCATCTCCCTCATTCAGAAACCACCAAAGTGAGACACCTTTTACTGTCTTTTTTCCCTCTATATTTCAAGTCCCGTAAGAGCAGACTGGTTTGCAGGAAGCCTGGCTGCTGTCCTGAGACTGCATTGCTTTGAAGAAAGTTATGTTAGTCTGCTTTGATTGCTTTTTTTTCCAAGATGCATGTTCATCCCACCAATACTTAAATGTGTGTGAACATGAGTTCATTCAGATGAATGGATTTAAGTACTTGTAAAACAACCCTGGTCTCTGCCATTAGCTCCTTCGATGACCTAATTTCAAAAGACTTTCAACTCACTCCATATACCTCTCATTTCCACTTCTCAGTCTTTCCTTGAAAATAAATCTTAAGACTAGAAGAATCTTATGAAATTATTATTTCTGAACTTCCTAACTTCTTCTTAGCTAGGTGAGGTACACTGATCATTCTAGAGAATTTTAGTGTTTACTCAGCAAGACATCTCCCAGATGAGGAAAACACCCAGGAATAAAATGTAAAAAGTTCCCAGTAATGAATCCGCACTTTTTACAAGAAAAATGAAGAGCTTCTTATATGATATTGTTAACACAATTTCTGCACTTAGATTCAGTAATACTAAGAAGAGTAAATCATTGCAGTCTTAAATAGCATTCATCCTGATCTTGCCTTAGAGAACTCCAGTGAGTAAAGAAGCAGTTCCAAAAAGGGGTCTATTAGCACCTGATCTGTAGCACCCCATCTAGAACCAGTATGACAACAAAACCAGTCACATTTAGATTTGAAAATGGAGAGTCAGTGAGAGTCGTTTAAATCACAAAATTTCCTCAGTGACACCCCCATCCAAAGTTTTTACTTCAGAATACCATACACATGCTGAAAATACCTGCACATTCCAAGTTGCCAGAGTTTTAAGGTGAAGTTTTATAATAGTTTTCTAAGATTCCAGTTTAGTCTTTGGAATGATGTAGGTTCTCCTATCAAGGAAGTCACTTAAAAATGCTGAGGATGCTGGCAGTGTCTCAGGGGCCACCTTCATCAGTCCTTCCCCGGCTTCAAACTAGCTGAAAACAAACAAATGAAAACAAAACATTTGTAAACAGAACGTGATAGCATTGGACTGGTGATAGATTTGGACCTTGAAGAACCCCACATGTGAGTTGGAGAAAATCTCTGGCTGACCACATCAACAGGGACAGAATCTCCCTCTGTCCTTTCCACAGGGACAGCATCTCCCTCTGTCCTTTGCTTAGTTTTGGGATGAAAATCTCTGCCCTTCCCCCATTACCCCATCCCTCTGAGCACCCACAGGCCTTTTTTTACCTGTAATTATTCTCTTTAGTCCTCTTCTCAGCTCGCCCTGGAACCCAGGAGTAGCTGTCTGTTGTACTCTGGGGATTTTTCTTCGTTATCTCCTCCCTCTTTGCTCTCCTTTTGAAGTAGAACAGTAGCCCCAGAACCAGAGCCAGCAAAAGCAAGATGGCTACCACAGAGCCCAGGATATAAAACAAGAGCATCTTTTGCCCTTTAGTGCCTTCATCACTGTGCTTTGCCACAACATGCCCACCTGTAGACTCCTCATCGCCAGTGGTGGCTGTGGGGTAATGGGTGCTGGGCTCCATCCAGTGGTTAGAGGACCCAGTGGGAGCCAATGTCTCAACCGCAGCTGGACTGGTACGTACTTTAGGTGGACGGGAGGGTCTCCTTGTGCTGGGTGTCACCTTAGAGGTGAGTTTAGAGTCCTTAGTGGGGCTAGGCACTGTGGCAGAAGACATAGACCCTTCTTTATCTCCCATGTCCCTCTGGGAAGGCCCAGCCAGTATTCCTGGGGACTCAGTGCTGTTCATTATGCAGGAGACTCTGTCTGAGGCTAGCTCCCAGCCAGGACGGCAGCCACAGAGAAAAGATCCCTGTGTGTTGATGCACAGGTCATCACAAGGCTGAGTGCCCTCTGCTTTGTCACACTCATCCACGTCCAGGCACAGGTTGCTGTCTTTTTCCAGGACATAGCCCTTTTGGCAGGTACAGTAGAATGAGCCTTTCGTGTTCATGCAGCCCTGGGCACAATGGGAGAGGTTTCTGGCACATTCATCCACATCTTCACAGGTAACCTGATCAACATCAATAGGTTCATAGCCCACCCAGCAGTGACATCGGAAGCTCCCAATAGTGTTGATACAGTCCTGGGAGCAGACAGAGCCACTCTCACACTCATCCACATCGATGCAGTGGTGCCCACTCGGGTCCAGCTGTAAACCTTCCGGACAGAGGCAAGTGTAGCTCTTCCCGTAGGGTTCAGAGTGGCATGTGGCTACCCCTACGCAGGGGTTGGAGCTGCAAGGGTTCCTGGAGACACAAGACACGAGATCATCTAGCAGCCGGAACCCTGGCCGGCAGCCACAGCGGAAAGATCCATCCCCTCCCTCAAAACAGTCCTGCTGACACCCTCCATTGTTGAAGTTGCATCTATACTCAGATCTCACACATAGAGGACCTGAATTGTCCCAAATGAAGACATCAGGCTCTTTCTCTGTACAAAGGAAGTAATGCACAGTACTGTCCTCATCCTCACAGGCCACATTTGCCACGGAGGCAAAGGGCACAGCCTCCAGGGAGGAGCTGGTGCTCTGGAAAGGGGTGGTATAATTCACCTCACCCGGACCCCCCAGAGCCAAGGGCCTGCACATGCCTTTGAAGCTAAATTTGCACACAAAGCCCTCGATATTGCTTCCAGGAGAGCCAGGGGATCCACAGATACCCTCAGACCATTTGGGGAGGGGTCTGGCCTGGGCTGGCAGGGATAGGTCCAGCATTATGGACACACAGCGCTTGAAGATGCAAGAGTTCTTCGGCTCTTTGAACCAGTTGGTATAACTTGTGTTCTCGGCCCCAGCCAGCCAGCTGAAACCCCGCAGGGGCACATCAGGGTCCCAGCACTTGCCCTTCTCTCGCTGGAGTCCAATCCAGAACTTGCCCATCCGAGTTTCCAGAAGTTCTGATTTCAGCAGCTTGTCCAGGGCTCGCTGGATGTGCTGTGCCTCCTCTTCAGTCTTCACCGAGGCCAAGTTGCCCCCATTCTGACTGCAGTGTTCCTGGGCCTCGTTGGCGCTCAGCTTGCCCCGGTGGGCAGTGTAGCAGGCAGTCTCTGCGCAGACCACAGCCTCCTTGTCAGCACCAGCTCCTGCCCAGGGCTGGACCAGGAACAGCAGCAGCAGGCAGCCAGCGGAGGTGGCCATTGGAGCCATCATTGGTGTCTCCCCTGTTTAATGCTGGAAATCAGGCAACTCCAGCGGCGACCCCAGCTGAGCTCCTAGGGGAGTGGAGGACTCAGCGGCAGACGCTCTGGCTCTAGAAGGACACAGAGGCTGCCGGCTTTTCACGTCCCCTTGACCCAAGGCGCATCCTGTGCTGTTGTACTTCTTACTTCTCACCGGATGCTGAAGTTTCCTGCAGTGAATAGTTTTCTGACTCCTGTTGCTTCATCACGGCTTTGTTGTTCATAAAAGGAGCAGGCAACTTCGTTGAGTCCGTAGCTAAGCACTGGGGAAATACAGAGTTTCAGGGAAACAGGCTACAGCTCAGGGACACCGGCTGCTTTATTTTGGCTTCATTCTCTTTCCCATCCGAATGAGGAGGCTAAATGGCATGCTATGGAATGAGGAAGCTGGAAAACTATGTCATTTAGCAACCCATAATAAAATTCCATGTTGAACTGCAAACAACCAGAAGAGAGAAATAAATTCTCGGGCTTGAGGCATTAGCCTGTGGATGAATATAATTCTCGGACTTTTTTAGAAGTAAACTAGCTTTTTCATTTGCCTATCTCATTCCCAAACCCTTTGGCTTTGGGAATCTTTTCTTTTTCTTTTTTTTTTTTTTCTCCCCATCGTGAACTTTAAATAGATAGGCTGTTTTAAATAGGAACGGGGTCATGGGAATGTCTGCAATTCTAACACCATGCCAAGTTCCTCGAGAATGTTAAACCAAAGGAGGTGAAATTTGGCAGTTTTCAGAGTTTCCTACTGATGTGATGGGGAGGGGGAGTCACAAAAAGTAGCAGAAAGAAAAAAAATCAATATTTCCTGTTATCCCCTGGCCATGCACCACCACCACTACCACCACCACCACCCCAGGGCAAGTTTAGATGGAGAGTAATAGAGCTGTGGATTGTAACAAGAATTCAGAGTCACAGCAGACCCTCTGCACAGCTATCTTCAAAGGTCTAGGGTTCAAACGGCTCTTTTTCAGCAGTTATAGATACGCTTTGCTCATAAGAAGCTATCACTGTCTGGGATCTCCCAGAAGTAGATCTCAGGCAGAATTTAAGACAGCTTATCTGGGAGATAATCAAGAGAAGAATAACATGGGCTTATAAATATGAGCAGGTGAATCTAGTGGCTATCCTCTGGGATAGTAAGGGTCCACATATGGCTAGATTGCAGTTAATGATATAACCTTTCCTTCCAGATCATTCAAGAGCCCCTTCAGACATATACAATCACCAAGAGTATAGTGTTACCTACTTTTGCCTGCAATTGCCTTACTGCATCTTCCTTTTGTCCCTTTACAAATAATAATATTTAAGATAATACAGGGATCCTCCAAAGTATCCTCCCAAGGATCTTTGGTGATTATGGAACTTCCTCCATTATCCTTTCATTTTTCTCATCCATTCATTTATTCAAATGCTCAGACAACAGCTCATCTACCACTCACCTTCCATTCTTCTCTTCATATATGTCTCTTCATTCATTCATTCATTCATTATTTATCCATTAGTTTATCTATGCAGTTACCTATACATACAATACAACCATCCACTCATCTATATATTCATTCATCAATTCCACTTAAATAACATCCCTCATACAGTGAATTAGGTGCCATAATTCTGAAATTTCTTAATATTTTTTAATATTTAAGATTTGAATCTTAAATCTGCCACTAAACTTTTAAAATAATAATTAAAATGGTTAATAGTTGAACATGTTAAGCATTTGCAGCTATGACAAACACTACCAGGAAAAGATGCAGGTGTCAGAAAAGATTCTGGCCTACTTGAGATATAAATGGCAATTACGGGCCCGGAGAGATAACACAGCGGCGTTTGCCTTGCAAGCAGCCGATCCAGGACCAAAGGTGGTTGGTTCGAATCCCGGTGTCCCATAATGGTCCCCCGTGCCTGCCAGGAGCTATTTCTGAGCAGATAGCCAGGAGTAACCCCTGAGCACCGCCGGGTGTGGCCCAAAAAAAAAAAAACAAACCAAAAAGAAACAAAAAAAAAATAAATAAATGGCAATTACTAAAATCTAAAGGAGTAATATCTAAGAAATCCAGATACCAAGATCTTTTGTAGAAAGGTTGAGAAGATCATAAGGATCTTACTACATCACAGAGAGACTAAAGTCCAAGGAACAGAAGACTGAATGTGGAAGGCAGAATTGTATAAGTCCAAACTCTGAATGTTTGAGATTTTGTTCAGAAATCCAAAGGAAAAACATAGCAGCTGCCTTGTATATATTAGTGTCCCTCTTGCTGTGAGAGGGAAGTGAATGTATTACTTTTAACCCACTAGCACAGTTTTTAGGAATATATGACAGAGCTTAGATTAACCAAGACCCCTGATTAGGGGAAACAGGTTCAGGAACTGCTGAGGATTCAGAGCAGGCCAGTTCTGATACTGGAGGGGATTGAGGATTTAGGCATGCAGGACTCCATGACTTCCTGTTTGGGCTGTTCAAGGCAAAGATCCTGAAAAGTGTGTTCACTGAACACAGGAATAGGACTTGGACCAAAAATAATCACTGAATGGGGGTAGGGAGACTCTCAATATTGAGAATATCTCTTTCATTGTGGCATATTTCCTTGGGATTCTAAATTTGTCTCATGAACTAAGGAGGTATTGAGGTTCAAGGAGATGAGAAAAGATGGGTATCCCCAGTTCCAGGTTATCTAGGCATACATTTAGTTTTGGCCAAGGTCAGAATGGGCCTCTTTCTTTAGAAGTGTAATACATTTTTAAAGGCCTTGTTATAGTCAGCTGACTTTTTAATATGGGTTTAGGTATTAATGTAATCTGGCATGTTCTCATAGCTATAACTCTCCAGACTTAATACACTTATGTGTACGGTCAGGGATAAGATTTATCAGTTAAATTTTATGTTCCTTTAGGATATATCAAAATGATGCTTGGCTCATAGCCAACCCAGGTCTTCATTAGGTTTCTACTGGTTATGCTTTATCTTTCAGGTGAGAATTTTTGTATCAGTGACTCCTAGTCAATGGGTACCTCAAAAAAGAAAGTTAACTAACGTGCTTATACACTCATTTTTTTTTCATCATTTAACCCAGAAAATATTTACAAATACCTACTGTGAAAAAAATCCATGTAAGTGTAGAAATAACCCAGCCCTAACTGGTGGACTTCATGTCACTGTTTCTAGCAATTTGGCTAACTCAGCTCTCATAGCTCTCATTTATATATAGGGAAATGGAACAGGGCCTGAACATCTTTCTTGCTCTAGTGTCAAATTCCAATAAATTTACATCTTCTCTTCTCTGGAATTGGAGCAGGTTGAATGTAAAGCTAAGTTCTCACCAGATGGTACAAGGGACTAAATTATTTGCCTAAGCTTCACAAATTGAACTCTCCCTTTATTGATGTAAGGATATGCAATGAAAATTTGCCTCTGGTTATCCTAAGGTCCCCACATCTTCTGACTTCCAATCTCTCTTTATCTTCCAGAGGATAGCTACTAGGTTTGGCTTACCAAAGACCCAAGATAAGTACTCTACACCCAGAGAGGAGGCATAAAATAGGGGAAATAGGGGAATTCCCAGCATCTAGAAGTCCCAAGTCTGGTAGAACAGGGGAAAGAATATTGTCAAATATTGTCTGGCTGGATTACATGAAATATTTAGGATATATATGCTCACTTAGAGAAGATTTTGAACTTCCCATGTTGATTTCTCCATAAATGGTGATTCATCAAGTTTATTTAAAGCTCAAATAATATCAAACCACTCAGAGAACAGACTGCAAAGAAAACAGGAATCTGTAGCTGGGAGATCAGAAGGATTCCTTGGCAGATGTCTAAGTGGAAAATGTTTCTGGTCTCTAGGATTAGATACCTGGTGTGTACTTTCACTTGTGGTCCTAAACTATCTGCTTGTTCTTAGGTCTCAGTGAGTATCTGAACTTAATTTTTTGTTGTTTGTTTGTTTGTTTGCGGGCCACACCTAGTGGTGTTCAGGGGTTATGCCTGTATCTGCACTCAGAAATCACTCCTGGCAGGCTTGGGGGACCATATTGGATGCCGGGGATCAAACCCAGGTCCATTCTGGTTGGCAGCATGCAAGGCAAATGTTCAATTGCTGTGCTATCACTCCATCACCCCCCAACTTAATTTCTTAATTGTTTTAGAAAATAAAATAAAATGGAATATTTAAAAGTTTAAAGTTATTAGGAGGAGCTATTTCTGTCTCAGTTCTAAATAATCTCTCAATTATTCTGGAGCAGAATGTGTGGTTTATATGCCTAGTGCAGGCATATAACTTTCCTCTTTTACTTTTTTTTTTGAGGGAGTTGTTGGGCCACATCCAACAATGCTTAGGACTTATTCCTGACTCTTCTCTCAGAGATAATTCCTGACAGGCTTGTGGGACCATATATGGTACTAGGGATCAAACCCTGGTGGCCACGTGTAAGGTAAGTGCCTTACCTGTTTTTCTATCACTCCTTTTTTTAATTTTCTCAGTCAAAATTGAATGAAAGGGAACATCCTCTTCTTGAGGGGTACTGGTCAATTTCCCACCTTCTCTATGTGAAAAAGACAGAAAAGATTCCAATTTCCAATATGTCTCATATTAACTATGTGACTTTAGGTAAGAGACAAACCACTGTCACATTGTACAGCAATTGGTGACTGTTTCCTTATATATAACAAAGAGTAATGTAATTTCCTATCTTATGGGGCTTTATAATGACTTTGGGAGGTCCTGACTACAGAATACTCTAAACAGTGCCTGGCAAGTGTGCACGTCTGTCATAGGAAAATGTTGAGCGTGAACCTCCCAGTCTCCCTTGGATAAATGAAATTAGAATTTCATTTTGGCCATTGGCTTTTTTGGGATTCAACTCAACCTATTTACCTCCTAAACTATTGGCTTTCCCCCCATTTTTAAGTGCAAAATATAGTCAGGATAGCATCATACTGTTGAGGATTAAATTAAATTTAACAGAACCATAAATGCTCCAGTGAAGGATCTTATACATAAAAGACACTTAGCAAACAAGAGACATTGGTAAAAGGCAGACCCCATGCCTCCAGGTCCTACCTATGTGAAAAGTAAAATTAGATAAAGTACTATCACGTTTGCTGAAGCCTCGGACTTTTTTTGGTTCAGATTTTCGCACCTTTTAAGTCAGTTTGACTTTTTGGCTGAGTAAACATTTTTCTTTGAGCATTATTGATGTTTTCATGTTTTGTAAATAGTCTTTTTATATAATTTATCATGCACAATTTTATAGAGACTATGAGTTGACTGGAAATTGTTTTTAAGGTTAACTTTTGCTCACCTCCTGGCAATTGGCTTTGGTAAACAAAGCCCATTAGTCAGCATTTGGAAGGAGATAAATCACTAAGAGTAACAGGCACTTTCAAAAGGCATTTTTACACATTCCATCACCAGCCACGCTTTGTATGTAAAATCCAAGGTTGTAAATCATGCATCTGTGGCTGATATGATGATTTCAGGATCCTTTTGGCATTTACAGCATTCTCAGTGATTCCAATAAGTTGTCATAACAAATTAGTCCAACTCAGACAATTCAATTGTATAGAAATGAAATTAATGTATCTAGACTGACATGCCAAATTTTAATTCCCCATGAAACAAGAAAAGAACAGAAGAGTTGTTACAGAGTTATGTACATAAAATGTACATAAAATGAATGAGATTTTATCATTTGGAAAGATGATGGGGACCTTTGGAGTTTCTCCACATACATAGACCAGTTTTATAGTGGCAGGCATAGTCAGAAGTCATGGAGAATCTACCATATGTCTCATGTGCCCAGATCCATTCCAAGTCCCACCTGGAACACACAGGAATACTGGATCCCAGTCCCAACTTTCCTTGTGGAACTACTTTCTTTGCTTGGCCTGGGATCTCATCAGAGGCTTTGTACTACTTGATATGTATTATTGTATCATATATATACATTATGCACGTATCATATACATATATTGTATATTTTTATTGTGTGTATCATAAACATTGTATATATGATATATATGTTATTTATCTCATATAACTTATGTGTATCATATAGTATTATGTATATACATGTATATGAATAGATGTGATGTTATATATTAATAAGATATAATATATGATACATGATATATATTATGTATCATATACTTGATATATATCATATGATACATTTTTAGTAACTGTGAAAATTGGAATAATAATCCTTTTTGGGTAGCTATGAGAACCAGTGAAAATGTGACACTAGCCATGTGAAAAGAATCTTAACTCTCTGGACATAGTTTTCTAATACAGAAAGATGTCAGAATCCACAAATGTATAAATAGGAATTATATCATTTAAAAAGTGTTGAAAGTTTCTTTCATCTGGTTGACCTCAGGTCAGTCCCCAGCAACGCACATAGTTATCCAAAAACCAGCAGGAGTGATCTGTGAACTCCCCTGGTGGTATCCATATCATATACTAGTGCAGTCCATATAACTGTTAGAAACAGTTTTAACAACTGTGGTTGTCATTTTTGTCTAGCTAATTCACTGTGAAATCAAGAGAATAATCCTTAGAGAGACTATAAAGAGTTTACCATGCCATAAATCAGTGCCATGACACTTGTGATTGCAGGGGAAAAAAACCTTAATATAATACTATAAGAATGTTAATTGGTCCAGATTCTTTGGAAAACAATATGAACATTCCACCCAAAATAGAAATTGGGCATCCATAAGACCCAGCAATTTCACTTCTGGGAATATATCCTAAGTGTCCAAAAATACAATGCAGAAAATATATCTGTACTCCTATGTTCATTGCACTACTATTCACAATAGCATAAATCTGGAAACAACACAACCCAATTGCTTAAGAACAGAAGGGTAATTAGTAGAAGCTATGACACATATACATAATTAGAATATTGGGCAGTCACTAAAAAGATGAAGTCATGCAATTTGCTGATACATGGATAAATCTGGATAATATTATACTGAATGAAATGACTCAGAGGGAGAACAGACATAGAATGAGCACACTCATTTGCAGGATATAAAGAAATATGAGGATAATAATGCCCAGAAATAATAGAAACAATGGTCAGGAGAACTATTTCTTAGTAGGAAGCTTGTTAATGCAGAAAAAGATTTAGATTGGGAAGGAATCATTATGATAATGATGGGGAAATGGTCACTCCTGATGAGAACTGGGTGCCAAGCATTATGCATGATACACTTTCAGTAACGGTGTTATAAATCACAGTGACTAAAAGAATAAAATAAAAAAGGAAAGGTGTCTACCATCTAAGAAGTCTGGGGAGCAGGACCAGGATGGAAATTAGGGACATTGGTGAAGGGGAATGAACACTGATAAAGGGATTAAATGTACAATTTCAACTCAATCATGAATAACTTTGTAACTGTGTATTTCATGGTTATGCAATAAATTAAAAAAATACAGACAGAACAATACCCATCTCTCATCCTCAGAAGCTTGACCATTGTTCAGGGCCTTGGAGTAAATGCAATGCACTCATTTTGCAAATAACCAAAGGGTTTTTTAAAATCATTTTTTCCTTGAAAATAATAAATATGTTTTACTTGCCTTTTTACAAGCCCTTTTGATTTTCTCATTCTCTGGGTCTTCACCTTCTCCTATAGGGTATGAAGACAGGAAGGCAGAGAAGACAGAACAAGGCAAGAACCTGGCTGATCTTCATCCCAGTGAACCCAAATATCTCTTTGGCCCCTGGTAACAAGCATGCAAAGCTGAGAACTATTTACCCTGGCTTGGAGAAGTGAGGGAATGTCTTTAGGTAAGGATACACAAGTATGTCCAGAATGCTATTGACAGAGAAGTCATATTAATTTTATTACTTTATATTTTAGAGGCACAGCTGGTGGTGCTCAGGGATTACTGGTGGCTCTGGGTTTAGGATCTAGTTATAGCAGGGCTCAGAAAACCAGATGGAGTGCCAGGGATCAAACTGTTTTCTGCATGTATGACAAGTGCCCTAATCACTACATTTTCTCTGACATCCAATGAGCCAACTTTAATTAGTCTTTCCGACCATGACTGAATTCTCCCAGACAAGAAGCACAATTGACATGACAGTACCAGAGTCAACTCCTATTATAACTTCTGAGAGTTCAAATAAAGATTCTATTTTATTCAGAATCTCAATTCTGCTTCTGTAACTACTCTTTGCCTAGATTGACCTGCCCATCCTGATTTCTTTTGTGAATTTTAATTTACCATTATGTTTCATCATTATCCTGTTGAGGAAAACTTTTTGACTTTACATGCTTTAAGCTAACAAGCACCTCCTTGCCCGAGAGGCACAGACAGCCTGCACACATAGCCCCCAAGGCCAGCCGGCCTGCGAAGATAGGAACTGGCCCTGGTTATATGTGACTCTAACTTGTTAATGCTCACTATAATATTCATGTTATGGTTACCTGTTTTAGATAAGTTTTAAGCTTTATAAGGCATATACACTAAAACTAGTTAAGTTGTTAAGTCTTCTTATGTTTCTAAATTCAGTTGCCTCTTTTCAGAACCTGGCCTAATAGCAGACAGACTTAGTCTGGAGGACTAGATAACTGCAACAGAGGAAGACTCTCGGCACTGAGACTCAGCTCCCACCCCAAGCCTTCAGGGCTAGCTTCTGGTGGACGTGACATTCGGCACATATCCTATGCCTGCTCCTTTGTTCGTTCTCTTATGTTGCAGTTTGTAAAATTCCAGTAATTGACTGCATGCACCTCCTCTCCTGAAAAGGATGTAACCTTGAATTTTAATGGTCTCCAGTCTCCTGTCTCCCTTGTTGGGGGGTAGAGGGGTGCCTAGACCAGAATGTTCTCCTGACTCTGTGCTGGAATAAAAGTATAATCTTAAATTTGATACTTATTTTTGTTAAATTTAATGACTGTTCCTTTGTTCGTAGGTTTAATGAATGTTTCATTCTTCTGAGTAAGTTATGATGTAAAAATGCACAGCTGCGCCTGTAAGAAATAATGAGACTATTTCTTTAAGAAGTGATCTATATAAATTGCTCAGACAAAGCTTAGGGTCCTTTGCTTTGGGGATGGGATTTTTCTCAGGCATCGGACCCTGGCTAGAATAAACTCACCCTTTGCTATACTGCATGGTCTCTAAGTCATTCCTTGGAACTCTTGGGGTGACCTGAGGATGAGGATTTTTCCCCAGACCCTAATAATCCCATTTTATTTCTCATAAAAGTTCTGCATTTTGTCTGCATATATGTCTGCATTATATTCCGTTTCTATCTGAAATTGTAAATCACACCATCCATGCCCTACTTTTCTTTAATATTGTAAGTGAAACATTTCTCTTTACATAGGAACCACTCCTGTCTATATCCTCTAGCTATTTCTCTGGTTATCGCATCTATCCTTTCCAATTATTTCTAGAAGATAAAAGTTAGACAGTGATCAGATTCACAGTTCTGGGAAAATATCTGTGCTCTCTCAGGCTTCTACAGTGATACTTGGTGTTCTTTTAAGGTGTGAATACCCCCACCTAGACTGTTAAAATAAGCAACAGCCAAGTCTAAAAGAAATTTCTAAAGGTCAATATCTTCATTTTAATAGAACAGTTGGCCATAGGTTGGTTTTAGTACTTAAAGACATTTTCTATTAGATCCACACACTGGAACTTTGAAACTTTGAATTGTCAGTTAAAATCAGTAGCGGTAAAATACTCAACGATTTCACAAATTGCCACATTCGTCTTGAAATAACCATACTTGAGATTTCTCAAATGAAGTTTTTAACTTTTTAATTATTTAGAGCACATGTTTGGCTGCTATTTAGAAATTTCCAACCAAAAGACTAGCTTTTTATTGCTTCATAGTCTAACAAACTGCCCATATTTGGGGGTACACAGACATCAAGGAATAATACATGGCACAGAGTAGAATAGGCAAACATGTCTGAGCTAGTAGAGATCTGGAGCAGCACTACACACTTGCTATCACCTTGATATTTCCCATGGGAAGGACGTGGGTGGAAGAAAGAGGATGAAGCAGCAGGAGACTTCAGGTTCGAACAGGCAGAAAAATTTAAGACGCAACAGGAGCCTTGCCCTGTTGGGCAGGATAAAATGTAACTATGTCCAATCATGCAGAGGAAGTTTTCTGAGAAATGCCAAGTCAGATGGCCCCAGGCTGCCAACACTCACCTAAGTAATTCAATAAATGTGCATCCTGTCTTTTATCTCTTGTGTTCCATAGGTAGAATATAGATGTTTTAAAAATCCATTCTGGAGTTCAAAGGCGAGAACATATCCTTTAAAATGATGACCGATTTTCAAGAGTTAACCTGTCATTTTACAAAATGGCTCTTGAGCATTAACCTAAACAAACTTCTACTTACTTCTAAGTTTTAAGGTTTTTTTTCTTCATTTTTTCCTTTATTTAAACATCTTGATTACATAAATGATTGTGATTAGGTTTCAGTCATGTAAAGAAACCCCCCTTCACCAGTGCAACATTCCCAACCACCAATGTCCCAAATCTCCCTCCATCCCACCCCACCCCCACCTGTACTCCAGACAGGCTTTCCTATTCCCTCATTCATTCACATGATTATGGTAGTTCTCTGTGTAGTTATTTCTATAGCATATTCACCACTCTTTGTGGTGAGCTTCATGAAGTGAGCTGGTGTTCCAGTCCTCCTCTCATTGTCTCTGAGGATTGTTACAAAAATGACTTTTATTTTTCTTAAAACTCATAGATGAGTGAGACTATTCTGCATCTCTCTCTCTCCCTCAGACTTATTTCACTCAGCATGATAGATTCCATGTACATCCATGTATAGGAAAATTTCATGACTTCATCTCTCCTGACGGTTGCATAATATTCCATTGTGTATATGTACCACAGTTTCTTTAGCCATTCCTCTGTTGAAGGGCATCTTGGTTGTTTCCAGAGCCTGGCTATTGTGAATAGTGCTGCAATAAATATAGGTGTGAGGAAGGGGTTTTTGTATTGTATTCTTGTGTTCTTAGGGTATATCCCTAGGAATGGAATAGCTGGGTCGAATGGGAGCTCAATTTCCAGATTTTGGAGGAATCTCCATATCACTTTCCATAGAGGTTGGACTAGATGGCATTCCCACCAGCAATGGATAAGAGTTCCTTTCTCTCCACATCCCCACCAGCACTGATTGTTCTCATTCTTTGTGATGTGCGCCAATCTCTGTGGTGTGAGATGGTATCTCATCGATGTTTTGATTTGCACCTCCCTGATGATTAGTGATGAGGAGCATTTTTTTTCATGTGCCTTTTGGACATTTGTATTTCTTTTTTATCTAAGTGTCTGTTCATTTATTCTCTCCATTTTTTGATGGGATTAGATGTTTTTTTTCTTGTAAAGTTCTGTCAGTGCCCTATATATTTTGGATATTAACCCCTTATCTGAAGGGTGTTGGGTGAATAGTTTCTCCCACTCAGTGGGTAACTTTTGTATCCTGGGCACTATTTCTTTTGATGTGCAGAAGCTTCTCAGTTTAATGTATTCCCATCTGTTGATCTCTGCTTCTACTTGTTTGGAAAGTGCAGTTTCCTCCTTGAAGATGCCTTTAGTCTCAATGTCATGGAGTGTTTTACCGACGTGTTGTTCTATATACCTTATGGTATCAGGTCTGATATCAAGGTCTTTAATCCATTTGGATTTTACCTTCATACACGATGTTAACTGGGGGTCTATGTTCGCTTTTTTTCAAGTGGCTAACCAGTTCTCTAAGTTTTAAGTTATTAGAAAAGAAGCTTATAGAATCTGGTCTCTTTCTTTATTGGGAAATAGTGCCACTTAATCTAGCAATCTCAAATAAAGGGTGTGGTCTGTTTGCTCTGTCTAAGCAAAGCTGCTCATTTCTCTCTGTGATTCAAGAACCTATTCTTTTCTCCTCTACCCTTTCTTCTCACATTCCTTTCTGCCTTTTTCTTTCTATGTAAGTATCATTGGCTTACAAAACTGTGTATGTTTCAGGAGTATAACTCCACACCTTTGTAAACACATATATCACCCCCCACAAATTTAGACTGCCAATTGACCCCTATACTCATTCCTCCTAATTCCTTCCCAAACATTCCCTCTGCTAACCTTTTGTTGTCAGAATCATAAGTATTTGGTTTTCTTGAATTGCTTTTCCTCTTTATAGTTCACATATAATTGAATTCATTTAGTATTTATGTTTTTGCTTATTTTACTTAGCATAATTATCTCAAGGTCTATGTATCTTATTGATAATAGCAAAAAATTTAGCTAAGTAATATTCTATGTATGAATACACACACACACACACACACACACACAATTCTCCAGGTTAAGAATAAAAGAAATTTCTTGCAGAGAGATAGCTTTGCTTAGCTGGGAATTACAGTAAAGTTTTACAAAGAGGATTGTTTGTTTCTTCAGTTAGATTTCCAAAGAGCTATGTTTAAGTTTATAACTATTGTGGAAAATTTGCTGCTGACTCTGGGCCTCCAGAACAGCATCCTCTGTTGGAAGCTCTCTGTGAGTTAGATAACAGGGACTGAAGGTGAAGTCATCTTCTAAGCCTGGGTCTTCTCCACAACTCAGTCAACCCCTGCTGCAGCAAGGACTTGTCTTCATTTCCTATGCCTACACTATGTATATGCACTTCCTTCTGGATACATAAGAGATTCCTCTACAACAAGGTCATGATTTTTTTTCCTTTTGTTAACTTCTGGGATCTTAGTTTTTCAAGCAGATTTCTTTATTTTCAAGGTCCACTACCCACTGCTTCTTCTCTGTTTTCCTCCTCTTCATATATTAATTTCTAAAATGTTGATATCCACTTATCAAAATGCATTTGTAAATACATTTAAGGGAGACAGGGAACAGTAAAACAAAGATGATAACTAGCTCAAAACCAGAGGTCAGCAAGAAGGCAGATAGGTCACACTTAGTCCTCATAATTAATTTGAGATTTCCTCATTTGGAACAAATTCTCTTGACTGTGAAAAGTTCAACTTAGGTAATCTTTTTTTTTTGTGTGTGTGTGTGTGTGGATTTTGGGTCACACCCAGCAGTGCTCAGGGGTTTTTCCTGGCTCCGTGCTCAGAAATCACTCCTGGCAGGCACGGGGGACCATATGGGACTCCAGGATTCGAACCAATGACCTTCTGCATGAAAGGTAAATGCCTTACCTCCACGTTATCTCTCCGGCCCCAGGTAATGTTACCTTCTTGTGTTTAAGGTTTTTCCTGGAGTACTTTATAAAAAGTATCCAAGGGACTATTTTTGGTTTTAGAGATATAATTAGTGCTGACTTTATGCAAGGAAAGCACCTTAATCTCTGTACTATCTCTCCAGTCCCACCTCCTAACCTCATACTCCAGAAGAAATAAGTTAAGTACATAAGTGAAATGCAACCCCAGGATCATTTGGCTATCTTCACAAGGACCACCAATTGTTGTAAATCCTCTACTCTTGGTGATATTGGACATGCCATATTTGAGAATATACTTGGGATCATGAAAACTATGGTTCAAGTCTTAGACCAGAACAAAAGAATAAAGTTGCTGAAGGTGAGGCCTAGATTGGGTATTTTTTCTTAAACACTCTCTCTCTCTCTCTCTCTCTCTCTCTCTTGCTCGCTCACACACACACACACACACACACAAACACATACACTGTACACACACACACACAAGCACATACACTATACACTCAAATTCACACACATATATGCAAGAATACTGAATACATGAAAAAAGCTGAATACTCTTTCTCAGAAACTGCACCTCCTAAAAAAGTTTCTTTTCTATAAGCATACATATTTTCTGGATATGTGTGTGTACTGTTTGGTGCAAAACTCTAAGTTGAACCCTGAATCATTCTAATCAGAATGCATAACTGTTGTAACTGGGAGTTAAAATGCTTTCTTGAACTTTTTCTCATTAATCTACTTTCTAACCTACAAGACAGATATTTTTAAAAATCATATATTAAAGTAAACAAAAGCAATTCTCTCTGAACTGAGCTGCTATGTCCATTAGTATGATCTTTTAAGATCAGACTCAAAGAATTAATGGAGGAAGTAGAAATAAATAAGATTTCTAGTAATAAATAATAATGAAATCAGAAGTGATAGAGTTGAAAAAGGATGCAAATGGAGCAAGGAGTGATGAAGAAACCAAGAGGAATCATGGAGCTTAAAGTGATAAGTCAGCAAGAATATGAGTGTCAGGTTTATGAAGGAACCAGTGTTAATGGAGTTATAAGTGAGAAAGAAACCAGGAGTGATAAAAAGTCCAGCAGTGATGAAGGAGCCAGGATAAATGGAGGAAACAAGAATAAAAATAGAGCCAAGAATGATAAGAAACTATGAGTTATTATAAAGGAAAAAGTGATAAAGGAGCCAGGAGTGATAAAAAAAAAACATGAGTTATAATGTATTCTAGAGTGATGAAATTTATAGAAGTGATTAGAAACCACTAGTGATAAAGTAATCAAGAGGGATAATAGAACCTTAAGTAATAAAGGGGCCAAGGATAATAATAAAGCTTGGAGTCATAAAGGGACCAGGAGTAATGAAGAACTCAATAGTGATGGAGGAAGAAAACATGATGGAATAGAGGGAATGCCAACCTTGGCAGTGAGTAGGACAATGGCAGTACATAGGTGAGCATCAACCTGGGATTTTTTCATTATGTCTTTTCACCTGATGATTCTCTATTCAATGTAGACATCAAGAAAAGACACCCACAGTCAGAGTACTTGACTCTATCAAGGCTAGAAACCTTTGAGACTCATCTGTATTAATTCCGTATTCATATAAGAGTTTACATAAGAGCTATAACAAATTGTTGCATATGAAATCCAAGTGGAGGAGTGGAAAATCACCAGAACATTGGCACATTCAGGGAAGGTCCTGATAGTGGGGGCCCTGTATTCAACCTTTCATCCCACCACTTCTCCCTGAGGAAGACATGCCTCTGAGACTCTGAGTTAGCTTTCTTTTTCCTTTATCCCTTCCTTTTTGAAATGGAAAGGTCCACTTAGACTTGATTAGCATTAGATGGGTATTTTTAATATCTGCCCTTTCTTCATTGTTGATCGTCCCTGAACAATAAATATGTAGGATAAATATGTAGGTGGAGGACTATCTGGGCTCTCAGTCCATGAGGTTGGGTGCACTCTGGCCCCATGCTTTTCTCTATTATGTCTGTCTTGTTTTCATAATGTTCATGGTTCCCCTGCTTCAGGCCTGTTAACCCAAGGCTGGTATCTAGCAGCAACTAAATTCATAAAATGAAAACCTTGTAACAGCCCTAAACTCTTCAACTAATAAATGGTTAATGAAATGGTTCTCAAGACCATCAATATTATCTAATAATGAAGTAGGGCATTGACACGAATCAACATCATCAAAATACTTAGTAAAATAAAACCAGTCCCCAAAATTGCATGCTACATGAATGGAATATCTTAAAACAAAAATAAAAATTATAGAACTATAAAACAAAATAGATTGTTAAGGGTAAAGGTGAAAAGGTGGAGATCAATGAGCTAATGTCCATAAATGGACAATAGGAATATCTTTATGGAAATGTGCTCTATCTTGATTACACAAAGTTGCTATTCTGATTTTGCTATAGGATGATAGCTCCATACGATGTTACCATTCAGGAAACTAGACATAAAATATATGAGATCTCTGTGTTATTTCATATAATCTTCAGGTCAATTTTCAAAAAGTTTTTGCTTAGAAATAAAGACACAAGATAATTGTCGCCACAAAAGAACTAGATACAAGTTGTTCCATCATGTGTTAGATCCAGGGAAGTCAACTTTAGCCTTGAGGATTTGCCATATTTACTCTGGGTGTCAGAAATGAAGGCTAATGTTAGTCACAAGATCTTCTGTGACTGTGGTCTATGGTAGGAATAGTGGTAGAGGAGGAGAAAGACCAGCTCTATGAGTTCTACCGTACACAAAAGAGAGCCATGAAACACCAAGCAGATTTGTAAAGGCCACTAAAAGTACCAGTGAACAATATCACTTTTAACTTTTTAACTTAATTATTTAACTTTTTTGTTTTGTTTTGTTTTTTGTTTTTTGGGGTCACACCTTACAGCACTCAGGGGTTACTCCTGGCTCTACGCTCAGAAATCACCCCTGGCAGGCACGGGGGACCATATGGGATGCGGGGATTTGAATCACCATCCTTCTGCATGGAAGGCAAATGCCCTACCTCCATGCTATCTCACCGGCCCCTAATTACTTAACTTTTAACTTGAGAGATGTCAAACTATAAGTAGCCATTGCTGTGCAAGCACTGATTTCAGAAATTGCTGTTGAAACACTACATAAACAAAATAACTCAGCAACAGGGATCACAGTTATTTATCTTTGTCTAAATAGTTTCAAACTTTATCTAAATAGTTTTACAACCATATCTTAAAAGTATGCAGACTATATAAAAATGACACAGCTGTTTTCCAAATTTTCATTATTTATTTACTAAATTATTTAGTTAGCTAGTTAGATATATTTGGGGGTTACACCTGACAGTGCTTTTTTCTGGTGTGAGTTCAGGAATCACATCTGGTAGTGCTGGGAGTGGATGATACAGAATTTACAGATAAAACCCAGGTCAGCTTCATGCAAAGCAATTAATTGCCTGAGTTGCTATACTAACTCTCTGTCTACCACTTCTTATAAAACTTTATTTTCAAAAATAGACATAAAGCAGGGAATTTCCACAGGCTATGTTTGGCCAAGCTCTCATTTCCTATACTTATGTGTTTAGTTTGCCCAGCAACTTTAACCCAGTTACCACCATCAGGATGTGTATAACTCACGGTAAATTCAGGAGAATCATTCAGAGAGAAGCAAGGCAAAATGAACAACTATATAGAACTGGAGATGGCAAGAGATTCTCAAGACCAACTTGGATACTTTGCCTTTAAGTCAGGTAAAAAAAAATACCAGGAATGGAAGTAATATTTTAATTATCAGCAAACAATGAGGAAGAAGTGTCTCTTCCTCTCCTTCATGTGAGCGAAGTTACATTTATTCACAGTGATTTTTAGCTTAGGCTGATACTAAGGTTGAATCAGTAAAAATAAACAATTCACTAGGGTAAGAAAATCAAATGTCCCCTCAGTGCCCCCAGCTCAAGTTTTTGCCTATCTAAGTATGGAAAATGAACTGTCATTCCTACATGTGTGATTTTTCTCAAGTGGATTTGTAAGGTGACCATGCAGAACTTGATCTTAGTGCAAATTCCTATCACTGTTTTTATACCTGCTTTCCTCTAAAATTCTTCATCCAGGCTCATTTCTTTTTTTATCCAAGTGGGAGGCTCTAGAGAAACAAACAAGAGAAACCATCTTGGATACTTAGAGCCTTAGCTAACGTAGACAAAGACCTTGGGAAATGACTCAAATGCCAGGAAGGAAGTTTTAAAAAAAAGTAAGAAAGAAAAAAGTCCATTTAAAGCAAGAACAAAAAATAATAAAAGGCAAACTAAAATAACAGGGAAAGTCTCTGACATCACTCTTTTTTTTAATATCAGACATCCAACCTCCTACTCAGGCCTGCTGGATGAATTTTTTCAGTGGTAGTCTAGATCTGAAGTAAGTGGAGATTATTTTCTGGGAAGGCAGTATATGTGAGTTTATGTTGAACTTGAATTCTTGTTGAAGCATAACTTTGCTAAAGAAAAGAACACAATTCTTATTTGAGAACCTGGTAAGTTTTTATGAAACTGATCAATCTAGTTTCTCCATCAAGAAGCAGATTGTACCTGGCTCCTGGAAGACTACCTACCCCTTTTCTACAGAGTTGTTGCCAAAAGTGACCTTTCTTGACCCTTATAGCATAGATGATGATTTAGGAGCAATTTCACATCAGTGGCATGATAGGAGGTGAACTTTAACTGAATCCTGTTTCTTTATCTAGGCATTGTTTGTGCAATTGAACCATGTTGAATAAGTTTATAAATGGCTGATTTATGTCTCCTGTGGAATTTTCCACTGTGTGAATTTGCCACAATTTAAAAATAATCTATTCAGCTATTGATTAACTTTGGGGTGATTTCCACACTTTGTTGTGAGTGTTCACAGGAGGTAAAGTCCATAAGCTCCACTTTAAATGTAATGAATCAACATGGAAGCAAATGATTTGGTCCCCACCTTTCTCCCCTTATCTTCTATGGCTGGTCAGGGCAGACTTACCATGGGGAGCTTCATTGAAGTTATTACCTCCCTGACTCTTAGAGCTCAGGAGTGTTTTCTTTCAATAAGACAGAGGGAGTGGAAATACTTTGCTCATCTTCCTCCTGGACCAGCTCTATATACTCTATCTGAACCATTATGTCTTAAAAACTCTCCAGTGGTGTCCTCCTCTCACTTCAGTCCCATTCACAGACAGGCAAAATTGTTCCAAATCCAGTAGGATTTGTTTTGTTGTTGTTGTTTTGTTTTTTATAATTCCCCATTACTTTTTTATTAATATATTTATTTAAACACCTTGATTACAAATATGATTGTAGTTGGGTTTCAGTCATGTAAAGAACATTCCCCTTCACCAGCGCAACATTCCCATCACCAGTGTCCCAAATCTCCCTCCTCCCCACCCCACCTTGCCTGTACTCTAGACAGGCTTTCTACTTCCCTCATTCATTCACATTACTATGATAGTTCTCTATGTAGTTATTTCTCTAATTGCACTCATCACTCTTTGTGGTGAGCTTCATGTCATAAGCTGGACCTTCCAGCCCTCCTCTCTTTTGTCTCTGAGAATTATTGCAAAAACATATTTTATTTTTCTTAAAACCCATAGTTGAGTGAGACTATTCTGTGTCTATCTCTCTCCCTCTTATTTATTTCACTCAGCACAATAGATTCCAGGTACATGCACGTATAGGAAAATTTCATGATTTCCTCTCTCCTGATGGCTGCATAATATTCCATTGTGTATATTATGTACCACAGTCTCTTTAGCCATTTATCTGTTGAAGGGCTTCTTGGTTGTTTCCAGAGTCTGGCTATTGTAAATAGTGCTACAATAAATATATGTGTGAGGAAGGGATTTTTGTATTGTATTTTTGTGTTCCTAGGGTATATCCTAGCTATAGCTGGTAAATCTAGTAGGGTTTGTAAGAAAATAGGTAATATTGCTCTCAAGGATTTCAATGAAAAGTTAAGAAAATGAAACAAAAGTTAGGTAGTTAAGAAGAAAAATATAACTAGAACCTGTAAGAGAATGAAGGCATACATCAAGAAAGCCTCAGGGTCTGAGATCTGAGATGGGTGCTAAAGGAAACTTTTAGATCTACAAAGACATAGTGAATCCAGACTCCTGTCCTACTTAGAATGAGGAACATTTTGGTGAGATTTGGAAATAAGATCATTTTTGGAGTAGAACTAGGGAGAGAATTCAAATAGATTCAAATAGACTTTCTGCGAATACCTGACCAGATGTTCTTTGTGGTATATGCCTCAAATGGTGAGCAGATAGACCCACCACTTTGGTGCCCTGGTGCTGCTGTGACCTTTGCACAGAATATAACTAATAACCAATCTGCATCTCCATCCCTCACTTGCGGGCTGTCACTGCCATTTGTTCTCTTTACTAGAGCTGTATTGAAGAAGCCTGTCTTCTCACCAACAGGAATGGTATTGGTACATATGAAGTATTGTTGGTGTGCATGAATGATCTTCCAAAGGCTACCCACTAGTACAGGTACACAGGAAAGAACTGAAAGTTTCCTGTGAGTTCATTTAGGTGTGGCTCGGAAGACAGTAATCTGGAAGCCTTCACAGAGACCCATCCTGCAGTCATTGGTCAGTGCTTCCCACAAACTTCCTAAAAGTGTATCATGTTTTTGCATTTGCATATGATGGGATCTATACATGTGGTTTGAAATGTCAGCACATAGTAGAAGTTTGTAATAACATGAATTCCCTTCCTGCTTAAGAACTCTGGGCCTCCCTCAGAGGCCCACAACAGAGTTCCCCCCACACATTCTTTCATATTTTTCTCTTCAAATAAAAACATATCCATATATGAGCAGTCCTGTCATGCTACAGTCTGTCACTTAGAAATATGTCTTGGAGACTGCCCCTTATCACCCTCACAATTCTGGCACTTTCTGCCAAGCTTGCAATCAATGATCTAGCCCTTGCACATTCCTTCAACTAGACCTTGTGAACTGTATTTAAGGGGTGGGAGTGAAGGAAGTGTCTATTTTCCCAATGAGATTTTTAGTGTTTTTAGTACTGAAATATATGTCTTTAAATTGTTCTTTATTCAGGTATGCATGGATTTTTTTGCATTTGTTTTTTCACTTCATCTCTAGTGTTTCTTTTCAGAAGAAATTGGTTTATATCTAAGTAAATGTATTCTCATGTCTTCTATTATTTATGAATATTTGTTTTGCTTAAATATGATTTTTCTGATTTAAAGCACATAAAGATAAAGACTTCCATGTTTTTAGTAATTTTACAGTTTTATTTAACTTTTTGTGACAGGTGGAGTATATTTTGATTGAAGGAATCAGCTGAGTGTCCACTTAAGTTAAACCAGATGGTTTTGCAGCTGCCTATTTTATTTAATAATATTTTTTCTTGCTCTTTAACTATAAATGTCATCATTTTATAAACTAAACTCTGCAGACTCTTCTTGATTCTCTGTCCATTTGTACAAAAAAAAACATCAGTCTACTTAAGCTTCTATAAGTTATAGTTTTGGTATATTTCTGAACTTAATATATGTGAGCCTCTTCTTTATCTAAAAGTACTAACCATTTATGTCTCTTATTTCTTTTGGTAAGAACTTCTGATAAATAAAAACTATCTTAGATAAATGAAACTAAACTACCTTCTTATGTTTGTTTTTGTTTGAGGGCCACAACCGGTGGTACTCAGGGGTTACTCCTGGCTATGTGCTCAGAAATCGCTCCTGTCTTGGAGACCATATGGGAAGCCAGAGATTGAACCAAAGTCCGTCATAGGTCAGCTGCATGCAAGGCAAAAGCCCTACCACTGCACCACTACTCTGGCCCCTAAACTACCTTCTTCTATTTATTCAAATAAACATACGAATTATTTTGAGCAGAGCTATCTTGTTGGTAATTGGGGTCTTTCTTTAAAAATAGAATGTTAATGTTATTTTCATGGAGTCATTATAGTAAATTGTTTTTGGAGGGCAGTGCTCAGGGGTTACTTCTGGCTCTGCACTCAGTGATCACTCCTGGTGGGGCTCAGAGGACTATACATTGTTCTGGGGATCTAACCTAGATCATCAGTGTGCAAAGCAAGTACCCTACATGCTGTATCCTATAATAATATTTCTTATTTTAAGCATTTGTCACAGGAATGTCATATTATTTATTCTTTAAAATTTTTTTAAATTTAAAAATTTTATTGCTATATATAGAAAATTGTCCATTTAACCTCTGCATGGTAGACAATATGCCAGAGGGTAGACTCCTCATGCAGAGATCACTATCATATTTCTTAGTACCATTGGCAGGAAAATTATGATTTTTCTAAGAATGCTCCATGCACAATCTAACCTTTGAAACTTTTATATAGCAAAGTTTATCCTCACCATTGATAAATTGCCTAGAAACTGGAAAACCTCCTTCCACCACCACCCCCATGTGCTGACCTCATTTTTTGTAGTGCTTTCACCCACTGTATAAGGGCCAGTCCTTCAACTGTAACCTAGGAATAGATCCCCATAGTCTGTCTATATGTGTGTAAGTGTGCACATGGTAGACTTCTCTGTATTTGTCTAATCTATATTCTACATAATCCCTGCTTATATTGTATATAGTTTCTATTATATAATATCCCTCTCCCTCTGTCTAGCAATTTACAAATCCTCTTCTATCCTCTCACCCCTTCAACCCTGATTCTCTATCTCCCCCTTTTTAACCCTCTCCGCTCTTAGTTCTTAGCTCCTCAGGAACAGGAACCTTCCCCCTACCCCAGCAAGCTGCCAGCTGACTCTCATAGTGAAAGAACATCCTCCCAGCCCTCTATATCTCACCCCGGGAAGAAGATGCAGCCACCACTTCCACATCCCATTCTATGTGGCCCTTTTTCCCCCACCTACCTCCATTGTTGCTTAAGAAATCCGACTCTTGAGAGATCCTCAGCTCCAGGACACTACATGATTCTTGACTTCTGGGAACCATTTCTGAACCATTTCTCTGACTCAACAAGACCATAGGGCTAAAGGAAACTGTGCTCTGGATTTTAACCCCTTCCACTGACCACCTCAAAACACTTAAAAGGGATATCTATATTTCTTTTGTATGTTTCTGTAGATGCATTTCCTTAATAGTTATTATTCTTGTGTCTATTTTCATATGTAGAATTAGCCATCCCCATCCCTGTTTTGGATCTGCTTAGTAGTTCATTCTTGTAGAAAAGTCTTGATTGTTCTTTAATAGGGATAGGAACTCATAAAGTTCTTTAATAGGGATAGGAACTCATAAATTTTATAGTGCAGGGGTACCTTTCTCCCTGAACATTTGTTATGAAGACTTGACTTATGCCTCATTTGGTCAGACATCAACCATCAAACCCCAAACCTCAGATCCCATCATAAGAACCTGTACAGTTCCCTGCACCAGCACCAGGAGTCAAACTCTCCCTGAGAGAGGCCCAAATGCCGCCCTGGCACCATTCTGCTCCACTGTATGTTCATAAGACCCCTTGACGATGAGGAAACAGCAACAACTTGATCTAAGGGCAGGTTGTCTAACTTCACCACCTAATGGTGTGATGAAATCAGAAGATGGTCCCATCCTAGGATCAGTGCAAAAACCAAGATCTCTAATTACAGAAGACTGACTACAACAACCTCAACTGAGCAGAACTTTTCCTGGGACCCTAAAGACTATATCCTAGGCTTCATTCTAGGATCTTAAGAACTCTAATTACAGAAGACTGACTTTGACAATCATGACTGAGCAGAAGTTTTTCTAGGACCATAAAGAGAGAATTTGGGATTGGACAACCAACATGCCCAAAACCTGGAATTGGTCTTTTGAAGGTATGCTTCATGGGTGGAGACACCCTATATCTCTTAGGCCAATGAAATTTCCTTTCTAATATCCCAAATGTTTGCTGTGACAATGCAAAAAAAATTGTTTTTGCCACATCTGTCCTTGCCTCTTTTTTTCTTCTTTTAATTTTAGTTATATTCTAAATAGGGGCTCCTGCCTTTTTCATAGAACCTTAGAACTTGAATCATTTTGTTTTGCCTCATATTTCTATGTCTTCCAAAAATTGAGAAAAAAATGTGGATGGGGCCCAGGAGCCAAGTGGTCTCAGGAGCATTGAGTGGAGAAAATAAAAAAATAAAAAGTCAGATCTAAATACCCAAGCCAAAGTCAACAACAATAGAATCAAGAAACCCAAACTACAAGAAGCTAAACACAAAATGGACCTGTTGCACTAGCAGTCGAGGGCTCTAAGGCAGTGGTCCTCAAACTATGGCCCGCAGGCCACATATTGTATTTGTATCTGTTTTGTTTCTTCATTGCAAAATAAGATATATGCAGTGTGCATAAGAATTCGTTCATAAGTTTTGTTTTTACTATAGTCAGACCCTCCAATGGTCTGAGGGACAGTGAACTGGCCCCCTGTTTATAAAGTTTGAGGACCTGCTCTAAGGGATGAAGTATAGGATGCAGTCAGGGGAACAATGGTGGAAGGAAGTCAACACTGGTGGTGGGAATGACCCTAATTCACTGTCACTATATGCCTGAAATACAATTGTGAAAGACTTGTAAAAAAAAAAAAAAAGAGCATTGTCTATTTAATCTGTTGAAGAATTTAAATTTTTGGTAATTAAACTTATAATAAGTCACTTGATTTATTGCTCATTCTAGTTAGTATTCAGTTGATCCTTTTTTTGACTTTCATATTTCATATATTCCTAGTAAAGGATAAAAAAATCCTCTTAAACTTTTGAACACAATTTTTCACCTCAGGTTAATTATAAAAGTGGCTCTTTATAAAATATGTTACATCAAATTGACAGATTGGGAGACAGAAGATAACATGGAATACTGATGGAGAAGAGTTGACACTGGTAGTGGGATTTGTGCTAGGATCATATATGCCTGAAATTCAATTATCAATAACTTGCAAAGCATGACTCTTTAATTAAATAAAATATTTAAGTAAAATAAGATGGACATACTTATTTAGGGGAAAACATTTATTTATCATATTAAGTGTGAGGTAATATATATGTGTATTATAAACAACCCTTTTTCAGGTTAGATAAGTTTCCTTCTATTTCCAATTGTTGGTTATATTTTGTCATGAATGGGTTTTGAATGTTGTAGAATAATTTTTCTGTGCATGTGAATAAGATTATGTGTCTCCTTTAATATCTTAATATTATGTATTAAAATTAAACAATTTTTATAAAGTTTAAAAAGTCACATGATAATTATTAATTGACATCCTGTTTGAGACTTTTATGGTAATATTCCCAGGTATTAATTTTATCATAAACGAGCTTTTTTTTATCATATTATGAAAGCAAAACTAATAGTTTATTCAGTTATTTTTTATTTTTATTTTTGGAGGTTTTTTTGGGCCACAGCCACAGCTCTCAGGGGTTACTCCTGACTATGTACTCAGAAATCACTCCTGGCAGGCTCTGGAGAAAATATGGGATACAGGGGATAGAACCCAGGTCTGTCCCAGGTCAGCCATGTGCAAGGCATGTACCCTACCACTGTGCTATCATTCCGGGCCTCAGTTATTTTTTTAAATAAAATATATGTTGAACTTTATCAAGAACCTCTTTTAAAGTCGTATGGAAATAAATGTATGACTTTGCCTTTTAAAATCAGATGCTTGTGGAAACCTCTTTCCTGATTCCCTAGTTTATTTTCTTTCAGTTTGGCCACACTAGCTTTTTCAAATGACTACCAATAGCACCTAGCTGCCCCCTTTCAGAGAGTTGCCTCAGCCCTAGCTCCTTTTCACCAAAATTTCTCTCAGAAATAGGGCCTACAGATACACTGTTATGTATCTGATACAAAAAAAAATTAGTCTCATCTCCAGGATACTACAGCCTGGTTCAATTCATGCTATAGAGTTCCTCCAAGAGACTAGGTCAAAACTGAATTTCAAAGAACCACCGTATATATAAAACCAATACTTCCCCTTTACAGTCCTATTACCAGTGCAGATTTATTAGAAACTTCCATGACAAAGAGTCCACATGAGAAGCCATATCTCAGGCTCTGTATCTAGGTACACTTAAAACCAAACATTTAAGCCATCATAAACAACCACAAGTCTCTTAATGGGCACTGGTCTTGGATTTAAATGCAAATATTTGCTAATATTTTGCTTCTAATGTCATTATTGATAGTTATATGGACATAGTTTGTTTTCTCAATATCTATTACAATTTGTGTTGAATTTAAAACTATAAACTTCATTTTATTTATTTAATACATTTAAAATGGCACTGAAATTGCCTGTTACTGATTTAAAAGCTTTATCGAATTTCATAAAAATTATCTGGACATAGGGACAAGGATTCAGCTCTTTAATAAAAGTCTCAATTTCCCAGTGACTCATCAGTTTATATATTTAATATATTCTGAAATATGAGATATATTTTCCTAGACTAAGAAAAATACAAAACTGTTTTTCTAAAGTAATATACATTTTATCTTACTTGAAACAAAACAAAATGTTTTCTCAAACTTATTTTGTACTCATTTTATTCTTATTGTTCTTCACTCTTATTTCTAGTTACATATTTTGTTCTTCCCTTTCATTCTCTGCTATGAAATAATTGTTGTTTATATGTATAAGCAAGTAAAATAAAAAATAAAATAAAAGTACCTTAAATCCCATTAATAGAATAAAAACTATTAACAAATCTGGCAAACTTTTCTCTATACTTGGTTTAGACATCTATACATGCATTTGCAATTGACATAAATTGAACAAAATGCTTGATATTTTAATTGTAACCATAGTTCTTTATCTTTTAAGTAATCTTTTATCATTGACAGTATTATAAATAATGGTGGCACAGTGGTAAGGCATCTGCCTTGCATGTGTTAGCCTAGGATGGACCGCGGTTCGATCCCCTGACATCCCAAATGGTCCCCCAAGCCAGGAGTAATTTTTGAGTGCATAACCAGGAGTAACCCCTGAGCATCACTGGATATGGCCCAAAAGCCAAAAATAAAAATAATAACAATAGTCCTTTAGTTTTGCATTGATCATTTCCTTTCCTCATGTAGTATCACAAACACACACACACATACACACATACACACACACACACACACACACACACATATATATATATATATATATATATATATATATATATATATATATATATATATATATATATATATATACCTACATATACCACTTTTCTTTTTTGAATCAAATTCTATAGCTACTCACCAACAATGCAGCTTGGCATTCTGTGCCTTGGTTTCCTTAAGAACAAGTTTTCTCATATTTGACTTGCTTTTGTTTGGCTTTAAAGGGGAAACTGGACACCGTTGCTGTTAACCTGCATGCATTCCTGTGACTGTTGTAACAATATAGCAACAATTTAATGACTTAAAACCACATGTTATCTTCCATTTCTGGAAGTGAGAATTCTGCTTTCAGTATCATAGAAACAAATTTGTCAGTAGAGTTGTGATCTAGAAGTTCTCATTTCTTCTTCCTATTCCCAAACTCCACAGAATTTGGTCTGTGACCACTTTCTAGATTGGCACCAATGGTTTAGTGTTTCTTTGAGCTCATCTTCTTTTTTTTTTTTGGTTTTTGGGCCACACCCGGCAGTGCTCAGGGGCTACTCCTGGCTATCTGCTCAGAAATAGCTCCTGGCAGGCACAGGGGACCATGTGGGACACCGGGATTCGAACCAACCACCTTTGGTCCTGGATCGGCTGCTTGCAAGGCAAACACCGCTGTGCTATCTCTCCGGGCCCTGAGCTCATCTTCTGATCCTCAAACTCTAGTTACTTCTCTTTCACTTATAAGAACACTAGTCATTAGACTGAGCTCTCCAGATCACCCTCAAAGCTTTTCCTTATCTCAAAATCAGCCAGTCTGGTGACTAGGAAACAATCAACATTGTTAGCCTCCACATTCACATGACATGTACCTTAAGATACTTCACAGGTGATGAGGATCAGGATACTGATATCTCTAGGAAAGAGTGACTATTTTGTTCATTTAATTTTCAAATATCTTTTTCCAAATATCACTGTCTCTGGAATGTGGGCCTACAACACAAGCTGAGCTGTATATGTTACCAGTTAGATAGAAGTAGAGGGATGCAGTAAAGAGTAAGCACCTTTTCGGGATTTGAACTTTGTAAAAATGTAGACAATGAATCTTCCCACATAAAAATATCTCAGAATACCTATCTCTTTGAACCCACTCAATAAATATGCCAAGAATTTCCTGATACCCAGAGAGTTTGGGGGCTGTAGAGACTCACCCAATAATGGAATCTAAAACTGTGTGTGCCCTGTCCCCCCACCCCCTTTTCTCTGGAAATGCCCCAGAAACCTAAGCCAGGAGAACATTTTAGGAAATGTCTCTTATCAATTTTCTCAACTAATCTCTGACACAAGGGCAAGGAATTTATTTCACTTACAGATAAATGAGGTTTCTGGAAATTAGGGGTGTTTTCTGTTATTAGAAGTTTCTTCAAATCATTGGATCTTCATGACAACACAATGGAGTCACACATGCTATGCCCTTCACACCCTGACATTCCTTGCTGTACTCTAGCTTGACATCCAACTTCAGTACCAAGGTTCCTATGCTCAGAGAAAGCTGGAGGTTCCGGAGTCTGAGGTAATAGCAACACCAATTATGCATAGGTGTCACACAACTTGGTAAAATGTCCCTTTCTGTCCTTCATTTTCCTTATTAAATGAAAATATGCAGGGTCTTTCAGGGATTCAACTTTCAAATGTGGTCCCACTTTTAAGGAAAGACAAGTCAAGAAGAAGTATTTACCCCTCTAACTTTGCACACCTTGTAAGCAATGATCCACTCTTTTGAGAACATTTTCAACAGTCTTTGTTACCTGTTTTTGCTCATGGAGAGACTCCTTCTTCTATGATTACTAAAATACCAAACATCACACTAAAATTAATCACATATTTTAACATATCCTAAAATGATAATAAAAGGGAATTGTTTCCTTGTTTAGATTAGTGGAACTGATAATCAAATAATACGAGCTAAGAAAAAGAAATTGAAGAAAGTGCCATAAAGGATAGAACCTTCATCATCTTGGAGTCCCATTTCCTCTGTAGGAAATTCTTTTCTTTCACAGGGCTAATAACTTTAGGAAAATTTAGTGAAGAGCAATCTGTCAGAAATCTCTGCCTCAACTCATTTCTAAAAATCATGGTTAATAAGTAAAGTAATTACCACTTTTCACCCCTGTGTTGTGAGTCCTCACAAAATAGAGGGGATTTCTTTATTTCTGCTAAGTAAAAAGAGTTTATGGAAAGAGTTCCTGTCTACCCAGAGTCTGTGCCCTTGTGTCTAGACTAGGATTTTTTTTTCAACATTTTTCACCCATAACCTGTTATACCACATAAATATGACATGGGTGAGTGCCGCCAGAAATACCTCAGATTCAGACTTGGTTGATTGCAAATTAATTTTGGTCACTGTGAGTTGATTGAAAAGCTTTTTGCAATTCCTATATTTAGTTACGTGAACCCAAATAGAATTCCAAGTCACAGTTTAAGAAGTTAGTATGTAGATTATAGTCTACAAACCCAGAATATTTAGGTTTGGAAGGGCTTTTTGTGAAGAAGAAAAAAAAAAGCTGGTCTCTTCTGTGAAGGGAAACCACTGTAAGTGTACCTTAATCATGAAAGATGAATGTGGTTGCTTGTCAGTATTTGAAATGTAGGCTTTCCACATGAAACATTGTCATATAGGCACAAGAGTCCCTTGAGTCACAGGACAACTTGGGAGAAAGAAGCAGGGAGCAATGTGGACCATCTTCTGGATGTCACCACTGCCATATAAATTCAGAAGCTCACCAAGATATCTAGTCATTCATAGGTAAATCTTTGAAGATGGCAAGATAAGCCTAGTTTTAACATTTTTCTTGCTCATTTTTGTAATTTAAAATATAGTGATAGTCATCATGCCTTTCTTTCTACTGTTTTTTCAAGCCTCAAACACGTTAGAAGTAGACTATGAGAGATGTACAAAGGTGGCAATAGTAGGAAGAGAAGAGTGGTTCAGTGGGCCCAGTGCCAGCTCAGAATTGAACCTAGATGATAGATAGGTCCTGTCTGAACTCACACTTTTTGGGTTTTGTTTGGTTTGGTTTTTGGGACAAATCCAGTGGCACTCAGGGATTCACTCAGGGGTTACTCTAAAGCTCTGTGCTCAGAAATCACACCTAGAAGGCTGGGGGATCATATGGGATGCTGGGGATTGAACCAGGGTCAGCCAGATGCAAGGCAAAAACCCTATATGTTGTGCTATCACTTCGGCCCCAATGAATTCACTTTTCGGGGGCGGGGGGTTGGGCCACACCCAGTGACCCACAGAGGCTACTCCTGGTTATGTGCTCAGAAATCGCTCCTGGCTTGAGGGACCATATGGGACGCTAGGAGATAGAACCATTGTCCATCCTAGATTAATGCATGTAAAGCAAGCGCCTTACTGCTTGAGCCACTGCTCCAGCCCCGAATTCACTTTTTTTTTAAAGCACATAAGTGGTTACATACTTATTCAAGATTGAGTTTCTGTCATACAATGTACACCACCCTTCAGCACTACACTTTTTCCGCCACCAGTTTCCCTCTTATCCACTTTCCTCAGCCTGCCTCTGCCTTAAGAGCAGGACTCATTTCACTCAGCATAATAATCTCATTCCGTGGTTTATATGCTTAGTTCTCGAAGTCATCTTAGTTTGTGACACCCTCCCCACATTCATTTAAAGGTTTTCTAAGAAAGTGCCATTTTGGGATTCTCTCTGTGGTTAAGAAAACTGGTACTGAAGCAGCAAAGGAAAATCATTCTGTGAGAATCAACAAAAGTTCCTTTGTACTACCTGGAGATAAAAAATGCATAATTATACAATATTGAAATTATTAATAAACCTGATATGCTGCTTTAAGGGGAACTAGCCCATGACCAAATCTTCTAACCTCTCTGTTTGTAGAGAGTCTCAGACTGAATCAATCTTCCGGGAAGTCCTGCTTAGGGAAATTGTGCTGTCTTCTCTGCATTGTTCATCTTGTGAAAATGAGCATACTCTAGTGAAGATCTCCAACCCATATTAGCTCATCTCTAACAGAGCAGTGCACTTCCTTCTATCTGCAGTAGATCTTCTCTTAGACATGAGAAATTTAGGGGCAATAATTAACATATTTCTTTCCAAGATAATCCATAGTAAACAAGTTCTTCACACTAGTTAAATCTTCGAGTAAAACTTTAATTAGATAATGATTCTAGTTATGATGGCTAAAATAATATCTTTATTGTGAACTAAAGCTATCAAAAAACATTGAAATGGTCAAATTTACATGATAGTCTCTTGCCTCATATTTTAGGAATGTTTCTGATAGAGAATATTACACTAGAGGCACTTAACTATTGATGCATAATAACTGCTGGGTGGTTCCTTGGAACTAGAGGCCTTCACTTTTCTATCCTTTGAGTTAACTCTCAATGAGAAGCAGGTATTCTTGGTGCCATAGGTAATTCTGACAGATCAGTCCTGTACCAGGCAGTGGTCCTCAAACTATGGCCCATGGGCCACATATTGTATTTGTATCTGTTTTGTTTCTTCATTGCAAAATAAGATATATGCAGTGTGCATAAGAATTCGTTTATAAGTTTTGTTTTTACTATAGTCAGACCCTCCAATGGTCTGAGGGACAGTGAACTGGTCCCCTGTTTAAAAAGTTTGAGGACCCTTGAATTATGGGAAGAAGAGGAAATTTGGGGATAAGAAAATATGTTTCGAGAATTAAGGTAAAAAAATTTTTTCAGAGGGGACAGAGAATGTTTGGATTAAAAGACAAACATGAAATATATGATAACAAAATATTTAGGTCTCTAAGTTCAATAAGAAACTATAAAACATGCTGAAGAAAAACTCAAATTATTAAATTATGGGGCTAGAACAAAAGTACAGTGGGCAGTGTGCTTGCCTTAAATGTGGAGGACCTGGGTTCAGTCCCTTACATTTTATATTGCCCTTTAGCATGCCAAGACTAATTTCCTGGTGCAGAGACAGGAATAATTTCTGAGCATCAATAGTTGTGGCCCAAAATACAAAATATAAATCATTTCAAACTGATGAACAAATCTAAGGATAAACCCACACTTATCACCTTCTGAGGCCTGGCTGCTTGGTCTTATAAACACAAGGAAATAATTCTAGCCACAGTTGAAGTCACCTGGAAGCAGATGGTTCCCTTCTAGAGTCTCTTTGTGAGATCAAACCCTATTGAACTCTGATGAGAGCAAGCTTTGAGGAGACATGTGCAGACTTCTGCCCCTCAGAAACTTGGTAATAATAGTGGCTTGATCAGTTGGTGGTAATTTATTAGCTTGCATTAGGAAATTGTTAAGTCTACCTTTGAAGAATTTCAGAAAATACTTTCCTTTATATTTTTAAGGGAAAATTTTGCTTTAATAAAGGACACAGCCAAACGGTGTTTGCCTTGCAAGGAGCCTATCCAGGACCAAAGGTGGTTGGTTCGAATCCCGGTGTCCCATATGGTCCCCCGTGCCTGCCAGGAGCTATTTCTGAGCAGACAGCCAGGAGTAACCCCTGAGCACCGCTGGGTGTGGCCCAAAAACCAAAAAAAAAAAAATTAAATTAAATTAAATTAAAAAAGAAAAAAAAAACACATTTATCCTACCTTATCTGGAGGAGCTGTTCTTTAGGGAAGCACAACATAACTGAAGCAGATTTTGTCTCTGTGAATGCTTCATATAGTGAATGACATAGCATTAATTAAATGAGAATAAAATCACTGTATTATGAACTTGGATCATCAGTGGCTGCTAAGAAAGCAAAAGGAGAAGCATGTGGATCTTATGGGAGTGCTGAGTGACAGAGTCCACTCTTTCTACAAACTGGCACTTAAACAGACACATTTTTGATGCTAATCATAGTTCTAAATTTAATTACCAATTTGCATACAATAAAAAGGATAGGAGACCATGCAAAAATAACCACCATTGTGATACAATCTGCAAAATCAGACTGGACAAATAATTAGCCATCTTAATCATGGGTAGGTGTGGAGAGTCAGTTAGAAAGAGAAGAACCAAAATCTCTAGATCTACAACAACCAAGATCTTCAAAGGTCTGACTGAGACAACTGCAACTGAACGGGTCCTCTGGAAACATAATGAAAGACGCTATCCCAGGCTTCATCCTAGGATCAGCACAATGACCATGACCACCAACTACAGAAGACTGATTAAAACGACAGTGAAGGAACAGAACTTCTAGAACTTCTTCTAGAAGACTTCTTCAAAAGCTCCATTCCTTGATCTGTGCAGATACCAAGATATCTAGGTACAGAGGTCTGATTTTAGCACCCATGACGGAGTAGATGTTTTCCATACACCACAAAAGGATCCTAGGGAAGACTAAATGAACATGCAAGGAGTCTGTAGTTATTCCCATGACAGTATACTTCAAGGGCAGAGAAACCCTGTATCTCTTAGGCCAAGGGAATTCCCCCTTCTAATTTTTCCAATATTTACTGTGCCTATGCAGAAAAAAAAAAGAAAAGCAGCACAAAATAAATTTTTTTTACTTATTTATTTGATTTACTTTTTTTTTTTTTTTTGGTCTTCGGTTTTGTTATCATTGTTGTTCTGAATTTTTTCTGTGCTCCATTTTGTTTTTATTTCAGGACCATGGTTATTATATGGTGCTTGTCTTTATTGCTGTAGTGCTCAGTGGATTTTTTGTTTGATTTTTCTTTTTGTATTACTGTGGTATTTCTCTCCCTTTTTCCCTTTCTTCTCTCAAACTGATGTTGAGAGTCCCTAAGGACTCCACCCATTTTCAGCTTGCTTGAGTTTTTTATCCCATTTTACTATTTTTCTCCTCTTCAAACGAATCACATAACTTGAACCATCTTGCTCCACCTCTCAAATTGAGAGGGAAATAATGGAGGGTACCAAGACCAAGCAGTTGTATGTTCATTCAGTAGTAATAAAAATGATCGGACTTTAACACCAAACCCAAAGCCAACGACAAAAGAATTGATTCCCAATCTACAAGCTAGACACAGAAGGGCCCACTTAAAATAGCTGCCCAGCGGGTAAGGAAGAGGGATATGGGATGCAAGATGGGAACGGGGTGGAAGGAAGACAACTTTGGTGATGGTAATCCTCTGATTCAATGTTAATATGTACCTAAAATATCACTGTGAAAGATATGTGATCACTTTGGTCAAAATAAAAATTATAAAAAAAATTGTAAACCAAAAAAATAAAAAAAGAAAGAGAAGAAAACTGCAGGGTATAGTGTGGGAACTATAGCACAGCAGGGTGTTTGCCTTGTACCTGACTGACCTCAATCCCAGCATCCTATGGTCCCCCAACCCTGCCAGAGTAATTTTGAGCACAGAGCCTGGAGTAACCCTTGAGTACTGCTGGGTGTGACCCAAAAAACAAATATACAAACAAAAAAGAAATTGCAGGGGATGCTCAGATTGTAAAAGGTATAAGAGATATAATAGGCAAATGCAAGTTCACCTTTTATTTGCATCCTGATCAAACAAGTTATAAAAGTCTATTATAGAAAACTCTGGCCTTAAAAACCATAATAAAATATAAAATAATGATTTTTGATTATGTATATGATACTGATATATCTTTTGATATGATATAACTTTTGAAAGGTTTTGTATCTATTGGAGATGTTTCATGGAGTATTGGAAGATGATATAACATTCATTCTGAAATTTGATTCTAACCAAGCTTATGGGGGTGGGGGAATGATGAGTAGGAGGATATTAAATGGGATGAAATAGCATTGACTCTGCAGTGAGTTACACTGGGTAATAGGCATATAGAAATCATTATATCTTAATTATGATTATTTTCCTCTTGGTGGGGAAACACAACCAGCAGTGCTCAGGCTCTGTGCTCATAAATCACTCCTGGCAGTTTCAGGGGACCATATGGGATGCCAGGGATTGAACATGGGTCAGCTGCATGCAAGACAAATGCCTTACCCTCTGTGCTATTGCTCTAGCTCCTCTCCCTTTATTTTTATATGTTATTGGAATATCAAAAAAAATTTTTTGGAATATCCAAAAAATTGAATAAAAATGTCAAAGGTATTATACTACCAGTCTAGGGAGCATTTTTCTATTGTAAGTGCAAAAATTACCAGAAATATTAAATTTCCCCTAAAATAATCTATGTGGATAACTCACCAGAACATATTTATTACTATTACATGAAGAGCGACTGAATAAATGGCCTTTGTGTGGAATTAAGTAAAGGTTGTAAAATCATCCCTTCCCAGCCTGCTGGGGGATCTTCAGTTTTCTCTCTGTTTGATTGCTCCAGCTTTTATATTAGCCTGTTAAATCACAGCATGTCCCTGCAAAATCTCACTTCAGAATAAAGGGAGCTTTGTTGAAATAAAAGAGGTGTTTGGGAAATGTTATATTTGCTTCAGTTTACAAGCTGAGTGCTGGTCTAAGTGCCTGTGACTTGTCAGTTCCCAGAGTACAAAAACTAACAAAAACAGGGGTAGGGTAAGGAGGTGATTCCAGAACCCTGGTGTAAAAAGTAGAAGAAATATGCAGATGGGAGTTATTCTGCTTATTTGGCAGCAGAGAACTTGCCTCGTGGTAAAGACAGATCTGTAGTAGACAGGATTAACAGGAGTGTGTGTGGACAGTTGGATCAAACATCAGTTCCTTCAGTTTTCTTTCTCTTTTTCTTTTTAAACTTCTGTTATCATTCAGATGTCATTCTCTAATATGACTGCCAGATTCAGAGACCCATGGCTGTCTACAAGTGTGTTTTTCCCTAATCAATGCAGCACAGAACATCCCAGAACAATATATCTCTATGGTGGATGTAGCCTGAGTGGGCCACAGGTCTAAGCTGTTCCTGACCAGCTTTCTCTCAGTATACCAGAAACTAGGAAAAGCCAACTTCAAGAGGGAGCCAGGACATCAGCTCAATGCAACAGTAAAGCCAATGGTGACTTTTCAGCTAAGGTACATTCCATGTCATGCCTTCAAACAATCTTAAGAAAGAGTCCTAGGAACGTATGAGACTTGCAATTGGGCTTTTATTACAATTTTTTTGGCTAAGCCAGACTATTTGGGGAGATTCACATCTGGCAGTGCTTAGGGGTTGTTCCTGGATCTACCCTCAGAAATATCTCTTGCAGGACTCAGAGGACCATATGGGATGCCAAGGATCAAATCTGAGTCAGCCACAGGGAAGGCAAGTGCCCTACCCTCTGTGCTATAATTTCAGCCCTGAGTCAGAATTTGAGCTCTAAACTTTTTGCCTCTTAATATTCTGCTCCTCTCTAACATTTGGTACAGATGGGATCATAGTATAAGGCAGAGATAAACTAACAAGGTCACCATGTCAGTGTGTTGGTGGAGAAATCCAGGCAAGTTATCTCCTTCTGGGTCTGCCATTAGAGACACCCTGAGAAATGTTCCAGTATAAAATAAAGTTCATAGAAAGATATTAAAATCTCTGAAAGAAGTTGTTCAGGAAATGTCTAGAACCCAGCATTAGGATGATAATTAATATAAACTACTTGATCTGGGTGAGGGTGTCCCTAGTTGTAGCATTTATCTCTTTCTGTGGTATAAATGCCTGTAATATGACCACGTTCAATCAGCCCTATGATGTCACTGAGTAGTCAGCAGGGAACTATGACTAGTAAACCATTGCATAGCATTTCTCTATACAGATACTGTGCTTAATGTGCTGAGACCTATAAACTGTGTTATCCATGGTTTAACATAGTTTATTTAATTCTATTTAAAAGAGTTTACTTTCACTCTTGGCTGAGTTTAATAATCTGCTTGTGCAATTTTCTCAGATTTTATAATCATTTCTCATAGGTAAGTGAGAGCAGTCAACTATTGTTAATGAGGGGCATGATTCAGAAAATCTAGCTTCTAGGGTCCATCATGAGAGTAGAGTGGGTAGAATATTTGCCTTATGTGCAGCACACTAGGTTTTAATTTCTGGAATTCCATATGGTCCCTAGCCCTCCAAGAGCACCAAGTGTGAACCATAAAAACAAAACATAACAAATCTAAAATCTAGCTGGTAGAGAAGGGATATATGCTAATCAGAAAATAATAAAAATTAAAGACATTTGGTGGTGACTTCCAGTGCAGTAGATACATGCTTGGGAAGATTGACTCTTTAAACCTTAATGGGTATGAAGATTTGAAGATTACAAGTGTATTATCTTTCAGGTCAACTCTACATATTAGCGGGGAGAAGGACACAGCAGTTCAGTTCATAAGAAGCCTAATATGGAAGTGTTTCTGCTGGTACAAGAAAAAGGGTTGCAGGAAGCTTGTCAGATTGCTCATTGAATGAGATCAAAGGCCAGGAAATTGTGTCGGCTGTGCTTGTTAGCTGTTGTTGGTAGCACACAAAATACCCACCTCTTAACTTGGTCTCCTGGGTACCATGGGATTTCCCTGATTAAGTGACCACTAATCACTAAGCAGATGAACAGGTTCTAGCACAGAAGTTGGGAAAAAAACATCATTAGATAAAGAGGATTCTGCAAGAATGCATGGGGCTGGAGAGATAATACAGTGAGTTAAGTGCTTGCCCTGCATGAATCCAGTCTGGATTCTATCTCTAGCATCTCATGTACTCCCCAGAACATCACCAGAAGTAATTACTAAGTGCAGAATCAAGAGTAAATTCTGAGCATTGCTGAGTGCAGTGCAAAAAAACAAACAAACAAACTTTTAGAGTATAAGAGATACATACATGAAAAGAGCACTTTGGCCCAACTTAGCCTGCCCTGCAGCCATGTACTACCCTAAATTAGGGTTGCATTTGTTCTGTGTAATATTTGTTCTCTCATCAAGCATCATCTATTTAAAATTTACTTTCAGAAAGACAACAGTAAGTAACAGGATGCCAAGTTATCATGGAGCTGGGGCGATTTATGAATTTTTCCAGATCTTGCTTTCCTGCAGAGACTCAGTTTACAGTGACATTTAATTAAAATATTTATGGCGTCCAATTCCTTGATGCTTTGAGAATAAAACCAGTGAGATATGAGTCATATTTAAACTCTATTGACTTCATTCCTGTTGTTCTTAGCCTCACTACCGAGTATGCAGAAAGTTTATTGAATCTTTCAGGACTTATAATAACCCCTTTTCCAATACTTGGAAGTGTTTCTGTGGTTCAGTCAATTACTACATTCTATGACTGACAGTGAACTCAGTCTCATGGTGTGAGGAATCCAAGTATACTGAAGAGGTCTCTCTTCCCCATATATAGCAAAGTGGAGTCTACTTGGAGCCCAGGACTTCATCTATCTGGCATTTCTGGCTGAAGGTGAGAGTTGAAAGGGGGCTGCTACAGATTCCTGGGAAAATGGAAATCCCCTGCTCTCCCATTGTTGGATCCCAGTTAGGGAGTCTCCCACAATTAAAATTTAGAAATTCACAATCACATATGTTACCTAACACTCTAATTCCTGAACATTAGTTATGATTTGTGTATTAATTTTTCCTGGTTTTAAAGCAAGTTTGTCTAAAGGGTTTTGAATAATGCTTTTAACTTGGGCCTTCATTAAAAAAAGAGAGAGAAAGAAAGTTGATCAGAAGAGAGTAGAAAGATGCCACGCACAATAAAATCGAAATGGTCTTTAGTGTCTTTGTTTAAAACTGGTCTCACCAGAATGGGCAACATATGCACTCCCGATCTTGAGCCAGACTCACAGAGAATGAGCGGAGGTTTGAAAAGACCAGGTTTGGATGATTTTCTGTGCTAAAGAATATGTAATGAAATTGAGATTTCCATTGCCATAGTTTACAGTTGTGATAGTAAAGCCTCCTACTTTTCCTATATGTGAAAATTTTGAAGTTTTTCACATTCAGCTTTGAAAAATTAAGGGGACTTCAGCAATGCTGAAGCCATAGTTCCCAGCAAGGACGCGAGTGTTGTTGTGCTATTTTTCAAATTAAAAATAAATCAAAAACTGAACTTTGATAACTTTAATATGTAGATTGACCATATAGTATACTTGTAATTCATAAATAATTACACATCCTCTGGAGATATAGAAAGGCATTTTTTTTTGTTACAACCTGGTTATACTCAGGGATTACTCCTGGTTCCATATTCAGATTGGGGATCATTCCTGATGCTATTCTGTTCTGGGGAATGTATGTGGTGCCAGGGATCAAATCAGAGCATGGTAAATACCTTAACATCTGTGTTATCAACAAGCCCTTAAAAAGGCCTTTTAGAGACAGGCTCTTTCTCAGAAAGGCAGAAAGAGAAGAGGTGCATGATAACATATATTATTGAAGTTTGCCATGAAAACCTTTTGTAGAGTTATTTCCAACTCTAGCTGGAGGAAGCATGGAAGTTACCTGTTTTGACATCCCACCCCATAATATCACGAATACAGTGAGTTGTATCAAGAAAGATTCAGGGGCCGGAGAGATAGCATGGAGGTAAGGTGCTTGCCTTGCATGTAGAAGGACGGTGGTTTGAATCCCAGCATCCCATAAGGTCCCCTGAGCCTGCCAGGAGCAATGTCTGAGCATAGAACCAGGAGTAACCCCTAATTGCTGCCACGTGTGACCTCCCCCTCAAAAAAAAAAAAAAAAGATTCAGTCCCTTAACCAAACCAAAATATCCTGCAGAAAACAACATAGAACTCAAGAATTATGTTTTTGTGTGTGACTAGCATGCAAAAGCACTGTATGCTGGTATGTGTGATATTTAAGAAAGTATTATGCTTTACTACTTACCTACTTACTTTGATCTTAAGGGAATCTATTGAGTAGATGATAATAAAATTAATTACAAATTCTATGTTCTTTATTTCTATTATGGAATATTACAAAAAAAATCTACTAATCCAGTAATAATATTCTGATTAAGTAAATTATCATGTAACAAACAACATGATGATATAATGCATAAATTAAATTATGCTCAGAAATAGTTTATGCATGTAGATAAAAAATCTGTCTTGAAACATTCAAGGTTTAAAATTTTCTGCAGGAGGTGGGAGAGATAGTATATTGGTGGAGCTCTTGTTTTGCATAGGCTGACCTAGGTTAGATCCCTGGCAGCCCAGATGGCCCCCTGACATAAGTCATCTCTGAGCTCAGAGCCAGACTAAAGCAAAACAAAGTAAAATGAAACCCTCTCTGTGGTTTAAAATTATGTCTTAGGTCAGAAGAGTCATGCAACAGAAGCATGCTGGGCCCATAAAATCCTGTTTAAAAGTGAACAAAAATCCACTGTTCTGCCAGCAGTGATCATCTCTGGGTGTTATCAAATGGGTGACTTTTTTTTTGTCCCAAATACATGTTTATTCAATTTCTAAAATCTCTACATGTCATACCCTTTAGCCTAAAAAGTAAATGAGAATTTGTAGCTAGAGATTAGAACTAGAGCCTCCTACTAAAATAGTTGTGGGGTAGCATAAACTTGTGTTCCAGTTTCTCTTTAGCACTGCCAGTGCTCTGCATTTAGCATGTATTTGGCACCTAAGGATGGCTGAAAACTGTTCTCCTGACTCCCTCTGGCACAATTTCTCTTCTACATCTAGCTACTACAGATGTCATCATTCAAGTTCTAAAGAAAAGACCAAAATGGAACTGTCATCAGAATTTAAATTGATGAATTTTTCTAAAACATCCTGAGCATCTACAAGCCCTTTGACTCTTTATGTATCTAACCTCCAGTGAACTTTGAAAGTTCAATCTATGGAGAAAAATGTTGAAGCAAGTATGATACCAAAGATCCTCAATGATTCCAAGCTATTCTAGGGAAGATGTTTTTTGCCTCTCAAAACCAGCGTTTTCCTTTCCAGTTTGTAAGTTTGGTTCAGGATAGAAAATTGTCCATCAAAACTCTGTGGTTACATGCTGAATAAAAGCTGAGTACTTTGCTGGCAAGGTCCAAGAGAATAAAAGAGATTTTCAAAAACAATCTCTACTCTAAATTTTCATAATTTAAAGGATCTTCCCCCAGAGCAGGTAACTGATACAGGCATTTATTATTTATTATACAATATTTTATAGTGTATTTGGACAGTTACTGGATGATGGCAAGCTGAACCCTTCTCTCCACTAAGCGTATAACCCTCCACACAATGAAAATGAATGTTAAATCTCCCATAACACTTAATATTGAAAGAATATAGCTGTGTTGAACACTTGAAAATATAGGCAGCCTTGCCTATATTACCTTAGAGATCACCAAAGAATAAGAGTTGGTGTGAATATCAATGAGCCCAGGATAAAGGTACAGAGACACTTATGCTTGAAGATTTCCATGTCCCTTTCAGTATACTATGCTAGAACAGAAAGGTGATGAACCATGCCAATAACATTAGTGAGTGATTCTGTTATATGGCATTTGGGGGAAGTTCATATCTTTGAAAATTCAGAATAATGCCAACCAAGTTTTCAGTTTGGAGTTTTTATGCTTGAAGATTTCCATGTCCCTTTCAGTACACTATGCTAGAACAGGAAGGTGATGAACCATTCCAATAACATTAGTGAGTGATTCTGTTATATGGCATTTGGGGGAAGTTCATATCTTTAAAAATTCAGAATAATGCCTACCAAGTTTTCAGTTTGGAGTTTTTGCCTTTTTTGTTTTGTTTTTATTTTTGGGGGGGGCCACACCCAGTGACTCTCAGGGGTTCTCCTGGCTATGTGCTCAGAAATCACTCCTGGCGTGGGGGACCATATGGGATGTCAGGGATTAAACCGAGGTCCATCCTGTGTCAGCCACGAGCAAGGCAAACACCCCACAGCTTTACTATTGCTCCAGCCCAAGTTTTTTCATTTCTATTTTCATATCCTCTATCCTCTTGATTTTTATTTGTGGTTTGTTCAGCTCATTCCATGTTTTCTTTGAGCAGTAAACACCCACAAATAGCTAAAACAACCCTTAGGTAAAAGAAGATGGGAGGTATCACTTTCCCCAACTTTAAATTGTATTACAAAGCAATAATCATTAAAATAGCATGGTATTGGAATAAATACAGACCTTCAGATTAATGGAATGACTTGAGTATTCAGAGAATGTTCCCCAAGCATACAATCAATTAGTATTTGATAAAGGGACAAGAAACATAAAATGAAACAAGAAAAGTCTCTTAAACATGTTGTGTTAAGACAACTGGTTAGCCATATGCAAAAAATAAATAAATAAATAAATAAACTCAGACCTCCATCTAACACAATGCACAAAGGTCAAATCCAAATGGATTAAAGATCTTGATATCAGACCCAGAACCATAAGGTATATAGAACAACATGTAGGTAAAACACTCCATGACACTGCAACTAAAGGTATCTTCAAGGAGGAATCACCACTATCCAAACAAGTGGAAGCAGAGATAAACCAATGGGATTACATTAAATTGAGAAACTTCTTCACCTCAAAAGAAACAGTGTTGTGGCGACCAAGGCCACCCATGGAATGGGAGAAACTATTCACCCAATACCCATCTCATAAGGGACTGACAGCTAAGTTATCCAAGATAAGACAGAACTTAACAAGAAAGAAACATCTAACCCCATCAAAAATGGAGAGAAGCAATGAACAGACACTTATGCAAAGATTAAATACAAATGGTCAAAAGGCACATGAAAAAATGCTCCAGATCACTAATCATCAGAGAATGCAAATCAAAAGAACAGTTAGGTATCATCTCATGCTGCAGAGATTGGCACACATCACAAAGAATAAGAACAACCAGTGCTGGCTGGAATGCCATCTAGTCCAGCCTTTCTGGGGGAAAAAATAGAGATTCCTCAAAAAACTGGATTTTTTTAATTAAATAATTTTTTATTTTGACCAAAGTGGATTACAAATCTTTCACAGTAATATATTAGGTACATAGTGATATTGAATCAGGGGCATTCCCACCACACCACAAGTGTTGTTCTCCCTCTTCCCTTGTTCCCAGCATGCATCCCATATCCCCTCCTTTGACCCCCGGGCTGCTAGTATAAGTGGTCCCTTCTGTGTCTAGCTTGTTGTAGATTGGGGCTCAATTCTGTTGTCATTGGGTTTGGATTTGGTGTTTAAGCATGATCATTTTTTATTTCTACTCAATGTTCATACACCTGTTTGGTCTTGGTACCCTCCATTATTTCCCCCTCAATTTGTGAGGCAGAACAAGATGGTTGAAGTTATGTGGTTCTGTTTGGAGGGAAGAAAAAAGAAAGAGAAGAAAAAAAGGGGGGGGGTAAAAATCAAACAAGAAAGAAATGGGAAGAGTCCTTCTAGAGGCTATAAAAATCAATTTAAGAGAAAGGGAAAAAGGAAGAAAACAAAAACCATACAAAAAAATCAAACAAAAGAACCCGAAAAGCACACAGCAATAAAGACAACAACCAAACAATAACCACGGTCCTGAAATAAAAACAAAACAAAGCACACACAAAAAAAGAAAAAATGACAATAACAACAACAATAACAAAAAAATTAATTTGTGCTTTTTCTTTTGCATAGGCACAGTAAATATTGGGGAGATTAGAAAGGGAATTCCCTTGGCCTAAGAGATAAATGGTTTCTCCGCCCTTGAAGCATATTGTTATGGGAATAACTATAGGCTCTCTTCCCTAGGTCCTTTTATGCTGTCTGTAAACTTTCTGCTCAGTCGTGGATGATAAAATCAGGCCTCTGTAACTAGAGATTTCGGTATTTGCACAGGTCATAGGATGGAGACTAGAGTAAAGTCTTTCTTTACGTTTCTAGAAGTTCTGTTCCAACACTGTAATTTCAATCAGTCTTGGTTTTTGTACTGATCCTAGTACGAAGCCTAGGATAGAGTCTTACATTATGTTTCTAGAAGTTCTGCTCAGTTGCAGTTGTCTCATCCAGACCTCTGGGATTAAAGATCTTGATTGTTTTAAATCACATGGAAACTTTACTGGAAGAGGTGGGGTCATTACTGGAAGCAGGACCAATGGTGTGGGTTGTCTGTGCATCTAGGAGAGGCAGGATGTCAAGGCCAGGTTTGAGCACTGAGAAGCTGGGGTCCAGGCACAGAGACCACTGCCCTCATGGGAGCCAGCTCAGCGTGGCTTCTCAAACAGGTACACCAGCCATCAGAAAAAATGAAGTCATGAAATTTTCCTATACATGAATGGACATGGAAACAATTATGCTGAGTGAAATAAGTCAGAGGGAGAGAGATATGCACAGAATAGTCTCACTCATCTATGGAATTTAAGAAAAATAAAAGACTTTATTGTTATAATACCCAGAGACCATAGAGATGAGGGCTAGAAGGACCAGCCCATAGTAAGAAGCTTAACACAAAGAGTGGTGAGTGTAATTAGAATTACATTGAGAACTATGGTAACAATGTTAATGAGTGAGAGAAGTAGAATCCCTGTCTCAAATACAGGCAAGGGGTGGGGGGAGGAGGAAAATGGTGGTAGGAATGTTGCACTGGTGAATGGGGGAATGTTCTTTTTTATGACTGAAACCCAACTACAAACATGTTTGTTACCATGGTGCTTAAATAAAGATATTACTTTAAAAAAATCAGAATAACTGCTAATGAACATATCACAGAGTGTTTTTTTTTTCTTTTCTCTGAACCTGTCTTTATTATTAGAATTTTTTTTTTTGGTTTTTGGGTCACACCTGGAAGTGTTCAGGGGTTACTCCTGGCTTTCTGCTCAGAAATTGCTCCTAGCAGGTTCAGCGGACCATATGGGATGCCAGGATTCGAATCACCATCCATCTGCATGCAAGGCAAATGCCCTATCTCCATGTTATCTCTCCAGCCCCTAGAATAATTTTTAATTTAAAGAACCATCAACAGAAACATGAAATAAAAGACAGATAACTGAATAGGAAAATACTTTTATTCAGATAAAGGTTTGATATCCAGTAAATATAAAGTACTCACAGAGATATACAATAAAACAAACGATTTCCAAAAACCCTATCAAAATAAAGAGAAGTAAGAGATACTTTTCAAAGGGAGAAAGGCAAATGGCTAGTACCTGACAAAAAGTTTCACTTATTATTAGGGAAACTCAATCCAACCTCCATTTTCATTCGTATTACCTGCAGGCAGGAGTAAATTCTAGTTACTCCAGCAGTTTGAACAGTTTGAGAGGGGCTGGCATTTGCAAAGAACGTACATCTGGTGTATTATATCCTTTCAGTCACCTGGACAAGTCTGATTATCACTATTTAATACCCCTGTTAAGAGGAAGAAACTTGCAGTAAAAGGAAATTTCTTGCTTATGCACATAGCCATTATGTAATAGAGTTGAGAAACTAGCTTTTTTACAGCTCCAAACCAGCAGTATTCTTCTTCCCCAGCCTTTTGGAAGTTGTTCTGGAAGTCAGCTTCCAAAATAATGTCATGCTCTGGAGAGGAGGTCCACAGCCTCTTTTTGGTTCCTGCCCAAGGTATGGGGGTCAAGAAAATGGAGCTAAATGCTTGATTTGATGGTGAACTGTTGTCTAAGGATGTCCATTTCTTTAACCTACCCTGTGTAGGCACTAACCCAAGATGTGTCATTCAGACCTCAAACCTTTTTTATTTCTAAAATTTTCAGGTAAGGTTAAGTCACTGTTACGCTGTCAGAGGCTGTATTTCCCCCAAGAAAATTTAAATATATCCTTTCAAAAAAGTTCCAGAAAGAGTTACTGTAGGAATAGTCTCTTGAGAATTTGGAGCTCGGTGCCCTTCCTGCGTTTAAGTTGATGGAAACCCTTAGTCATCATTTGATGACTGCAGCAAATGTAGTCACCACTTGAGCAGGTATCATTTTATCAAGGGGATTGCACATGGGTTTTTCAACCAGAAAATAAACAGTACTGAGGGTCCCTATAAATCAATCAGTCCCAGGACCCCTGGCAATCCTGAGCCCCTATGCAGCCTCGACCTATCAGAACTGGCTCATGGTCCCATTTCTGTGTCCTCACCAAAACAAAAAACAAACAAACAAACAAAAAATCATGATGTATATTGCATTTCTACCTAAAATGATTGTCACAAGTCTCTTTTCTCTGAATCATTTTTATTCAGTGAGATACGATTGAGAATTTAAATGTTCTTATTTGGGGATGGGTTGGGCTACACCTGGTGACGCTCAGGGGTTACTCCTGTCTATGCACTCAGAAATCGCGACTGGCTTGGGAGACCATCTGGGATGTTGGGGGATCCTAGGCTAGCGCCGGCAAGGCAGATGCCTTACTGCTCTGCACCACCACTCCAGCCCTTAAATGTCCTTATTATTTAAATTTTTAATCTCCAACTTTTTCCTGATTGTTTTATCTTACTTTGGAATCATAATTAATGAAAGGAAAAAAATAAATCAAACCAAACATGTCATCTTACTTCTACTGACATCGAGTGAAAAATATAAGACATCTAAATAGACAAATTCTTCTCGGTAAGTTAATTGAACTAGAAATCCTTTCTTTGTAAAAATGATGGTCATTGTGTGTGAGACTGGCTGATTTCAATAATTTCTACAAATGTTTTCTCAGAATAAACATGAAAAGCTTAACAAGTAAAGTTTCCACTTTTGAGTTTCCTGATATATTATCTCTGAGAAAATTTATAATTAGAGTCTTGACATTTAAGAGTACCACATAAACACAGCATCTTTACATCCAGGAAATAATATCTTACAAAAGGCAGCTCCAATTTTTTCTCTTTTTATTACATTTAGTTCCATGTTGGCTATATATGCATATCCAGATATGTAGCTAATATACACTGGTAATTGTATGTAGTTAACAAAGAAATGAAGATACAAAAAGGTCAAGCAAGTCACTCTAAGGCCACATAATAAATACATTGACTTGACTCCAATCTCCTGATTCCTGGTACAATATTTTAGCTGGATTTATTAAATGACTACTCTTGCAGAAGAAAAGAGTTTTGCACACAAACAGCTAAAATTATCTGCCAAACTCTTTTGACCTGTGGATTTGTAACACCTCAATACAGAATAGAAAAGACCTGGAATTCAGCCAACCCTGTATCTCTGTCATAGTCACATCAGTTTTTCAGAACTTTCCCCACCCGTATCTTCTATTTTTGCTACTCACTCAGGTTAGGGCCATGGGACAAGTCTAATGACTTGGATGACAATCCTGATGACAGGAGACTGCCCAATTGAAAAACATAGTGACCCAGATAATCTTCCAACTCAATAATATTGAAGTCCATCCATTCCTTTGATTCTACATCTTCTCTCATGTGAGGTTAAAGTTCTCTCCAGCTGGGAGCTCTCTGTCAACCTTTAGTATTGAACACTGCATATGCAGGTGGGTATGTTTGGTTTATACTTACAGAATCATGTAACAGCCAAGCTGATCTGTAGACAAGTCATTCTGTAGGAGATGCTGACCTGGGAGTATGCACAACTAAACTTAGTGGATAAATTATAAGCAAGCCAACTCTCTTATGTTATCGACCATTTCTTTTTAGTTTTTTCCTTTTAAAATCTAGACTTTTAAAATCCTTTAGAGATGAGGGAGCCATAACTCTGCTCCATGTAAGCACTTGAAGGGAGTATAATAATTTTAATGATGACTTACCAGGGAGATATTTCCAAAACCACAAGTGAAGACTTGTATCTAGGTGTCTTTCTAAATTCAGGTGGAACCACTTTACTACAGGATTGGAAGAAGACATGTTACTTTGAAACAGGAAATTTTCCTTGAATGACCTAATAATTTTTCAGGCATGGCCTGGTTGATATCTAGGAATTGTACAAAAATACTCAACACTATTTGTACAAGCACTATCTCTTGGAGCAGAGAAGATCTAACTCCTGCCATTCTTTAGAGAACTGAGGACAGAGCTATGAGTTCCAAAGACTGGAGGAGAAAGATTAATAGTCATAATAACATAGAATAGCTACTGCTTGCTCAAATGCCTGGCAATACTGATGCCCACCAATGGCACATCAACCTGCCTTCCACCACAAGCTGCATTCAACAACTTTCATGTGGGATATCTGAATCAGGTCTGGGACTCTTTCCATTAAAAAATATTTCTAGCAGTGTTGTATCTCACTGTATTAACTCCATGCCACCAATATGGCATCTGAATATGCATGCCTTTTGGTGGGATTTAGATCAGAGCCCTGGCATTGGCTACCTGAAGACTACACAAGGTGAGAAAGTTAGTCGTAGGTAAAGTGCTGGTTTGTTGTGGAAAGTTTTCTCTTTTTTTTTCCAGTGTCAGGGATCAAACCCAGGGATTCACACATGCAAGGCAACTGTTCTGCCACTGAGTTACAACTCTGGCCCTGAGATGAATAGTTTGTATTTATTGTTGTTGTTTTGTTTGGGGACCATACCTGGTGTTGGTGTTGCTCAGGACTTACTCCTGGTTCTGAGCTCAAGGAACACTTCTGACAGGTCTGGGGAACCATATGGAGTGCAGGGAATCAAACCCAAGTTGGTTGTGTGCAAGGCAAATGCCCAGACCACTGTATTATCTCATGGTCAAAAGACCAGTAGGTCTATCAAGCAGCTTACATGATAAATCATAAGTAACAAGTTTAAAATAAATACATAGTCAGTTTGAAAGGGAGAACTCAAACAGGCCCAATGTGGGGTGCAGAAAGGTATCTGAAAGAGTGTAGTAAGGAGGAATGCCCAGGGATCACCATCCTTTTTGTCATAAAATTTTCTCAGAAGAAATCTTTTATCTTGAGGTCCTGGTTTAATCGCACATGTGCACACACAAAGACATACATAGACACACGGGCACGCACGCACACACACACACACAAACACACACACACACACACTCCTCATATCTTTCTTTTGACTTCCAGGGCATCTGCTTAGAAGCAATTGCTATGACTGACTATACTTTAAAGGGAAACAGGACCAAAATTGAGTCAAATTTAGAAAAACTAAATCCTATAAATAAAATCACAAAGCTTCCTCAAACCAATCCAGGACACATAATGTTCTTGTCTTGAGTGTTGATCTCGTGATTTTTTACATACTTGGTCTCCTCATTATTTTCCTCATCTTGGCACCATCCTCAGGCCTTACCTGTGTAACATATCAGTTTGAAAGTCTATCAAAGCTCTCTCAAAGCATACTGCAGGACTTGTCACTGCATGAGGCAGCTTCTAGTCAGGGTTTCCAGCAGCAGCTTTCTCTACCTTGCTTGTAGATGATAAATTAGTCTCTGGAATGCTAGTTAACTAATTTATGGAGATAACAAGCCCACATTATTTTTTTTAAATCTTGGTCTTTGTCAGAGGCTGCCTCCCTAGTTCTAATACATTTGAGCATCTCACTTCACTCAAACAAGGAGGAAAAAAAAAAAAAAACAGCTAATTTAGGGGACTCTGTCCAAACTCCAAGAATTAAATTTCAACTTGAATAAGCAAGCAATGAGAAGGGAGAGGAGATACAGTAGGAAGGAGATGGACTAATATTTCTTGCCTTTGCCATCTGTAGCAAAAAGCTACATATATAAAATGTATACCTTTCACTTCTCCGGAGTAGAAAAATACCAAACCTTTATAGAGGTCAGGATATCTGACATAGTAGATAGTAAATTGATGGATTCTTAACACAAATTATCGAAATGCCAACTTCCACACAGGGAACACCCTGGGGGCAGGAGCCCTGTTTACATTTTCATATCTGTCACCCTTACCTTCAAAGATTATACCGTAAACCTCTTTCCTCACATTTCCTTATTAGATTGTAAACCCCCTTAGGTTTAGTTAACATTAATTGAGAATGTTATCTGCCCTTCTATCCCTGACTAATTATTGCTGAATAATAAATATGCAATGGAAGGGACAGTCTTGTGACTCTCTGTCTACAAGGTAGTTAGCCGCCTGGTCCCATTCTGTCTCTCTAATGTCTGTTTTGTTTTCTTTTTTTCTTTTCTTTTCTTTTCTTTTCTTTCTTTATTTATTTGGTTTTTGGGTCATACCAGGCATGCTCAGGAGTTACTCCTGGCTTTGTGCTCAGAAATTACTTCTGGCAGGCTCAGGGGACCATATGGGATGCAAGGATTTGAACCACATACCTTCTGCAAGCAAGGCAAACACCCTACCCCCATGCTATCTCTCTGGCCCGTTTTGTTTACTTTTTTTTTATAATACAATTATTTTTGTTAATTTATTTAAACACCTTAATTACATACATGATTGTGTTTGGGTTTCACTCATGTAAAGAACACCACCCATCACCAGTGCAACATTCCCACCACCAATGTCCCAAGTCTCCTTTCGCCCCATCCGACCCCCGCCTGTACTCTAGACAGGCTCTCCATTTTCCTCATACATTCTCATTATTAGGACAGTTCAAAATGTAGTTATTTCCCTAACTAAACTCATCACTCTTTGTGGTGAGCTTCCTGAGGTGAGCTGGAACTTCCAGCTCTTTTCTCTTTTGTGTCTGAAAATTATTATTACAAGGGTGTCTTTCATTTTTCTTAAAACCCATAGATGAGTGAGACCATTCTGCGATTTTCTCTCTCTCTCTCTGACTTATTTCACTCAGCATAATAGATTCAGTGTACATCCATGTATAGGAAAATTTCATGACTTCATCTCTCCTGACAGCTGCATAATATTCCATTGTGTATATGTACCACAGTTTCTGTAGCCATTTGTCTGTTGAAGGGCATCTTGGTTGTTTCCAGAGTCTTGTTATGGTAAATAGTGCTGCAATGAATATAGTTGTAAGGAAGGGGTTTTTGTATTGTATTTTTGTGTTCCTAGGGTATATTCCTAGGAGTGGTATAGCTGGATCGCATGGGAGCTCGATTTCCACTTTTTGGAGGAATCTCCATATCGCTTTCCATAAAGGTTGAACTAGACGGCATTCCCACCAGAAATGGATAAGAGTTCCTTTCTCTCCACATCCCCGCCAACACTGTTTATTCTCATTCTTTGTGATGTGTGCCATTCTCTGGGGTGTGAGGTGGTATCTCATCGTTGTTTTGATTTGCATCTCCCTGATGATTAGTGATGTGGAACATTTTTTCATGTGTCTTTTGGCCATGTGTACTTCTTCTTTGTCAAAGTGTCTTTCATTTCTTCTCCCCATTTTTTGATGGGGTTAGATGTTTTTTTCTTGTAAAGTTCTGTCAGTGCCTTGTATATTTTGGAGATTAGCCCCTTATCTGATGGTTATTGGGTGAATAGTTTCTCCCACTCAGTGGGTGGCTCTTGTATCCTGGGCACTATTTCCTTTGAGGTGCAGAAGCTTCTCAGCTTAATATATTTCCATCTGTTAATCTCTGCTTTCACTTGCTTGGAGAGTGCAGTTTCCTCCTTGAAGATGCCTGTAATGTCCTGGAGTGTTTTGCCTATGTGCTGTTCTATATATGTTATGGTTTTGGGGCTGATATCGAGGTCTTTAATCCATTTGGATTTTACCTTCGTACATGATGTTAGCTGGGGGTCTAAGTTCAATTTTTTGCAAGTGGCTATCCAATTGTGCCAACACCACTTGTTGAAGAGGCTTCCCTGCTCCATTTAGGATTTCCTGCTCCTTTATCAAAAATTAGGTGATTGTATGTCTGGGGAACATTTTCTGAGTATTCAAGCCTATTCCACTGATCTGAGGACCTATCTTTATTCCAATACCATGCTGTTTTGATAACTGTTGCTTTGTAGTACAGTTTAAAGTTGGGGAAAGTAATTCCTCCCATATTCTTTTTCCCAATGATTGCTTTAGCTATTCGAGGGTGTTTATTGTTCCAAATGAATTTCAAAAGTGTCTGATCCACTTCTTCGAAGAATGTCATGGGTATCTTTAGAGGGATGGCATTAAATCTGTATAATGCCTTGGGGAGTATTGCCATTTTGATGATGTTAATCCTGCCAATCCATGAGCAGAGTATGCGTTTCCATTTCCGTGTGTCCTCTCTTATTTCTTGGAGCAGAGTTTTATAGTTTTCTTTGTATAGGTCCTTCACATATTTAGTCAAGTTGATTCCAAGATATTTGAGTTTGTGTGGCACTATTGTGAATAGGGTTGTTTTCTTAATGTCCATTTCATCCTTATTACTATTGGTGTATAGAAAGGCCATTGATTTCTGTGTGTTAATTTTGTAGCCTGCCACCTTGCTATATGAGTCTATTGTTTCTAGAAGCTTTTTGATAGAGTCTTTAGGGTTTTCTAAGTAGAGTATCATGTCATCTGCAAACAGTGAGAGCTTGACTTCTTCCTTTCCTATCTGGATTCCCTTGATATCCTTTTCTTGCCTAATCGCTATAGCAAGTACTTCCAGTGCTATGTTGAATAGGAGTGGTAAGAGAGGACAGCCTTGTCTTGTGCCAGAATTTAGAGGGAAGACTTTCCGTTTTTCTCCATTGAGGATAATATTTGCCACTGGATTGTGGTAGATGGCCTTCACTATATTGAGAAAGGTTCCCTCCATTCCCATCTTGCTGAGAGTTTTGATCAAGAATGGGTGTTGGAACTTATCAAATGCTTTCTCTGCATCTATTGATATGATCATGTGGTTTTTATTTTTCTTGTTATTGATGTTGTGTATTATGTTGATAGATTTACGGATGTTAAACCATCCTTGCATTCCTGGGATGAAACCTACTTGATCGTAGTGGATGATCTTTTTAACGAGGCATTGAATCCTATTTGCCAGGATTTTGTTGAGGATCTTTGCATCTGCATTCATCAGTGATATTTGTCTGTAATTTTCTTTTTTGGTAGCGTCTCTGTCTGGTTTAGGTATCAAGGTGATATTGGCTTCATAAAAGCTATTTGGAAGTGTTTCTGTTTGTTCAATTTCATGAAAGAGTCTTGCCAAGATTGGCAGTAGTTCCTCTTTGAAAGTTTGATAGAATTCATTCGTGAATCCATCTGGACCTGGGCTTTTGTTTTTCGGCAGACATTTGATTACTGTTTTAATTTCATCAATGGTGATGGGGGTGTTTAGATATGCTACATCCTCTTACTTCAACCGTGGAAGATTATAAGACTCCAAGAATTTATCCATTTCTTCCAGGTTCTCATTTATAGTGGCGTAGACTTTTTCAAAGTAGTTTCTGATTACCCTTTGAATCTCTGTCATATCAGTAGTGATCTCTCCTTTTTCATTCCTGATACGAGTTATCAAGTTTCTCTCTCTCTCTTTCTTTGTTAGGTTTGCCAGTGGTCTATCAATCTTGTTTATTTTTTCAAAGAACCAACTTCTGCTTTCGTTGATCTTTCCGATTGTTTTTTGAGTTTCCACTTTGTTGATTTCTGCTCTCAGCTTTGTTATTTCCTTCTGTCTTCCTAGTCTTGGGTCCTTTTGTTGAGCATTTTCTAGTTCTATTAGCTGTGTCATTAAGCTACTCAGGTAAGCTCCTTCTTCCTTCCTGATGTGTGCTTGCAAAGCTATAAATTTTCCTCTCAGTACTGCTTTTGCTGTGTCCCATAAGTTCTGATAGTTTGTGTCTTGATTGTCATTTGTTTCCAGGAACCTTTTTATTTCCTCCTTGATTTCATCTCGGACCCACTGGTTATTGAGCATGAGGCTGTTTAACTTCCAGGTGTTAAAGTGTTTCTTCTGAGTCCCTTTGGAGTTCACAAATAATTTCAGAGCCTTGTGGTCAGCGAAGATAGTCTGCAAAATTTCTATCCTCTTGATCTTATGGAGGTATGTTTTATGTGCCAGCATGTAGTCTATCTTGGAGAATGTCCCATGTACATTGGAGAAGAATGTGTATCCAGGTTTCTGGGGATGGAGTGTCCTATATATATCCACTAGGCCTCTTTCTTCCATTTCTCTCCTCAGGTCTAGTATATTCTTGTTGGGTTTCAGTCTGGTTGACCTATCCAGTGTTGACAAAGCCGTGTTAAGGTCCCCCACAATTATTGTGTTGTTGTTGATATTATTTTTCAGATTTGTCAACAGTTGTATTAAATATTTTGCTGGCCCCTCATTCGGTGCATATATGTTTAGGAGAGTGAATTCTTCCTGCTCTACGTACCCCTTGATTAATATAAAATGTCCATCTTTGTCCCTTACAACCTTCCTGAGTATAAAGTTTGCATTATCTGATATTAGTATGGCCACTCCAGCTTTTTTATGGGTGTTGTTTGCTTGGATAATTTTTCTCCAGCTTTTTATTTTGAGTCTATGTTTGTTCTGACTATTCAGGTGCGTTTCTTGTAGGAAGCAGAAGGTTGGATTGAGTTTTTTGATCCATTTAGCCACTCTGTGTCTCTTAACTGGTGCATTTAGTCCATTGACGTTGAGAGAAAGAATTGTCCTGGGATTTAACGCCATCTTTATTTCAAAATTTGGTGTGTCTTTCGGGTAGTCTTGTCTTAGATTAGGTCTTTCAGTTTTTCTCTTAAGACTGGTTTTGTGTCTGTGAAGTTTCTGAGCTGTTTTTTGTCTGTGAAGCCATGTATTCTTCCGTCAAACCGGAAAGTGAGTTTTGCTGGGTATAGTATTCTGGGTGAAGCATTCATTTCATTCAGTCTTGTCTCAATATCCCACCACTGCTTTCTGGCATTGAGTGTTTCTGGTGACAGGTCTGCTGTAAATCTCAGGGAAGCTTGCTTGAACGTGATTTCCCCTTTTGATCTTGCTGTTTTCAGAATTCTGTCTCTATCTGTGGGATTTGTCATTGTGACTAGGATGTGTCTTGGGGTGGTTTTTCTGGGGTCTCTTTTGGTTGGTACTCTTCGGGCATGCAGGATTTGATCACATATATTCTTTAGCTCTGGGAGTTTCTCTTTAATGATGTTCTTGACCGTTGATTCTTCCTGGAAATTTTCTTCCTGGGTCTCTGGGACTCCAATGATTCTTAAGTTGTTTCTGTTGATCTTATCATAGACTTCTATTTTCATCTGTTCCCATTCTTTGACTAATTTTTCCATTGTCTGCTCATTTGCTTTAAGTTTTTTGTCCAATCTCTCCTGCTGTATGGAATTGTTATGCATCTCATCTTCCACAGCACCAAGTCTATTCTCAGCTTCTGATACCCTGTCCAGAGCTTATCCATTTTGTCATTCACTTAGTTTACTGACTTTTTCAGTCCTGTTAGTTGAGATGTTATTTCAGTTTGGAGTTTTGTGATTTCTGTCTTCATATTTTCTTGGTTCTTATTAGTGTTCTGTTCAACTCGATCCATGGTGTCTTGGAGTCTGTTGAGCATCTTCCATATTGCTAGTCTAAAGTCCTTATCTGAGAGGTTGATTAGTTGGTTGGTCATTATCTGGTCCTCAGAATTGTCATCTTCATTCTCTATGTCTGATGCTGGCCTGCGTTGTTTCCCCATTGTCACACTTGTATTGTAGGTTTTTCTACGTGTTGTGGTGGTATTCATTGTCTATATGATGCAGGCAGCACACTCCTCTGGCTCCTCCCTTTCTGGATGGGCTGACTTGCCTCTAAGGGAGGGGAGTCCTCCGTGGATGAAGCCTCACACTGGGTCAAATCTTAGGCCCGAGCATGCAACACAGAAGACAGTCCGGAGAGAAATGTTTGCTTCTGTGATATAGAGCCGTTCTTAGTGTGATTTTTCCTTCTTGTTGCAATGGAGTTCTTTCCTTAGAAAGAGTGCAAGGCCGCGTAGCGAAGAGGAGCGGCCGTGCTCCGCTGGAGCCTCTTTTTGCCCTACTCGCAAGAGTTTCACACAAGAGGACAGTAGACAGACATAGACAGGTCACACTCACAGTTTTTCACAGTTGGGCCCCACTGGGCCGGTGTACTTTCGCGGATTTTCCCCGCCTGGTGTCACACACAGGGAGCCAGCTTTTGCAAAGCTTAGCCAGTTTTCATGCTCTGTATTCCCTCCCTGAAAATGGCGTCTGGGCGAGCGAGGTTTCTGGAGCCTCTTTTTGCCCCACTCGCAAGAGTTTCACGCAAGAGGACAGTAGACAGACATAGACAGATCACACTCACAGTTTTTCACAGTTAGGCCCCACTGGACCGGTGTACTTTCGCGGATTTTCCCCACCTGGTGTCACACACAGGGAGACCTGTTTTGTTTTCTTAATCTTCACTTTAGTAGCCCTGTTTCAGGGCCATTCACCTGGAGCTGAACTACGACAGTCATCTGATAGAACCTTGATGATACGTAGCCACACATTCTTCATGTTTCTTGGTACATATAAGAATAAATTAAGTTGTTCTAATGAGAGGCTCCAATGTGCAAAGACCTCAACAAAATGTAACATCTTTTGGATTAGGTGGTGGACCTTGCTACTCTATGGAGTTTTCCGGGATTCTGATCCTTAGGACCCAAAGAAACTGAAATTAATCTAGACAACCATATGCAGAACTGTTCATTTTACTGTAACATAGTAATGGAGCTATAATAATCGAGTGGGTCCAATCAGAAAGAAGAGGAGCTAGACAAGCTTGTGAAGGTAGAGCAAACAATCAGAATGGCTGGGGTAGATGAGGATGTAGACATGTCAGGAAGGAGTGCAGGAGATGCTGTGCATCTTTGACTGCTAAGTTGAAATGATGTAGATATAGCTTATGTAATTGGCCTATCAGAGGTCACTGGGCAATCAGGGCCTAAGCTGATACAGAGGTCATAAAGTCACATTGCAATGAGTTTTCCTTGAAATAGACTGGAGGGATACATCAGGGCTGAGCAGGAATACAGCATTCTGGTCTCCTGGAGCAAGACTGTGACAAAGTTTAATTGCTGCCTCAGGGTCCCTTATTAAAATCATACTTTCTGAGTAGATGAAACCAGTGACCAGATGACACGATTATCTTTTCTGCTCATTCTAGGTTAATGGGAACCCTCTGATGAGGAGTCCAAGACTTGACCTTTCTAGAGAAACAATTAGGGATCAGCCCTAAATCTCACAGTCTTCTGACACATGACCCTATTTAATCTCTTCCTCTTCATTCTTTCCAGGCATTGACCACTTTCCTCCTCTACCAATTTTTTCTCGCACATGCATTAATTGATTGTGGGCAGCACAGTTCTTCCTGAGCTTGAAGAATTTCTCTAGTTCCACCCACTAATGCTTTCCACCTCAGCCTACCTGGCCTCAGTAACCCCTGAGCACTGCCAGGTGTGACCCAAAAACCAAATTAAATAAAATTAAATTAAAAAAGAAAACAAAACAGACATTAGACAGAATGGGACCAGGGGACTAACTACCTTGTAGACAGTCACAATGGGCCTGGCCTCTTCTTTTAGTATTTCCTCCCACCCTCCCCCGCTCCTCTGTCAGAAAGAGATTGGATTTTAAAAGAGAAAATTACATTTAAAAATACATTTAAATGAAGTTATTAAGTGTGATCTCCAATCTAGATCTTTTTCCTTTTAGTCATTGTCTCTGCCATGAGGGAGAGGATGAAGGGATGGAAGGAGAAAGGGGACAGGAGGGAAAGTGTTTGTGGGAAACAAACCCTGGTGAAGGGCTTGGGTGTTGGATGACTGAACTTCAACCATCAACAACTTTTTAATTTTGTATTTCACAGTGATTTGATAAAAAAGTATTTTAATTGAAATGAATAACAAAACAAATAAATAAAAATAATTAAATCTAATCACATAATCTCTCTGAGGTATGGGAGTAGGATGCCAAAATGTAACTTTGGAGAGACACAATTTTTTTTAAATTTCCTTAAACAAAAATTTATTTTAATTTAGCACTGTAAAATTACAAAGTTACTCATTATTTGGTTATAGGCATACAATATTTCAACACCTGTCATTTTACCAGTGTCCATTTCCCTCTACAATGTCCTGCTCAATTTGCCTCCTACCACCAGTCTGCCTCTGTGGATTTTTTCTACGTTTTAATAAGTTATTGCACTGTGAAGTACATTACTGTTATTAATGGGTTTTGCATGTAAAATTTTCCCACCTTCCAGCACCACTTCCTCCTCTTCCATCTACCCTAATTGTTGGCCCTTCCCTACCCTGTTCCCCTCTATCCCCAATTAGCAAGTTTCCTATGAGACACTGGGGGTTTTTTTGGATGGGTTTTGTTTTTTGTTTTTTTGTTTTGTTTTGTTTTGTTTTGTTTGTTTTTTTTTTTTTTTTGGTTTTTTGGTCACACCCGGCGGTGCTCAGGGGTTACTCCTGGCTGTCTGTTCAGAAATAGCTCCTGGCAGGCACGGGGGACCATATGGGACACCGGGATTCGAACCAACCACCTTTGGTCCTGGATTGGCTGCTTGCAAGGCAAACGCCGTTGTGTTATCTTTCCGGCCCCAGAGACACTGTTTTTAATCCAGAACTCTGTCCTTTCTATTTTGGTTCTGTTTCTCACAGGTACATACCTGATCCAGAAGTGAGAAAGCTTCCATTCAAAATAAAACCAACATCTCTCAAGGTTGCTAACCTGTGCAGCCCCAAAGGTATGTACAATGAAGTACGTATGAAATGCCAACTGCTCTGCTCTTGCCTCTCCCACTAGCCCTGAGTGTCAATGTGGGCAAGTTAGAAGGAGGGAAAAGTCAGAAAGAGGAAGACGGTGTCAGGGTTAAGATGGGCTGAAAGGAACAGAAGCAGGAAGGCAGCCAGTGAGCCACACCCAGCTCCTAAACAAGTTTGAGGAAGCTGAGTGTGAGGTACTCTTCCCCCCCCCCCCCACCATGCCCTACCAGTGGTCGGCAACCTTTATTTTCAACTGAGCCAAATCTCGCCAAAACCACGATTGAAATTTATTTTGAGAGCCACACAGGGCGCGTGCTGACAGAGGCTAGGAGCAGAGTCCTGACTCCTGGAGCTCAGCACACAGAAGAGCCAAATTAAAAGTGTAAAGAGCCACATGTGGCTAGCGAGCGCAGGTTGCGGACAACTGCTAAACTTTCCATTGAAATGTTAATATATATCCTGGTTGGTCATATCCACCCACACCTGGGAAGAGTCTGCAGACCAGAGAGGTGGTGCAAGCGGTAGGGCATTTGCCTTGCACTCACTAACCTAGGATGGACCATGATTCAATCCCCCAGCATCCCATATGGTCCCCCAACCAGAAGCGATTTCTGAGCACATAGCCAGGAGTAACCCCTGAGCATCACCGAGTGTGGCTCAAAAAACAAATACACACACACACACACACACACACACACACACACACACACACATATATGTGTATATATATATATATATATATACACACACATATATATATGTTTACACACACACACAACACATATATGGTGTTGCCTGGGAGAAAGAAGGCAGGAAGCAAGGAAGCATGATGGGCAGCTGAAAGGGAGGCAGAGGCAGAGAGCCAGAGAAGGAGCAGAGAAGTGGCTGCTTGGAAAAGGCTTAGCAAAGAAGTCTTGTGAGGAAATGGACATAGTGGTTAGGGCTGTGAAATAAAGCTGGATGACTTCTATGAAATTTTAACTGACTGCCTGTGAAATCATTTCACCACTACTACTCTTCTCCAGACCCACTGGTGAAAGGGGTAAAGATGCCATGCTGAGAAAGGCCTCACCTCAACACCAGGACTTTAGACTTTATATTTTATATTAAAATAACAGGAACAGAAGCAGGAAGACAGCCAGTGAGTCACACCCAGTTCCTATAGAAGTTTGAGGAGACTGAGGACTACACAAAGTAGGCAGATGCCAGAAGACTGGCTCCTTGCTAAAATAACACTTCTTCCTTCCTGTGCCTGAAACAATAAAGCCATTTCTGGGCCTAGTATACAAGCCCAGATGGCCCATCCATCAAAGTGCTGAGTTACGCAAACTCTGGACTTGCCAAGAGACCCATCTTCCACCCAGAGGTGGGGGAAATGAATTCATGCCTCTAACTCTGGGTCCACCCAGCTGCTAACTTAAGCTTACTTCTCACATGTGCTGCAGTCCCAGAGCTGAGAGACAGGAGGGGACCCCTCTGACCTCTATCTATGACCACTAGCACTTGGGTCTCTGCTCCTAAACTTCTATCAACTCCTTTTGCTTACCCTCAACACTCTGTCCTCCCCATATGTTCTGTGTCCCACTTGACTTTCCCTCTCTCACATCCAGCTCAGAAATAAACTCCAGTATCTACTTCTCACCACCAATCTTGTTCACTGCCTGCATGGCCAGTTTCACCCCAGTCACCAAGTGCCATCTCTGAATTTGGGGGGCTTATTATCCCAGAATATCTCAGTTAGGGCTCAGCTCAGATTGATTTTCCTGTCATCTCTCATACCAGAAATGGTTCTCCATATACATCTAATGGCTCCTCAATCCCTCCTAACCCTTTATCTGGCTTCCTTTCCTATTCCTGAAAGCTATAGGGCTTTGCACAGGGTCACTATTCCTCCAATACTGCAGTTTTCCACCCATTTAACAAAGTCCCAGGCCTTAATTTCTGTCTTCTCTGGCAGAAAAAGACCATGGCTTCCGGCTCCCATTAGCTTTGCTTTCTTTTACGAGCATTGTTTTCTATTTCCCTGACCTTGTCCTACTACAATGAGCTCTGGAAAATGGGACACCTGTGCCTGCTCTGTTATTCCCAGATATATGTATTGGTGTCCCTAATAGAGAAGAGGTTTTATACTTTCAGAAAAGAGGTGGGGTGCCAGATGAACTTTATGAACTAAAAGGGCACAGAGGTAACCCTCCCTGGGCCTTTGCTCCCAGAGCACCCCTAGATGTGCTATAGAGATGTCAATTTCAAAAAACTTCCTTTCCCCAAGTGCTTTCATTAGTGCACCTGGAGCTGGAGACCTGGTCTGCTCAGCCTCTCCCTGTAACTTAAATGGATGGGCAGAAGTGGCCTCTGCCAGGCTCTGAAGCTCTGCTTCTCTGGGGTCCTTAATTAAGCTTCCATCTGAGAAGGTAGAGCTGAATCTTAAGGACAGTTCTTAATGCAGAAACCCAAAGAACAACACTCAGACAAGGAAGAATCCTGGGATTGTTGGAAACTCCATTTTTCTGACAAAATCCTGTACCATGTCCTACTCAGATCCTCAGAGGGCCCAAGTCCCATGACCTTAGATGTTCAAGAGTAATCCATTTACTAAGGCACCTTATCCCACTCCTGCCTCACCTCATCTCCACCTATGCCCCACAACTTCTTTACTTGGATATCCTAAGACCACTTCCCAAACAGAAGACTGATCCCTTAATACTTGTATTGGGTCTTCTCTGTTGGGAGATAGTCTGGACAAGGGCATGAGGAGAGTATTGTTGGTCTGGACTTGGGGGCAGGGACAAACCAAAACGAGTTTTGAACATCCCACTTTGTGCACAGTATAGCACTTGAAGTCCCTTCTGGTCTGTGTTCCTGGTCCCTCATACTTGAGTCTCCTACAGCAGGTTCCTTCTTCTAAAATTGCCTGCCTTAGGAGGGTAACTGCCACATGACTGCTTGTTGAGGAAAAAGATTCTCAAAGGCTTCTACCATTCCCCATTTAACAGGTTTTGTTCTCTTCTCTGCCATAGGTAGCTGGTACAGGGATTTATGTGATATTGGTATTCAAGAAACATTTTTTAGTTAAAATAATGAATCCCACAACCTGGTATTATGGCAATGTGGCCTGCACACATTATTCCCAATGGTTTCCTTTTCTTTTTGAGGAGAGTGAAACTTTTATTTTCCTTTTTTTTTTAATCCAGTTATCAAGTTCTGTTTGTTTTATCTCTTTAAGTATATCTTTTTTTAATTATAATAATGTCTTTATTTAAGCACCAGGATTACAAACATGTTGGTAATTGGGGTACAGTCATAAAAAGTATACCCCTCTTCACCAGTGCAACCTTTCCACCTCCAATGCACTACCATTGTCATGATAGTTATTAATGTAGTTAATTCTCTAACTGCACTCATCACTTTTTTTTTAATTTTTTTTGTTTTTCGGCCACACCCATTTGATGCTCAGGGGTTACTCCTGGCTAAGCACTCAGAAATCACCCCTGGCTTAGGGGGACCATATGGGACACCGGGGGATTGAACCGCAGTCCTGATCCTTGGCTAGCGCTTGCAAGGCAGACACCTTACCTCTAGCACCACCTTGCCGGCCCCACTCATCACTTTTTGTGGTAATCTTCATATCATGGACTGGTCCTTCCAGCCATCATGTTTGGGTACTATTACCATACTGTCTTTTATTTTTCTTAAAGTGTTCTCTTTAACACATCGAAACCCTACCAGTTTTTTATCTTTCCCAAGTCATGGTTACAGCTCTGTTCTCTCTTCCTTTCACTCTGTGTCTTAATACAGGGACCAACCACAGATGATATTCTTCTCTGGGACATTGTTTCCTCCTGGTCACCTGGATCTGCTTGAGGACCACCTCCCACTCCTTGGTCCCCCTTTTCCATCTTCATCTGGGTCATAGGTCCAGCAAAGTCATCCAGCAGGACATGATGCGGAGGTCACCAACTATATACTAACCATCTCTGATGCAGCTACAGGCATAGATGCACAGTTTCCACAGTTCATAATGAGCATTCACAGTCTTGCTAGCAAAGCAAGTTTTTAGCATTGGTTCATTTTGGCCTTGTTTGCTTTTGGTTTTTTGGTTTTTTTATTGTATAGGAGAAATCAGTGAGATATGGAAAGGGAAGGCAACTGACAAAACCCACAGTAAGCACCAACGAGGCTGAATCCAGGCAGGGCACAATCTTTCACCATTTTCATGAGTATTTGCAATAAATACAATGTACTGTGGCAACTTTCCAGACCCCCTAGTGTGTTCTTGGGACAAGAGATGCATAGGTACCTCATTTTTGTAACTCACTGCCAATTATAAAATTATCAGTATGCCTCTTTAGGAACTGTGAGTGGGGAGATTATATGTATATTTATGATGCATTCCAAAGGTTTGAATATATAACTTTATTTTATTTTATTGGCTTTATCATCAGAATTGCTCTGCAGAGATAAAGTTGTAAAAAGAGTATAGTGAAGGAGTGTTCATAGATGGTTAACATTCTTGATTTAGATATATATTTTTGAGTCCAAGAAAATAGCATGTAACATGGTTCCCTTGTTAAGGCCCAGGACCTATCTGTGAGCATAAGTGCCTCTACCCTCACCTTTCTATACAACACTCCCCTACAAATCAAAGCAAGGGAGTGAGGAGAAATTGAGATGCCTGTGGTCAGTTTTAGGAGAAACTGAATAGCACTAGGTGAGTTTATAAACATAGTCAAGCTTATTTCCTTCTGGAAGGAATGAAGTTTTATGTGCAACCTGTAAAACATAGTGCGTTTGGGCTGCTAAAGAATCTGGACACCAATCCCTTCATATCAGTAAATAATGCCACTTAGCTCTCTATTTCATTCTGTGTGAGTTGCTCAGCTAAGGGAGTAGAGGGAAGAACAACACCAGGGACACTCACCCTGGGATAGAGCCAGCTTCCCTGTCAAGTGGTGTGGAAGGATGGAGCTCAGAGGGGGATGTAATTACCTGTCCTTTCTTCATGTGATGGCACCTGGGCAATTGCTAGGAAAAAGAGATAAAAGAAAGCAAGAAGTCAGGAAACACTATTTGCATTCTCACCTATTCCAGATGATGAACAGAACAGCGAAGGGTTTTGCTTCCAGACATGATCAGAGACAAAATGTGGAAAGCTAAGGGGACAAGGAGCTACTAGGGTGCAATCTTAAAAATGGCCAGGGACAGACTACAGAGCAACAATCTTAAACCAAGGGACACAGGGTTCCAGCTGCATATTTCAGATCAGGAATACACATACAGTGGAAACAAAACGGGAATACAAAACCAGGTCATATACTAGAAGCAGGCAGGACAAGACTATGATAGTATGTGGCAGGTATTAAGGGACAGAATGGTGACACCTTACTCATTAAAGGAGAGGGTGCACTTTGGAAAGAGACTCAGACCCAACTATTTACACTGTACAATAAACTTCTTAGGCATCTGGGCTTTCTACGCTTTCATTTCTACACATCCATTTAAGAACCCCAGACATACTAAGTTAATTTGCATTAACACTCTGAGCACCATGGGAAGTGCCATTTCTGTCCACTCCATCGTTTTCTTTAGTTTTGGAGCATCACCTGAGATGAACACATTGCCTGGCCTCACTTCAGAAGTAAGAGATAGAGTGGCAGGCTTTTCAAGCTTTTCAAGGCTGGGAGTTGGCCTGGACAAGCAGGTGGGGTCTGGAGCCCGGGACTCTAGGACTAGGCTCAGAAGTTTGAAAAATAAGGCTTCTTCATTAAGCTTTGGGTGAACCTCAATCTGGGGTTTGGTAGGGATTGGTAGGTTGGATATAGTTTTTAATTATTCTGTAACTGAGAGGTGACCTTTAAAGACTGAATTTATATTACCTCAGGCCTTAACTACAGCCCTTGGCTCTTCATACTTTGACAACCCTGTGCTTTTCGATTAATATGCCAAATCCTCTGGGAGCTTTCACAAGAAATGTCCCCTAGGGTGGCTGAAGAGCCTAGAGATCAAAACATTCTTAGGAGTGGGTCTGAGTCAGCCAAAGATGGCTGATAAGTCCCAGCCTACATATTCTTTTTTTTTTTTTTTTTTTTTTTTGGTTTTTGGGCCACACCCGGTGACGCTCAGGGGTTACTCCTGGCTATGCGCTCAGAAGTCGCTCCTGGCTTGGGGGACCATATGGGACGCCGGGGGATCGAACCGCGGTCCGTCTCCTAGGCTAGCGCAGGTAAGGCAGGCACCTTACCTCCAGCGCCACCGCCCGGCCCCCCAGCCTACATATTCTAAACAGTGCACAAAATTCCGTCTTCTCCACAAACATTTCTAGGATTTGTGGTCTTGAGAGCAACTCTGGGGGCACAATCTGAGGTGCAGGTCCTCCAAGTCAGCTACCCCCAAATACCCACAGCGAGTGGGTAGAAGGCACGTGAAAGAATAACTGGTGCCAATCCAGGGAATGAAGGGTGCAAAATAGTCCGAGTTATTATCACTCAGTGAAAAAGATGAAAAAGGGCAACGTTGTTTGCCAAAACTTATAAAAGCCAAATTGTTTCTTTCACTTATCAAGTGTTTTTGGCTTTCTGTGGTGTTTCACTGAAAAACTAGAGTCACAGAAGAGTGGAGGGAAACATCCAGAGCATCCAACCTCAGTCTAACAGTCAGTCTCCTCACTTCAATCTGGATGAAAAGGCAAATGCGACCAGGGCACAAAGGCATAAAAGATGCCAAAAAGAAGTAAATCCCAACAAAATGTCTTTTTATTTCATTTACTGATAGGGATTTCAAAGCAACAAAATTTAAAAAGCAACAAATAATAGTCCAACTAACTGAGAAAAGTTTTCTTTATCTTTTTTAATCATATCTAGCAAACTGCTATTTTCCACAATAAGTCAATAGATGGTATTTGTTAAAAATAAAAACTGGCCAGGATTTCGTGTGCCTTTGACTGGTATGATGGGGGCTCTGGGCAGGACAGCTAGCCATAGGACCCCTGGGCTGACCACTTAGTCCAGGCGAACAAGATTCCCCCCACACCAGGCGGGTCTTCAGGGCCACACCTGGTCAATCGGGCCCTGGGGGGAGGGGGTGAGAAATTCCTCCCTAGGCATCCAAAAACTACAGTACTTCATGTATTAAGAGTATTTCTTTTTCTTTTGTTATGTTTTGCATATACAGAATGTTCATTTTGCATTCTGCCCTTTCCCTCACCCCTACGAAGCTCTTTTTTACTCCTTAACTCTCTAACCCCCTCCCAAACGTCACTAACCTACATTACTCTTTTTAACTTTAGTAATGTACAATCCTAATCACAGTCCAAAACTGTGCATTGTGTATGACAATCCCAAACTGTTTCAAGATACATATAATGGACACGTATTTCTTTAGAATATTTTGTGTTTCTTCTCTGACAACTATAATTCTTACTAAATGTTGTCTTATACAGTGACGATTCTAACCACTTTATATCTTCTTTTTTTGAGCTGTTTAACGAGGAATTTTGGTGAAAGAGTCTCCCAGTTTAATGCTTATGATTGAACCATATCATGGGAATAATTGGAATTGTTCTTATGGCCCCCATATGCGACAATAACACCACGTGGCAGTGCTTCTTATTTGCATAGGCATATTAAAATGGGAAATTACTATACATACAAATAAGAGCCTATCTAATAGAGATTGGAACACATAAATCTTGTAGTGCAAAGGGACCTTACACCCTGAACATTGACATAACGACCTGGCACAGACCTCAGAAGAAAGAGCATTTTCCATTCTCCCCTGAACCAGGGAAGCCATCCACAAAACATCCAGGCTGGTCTATAACATCACCTGGAAGCAGTCCTCTACCATGGAAGACCCTACACTGCTCAGACAACGACCTGCTCAAAAGAGACTTCCCTTAAAACTGAGAAGACTTAACAACAACAATGACCTGCTTACAGGACAGGGCTCCCTGCATTGCCCTTTGATTGTGAGGTGAAAGGAGAGGACGCTCCACATCCTGACTTCAATGTAGGATATGCAGATTCCAGGATCTTTAATACAGAAACATGATACCAACAACAGAGACTGTGTAAAAAATAAAAGTGTGTTGGCACTACAGACAATGTCTTGGATTAGACGATCTAGCTTGCCTGGAGACTAGAGTTGGTCTTGTGCCAGGAAACTTCAGGGGTCGGGTCTCTTTGTATTTAGGCCAAGGTTATTTCTTTCCATGTCCCTCATATTTTGGTGGGCCTATGCAAACAACAATTGCCACTCTAACACCATTTTTACTGTGCTCCTTTGACTCTAATCCTTAAAAAGAACTCACTTAAAATTTGAGGTTAACTTAAGCTAATATGCATGTATATGGAAATGTAAGAAAATACTATGCCTGTAATGTTTAAAGAGTTACGTAAGTTTTATGGCTTTGGATTGCCTTGTGTGCTGTTAAGAAATATTATAATGTGTTACAATCTGGGGACTTGAGGAACAAAGTAATTGTACATGGATTCTGTCTTAATGTTCTTTGGCTGAAATTCCAAAGTTAAGATATCAGCAAGGGGACTTCTGAGAATTATGTTATGGGTGATTGTCCTTCCACTGTAACTTTACCTTGTCCTCTTTCTTTGCATCCTTGTTCTCATAATTAAAAATAAAAATTAAAAAAAGAAGAAGCAGCCAAGAAACTTTTAAATTGAAAAAAATAAATAAATAAATAAAAATAAAAACTGAATTTAAGTTGTCCAAAAAGTGAGAGTTGCTGTGTAATCATTTCCTTGAGGTTAATTAAATACATATTAGTAATGAGACATTCTTTGAGTGTTGGGTTGAGGTTTGGTTATCCCACAGTTCCCAGAAGGGAAAGGAATGTCCCATACCTCCTATTCAGGGAGGACAGGAGAAGCTGGTTCAGTACCAATTCCCCACAATAAGTAATCCACACAGACATGGAGGTTACAGCAGGCAAAGGACCTGAGAATCCAAGAAAACCTCAACGATGGTGAGTGCTTTGGCATTACGGTGACTTGTCAGAGCTTTCTTAAGCTGGACTGAGAGTAAAGAGCCCAGAACACATATGGCATCTCTTCTGAAGATGACAGAGGCTCCTCAGGTGGGACATACACTAGAAATGAAGTGGGGAGAACTGAAAACTTGTAACTCCTTCCCAGAGGCCTAGACACCTGACCTAAAAAAAAAAGGGTGCCTTTTCTGAGAAGCATGACCTCACAAACTTCAAATTGAGATCACTGATTGGAAAAAATTCATAAAAAAATCTCCTTGGAAAGGGATTGGTAGCAGGTAGAGAAGTGGATCCCTCCCCCCCACAACCCAGATTCCAGCCCAGATGACCTTGGTAGCCTAATGCAGAAGGGAAGATGGAGAAGATGGAGGATACAAGACCAGCTAAAAGTAGAAGTTGCTTTCAGAACTTCCTGCACCTGGGTTATCTCCAAAAAATGAACTTTCTCCTAGGCTAATCTCATGACCCTATTTTCATTGGTCACTATATTGCTGGTTAAATTTTGTATTATCTATATGGATCCTATTGTTTTGTTTTAAGCCCCACTGCAAACAGAAATTTTTGTATCTGACTTTAGTGCTTTAATATTTGTTTACACAGTTCTGGGGGAATGCACTATTAGAGTTAGAGTTTTGAAAGTTAGAGTTTTGAAATTTCTCAGCTATCCAAATGAATGTTTACCAATTGCTATGATGTTATATTGTGTATCTTACTTGCAGCTTATTTTCAAACTGTTTTATCAGTAGAAATGTTCTTGTGATTTTGTTTAGAGCTTATGAAAAAAAAAACTTGGATGATCTACACTGATTGCAGAGTGAGGGTGGAGAAATTCTCAAAGCAGACAAATGAAGTTCCAGGAGATATCCACCCACACATGGACTGGGAGGGTAGAGGTTAAAGCTGGATATCTCCTGGAACTTCATTTGACTGTTTTGAGAATTTCTCCACCCTCACCCTGCAATCTTCAGACCTACCAGGCCATAAGGGCTGTAGGATCTGGACCGAGCCAATAAAGGCCTCACCAACCCCCTCCTGATACACATGAACTGTCTCATTATATATTAAAATCACACATATTAGCATATTAAAGATGTTAAAATTTCCCAAAGAGAGAAAAATATTTTAGGAGAATGATAAATAGTGCTTTTCATGCCACCTCATACAGTCCCCCAAGCTATGCCAAGAGTGATTGCAGAACTAAAAGAAAGTCCTGAGAACTACTGGCTGTGCCCTCCACGCCCAAAAAGAAAACTTTTATTTTAAAGATGGATCATGAAACGATTATTTTTTTAATCCAGGAAGGAGGAAGAGTAATGAGTGGGGATGGGAATATACACAATAGTGGAAGGAAGTAGATACTCTTCTTAATAGAGGATATGGAATAGAAACATATGTATGAAACCCTCTCATTATCAGTGCCACAATTTTTCTTTTTTTAAAAGTAACAGTAGGAAAGAGCAGCAAAGATGTTAAGATTCAGGCCTTTTCCAGTGTCCGACCCAAGTTCTAGACCCTATACCACATGGTCCCCCAAGCATTTATGTGTGTATCCCTAAAGGCATGTATCCCACTGTACATCCCTGCACAGCCATAGAGGCCTCAGTCATCCATAGCAAAACAGAACCTGAGCAATATGGCAGTTCATTGAGCTGCTTCTTGGTTGGCTAAAAAATATCAGGAAAGGAACTCTAGATTCCTTGACTTGAGAACTTCACCCCGATAACAAAGTAACACTAATATTCTAGTGGATTGTAGTGTTCCAAGAAATGCAGTTTGGGTAAAACAGAGCTTCAAATGTCATGCATAATATAAATAGCATATTCCATTTTGAGTGTCCCTATGATCTGCAATAGCTTGGTCTAACTAACTGAATCTGTCTGTGAGGATGAATAATGGCAATTGGAAAAGCCATAGTCTCAGGCTCTTGGGGGTTAGTCATTTCCTTGAAACATTCCTAAAATCCACTAAAGCCTAGCTTCTTAAACTTTGTATTATGTAACTGGACATGGAAATGATGAAAAATTTATTAATATTAAGTTTTTTGAACATGCAGCAACCAAATATGTTGGATATGAAGAGATCAAGAAATAAAGAAGTTTAGTTGATAGTCTAAGGGAGAGTCATAAAAAGGGGATAAGGGCCCTTAATTTCTGAATTACTGGAATATGGTATTATCAGGGAACACCCTGTGAAATAGGGTCCTGTGTTCATTTTTTTCTCTGCCTCTGCAGGAGTCAGAGATATTACACATCTTTCTTTGAGATATTAAAACCTGTGTAGGCTTGATTAACATTAGATAGTTATGTGGTCCTCTATCCAAGTTGATTATCCCATAACAATAAATACTGTACATGAAGGTCAATCAGGGCTTTGGTCCCTGAGGCAGTGAGCCCCCTGGTCTCATGTTTTTCTTTATTATGTCTGTCTTCTTCTTTTTCAAAATAATAATTTCCTTATTTAAGCACCATGTTTACAAAAATGTTCTTAGTTGGATTTCAATCATGGAATGTACACCACCCTTCACCAGTGTTAACTTTTTCCTGACATCAATATTCCCCATTTTCCTCCCCACCCCACCCCCTGACTGCCTTTGAAACAGGCATTCTATTTCTCTCTCTCTCACTATTGTTGTCATGGAAGTAGTTAGTGCAGCTTTTTATCTAACTACACTCACCACTCTTTGTGGTAAGCTTCATATCGTGAGTTGGTCCTTCTAGCCTGCATGTCTACTGTCTCTGGGTATTATTACCATACTGTCGTTTCCTTTTATTTTTTAAAAATAATATCTTTAAGCACTATGATTACAAACATGATTGTAGTTGAGATTCAGTCATAAAAAACCACCTCCCCTTCACCAGTGTAACATTCCCACCATCAATGCCCTTCATCTCCCTCCTCCCCCACATTCTGCCTATACTCGAGACAAACATTCTACTTCTCTCACTCATTTAACATTGTAATGATAGTTGTTAGTGCATTTATTTTTCTCTTTGTGAGGAGCTTCATATCATGAGCCGGTCCTTTCAGCCCTAATCTCTATTGTCTCTAGTCATTATTACAATAAGATCTTTTATTTTTTTATCCCAAGGATAAGTGAGACTATTCTGTGTCTATCTCTACCTCTGACTCATTTCACTCAACATAACAGTCTCCATGTCCATCCAAGTATATGTACATTTCATGAATTCATTTTTCCTGACAGCTGCATACTAATCCATTGTGAAGGTGTACCACAATTTCTCTCATCTGTTGTCAGGCATCTGGGTTGTTTCCAGATTCTGGCTATTATAAATAGCTCTATAATGACCATAGAAATGTGTTTTTGTGTTCCTAGGTTATATCCCTAAAAGTGGAATTGCTGTATCATATGGGAGCTCAATTTCAAGTTTTTTGAGGAATATCCTTATTGTTTTCCAGAAATACTGGACTAGATGACATTCCTACCAACAAGGAATAGAGTGTCGTTCTCCCCACATCTCTTCCAGCACTGTTTATTTATATTCTTTGTGATGTGTGCCAGTATCTATGGAGTGAGATAATATCTCAGTTTTTTTTAACTTGCATCTCCCTGATAATTAATGATATGGAGCATTTTTTCATGTGCTTCTTGCTCATCTGTATTTCTTCTTTGTATTTCATCTCTTCTCCTTATTTTAAAAGGAGTTATATTGAATTAACCAGATCCCTCTGCATTCTCCACCACAGGTCCCTCCATATTATCCACCCCAGGGTGTGGTCTAGTTTCTTCCTAATAAAACTCCTGTCTCGGGAAAATTCTTTTTCTTGCATTTCTGGCTATCCTCCACTGACATAACTGCTTCTTAGCAGTGAAAGACTTGCATGTTGGAATTCATGAATCCATGTCACCCCCTTCAGTGTGTATTTCCTTTGCTGGCGTTTGCTTCCAGATCCATGTCTCTCCAATGTTCTGCTCTTCGAGCATAAAGCTTCCATCACAGGGTTAGATGTATTTTTCTTGTTAAGTTCTGTCAGTACCTTATCTTAGATATTATATACCCTTATCTGATGGTTATTGGGTGAATTTATTCTGTGGGTGACCTTTGTACCTTAGTCACTATTTCTTTTGAAGGGCAGAAGCTTCTCAGTTTAATGTCCAATTTATTTATTTCTTCTTCCACTTGTTTGGACAGTGATGTTTCCTCCATGAAGATGCCCTTAATTTCAATATCATGGAGTGTTTTGCCTGAATTTTTTCAATATACCTTATATTTTCAGGTCTGATATCAAGGTCTTTAATCCATTTTGGTTTGACTTTTGTACCTGGTAACACCAGAGATAAAGATTTGAATTTCTTTTTTTGCAATTGACTCCTTACCTATCTGCCTGCCTGAATCAGTAAACCCCAAAATGTCCTTCAATTGCTTTTTTTTTATTTTTCTAATGAAAAATTAGGCATGGTTTATTTGAGGATAATACTCAGCATTGCTCAGAAATTACTTCGGATAAGGATAACTTGCCAGAAACAGCTCCATATCTGCTCCAGAAAAAGAAACACCTTTTTTCTAAATCAATTGTTTTTTTGTGTGCTTGTATACACCACCCTTCACCCTTCACCAGTATTAACTTTTTCCTGACATCAATATTCCCCATTTTCCTCCCCACCCCACCCCCTGACTGCCTTTGAAACAGGCATTCTATTTCTCTCTGTCTCTCTCTTCTCTCTCTGTCTCTCTCTCTCTCTCTCTCTCTCTCTCTCTCTCTCTCTCTCTCTCTCTCTCTCTCTCTCTCTCTCTCTCTCTCTCTCTCTCTCTCTCTCTCTCTCTCTCTCTCTCTCTCTGCTGGGTCACATCCAGCAGTGGTCAGGAGCTACTCCCAAAAATATTTAAGTGACAATGTGTTGTTGACATAAGCCAAAACAAAAAATTTTACAGAAGTATCGGGGATTAACATAATATTAATTTGACTTATGCTTACAATACTGCTACACTACAGCCACCACCGTAGTGTCAATAGCTATTCACTGATGTCCCTAAGTCACTTTACCCAACACTGCCTTAGTACACTTGAGCATCCTTAGATCTGGCACACACAAAAATCACTGTTATATGTCATCTGAAGGAAGTCAAGTTAGAAATAGAGAGGCAAACTATTCATGATGTCACTCTATGTAGTCTATAAAGAAACAAATATAATATACAATTACCAATGAAAACAAACTCTATATGGTACAGCAACATTATATACCTAATGAATAAATATTACTACAATTATAAATCATTAATCATTCTACATAACTGCTCTTCAGGGGCCTGAGTAGTGGTGCAGCGATAGGGCATTTGCCTTACACATGGCTGACCTAGGATGGCCCACAGTTTGATCCCCCAGCATCCCATATGGTCCCCCAAGCCAGGAGCAGTTTCTGAGCACAGAGCCAGGAGTAATTCCTGAGCATCACTGGGTGTGACACAAAAATAAAAACAAAGAAAAAATACAGCTCTTCAAAAAAATACTACAAAATCCTTTATTGAATTTTCTTTTCATGACTAAATTGCTAGTGTAGTTGCATCCCAGCCACAACAGGCCTCTGGTCAACTTTTAAGTGCTGTCAAATCTGTAGCCACCTGAATCAGCATGGATAAACCCCATGACCATATCTCCAAAGGATAATAAACAAGGATTCTGTAAAAGCCATAAAAATAGCTTCTTCAATCAGGAATACCTGGAATCTGGTTGGCACATTGCATTTTTTAATAAAAGACAAACTATTTGATAAATTTATAAATATTGATATGAATATCCATCGATGCAGTTGTCTATTTGATCTTAAATAAAATACTAAAAATTCAACTGCATGAAAACATAACCATGTGTGCTGAATAAAAGCAATATTGCAATTGTTCTTTCAGAAAAAAGTCAGGAAGTATATATAGTGTGCATTATTAATCTTATGTAGACTGAATGATTCATAATATGTAGATATTGGTCATTTCCTCTCATGCAGCCAGTTAGTATATTAAAGTATCATAATGGTTTTATTTACTTGTCTTGAATTGTCCTTGGAGATGATGGGCAGTCAACTTTCTCTCCAAAGAATTATTAGGTAGACCATGCCTATAAAAATTAATCAAGGTCTTCCAGAATCTGATCCTTGTTTATGTTAACTTGAGGCATTTAATGAATCAGGGTATACAGTCAAAGAATTATTAATCCTTTATTTAAAAATCTTTGAGGGAAATACTCGAAAAATGTATAAGAAATAAACATTAAAACATTTAGTTGACTGATGTTTTGACATGAATATACTTCTATTGCTTTTCAGTTTGAGGTGCTGTGAGTTTAAGAATCACTTCTTAGCATTCTTTGGACAGAGATGGCCCTTCAAGCAGTTCCTGGTTGTCTTGATTCTTCATCACACTTTTGATTCAGAAGGATGGTAGAAACATCTTAAAAACTGACAGATTCACACAACAGCAGAGCCACATTTTATAATCAAAATCAGATATGAGCCCAAGGGAAAGAGCTAGAGGGATGGCCTTTACTTCCCTTTGACAGCAGCAGTGGTAGTGGCCACAAAGTTGGTGCTCAGAAGACACATTGGTGCACCCCAGGTGAACAAACCCAGCCTGAGGGTAAGAGCCAGAGGAGCATTCCTCCTAGTCAGTGAACTTCAGCACAAGGCATAGAAAACATCACACTGCAACCAAGATAATGGAAAACAATGCAAGCCTCCATCCACCACGCTTAAATAATAAAGATGGTAACTCTGATGACCCGGAAAGCCTCTCAGATAAGGACTTTAGAGAAGAAATGTGGAGGAAAGTCAGAGAACTCAAAGAAAGCATGGGACAAAATGAACATGCCAAAATAAAAATCAAGTGAATGTGAGAGTACTTATGAGAAAACTTCAAACTGAAATTACAGGACTGAAAAACGTGATAGGTGAAATGAAAACCTCAATGGAAAGTCTCTCCAACAGAGTAACAGCTGCTGAAGACAGAATCAGTGAGCTAGAAGATGAGGTGCATAACAACTCCACACAATAGAAGAAGTTGGTTAAAAAAAAAAGGTCTTCAAAAAATGTGAACAGACAAAAATAGATGTCATGTTTTCTTAATCTTTGCAGGGCCCCTGCTTCAGACTCATTCAACTGGGGGCTGAAATTTGGCACAAATATTAATTCAAAATGACTGTAATAAATCTGAGGTATTTTTGGCCATGTTTATCCACTTTGCATTTACTAGACAACAATAGATTGAAAGTATATAAAGTTCTAGAAGTCTTAAACTGAAGAATAACAGAAGGCCAGAGACAAATTACAATAAAAATGGAGCTTCCCTTGCTTTGGGAGACCTGGATGTGTTCTCCAATATCACTTATGATCTGTAAGCACCACCAGAAGTTACCTTTGAGCACAGAGTCAAGAGAAATCCCTGACCACAGCTGGGTATGACCAAAAAAATTTGTAAAGAAAAGAATAATCCAATTACACTTGTTGACACCTTGGTATTTATTTCTGCTTTAATGGACAAATGGACAAACGCGCAAGCATTTGCTGCTGGTGGAGGTCCCTAGATGACTACCTTTCCCAGGCTTTAAGATCTGTCACCTTTCCTCATAGAAAAAGAATTTCAGGAGGAGGCAAGCAGTGAAATAAAAACTGGCTTTATTGGAAGTTATTGAAGGATTGGGAGACAATAAGAAAGGGAAAGAGTAATGCTTTAGTTTCTCCAAAGATGGAGAGAGTCCTGGTACACAAATACACATGATAGTAGGAAAGAGCACTTCTTAAGAGGGCATAGGCAAGTAACATGTGTGTATGGGCACTATGTTCATGGGCCTAAGAACCAATTTGCACCTTCCCTTTGTTTCAAGTTGTTTTCATAAGGTTTCTCTGAAGGTCTGTTGTGCAGGCTGTGATGCAACTACTCTAGAAATTTAGACATGGAAAGAAACTTCAACAAAGTTGAAGCTGAAGCTTCATCCAGAGAGGCTTCTATTCTTCTCTGGGCCTGCAGTGGTTCCAGGTGATAGACCCTTTTCAATGATGAAGTTAGTCCTCCAAATCCTGTCTCAGGGTTTAATTACATTTCTAGAATTCATTGCCTGGAAGAAGAGGGGAGTAAGGAGCTTTGCTACATGCTTTTTTATCTATCCACTATTCCAACAATGGTATAACTGGAGCTTGAACTCAGAACCATAGAGTTTAGGTTATAACTCAGTCTTCTAGCTTCATTTACCTCAAGAAGAGCTTTTAGTGGCTGAAGCAACAGTACAATGGGTAGGGTGCTTGATTTTCATATACCTTACTGGGATTTGATCCCCAGCCCCTCATATGGTCCTTGAATATTTCCACATGTGATCCCCAAGCACATAGTCAGGAGTCAATCCTGAGCACTGACAAGTATTGGTCAAAAAAAAATTTTTTTTAATTTTTGAACCACACCTGGTTGCGCTCAGGGGTTATTTCTTCCTTAGGAAAGAATTTTTTCCTCATTCCTTCCTTTGAAAATAATTTCTGGCTCTGCACTAAGAAATTGCTTCTGGCAGGGAGGTCATATGAGATGCTGGGGATCGAACCTGGGCCTGTCCCAGGTTAGCAGCATGCAAGGCAAAAGTCCTACCACTGTGATATCACTCTGGACCCTGTCCAAAATTTTTTTAAATAAAGAAAAGATGAGGCCGGAGCGATGGGGCAAAAGAGTAAGGTGTCTGCCTTGCCCACGCTAGCCTAGAATGAACCACGGTTCAATCCCCCGGCGTCCCATATGGTCCCCAAGCCAGGTGCGATTTCTGAGAGCATAGCCAGGAGTAACCCCTGAGCATCAATGGGTGTGGCCCAAAAACAAACAGAAAAATAGAGAGAGAGAAAGAAAGGAAGGAAGGAAGGAAGGAAGGAAGGAAGGAAGGAAGGAAGGAAGGAAGGAAGGAAGGAAGGAAGGAAGGAAGGAAGGAAGGAAGGAAGGAAGGAAGGAAGGAAGGAAGGAAGGAAGGAAGGAAGGAAGAAAGGAAGGAAAAGAAAGAAGGAAAGAAAGAAAGAAAGAAAGAAAGAAAGAAAGAAAGAAAGAAAGAAAGAAAGAAAGAAAGAAAGAAAGAAAGAAAGAAAGAAAGAAAGAAAGAAAGAAAGAAAGAAAGTAAGAAAGAAAGGAAGGAAGGAAGGAAGGAAGGAAGGAAGGAAGGAAGGAAGGAAGGAAGGAAGGAAGGAAGGAAGGAAGGAAGGAAGGAAGGAAGGAAGGAAGGAAGGAAGGAAGGAAGGAAGGAAGGAAGGAAGGAAGGAAGGAAGGAAGGAAGGAAGGAAGGAAGGGGACCCATGTGCTTCCTGGGCCCATAAGCATAGTCACTGCATGCACATGTCATCCACATCTTCTCTCTTAAGACATGTTCTTTCCTACTTTCATGCTTGGTTGTGTACTGGGGGTCTCTACTTTTGGAGAAGCTCACATTCTCTCTATCCCTTTCTTATCCCCTCCTTCCCTTTCCTCACTTAATAACTTCTAATAAAATCTGGTTTTACTTAGAAAAGAAAATTAAAAAAAACCGTATGGAGTATAGTTGTAGCATGACTACCCAGGAACAGACAAAACTATCTCCTAAATGCAACATAAATGCTTCTTTCTCCATTTTCCAAGAGGATCAAAAGCCTTTTCATTAAAAAGGTAGTAAGTGGTAACTCTATCCATATTTGCATCTTCTTTCAGGACCAGCCCACATCAGGACAGTGTGGAAGGAGCAGAGCAAAGCAGCCAATGTTCTGGATTAGGGGTCTTCAAACTTTTTAAAGTGGGGGCCAGATTATGGTCCCTTAGAGAGCTGGAGGGCCGGACTATATGAGCTACTAATTTCTACTCACACTGCACATATCTTATATAAATAAAATGAAAACCATTTATAAATAAACCACGCACCAGTATTTCAATGGGAACTGTGGGCCTGCTTTTGGCTAATGAGATGGTCAATGTCCAGTTCCATATTTGTCACTGCCAGCCATAACAAGTGATGCAAGTGGGCATCAGTTAATCTTGATCTGGTTGGAGATTTCAGATGTTTCATTCTTGAAAAAGTCTGTTCACAGGCATAAGTGCTACCAAAGATGGTTACCATTTTGCGTGCATAGATCCTGATATTTGGATATGTCTCAGAGGGGAGAGATGCATAGAAATTCAAAAGGTTACTTGACTTAAATGCATCTTTCAGAGAGTCACAATTCTGCAGTTCAGCCAGTTCCATTTGGTAAATTGTAAGGACATTTTTAATCTCAACAGAAAATGGGTTATGAAAAAGCTGTATGTCCTGTTCATGGAGATGAAGCTCTTTGAATCTAAATTGAAACTCCTTTTGCAACAATTCAAGTAAAGCCACATGCTTCCTTTGGGAATGCAACCAATGGTTTGTCCACTGACAGGTTTTGAGTTGTAGGGAGATGACTGAAGTTTTCCTCCTGTACTTGTTTGATGAGAAGGCCTAATTTTACTTCAAATGCTTTCACATGCGATGCCATATCACAGATGAGCTTCCCCTTTCCTTGAAGTTGCAGATTGAAATTGTTGAGTAGCTCTGTTATATCTGTCAAAAAGGCAAGGTGACATTTTCATTCTGCATCATTGAGCTCTGGTACTTCTTGGTTTTTTGAAAGTAGAAAAGCTGTAATCTGCGGAAGTAAGTCATAGAAACGTTTCAAAAATCTCCCTCTACTCAGCCAATGGACTTCTGTGTGGTACAGAACATCTTCATGGGCAACATTTACCTCAGATAGAAATTCCTGAAATTGTCTGTGGCTTAGTGCATGAGTTCTAATGTAATTAACACAAGATACCACAATTTTCATAACAGAGTCCCACTTCAGTGATTTACAACACAGCACTTGTTGGTGGATGAGGCAGTGTATGGCAATTGGATGAGGATGGTTATGTTTGTCCATCTCTTGTGTAATGTGAGCAATTACTCCTCTCTTAGACCCCACCATGCTAGGAGCACCATCAGTTATTACTCTGACTAGTTTAACCCAGTCCAGCTCCAAACCATTCACAGTTTAACAAACCTTTTCAAATATATCCACTCCTGTGGTTGTACCTTTGATACTTTGCAGTGCATCAAGCTCTTCTGTGACTTCAAAATACTCATTTGTCCCACGCATATAAATGAGAAGTTGGGCAGAATCACGAACATCATTGCTTTTGTCGAGTGCCAAGGAAAAATAGCAAAGTTTCTTTGTAGAGTTTTGCAAATGGTGCAGCAAATTTTCTCCCATTTCTTCAATTCTTCGTGTCATTGTAATTCCTGAAAGGCTCGCTGTACTAAATAAATCGGCCTTCTCTGGACACATCTCTTTGGCAACAGAAATAAGGCATTCTTTAACAAATTCTCCCTTCACAAATGGTTTGCCATTGCACGCTATTAGCTTGGCAACTTGAAAACTTGCCCACAGTGAGGAAGTATTTAACTGCTTCTGCTTCACAAAAGTATTTTGATGAGTCTTCAGTGTATGTTTCAGTTCTAATATTTTATCTTTTCTCACTTCTTCAACCAAACAATCATGTTTATCTTTATGTTGAGTTTGATAGTGGTGTCGCAAATTGTATTTTTTGAACACAGCAACTATATTCTGGCATATCAGACACACAGCTTTTTCTTTGTACCGCATAAAAAAGTAATTGTAAGTCCACTGTTCTTTGAATATCCTACACTTGCCGTCAATTTTTCTTTTTCTTGACATCATTGTTTCCTAGGGATTCCAAACTGATATTAGTGAAATACAAATATGTGTATATATACACACAGTGTATGAACCCCCATAAGTCCCTGATGTGAACACTTACCCCTTGCAGGCTTTTCTAAGCAGACCAGCTCAGTCCCTGATAGTTCAGTTATATCTCCCTATATAATGCCCAAATTGATATGTTCGGAATCAGCATGTGAACACTGAAAAGGAATTGCTAAATGCATATAAATTTTTCAATGTAACCCCTTTAAAATGCTTCAGCATTGAACCCCTAATTTTCCACATGGGCAATTCAGCACTGAACCCCTAACCTCCCAACCACCGCCCAACCTAACTTTGATTTCAGCACTGAATGCCTCACTACCCCCAAAGGGGAATTTTCATATGAGTCACCCACAGCCTAATCAGGCAGAACCCCCCATCTGGCAAAAATTTATTTCTATGGCACTTTTGACTGACCTTTGGCAGTGGAGGGAGTGGAGGAAAACCTCACTGACAGGCAGGCACAGCACACAGACACCACGCTGCCTGGGGGTGGAACAGGCGCCTTTTTTACATCATATAGTCACCCACATGTGGTACTCCTCGCCACGCGGCATGGCGCCCTCCAGTGATGTCATCAGCAACGCACGCGACAAGCACCAGGTGCAAGGGCGCATCAGTGTCCCTCTCAACACCGCCCTCATGCCCACCCTCCCAGCACACAACATGCCATGGGTGGAGGCGTTTGATGTCATCCCTGAGAAACCGTGACACTGAGTGTATATGCTGGGAGGTATCTTGGCAACCAAACAGCGCTCACTGCTGGCAGGCCGGATCAGACTCCTCTGCGGGCCACATGTGGCCCGCAGGCCCTAGTTTGAAGACCCCTCTTCTGGATCCTTTGACAGAAAGACTCACAACAGATGCTAAAATGCTGAGCCAAGGGCAACAAGAGGATTCTCTTACCAACAGCAACTCTATGCTGTCACTTGTCCCAACTCAACCAGTTTTTGATGTTATATGAAGAGTTGTAAGACCCTCTTCACAGGAGGCCAATGCAAAGCAACAGAAAAAAGTTATATTTACAATGAAAGTACAATATAGCACTAGTAGCTCAGGACTAATCCAAAGACTGCTTCCTTCATTCCTGAGACAGATACAGAACAGCTCCAAGCTCCAACATTCCACACATGCTTAGAAGGGTTAATTAGTAGGTTTAATTTTATGAAGTCATGTCATGAACCTCTTAGTGATTTTTGAACAATAACCTCAAGGAGTATGAAGTTTCCATGGATGTGCAGCTGCTTGATTCCTTGTGGTGGGGAAGGGGGAACAATCGTGATCATGAATGAATAATAAAATGAGGGAATTGATGGTCAAGAACATTTTGTACTGTGTTAGATAGATTATGGGAGCTCAAATCATTTTTTTTATTTTTTATTGCTCCTTTCTGCTTTCTTAAATTCTTAGACTCATATTGAAAAGGGGTGGGGGTGGCCAGAGCACTAGCACAGCAGTAGGGCGTTTGCCTTGCCTTGCACGTGGCTGACCCAGGGCAGTCTTTGGTTTGATCCCTGGCATCCCATATGGTCCCCTGAGCCAAGAGCGATTTCTGAGTACATAACCAGGAGTAACTACTGAGCTTTACTGGGTGTGTGTGTGTGTGTGTGTGTGTGTGTGTGTGTGTGGAGAGAGAGAGAGAGAGAGAGAGAGAGAGAGAGAGAGAGAGAGAGAGAGAGAGAGAGAGAGAGAGAGAGAGAGAGAGAAGTGTGTGTGTGGAGGGATATTTTTACTTTGTAATCTTAAGGTTTTCTTTGGGAGGGCTGAGGACCAAGGTGATTGCGACCTTCTGTCTGTAAGGTCTGCTCTTGTTTTCACATTCTTGAACCAGTACCAGCAAGATATGGAATCTAAGCCCCTCTCTAAGGACCTTAGAAGTAATGGAGTTCCCGAATTACAGAGCTCTCCTTTACTTGGTACAGAAGCCAGAGAACCAGGGGGACACCAGCCATCCTCCTATTTCTAACAGGATTTTCCTAACAATTCCAGGAACTGAAAAGTCAGCAGGGAGGTCATGTCCAGGGCAATGTCACTGGCCTGACTCCAGAAGTGTGGCCACAGATAAGGCTCTAAGGCAAAGGTTTGCCAGGCTGTACCACCCACACTGCCTGCCCTGAGGCTTTCCATTTGGAGCTGCAGAGTTTAGAGAACTAGAGAGATGACAGAGCTGACAAAAGAGGGTGTGGAATCTTCCACCCTAGAAATTGTTGCCTTTGCCCTGTAGATTACAGTCTCTCAGGAGACAGGTTATGAGGTTTGTGAGGAGCCAAAATTTTTGTTTTGTTTTGCTCTGTTTTGGGGCCACACCCGAGGCTGGGGCTCTCAAGGGTTACTCCTGGCTCTGTGCTCAGAAATTACTCCTGGCAGGAACAATATGGGATGCTGAGGATTGAACCCTGGTTGGCTGCAGGCAAGGCAAATGCCCTACCCAGCCAAAAGGCTGAGCTGAAACATTTTCTTTATTTAAAAAATAAACACACACACACACACACACACACACACACATTTAGGGGTGGTCTATATCCGGCAGTGCTCAGGGCTTACTCCTGACTCTGCATGCAGAAATTACTCCTAGATACCTGGGGTCGAACCTGGGTCAGTTCCGTGCAAGGCAAAAGCCCTACCTGCTGTGCAATCATTCCGGCCTCAGGCCCTACACTTTCTTTTTAAATAAATCTTTTAATTGAAAAAACCATGAGATACAGATATGAAGTTTCATGACTGATTTTTTTAGTCATTGAATTTCCAGCACTCATCCCTCAATCAAAGCACATTTCCTACCATTAATATCCCCCCTTTCCCTCCTGCCCTCCCTGCTTCCCTCCTCCTGCCCGTGTCTGTGGCAGACATTTTTCTTGTCTCTCTCTATCACTCTCTGTCTCTCTCTGTCTCTCTTTGTCTCTGTCTCTCTGTCTCTCTGTCTCTCTCTGTCTCTGTCTCTCTCTCTCTCCCTTTTTATTTCATTCCATGTAGACACTGGTTACCTTTTCAGCACCCAGTTCTTGCCTAAAATGATCATTTCCAACTATCATTGTCATAGTGGTCCCTTCTCTGCCCTAACTACACTCGCCTGCTCTTTATGGCAAGGTTCCTACCATGGACTGGTCTCCTTGCCTCTATTGTGTTTGGATATTATTACCATACTACCCCCCGCCAGTATCCCACATATGAGTGGAATCCAAACACTTTCGACTACAGAGAAATTCTTGGCCATCATAATTCAGGGTAGAGCTTCCCAGTAGGTAACTTCATAAACTTTGTAGAAAATGTTTTTTTCTTTTTTTTAAATTCCTCTTATTACTTTTTTAATTTATCTTTATTTAAACACCATGATTACAAACATGTTTGTAGTTAGATTTTAGTTCTACAAAAGAACACCCCCTTCACCATACAACATACCACCAATGCCCTCCATTTCCATCCTCCCCCACCACTTGCCTTTATTTCAGACAGGCATTCTTTTTCTTTCACTCACTACTATTGTCATGATAGTTGTCAGTGTAGTTATTTTCTAACTGAACTCACCACTCTGTGGTAAGCTTCATACTGTGGGCCAGTCCCTTCCAGCCCTCTTTTCCTATGTTTTTTTAAAGTTTTTCTTATTTTCATTTATCTTCTCACTTTACTTGACTGAGGATGAAGAGATTAGGCAGGATTTAGGGAGCCTCAGAATTAGTTTATTGCATTTACATTATATAGGTCTCATTGACACAGAACAGATGCACTGTGAATGTCAACAGGAATCAGCAGGTTAGGTTGTGAATTTTCAGCACCTTCACTGAAAAGCATAGATCCTAAGCAGACCAAAACAAAAACAAAGCCAGGGCTTCTGTTAAGGTTTGTCAGATAGATAGACTAAGTAGTTGGCCTTGCCAGATGAATGCAGCTTCCAACTTTGAATCATAAAAACAAACTATATGGTGATTTTATAACTGCAGAAGCTAGGGTTCTAAGATCTTACACATCTAACAACATCACACTTTCCATGATCATGACCATCAAGGCCATAGTCCATACCAGAAACACTAACATAAATTTAAAAGTTTTAAATTCCTTGGGGCCAGAGTGCTAGTACAGGGGTAGGGCCTTTGCCTTGCACATGGCTGGCCCAGGACAGACTTGGGTCCAATCCCTGGCATCCCATATGGTCCAAGCCAGGAGCACTTTCCAAGAGCATAGACAGGAGTAACCCCTGAATGTCACCAGGTGTGGCCCAAAAACAAAAACAAAACAAAAAAGTTTTAAATTCCACTATATCAACATCAATGAGAACAATACTGAAGAATATATTAGTATATAGAGTCCAAAAAAATTTTTTTTGGTTTTTTGGGTTTTTTTTTTTTTTTCAGTTTTTTTGTCACACCTGGCAGCACTCAGGGGCTACTCCTAGTTCTACAATCAAAAATCGCCCCTGGCAGGCTCAAGGGACCATATGGGATGCAGGGATTTGAAACACCGTCCTTCTGCATGCAAGGCAAACGCCCTACTGCTGTGCTATCTCTCTGGCCCCAAAATTTATGCTCGGAAACTTAGCAAACATTGATGAACAAAATTAAAGAGAATTCCAATACTTCCATACTCATGGTTTAATTGACTTAATGTTGTTAAGAAATCAATAATATCTAAAAGGATATAAATGCTAATATTCAATAATTTCTTAGAAAATTAAGAAGTTAATCATAAATTTTAATTTTAATTAATTTTATATTTTAGGCACCATAATTTGTAATACTGTTAATGCTAATGTTTCTTTTTGTTGTTGTTTTGGGGTCATACCCAGTGGCGCTTAGAGGTTACTCCTGGCTCTGTGCTCAGAAATCGCTCCTGACTCAGAGGACCATATGGAATGCTGGGGATCAAACCTGGGTCTGTCCTGGGTCAGCCGCATGCAAGTCAAATGCTCTACCACTGTGCTACCACTCCAGCCCCTGTTCATGCTAATGTTTCATGCAAACAAACATTGCAAGACCACACTGTCCACCAGAGTGTTCACTTTCCTCCACAATTTTTCCAGTAAATCCCTTTTACACTACTCCCATGCCTTGGTAAATTTCCTATCAAAAACTAAATTAGTTATCAGATTCTGTTGTGTCTGGGCATTTGTGATTTCTTTACTGGTGTTTCTATATATCCCACATATGTGGGAGGTGATTCTGTTATCTGTCCCTCTCCTAACTAACTTCAGCCAGCATAATACTCTCCAGATTCATCTATGTAGCAACAACTGGTATGCTTTCCATCTTCATAATAGCTTAGAAATATTCCATTGTGGATATGTACACAATGTATATAGTTTCTTTATCCAGTTATCTGTTCTTAGCAGAACAAAAGAACACTTTTGTTCTTTCCAAATTTTGGTTATGTGGAGAGTATTATGATAAACTCAGGAGTGAATATGTCTTTTCTGAATGAGTTTTGGCATTGGGGTAGATGTCAAGAAGCAGAATTGCTAGATAATATGGGGGGCTCAATTTCTAGCTTTTATTATGTATCCATATTTTTTTCCAAAAAGGTTAGAATAGTGGTCATTCCCACCAGCAGTAAATAAGAGACCTTTCCCCAATGCACATGGCAGCATTGGTTAGTTCTGTTCTTTTTGATATATGCCAGTCTCGCTACTATTAGATAATATCTCATTGTTATGTTGATTCGCATTTCTTTGGCAAGAAATAAAGCAGAGCATTTTTTCATGTACCCCAAGTTTCTTTTAGTCTTTTACACCTTTACCCATTTTATGGGGTTGATTGTTTTATTTTCATTAAAATTTCTGCTACTGCTTTATATATCTTTGATATTTATCCTCAGTAAATCATAGGAAAATATGTTCATCTAATCTGTAAGATTCTGGCTATCATTTTCTTTGAATGCAAAAGTTTCTTAGTTTGATTATGGTCCCATTTGTCTTTCCTTATATTTGCTTGGCCTATGCCATTAAATCAATAAAGACAGAGCATGAAAACCGGCTAAGCTTTGCAAAAGCCGGCTCCCTGTGTGTGACACCAGGTGGGGAAAATCCGCGAAAGTACACCGGCCCAGTGGGGCCCAACTGTGAAAAACTGTGAGTGTGACCTGTCTATGTCTGTCTACTGTCCTCTTGCGTGAAACTCTTGCGAGTGGGGCAAAAAAAGGCTCCAGCAGAGCACAGCCGCTCTGCTTCGCTACGCGGCCGTGCACTCTTTCTAAGGAAAGAACACCATTGCAACAAGAAGGAAAAATCACACTAAGAACGGCGCTATATCACAGAAGCAAACATTTCTCTCCGGACTGTCTTCTGTGTTGCATGCTCGGGCCTAAGATTTGACCCAGTGTGAGGCTTCATCCACGGAGGACTCCCCTCCCTTAGAGCCAAGTCAGCCCATCCAGAAAGGGAGGAGCCAGAGGAGTGTGCTGCCTGCATCATATAGACAATGAATACCACCACAACACGTAGAAAAACCCACAATACAAGTGTGACAATGGGGAAACAACGCAGGCCAGCATCAGACATAGAGAATGAAGATGACAATTCTGAGGACCAGATAATGACCAACCAATTAATCAACCTCTCAGATAAGGACTTTAGACTAGCAATATGGAAGATGCTCAACGGACTCCAATAAACCATGGATCGAGTTGAACAGAACACTAATAAGAACCAAGAAAATATGAAGACAGAAATCACAAAACTCCAAACTGAAATAACATGTCAACTAACAGGACTGAAAAAGTCAGTAAATGAAGTGAATGACAAAATGGATAAGCTCTGGGACAGGGTATCAGAAGCTGAGAATAGACTTGGTGCTGTGGAAGATGAGATACATAACAATTCCATACAGCAGGAGAGATTAGACAAAAAACTTAAAGCAAATGAGCAGACAATGGAAAAATTAGTCAAAGAATGGGAACAGATGAAAATAGAAGTCTATGATAAGATCAACAGAAACAACTTAAGAATCATTGGAGTCCCAGAGACCCAGGAAGAAAATTTCCAGGAAGAATCAACGGTCAAGAACATCATTAAAGAGAAATTTCCAGGGCTAAAGAATATATGTGATCAAATCCTGCATGCCCGAAGAGTACCAACCAAAAGAGACCCCAGAAAAACCACCCCAAGACACATCCTAGTCACAATGACAAATCCCACAGATAGAGACAGAATTCTGAAAGCAGCAAGATCAAAAGGGGAAATTACATTCAAGCAAGCATCCTTGAGATTTACAGCAGACCTGTCACCAGAAACACTCAATGCCAGAAAGCAGTGGTGAGATATTGAGACAAGACTGAATGAAATGAATGCTTCACCCAGAATACTATACCCAGCAAAACTCACTTTCCGGTTTGACGGAAGAATACATGGCTTCACAGACAAAAAACAGCTCAGAAACTTCACAGACACAAAACCAGTCTTAAGAGAGAAACTGAAAGACCTAATGTAAGACAAGACTACCCAAAAGACACACCAAATTTTGAAATAAAGATGGCGTTAAATCCCAGGACAATTCTTTCTCTCAACGTCAATGGACTAAATGCACCAGTTAAGAGACACAGAGTGGCTAAATGGATCAAAAAACTCAATCCAACCTTCTGCTTCCTACAAGAAACGCACCTGAATAGTCAGAACAAACATAGACTCAAAATAAAAAGCTGGAGAAAAATTATCCAAGCAAACAACACCCATAAAAAAGCTGGAGTGGCCATACTAATATCAGATAATGCAAACTTTATACTCAGGAAGGTTGTAAGGGACAAAGATGGACATTTTATATTAATCAAGGGGTACGTAGAGCAGGAAGAATTCACTCTCCTAAACATATATGCACCGAATGAGGGGCCAGCAAAATATTTAATACAACTGTTGACAAATCTGAAAAATAATATCAACAACAACACAATAATTGTGGGGGACCTTAACACGGCTTTGTCAACACTGGATAGGTCAACCAGACTGAAACCCAACAAGAATATACTAGACCTGAGGAGAGAAATGGAAGAAAGAGGCCTAGTGGATATATATAGGACACTCCATCCCCAGAAACCTGGATACACATTCTTCTCCAATGTACATGGGACATTCTCCAGGATAGACTACATGCTGGCACATAAAACATACCTCCATAAGATCAAGAGGATCGAAATTTTGCAGACTACCCTCGCTGACCACAAGGCTCTGAAATTATTTGTGAACTCAAAAGGGACTCAGAAGAAACACTTTAACACCTGGAAGTTAAACAGCCTCATGCTCAATAACCAGTGGGTCCGAGATGAAATCAAGGAGGAAATAAAAAGGTTCCTGGAAACAAATGACAATCAAGACACAAACTATCAGAACTTATGGGACACAGCAAAAGCAGTACTGAGAGGAAAATTTATAGCTTTGCAAGCACACATCAGGAAGGAAGAAGGAGCTTACCTGAGTAGCTTAATGACACAGCTAATAGAACTAGAAAATGCTCAACAAAAGGACCCAAGAATAGGAAGACAGAAGGAAATAACAAAGCTGAGAGCAGAAATCAATGAAGAGGAAACCCAAAAAACAATCCGAAAGATCAAGGAACGCAGAAGTTGGTTCTTTGAAAAAATAAACAAGATTGATAGACCACTGGCAAACCTAACAAAGAAAGAGAGAGAGAGAAACTTGATAACTCGTATCAGGAATGAAAAAGGAGAGATCACTACTGATATGACAGAGATTCAGAGGGTAATCAGAAACTACTTTGAAAAAGTCTACGCCACTAAAAATGAGAACCTGGAAGAAATGGATAAATTCTTGGACTCTTATAATCTTCCACGGTTGAAGGAAGAGGATGTAGCATATCTAAACACTCCCATCACCTTTGATGAAATTAAAACAGTAATCAAATGTCTGCCGAAAAACAAAAGCCCAGGTCCAGATGGATTCACTAATGAATTCTATCAAACTTTCCAAGAGGAACTACTGCCAATCTTGGCAAGACTCTTTCATGAAATTGAACAAACAGAAACACTTCCAAATAGCTTTTATGAAGCCAACATCACCTTGATACCTAACCCAGACAGAGACGCTACCAAAAAAGAAAATTACAGACCAATATCACTGATGAATGCAGATGCAAAGATCCTCAACAAAATCCTGGCAAATAGGATTAATGCCTCGTTAAGAAGATCATCCACTATGATCAAGTAGGTTTCATCCCAGGAATGCAAGGCTGGTTTAACATCCGTAAATCTATCAACATAATACACAATATCAATAACAAGAAAAATAAAAACCACATGATCATATCAATAAATGCAGAGAAAGCATTTGATAAGGTCCAACACCCATTCTTGATCAAAACTCTCAGCAAGATGGGAATGGAGGGAACCTTTCTCAATATAGTGAAGGCCATCTACCACAAGCCAGTGGCAAATATTATCCTCAATGGAGAAAAAGTAAAAGCCTTCCCTCTAAATTCTGGCACAAGACAAGGCTGTCCTCTCTCACCACTCCTATTCAACATAGCACTGGAAGTACTTGCTATAGCGATTAGGCAAGAAAAGGATATCAAGGGAATCCAGATAGGAAAGGAAGAAGTCAAGCTCTCACTGTTTGCAGATGACATGATACTCTACTTAGAAAACCCTAAAGACTCTATCAAAAAGCTTCTAGAAACAATAGACTCATAGAGCAAGGTGGCAGGCTACAAAATTAACACACAAAAATCAATGGCCTTTCTATACACCAATAGTAATAAGGATGAAATGGACATTAAGAAAACAACCCCATTCACAATAGTGCCACACAAACTCAAATATCTTGGAATCAACTTGACTAAATATGTGAAGGACCTATACAAAGAAAACTATAAAACTCTGCTCCAAGAAATAAGAGAGGACACACGGAAATGGAAACGCATACCCTGCTCATGGATTGGCAGGATTAACATCATCAAAATGGCAATACTCCCCAAGGCATTATACAGATTTAATGCCATCCCTCTAAAGATACCCATGACATTCTTCAAAGAAGTGGATCAGACACTTTTGAAATTCATTTGGAACAATAAACACCCTCGAATAGCTAAAGCAATCATTGGGAAAAAGAATATGGGAGGAATTACTTTCCCCAACTTTAACTGTACTACAAAGCAACAGTTATCAAAACAGCATGGTATTGGAATAAAGATAGGTCCTCAGATCAGTGGAATAGGCTTGAATACTCAGAAAATGTTCCCCAGACATACAATCACCTAATTTTTGATAAAGGAGCAGGAAATCCTAAATGGAGCAGGGAAGCCTCTTCAACAAGTGGTGTTGGCACAATTGGATAGCCACTTGCAAAAAATTGAACTTAGACCCCCAGCTAACATCATGTACGAAGGTAAAATCCAAATGGATTAAAGACCTCGATATCAGCCCTAAAACCATAAGATATATAGAACAGCACATAGGCAAAACACTCCAGGACATTACAGCCATCTTCAAGGAGGAAACTGCACTCTCCAAGCAAGTGAAAGCAGAGATTAACAGATGGGAATATATTAAGCTGAGAAGCTTCTGCACCTCAAAGGAAATAGTGCCCAGGATACAAGAGCCACCCACTGAGTGGGAGAAACTATTCACCCAATAACCATCAGATAAGGGGCTAATCTCCAAAATATACAAGGCACTGACAGAACTTTACAAGAAAAAAACATCTAACCCCATCAAAAAATGGGGAGAAGAAATGAACAGACACTTTGACAAAGAAGAAATACACATGGCCAAAAGACACATGAAAAAATGCTCCACATCACTAATCATCAGGGAGATGCAAATCAAAACAACGATGAGATACCACCTCACACCCCAGAGAATGGCACACATCACAAAGAATGAGAATAAACAGTGTTGGCGGGGATGTGGAGAGAAAGGAACTCTTATCCATTGCTGGTGGGAATGCCGTCTAGTTCAACCTTTATGGAAAGCGATATGGAGATTCCTCCAAAAAAGTGGAAATCGAGCTCCCATGCGATCCAGCTATACCACTCCTAGGAATATACCCTAGGAACACAAAAATACAATACAAAAACCCCTTCCTTACACCTATATTCATTGCAGCACTATTTACCATAGCAAGACTCTGGAAACAACCAAGATGCCCTTCAACAGACGAATGGCTACAGAAACTGTGGTACATATACACAATGGAATATTATGCAGCTGTCAGGAGAGATGAAGTCATGAAATTTTCCTATACATGGATGCACACGGAATCTATTATGCTGAGTGAAATAAGTCAGAGAGAGAGAGAAAAACGCAGAATGGTCTCACTCATCTATGGGTTTTAAGAAAAATGAAAGACACCCTTGTAATAATAATTTTCAGACACAAAAGAGAAAAGAGCTGGAAGTTCCAGCTCACCTCAGGAAGCTCACCACAAAGAGTGATGAGTTTAGTTAGGGAAATAACTACAGTTTGAACTGTCCTAATAATGAGAATGTATGAGGAAAATGGAGAGCCTGTCTAGAGTACAGGCGGGGATCGGGTGGGGCGAAGGGAGACTTGGGACATTGGTGATGGGAATGTTGCACTGGTGATGGGTGGTGTTCTTTACATGACTGAAACCCAAACACAATCATGTATGTAATTAAGGTGTTTAAATAAATTAAAAAAATACGTCTAGAGCCAATGCAATGAATTATCAGCTTATATTTTTCTCAATATAGCTTATGGGCTCAAATTTGACCTCTAAATCTTTAATCTATTTTAATGTGACTTTTGTTTATGGTATCAGAAAAAAGTCTGAGGTGGTTTTTTGTTGTTGTTTTGTTTTGTTTTGTTTTTTGACGCTCAGGGATTACTCCTGGCTATGCATTCAGAAATCACTCCTGGCTTGGGGGACCATATGGGATGCTCGGGGAATTGAACCTCGATCTGTCCTAGGTCAGCCATGTTCAAGGCAAATGCCCTACCGCTGTGCCACACCCAGTGATGCTCAGGGGTTACTCCTGCCTTTGTGCTCAGAAATCACTCCTGGCAGGCCAGGGGGACCATATGGGATTCAAACCACCATCCATCCTGGATCAGCTGTGTGCAAGTCAAATACCCTACCATTGTGCTATCTCTCTGGTCCCTAAATAAAATTTATTGATAAAGTAATATCTTCAAAGACTTGTGTTAGAGTGTATATTTTGGTTATTGTTTTAATTTCCATATTTATAATCAGCAATTCAAGGTTACTAACTTTTTTCTTTCAGTCTTATTTGTTTGAATTTTTATTTTATTTATTTATTTATTTATTTATTTGAATTTGTCTAAAAATGTATTGCTTTCTTTTAGCCTATCAGATTTTTTAGCATATAGTTTTTCATAGTAGTCCCTCATAATCTTTTGAATTTCTGTGGTATCTGTTATAACATCCTGTTTCATAACCAATTCTGTTTATTAGCATTTTTCTCTCACCCTTTCTTCATAAGTCTAGCTAAAGATTTACCATTTTTGTTTTTTTAAGGGCTACACCCAGCAATTTTCAGGTTTACTTTTGCCTATACTCAGGGAGTAGTTCTAGGTGTGACAGAACTGAACCTAGATTGAGTATGTGAAAAATCAAGTGAATTAAATAATGTAATATCTCTTGGGTCTATCAATTTTGTTTATTATTTAAAAAATAAACACTAGCACTTGGGTTCTTGTCTTTGTTTTTGTTATTTTGTTTGTCTTGTTATTTTGTTTTGTTTTGTCTTGTTGTTTAGTTTTGTTAGTTTCTGTTTTGGGGCCACACTCGGCAGTGCTCAGGCATTACTCCTGGCTCTGTGCTCAGAAATCACTCTGGCATCTTGTGAAACCATATGGGAGGCTGGAAATCGAATCAGGGTTGGCTGTGTGCAAGGCTGATGCCCTACTTGCTGTACTGCTCCAGCCACTAGAACTTAATTTTATTGATTTTTTGTATTGGTTTCTAATATATTAATTTCTTCACTAAATTTCATTACTTTCTTCAACTAACTCTTGATATTGTTTATGTTGTTCTCCCAGTTCGTTTAGCAGTAACATTAAACTACTCATCTGTGATTTTCTTAGAGTTTATAAAGAATCATATGACGGCTGGTGCTGCACACCAGTTGTACCTCTGGCCTTCTCCTAGCTCTGTGCTCGGGGTGGGGGGGGGGTGTCACACTTTGGTCAACCATGTGCTATGTCTCCGACCAGGTTCACTATGAATGTTCCTTTTAAAACCACTTCTGTTGTATCCCGTAAGTTCTCTAATTTGCATTCTCATTTATTTCCAGGTAGACTTCATTTTTACCAAGAAGCATATAATTTAGTCTCTGCATGTCTGAAAATATTACAATTTTTTGTAGTTTAGCTTTAATTTTATAGAGTTATAACCAGAATAAGCAGCTGGTCTAAATTTAATTTTTCTGTTTGTTTTTACTTGTATTATGTCTCAATATGAGTTTTATCCTTAAAAAAAATGGTGTGTACTTGAATAAAACTAGAAATTCTGCTGTTTGGGTAAAATGTTCCATAAATAACTACTACTGATGGGGGGGGGGGGGTAAATGTTCTTTAAGTGGCTCTTTTTTGGGGGGGTTGGGTCTTTGGCTCACACCTGGCGGTACTCAAGAGTTACTCCTGGCTCTACGCTCAGAAATTGCTTCTGGCAGGCTCAGGGGACCATATGGGATGCCGGGATTTGAACTGCTGGGATTTCTGCATGCAAGGCAAATGCCTTACCTTCATGCTATTTCTGCAGCCCCCTTTAAGTGACTCTTAAGCTCATCTGTACTAGTTTATCATTTCAGTCCACAATTTCCTTTTTTATTCTCTGCCCATAATAATGGAGTGTTGAAATCCCTTACTAGTATTGCATTATTGTCAATATCATTCTAGAGTGTGCTCTCTATGCACCTAGATCAACTGAGGGCATCAGTGTGAAGAAAGTATGAAGGCTGCAGCCTAGAGCCAGTATCGGAGTCCAGGAGCAGAAGAGGAGACATTCCCAGTGGAAAAGAACAAATGAAAGGTATATAAAGGGATGCAGAGTTAAACCCTGAGGAGAAGTTTAAGTATTAAAAATTCTTTAGATTAGGGTAACTACTCCCAACCATCTTAATTCAATAGGACAATCAATAGGAAGAATAAAAACTATGTTTTTCTTTTAACATGGAACTACACAATTACTGCAGGAGAATGAGACACTATAGTCAAGTTTTTTTGCCACAGGAAGTATGTTAGAGCTCCTCCCAGTGCAACTAATGGCATTCAGACATTTCCACTAAGGGTCTCTGCCTTAGTCTGCATTTGAGCTCAAATTTGGTTTCTTAGATTACAAATACTTTCTATAGGAGTTAAACTCTTCCTATGCTATACACAGATGCACTGACCAGACCCCTTTACATTAAAAAATAATTTGGCCAAATAATAATCAGTTTAAAAATGTGACCCAACATAGTCAGATTATAGTATATATATTATATTATATTATATATATATATCTGTTATGTTATAACAGATAATATTAACATGAGTAACATGGTCGTTGAGACCCTTGTAAAGAAGTTCCATCTGTGTTTCCCTTCTTGTGTACTCTGGGACTTAAAAAGGGTCAAGACAAATATATTGCATAGTCTTTAAAGGCAATCTGATAGGGATTTTCCTAATGCATGAATGCAGGACAATTAGGACCTAAAGCCAAGCAAAGAGAGGTATTGCTTAGAACCCTGGGCCATAGATCAGAAAACAAGAGTGTGGTCCATGTTTCCCTTTGCTAGAAAATCATGGATCAAAAGCAACACTCAAATCCAATTGAAATGCAAGCATTTTGTTTTTGCATTTTTTTCTCTTTCCATTGACTTTATTCTATAAACTGTAAATTAACAGAAGTTAGTTTCACTACTACAGGTGGGTGAGTTTACTAATGGTGGACAAAATGTTTGGAATTTGGGAGTGAGTTACAAATCTCATATGTTGGGTGCATAATTATTTTAGTCCTATCTAATGAAGGTTTCTGCAAGCAAGAGGATTGAAATGGAATTTCAGAATTTAGAAGGTACCCTCTGTCCCCAAACCTGATGAAAATCCTAAATCTTTATGTATACATGTAGAAGCACAAATATTCTCTCTGTGGCTTTTACATAGATGCAGCCTATTATATATGCCTTTCTGCACTTGATTTTTCTTTCTAAACAAAACAGTTCCCTATTTCTTTAACACTGCAGAGTGAGTTTACCTTGAGCAGCTGTACCGTGTTGATTTCATCCTGATAGCAGCTCTGTCACCATTTTGCATGTGTGCCATTAGAAATACTGGACCAAAGAATAGATAGAAGAAAACATTTCTTCATGCTGACTTAATAGGAAGGGGAAATTAACACTTTTTAATGGGAATGCTACCACTCCCTCATATGGAGGTTGTGCTATTTGGGAAGATTCTCTTTACTACCCATTGTATAAGAACCAATTCCCATTTTTATATCTATCTACTACCCAGTTCGTCAGAGTCTGGTCCATCTTTTCAGTCCTAGTAGTGATTAAATATGAAAACAAGAAAATCCCCATGCAAATTTGGTATGCACTATTTATTAATGTAAATGTCATACTTGGTCTTTATTTTTAAATTTATCTGTCTTTTTCAACATTTAAAATACATAGCATATCTTTAATAGATCTTGTATAGATAGATACATCTTCTATCTATAGATTGTTAGTATATTAATATTTTATCCTTTGGCCTCTGTACCTTAGCTATACTGCTCCATTCCAAAAACACATAATTCTCAAACTCACCTAGGTACTTCCAATCATTTTATAGTTTAACTTATAGTTAACTTATAGTTTATAGTTTAACAGAATTTAAATTTTATACTAAATACCTACTTCTTGTCAAATGCCTCATCTGGTATCTGTCTTCATACTTTCTACATGCTTTCTCATTTACTTCCTGCCTTGTATTTGTGATTTTTTAGTTAATAATGTTCTTCATGCCTTTTTTCCCCAGAGTTCCAAACTGCTTTTCAAGTTTATCTTGCTATTATTTTTGCAACTCTACCCCTCCATGAGGTCATGTCTCCAATATAGATGGAATTTTGCTCTGCTAGAAGCACCAAAACATTTCCTATTATTTTCCTCCATTACTCAATTTTAGTTTATTGTTGTATGTTTTAAATGTCTCTGGTGTTTATTTCTGTCTTCCAAATGTGACTTTATCATGCTTTAATGGTTTGATTTTTATCAGCATTAACAATTTCTTTGGAACCTGAAGAGTCAGTAGGGAGATCTCTGAGGTATTTAATTTATATGCAGGAGCTCCTAAGATAATTAACTTGAAAGGGAAATCTAAAATTGTAATTTTAAAAAAATTAAGCTGGAAGGTATTAAGCCAGTATGACATCAACCTAATGACCTAATGTTATTAGTTAAAGCTGGGGAGGTGTCCTCAGGGTCACATTTTCCAGAAACAGTACAGGCCCTACAACCCTTTCCAGGATGCTCTCCGGGCTTGACATCCGCCCTTTTGGTGGATCATGCTACACTAGGCACACTAGGACACATATTTCTACTAAGCTCCCTGATTGCACTGCACTGAGCCTGGTCAGCCATTTGCATCTACCCGAAGCAGCTGCTTCATAGAACTGTGACCCTTAAGCCACTGTGGGAGAATTCAGAAATTCAGAATTCAGAAACACCCTTTGGGTGTCTGTAATCAAGGCCCAGACTGCAATTGCTCATTGGTAGAGCTGTCCTGGCTAAAACCTGTCTTTCCCTTAGCCCTGTCTTCCAAGCATCTGTAACAGAGTTAAAAAAAAAAAAAAAAAAAAAGCTCACCAGGGCAAGGCAGGGCAAAGAATTGACAAGGTAGAGACTGCATTGTGAGGACACTGTGGGAAGGAACTGGCATCTCAGCTAAAGCCTGGGAGCATAAAGTGTTAAAAATAATGCCTAGACATTTGAGTGAAGTGAGTTTTTCTGCTGTACCTCCTTGTGCCTCAGGCCACCACTCAGGTCACAATTTTGCCGGTGGGCCAAATCTTAAATTGAAATAAAGCTGAGCAAAGCCTTAACCAAGTCCTGATCAGTTCAATACCCTGTAAGAATCCTTCTTTCCTGAAGGTCAACAAATCACATACTAAAACTCTGAATAAGTGCGGGATGAGCTTTGTAATAAAATGATGTCTACATTAGAATCACACATGAAAAGTACATTTAATATGTGCCTACTATGTGGTACTATGAGGTCCTATGTGGTACTATGGGCTATTCTCACTTGCCTGCCTTTTAGTGGGACCAGTATATGATATCCAACTGAATATGGGAAAGGAATTGGATATTTAAATTCTTTAAGCAAAATAGGAATAAGCAGGGAATTATTAAATATAAGGAATGCTGATGGATATTTGGGGCTTGAGAAGATGGCACTTGGGCTCTTTGTGTCCCATGGTGATAGAAAGTGTTAGACTAGTCAGATCCCTCTATGACATAGCAATATGACATATCTTGACTAAAGCAGCAGCAAGCTAGAATTTATGCTCTGTTAGAGTGCCTACTTTAGAATCCAGTTTCTGGATCAATCTCTGACATTCCTAACTCACTCTATGTTCTTGGTTGAATTGTAGAACTGAGTTTTGATATTGTCCAAAACAGAAAATATTTGTCAAAGTATATTATTATGGGAACCAGGAATTATTCTATTCAAAGTAAAAGTCAGGTAGACATTAAAAACTTCAGATATATACGTATATGCATGTGAACCCAGGTAGGATAGGTATGTGTGTGTCTGCGTATGGATGGACATGTGTGCATCTTTAATATGTCATTCTAACCTACTATCAGCCCCACGCTTTTTAGAATTACATCTACCACACTTCTTTCTTAGTTAGGACTATTCCTGACTATAGAATAGAGAATTGACTTTGTAAGTGCATATTAGTCATGTCAGATATGAAATTCATATAATTTATATTTTTCACATTATGTGCATCATTTCTGTTTTCCTCTTACAGAGGAAGACTACATTCAGATTTTTTTGGCTTGTTATTTGTTTTGCTTTTAGTTTATGAGCTGTACCTGGCAGTGCTCAGGGCTTATTCCTGATTCTGTGCTCAGAAGAGGTCCAGGGAATATATGGAGTGCTAATATTAAACCCAGGTCAGCAATGTGAAAAGCAAACAACTGACCTCTTTTCTAGACCCTTCATTCAGTTTTGTTAAAACATACTACCAAGACAGCTGGGCACTCAATCTTAAGTAGATGTAACAAGCCAATTAGGCTGCTATGCCTGTCAGTGATGTTTGCAGTTTAAAGTGTGATTTCTCATAGCAAAGTCTTTTAAATGCCATTTCCCCAAATTTTTCTGCAACTCACTTTGAGAATAGGCTATCCCAGCAGGGTTACAGGTAGAATGTGAAACTAGTGTTTTTACAAATCCAAAGCCTTTTCTCTGGTTACCCAAAGCGTAAGACCACCCCTAAGCCTCGGTCCAGAAGGAATGGTGGAGGGGCTGGATCACAGTAGGGGAAGCTCAGCCCAGACTTAGAACAGCCATGTTTCTGGCCGTCATATCTCTTTTCCCATCCCGAATTTATTGACTTTTGCTTCATGGAATTAAAAGGCCCTGGAGTATACAGAATGTTCCTTGGCCCAAAGAGTTTTTGAAAACATTTGGGGGCTTGTAGATGAAGCATCCATAATAGTTCTTTGGAGGCTAAAATCACTGTGGTAAAAATCACTTTTACACCCAGAAATCACTGTATATTGCCCCTTTTCAATGTTTTGTGTTAGTGGTGCTCTGAAAGGTACTTTAAATAATTTCTCAGTAAAGCTAAGAAGGCAAGTCAGTACCAGGCAGCAGACCACAAATTTCTTTAGCTCCCTTCAAGAAGCTGAGGGTTCCCAGCTGGCTGGCCAGAGATAAAAATCATCAGAACAGAAAAATATTGCTCTGACAAGCCAAACTCTTCTTATCTTTGAAGATTTCTCCTATAAATAAGCTCTCTGTTCCTCAACTGACAAATTGTCGCCTGGTCAGCAGCATCAAACTGACTTCTGATGATTAATTCCATAATACAGGTAACAGTCACTAGTGGACCCTGGATGCACATTAATAAGAGGTGAGCTGAGTGGGAAAGTGACAGAGCGTACACTTAAGTGTCCAGAGAGAGGCAGAGGTAATTCATAAGGACCTTAATCATAAAATATGTAGATTACAAGTAGGAACTACTCAAGGGAGTTTAGAAAGAAGGGTCACACAAGAATACAATACAAAAATCCCTTCCTCACACCTATATTTATTGGAGCACTATTCACTATAGCCAGGCTCTGGAAACAACCAAGATGCCCTTCAACAGATGAATGGCTAAAGAAACTGTGGTACATATACACAATGGAATATTAGGCAGCTGTCAGAAGAGATGAAGTCATGAAATTTTCCTATACATGGATGTACATGGAATCTATCATGCTGAGTGAAATAAGTCAGAGGGAGAGAGAGAGAGAGACGCAGAATAGTCTCACTCATCTATGGGTTTTAAGAAAAATAAAAGTCATTTTTGCAACAATCCTCAGACACAATGAGAGGAGGACTGGAACTTCCAGCTCATTTCATGAAGCTCACCACAAAGAGTGGTGAGTGCAGTTAGAGAAATAAGTACACAGAGAACTACCATAACCATGTGAATGAAGGAGGGAACTGGAAAGCCTGTTGAGAGTACAGGTGGGGATGGGGTGGGATGGAGGGAGATTTGGGACATTGGTGGTGGGAATGTTGCACTGGTGAAGGGGGGTGTTCTTTACATGACTGAAACCTAATCACAATCATATTTGTAATCAGGATGTTTAAATAAAGATATTATAAGAAAAGAAAGAAGGGTCAGATTGGGCAGGCAATGTTCACAAAATACTAGTTCTTTAAATAAAAGGAATCGAGTTGGAAATCAAGAATAAAACAATCTGGAGAGTGAGCTCAGAGGAAACCAGAGAAAGCAGTCAGCCAGAAAGCAGGCCAGATAAAGAGACTGGGTTGACTTCAGAGTCCAGGAAAAAGATTGATAGGTCTTAACCAGTGTGTGCTCAAGGAACAGGTGGCCACCACCAGGTCACTGGGTGAATATCAGTATAAAGTCAGTGCTCTGAACCAGGATGCCACGATTGCTGGAAGAGTCAGGAATGCAAGGTTGGAGCTATAAGGTTCATTCGGGTCAATACTGTCAGAATTAAATAGGTAAAATTAAATAAAATCCAACCAAGAACAGTTTAAGAAATGTGGATACATTTCTGAAATTCTTTCATAAGTGTTGCTATAAAGATAGAAAATTTTAACTTATTTGTAAATAAAAAACTGCTATTTCATCTTCAACTATATATTAGCATGAACACACAAGTTGATTTTACATTTCATATCTATAAATTTGAATTTTGTCTTTAATTCTCTAAAGACTGATAAAGGTCAACTACAGTGAACTGTTGATTTATTGGAATATGTGACCACCTACTCAGCACCTGACATTGATCAAGTGTTTAAAAAATATTTAATTTATAAATGCATGAGTAAATGAGTAAAATGAATGAGTAAAAGCACTAGTCAAAGATATCAAGGAAATAATAACTCTAAAATCCATGATTCCTTCTCTTGGAGAATTAAGTTGAATCTTAGAAAGTATTCCACACTGAAGAAGGCACAAGGACTCAAAGATCTTCCAGGAGTCAAATCACTTCTGGTAAGAGCCAAGATAAACCCAGTGTAATCTATGTGAATTAGTCCATTCAGACCACACAGATTTGCAGAATCTTCCTCACAATAAATTTAGGATTCTGCTAATATTCAGTCCAATTCATCAGCATGCCACAGTTATAGCCATTTTTCTTGTCTTTCTCTGCATGCGCTATCCTGTCCTTGAAATCCTTGTCTCATATGCTGGACAATTTCTGAAGGTTAGGACCAGGGTTTAGTTTGGGCCAGTGGTAGGATGGATCTGGGATCAAAGAACAAATGAGTAGAAAAGAACATGCTGAGCTAAAGAGCGGAAAAACAAATTCAATATTCGAACTTCAGAGCAAAAAGAAGCATAATAGAAAAAAAAGTGGGTATTAAAATTTTGTCAAGATTACCAACTCTCTCTCTCTCTCTCTCTCTCTCTCTCTCTCTCTCTCTCTCTCTCTCTCTCTATTTCTCATCTCTCTATTGTACTTCAGGCCAAATGTTTAGCAAGTTGTCAACAATTTAAGACATTCCCCTGAGCAAAGCCATTTGCAAGTTAGTTCAACAGTCAGAGCATCAACTTTCCATGCAGAAGACCCAGGTTAAATTGCAAGCATTGCATGGTCCTGGATGAAGCTGGGAATAGCCCATGCACAGGACTGGGTGTGACTCAAAAAAAAAGAAAGAAAAGAAAAGAAAAGAAAAGAAAAGAAAAGAAAAGAAAAGAAAAGAAAAGAAAAGAAAAGAAAAGAAAAGAAAAGAAAGAAAAGAAAAAGAAACCAAATTTTAGGAGTTAAATGAGTGAATATTGCTCTCATTCCTGTCAGCAACTTAGGAGAACTTATTTAAAAGCATGGCTACATGGCTCAACTACACAAATTTTCATACAAAGATTCAGTAAGAGCCTAGGAATCTGAATCTTTGGAATGTACTTTATGAGAGACAGATTCTAGCAACTTCCTAAACTCCTCCAAATAATCCCTGAGGATGTGATTCTAAGGCCTTTTCCTTGATACCATCTAGAAAAAAGATATTTTTTGCTGGCTACTGGTTCCAAAGAGGAAGAGCTACATCTTACATTGCTGAAAAGTCTGAAAATTTGAGCTCTGTCCATAAAATAAAATATTCATAACATGAGTGTTTTATAGAGGGGAATAAAATTTATTTTTATTTTAATGTGTGCACCTTACATTACTGATAGGCTTTCATACATACAGTACATTAACACCACACCTTTAACATTCTTCTACTATTACCTCAGAGTCCTCCCACCATGGCAAGCTTAGTTCTTTAGATAAATTCTCATATCTTATTATTGCCTTTGGTCATTTATTATTCCTTTGCTAATAATTATGTACATATTTCTCTTATTCTGACTGCACTGAGCATGATACTATCCAGATACATCTATGCAGCAACAAATTGCATGACTTTTTATTTTCATCAGTTAAATCCATTGTGCTTTGTTATCTAATTGTGTTCTTGGGCACTCACTTATTTCCAGAATTTTGACTTTGTGAATACTGCTGAGATGAACATAGGAGTACAAATGTCTGTACAAAATAGTGTTTTGGGGTCCCTGGGATAGACGTAAAAATGTGGAATTACTGGAAGATCAAGTCTTATCTTTTTGAGAGGTATCAATATTGTTTTCCAAAGAAGTTGAACCAGTCGACATTGCCATCAGCAGTAGTCAACACTTGTTTTTGTTTTACCATACATTTTTACTGTAGAAAAATACTCTCATCTCCCTAGAGAACAGGACTAAGATGAGATCTGACTGGTTTTTCTCTGATTGGTCTTTCTGTGCTATTCAGTTTTCAGTACGTAAAAAGATTCTGAAAATAGATGCAAAGCTGTATGGGACAAAAGACTTTGAGCACCATATCCTATCTGGACGAGTGTACACTCTATGGTGCTCAGGGAAAATTCCCTCCTTCTAAAAGTAAAAACAAGTCAAGGCAATTAGGTAACCTGCCACAAATTAACAGTCATAACAAAATGGCATCTAAAGCATATTTACTCTTTAGTTCTCTAGTCAGTCTTTTTCCACAAATTGGTTCCTATTGAAACTACACACAGGACTCACTGAAAAGTAAATAGCCTAATGCTATTTATCATGTGATATTTAGGAACTAGAAATGTCAGGAGAAGGTGCTGTGGGATCATTGCAGAAAATTTTATTTGACACTAGTTATAGTCTTAGGAAAGTCTGTATTCATACCAGTGCACTACTGGACAGATTTAAAACCAATCATGTAAATATATAGGCATAGAGAGACATCCCCAATATATTTTATGTGAAAGAAAGTTTTACTCTGTCATTTTAATACTGTAATGGTACATACACTCCACACACTCACAGTCCTCTGAAATGAAGCCCCAGAAAAGAACATTTTTTCTTGGTACTTGTGTAAAGAAGTTTATTTCTTTTTTTTTATTTTTAATTGAACTCATCTGTATTTCTAAATTCTTTCTGGCAAGAATTGTCACTTACGCAATCATTCTATGCTTAATAATTGAGTAAAGGAATGGTTTCACTTGTTACCTGCTATTAAGGCAAAGCTTTAGTCATCAGAACATTCATTTGTCTAATTCCTTTTCCCTGCAGGACTAACCCCATAATGAAATAGTCAGTCTGTCTTCCACCCAAAACCCAGTAAGTTCTCTCCTATACTCAAGCTCCAGTGAGTATTGTGACAAATGCAGCAACATATGACTCATAGGACCAGGAAAGGAGCATTGTCATGTGTAGAATGGGAAGTTGCTATGATTCTTCTCTTAGAGACTGTGAGTATGAATTGTATAGTTATGGCTCTCTGGCCTCTCCATTCTGAAACACCACTTTTCAGAAAGTCAGTTGAGGCGTCTGTTGTAATGACAGTGAATAGTCATCAATAGCAATTGAGTGTTTAGTTATCAAAACAGAGCAGTTGCTAGAGAAGCAAAAGAAGACAAAGCTACTGACTATCACTGTTGTGGGAGCATGCGTAACTAGCTGGACAGGAGACTCACATTCTGTCCCCATTCCTACCACCTGTCATATTGAATGTTGCCTATCTCACTGTTCATCACATACCTGCTAAGTGCATGAGTGACCACAGGAATGCCAACAAATGAACTTTTTACCTGATATGGTCATTTGCTTTGCATTATGCCTAAATAGTGTTATTCAACTTCTCTTCTCTTGAATGATTCTGGAGATACAGAACTCACTGTACATGCAGAACCCACCCCAAAATTCAGAAATTTGACAATTTAATCTGTTCAAAGATTCTGTCTTTATCATTCGAAGAATGATTTTCACATGTGGGTAGGAATCAGAGTTACCCACAAGACTGGTTAAAAGAGATTGCTGAGATCAGCCCCAGAGCTCCTGACCCAGCCATTTTCAGTAGACTTGATTTCACATACTTAACAGTTTGTCTTTTATGCAATTTGTTCCAGCACCATACTTGAAAAGGTGCTGGCTGTTAGACTGTATAATATGAGTGCTTTTCCTTTATATTTTTCCCACTTCCAAAGTAGGGTGGGTGGCTGGGGAGAGCAAAGACCTAAAAAAAAAAAAAAAAAAGTACTATGAACACTAACACACATGTGTTTTGTTTCACAATAACCATTTTTACTTATTTATATTCAGTCTCAGACACACAAATACATTCGCCTTCACACTATCACATTCATATTTATATTACATGCTCACATATATCACATAGGCTGTGCAGACTTATTACTATCCAGCATACTCACCGCTTCACATTTTTTTACATTCACACATTAACAAATACTCTCAGACTCACATAAACTCACAATCTCACACCTCACAACTCAATCATGTACCATCTCACACATACACTCACACATTCTACTCACATCCCTCCTTTTTATCCTCTGACTACAAAGGATGAACCACTCCCTGTTCCCTGTAGAACTGTTTCATGTGGATGAGGGTCTCGTGTTTGCTTAGCACTTCCTTAACGAATCTCTCACAAAACAAACAACACAGTATGGAGTCATGACAGCAAGAGGATGTGTGCTCTGCCTGAGATATGAGCCCCCACTATTCAATACAAACAAAGCTTGGATTGTGCTCCTGCTTCAGTCCCCAGTTCCTCCTTACCAAAACCAGGACTCAAAAATGCTGCCAATTTTCACCGATGAAAAATTCTATCACTGTGTTTCCAAAGGTTCAGAATAGATTTAAGGGATCAGATCTTATGCCTTGATCCACAAGGCCCTAAGATAGAGATGATCATCACCCAAAATCTAACCCCTCCTTCTCTCCCAGAATCCAGAAGCAAACTTCTCCCCAGTAACTGTCACACAGTACATGCTGACTAAATGAGTGAATGTCAAGATAAATAACATGACCTGAGTTTTCAGAATCCTGCTAAACCTCCGATTGCCTTCCTAATTTGCAGAACTTCTTTTCTGCTAGAAGCAGTACCACCACCCTAGTATACTAACAGGATTTAATGACTCCAAGTTAGTATTTTGTCTTCGAAGGGACAGTTCTGGGCAATCTTTATGCTTTCAGAGATTCCTGAAGACACACTTTATGTTATGTTTTCTGTGACCCTCCCTGCCTGATCCCCTCGAGTGGTACTTTTCTGAAGCAAAATTTTTCCCAGTCCTCATCACAGTAAATGACGATGATGAATGCTGAGATAAGTGATATAATTTGACTTCTCAGTATGGTAAGAGTGCCTGTAAAATAGAATCCACAAGTTGTGAGACCACCCCAGGCACTGTGTTTCTAAACCCCACACAGAGAGGTCTGAAGAAGCAGGGTAGTAGTGAAAGACTAATAAACCATGTCAATCAGAAAAGAGCCATGAAGCCAGACTGCTTTTTGTGGTCTCTCTGCCTGAGCCAAACCTTTCTTTATTAAGAAAGAACTGCCTTTCTTTATTAAACCAATATCCATACACCAGGAAGGAGAAGTTTAGGTGGTCCAGGTAGGCTTTGACATATCAAAGGAAGAGGAAGATGGAGAAATGCTTTTGTTTTGGGTTAATAACCTTTCAGTTTAAAACAAAACAAAAATACATTAAGAAAAAAAACTACAAGAGAGGTCAGAGAGATAGCACAGCCATAGGGTGTTTGCCTTGCAAGCAGCCTACCCAGGACTGATGGTGGTTCGAATCCCAGTATCCCATATGATCCCCCCGTGCCTTCCAGGAATGACACAGAACCAAACCCCCCCCCTCAAAAAAAAAGCTACAAGTTTTGTTCTACTGTTCTCAGCCAGAGACAGGAACCCCAGATCAGAACTTTAAAAAGTGGTTGTTGTTTTGCATAAGTACAGTAAAAGTTGGCTGTAATAGCATCAAAGGCTAAATTGTATACATTATTCTCAAAACAATGAGCTTTTACCATATCATTGTCTTATACATATCACAAAAATTTTTCACAGACTTTTCTGAACATAAGCATTAGAGCCTTTCTGCAGATATAATTAATTTGAAAATTCTTAAACATTTTTACTCTGAACTCTGTATTACAAATCTAGAATGTGTAAGTTTTTTTCTATAAACTTCTCTAAATAAAATCACAATAACATTTCTGCAGATATATTTACTGTAGATATGTATAAGATATATATAAAGTTTGAAAATAAGTTTGCTTAAACAGTCTTATAATGAGCACTGTAATAAAAGTCTATAGCATCCAAGTTCCTTTTTCATCAACTTCTGTGGACAAAGACATTAGAACATTTTAGCAGACATAATTTTGAGAACAAATTGCTAAATAATATACATAATCAAACATAATAGTAATTCATAAACATTTACTAGGATAGATGAGAACCATAAAAATCTAACAACATTATGCATTTCCCCAGAACTGTGCATACTAAATATTAAACCACTCAAGTTGAATACAAAATTATCTGTTTGCAGTGGAGCATAGAATACAGGAGTAGCATTAAGATCTATACAGATAGAACACACAGTTTAATCAGAACACACAGTTTAAACAACAATATAATGACTGACACAAATAAGAATAAGAGCTTAACCTAGAAGAAAGTTGCAGGAGGTTCTAAATGCAGTTGATCTTCTTCAACTGGGCTTGGATCCTCCATCTTCCCCTCCATCTTCTCCATTTTCTCCTGTGGTAGGCTGCTGAGGTTGTCTAGGACATGAAGGCCTTTTGTTCCTAGGCTGGAATCTGGGTGGGAGGATCTGCTCATCACCCTGATAATGTGATCCCCCTTAACTGGCCCCATCAGTGACCTGGATTAGCTGCTGCAGGTTGAGGGACAAGGTCCTAGCACAAAGGACCTTTGGTAGAAGAAAGGAGGTAGGTTTCAGCCTCAGGGACGCTACTCAGAATCTTCAGCCTCTCTCCTTTACTGCCTGCTTCTCTATACATCTGAAGGAACTTCTGTTACCAAGGTGGTGAGGCAGTTGAGCGACCAGCCCAAAGCAACATGAAGCTCTTCAGAAGGGGGGCCATGTGCGCCAATGTTCCAGTGAAAATACTGCACACTCAATCCAGTTCAAGGAGGCTATGATGGTGATTATCACCATCATTGGGGTCTTCTCGGATCCCTGGGTCCTGAGTCACTATTTGAGTGCCAGTTGTAAAATAAAATCTGAGTTGTGAGATCACCCCATGTTTCTAAACCCCACACAGAGGGGTCTGAAGAAGCAGGGTAGTTGTGAAAGACTATTAAACTATGTCAGTCAGGGAAGTCATGAAGCCAGACTGGTTTTCATAGTCCTTCCACCTGAGCCAAAAATAAAAACTGCCTTTCTTTATTAAACCCATACCCAGACACCAGTAGAGGGAAGGTTAAGTAGTCCAGGTAGGCTTTTACATATCAAAGAAGAGATTTAAAGGAAGAGGAAGATAGGGGAATAATTTTTTTTTTGGGGGGGGGGTTAATAGCTGGGTGTCATCTTACAAGTGTCCACTGAAAAACAAGCCCTGTCAGGAAGACTTTATGCAGAGACAAGTCTTACTGGACCACAGACACTTACAGGCAAGATCTACTTACACCAGTGTGGTTAATTTTTGTTTGTTTAGTTTGGGGCTACACCCAGCAGTGCTCCTGGCTTACTCCTAGCTATATGCTCAGGGATCACTCACTATGTACTCTATTGTGTTTGTCTACATGCTGAGGGCTCAAAATGTGTACCCCCATATGCTTGGGGAGATGCAAGTCTAGTTTTTACATCTCAGAAGCTTTCTATCCTAGTTTGACCTTAACTGTTTCTGCAAATAAGGCACAATCTCTGTTTTTATTCTTTGGAGTGCCTTCCTAAACACTATGAAGTCATTAGAACCCACATGCTATGTGTGTGGCCCAGAGAGGCCTGATTCTTATAAAAACTTTTAGGTCAAGGGAGCTGACTCAATATATATCATATCTTTCCAGCAAAGCTCCACCTTAAATGTGACATTCCATTTTACATGTCTTAATGTACCCTAGGGACATAATTCAAAACTACATTTCTGTGTTTATTGTGCACTATTTACAATAGCCAGAAACTGGAAACAACTGCCAGAGAAAAGATAAAGAAATCATACGTATTTTTAATTTTTTTATTTAAAGAAAATCCATCACATAGCTGACATAATTGATCACATTTACATATGTTTCAATATAAGGAAAAGCAAAGTTATTGAAACAATAGAAAGAAAAACTAAAAAATAAAATGAAAGAGCAGAACAAAGAAAATAGAAAACGTTCAGTAGCAAGTATATTTGTAAAAATTATTGGATCTCCAATAAAGTCATTAATACAATAGCAAAAAAAAAAAAACACTGGAAAAAGACAATTGCTTATCTTAGCCACCTAACAGTACTATTAAAATTTTTATAGTAGGGGCCAGAGAGATAGCATGGACGTAAGGAATTTTCCTTGCAAGCAGAAGGACGGTGGTTCAAATCCCAGCATCCCATATGGTTCCCCGAGCCTGCCAGGAGTGATTTCTGAGCGTAGAGCCAAGAGTAACCTCTGAGTGCTGCCGGGTGTGATCCAAGAAAAACAAACAAAAAAATTTACAGTAATATTGAATACACTGACTTGTTTCATCAGAAAAATTTAGCTCAATGTGGGTCAAATGCCACCAAACCAGCAACTCCTTTTACTGGAACTTCTTAACCATAAAGGATTTGCTGTCACTGTGTGTCACCCTATGATGCAGATGAATGGGGCAGGGTCTGTTGCAGTTTGTTGAGGCAATATATAGTCTTGAATAGGACCGGAAGTCAATAGCTAAGACTGGCTAAAAACAGCAACACTTAGTCAAAAGCATAGACTGTGTCACAGATATCACCCTGACATCTATGTCTCCCCAGGGACAGAGCCTTTCTGTGGTAATGTCGCCCCTATGAGGTAGTTACAGTCACCCTGTCTACACATTCTGTAGACTGAACTGTGATTAAAGATTTTAGAATTTAGTTTCTGTTATCATGTGACTCTTAGAAAGCATTTACCATATACCCAATAAGTAGTAAAATAAATCATCCAATATCTGTTTATAATTAGGAGTAAAAGTGAAGGCAATTGATTTGATGGTTGCCAGCTTTTTATTTTGGAAGAAAAGAAAAAGAGGCAGTATCGAAGAGACTGTACAGAGGGTAGGGTGCTTGACTTGCAGACTCAGGGTTGATCTCCAGCACCCCATCTGATCCTTTTTTTTTTTTTTTTTTTTTTTTGGTTTTTGGGCCACACCTGGTGGTGCTCAGGGGTTACTCCTGGCTGTCTGCTCAGAAATAGCTCCTGGCAGGCACGGGGGACCATATGGGACACCGGGATTCGAACCAACCACCTTTGGTCCTGGATCGGCTGCTTGCAAGGCAAACACCGCTGTGCTATCTCTCCGGGCCCACCATCTGATCCTTTGAGCCTGCCAGGAGGGATTCTCCCTCAGCATAGCATCCAGAGTAAGCCCTGAGCACTGCCAGGTGTGACCCTCAAACAAAGCAACAAAGACATATATACTCAGAACTTGACTCCAATCTTTGGCCAGTGTTGACATGAAAAGAGGTTCTGTCCCAAAATACTGACCTTGAGGGCTTGAGGAATGAGTAGTAGGATGAGAGAAGACATGAGCTTAGCTACTAGCTTACGCCTTTGAGGGGATCTCCACATTGGACATCCCACACTAGAAACAAGAGGATGAAAATAAGGATCTACAGTTGCTCAATTTTGGCCAACATTAAAAAGGTCTTTTGTTATTGGTACAGTCCATTGACTTTATTTATCATTCACAATTTTTATAGAACCTCACTTATCTGCATGTTTGCATTTCAATCAACACAATTTGAACACAGGATCACATTTGTGTGACTACCACCATTACACAAAAAACACTTGGGCTACAGGAGTGCCTCATGTTTGAACCTCCAACTTTGAACCTCTTTTCCAACACTATGACCTTGTCTAAAAATTATTATTTAGGGCTGAGAATTTAGCTTCATGATTCCTTGGACTACAGATTTCATAGTGGATCAGACCCTTCTATGCCATGCATGTGCTTATCTTGATTCCTGGCACTGCACCCTGCTTCCCTGATTCATAGCGATGAGCCCTGAGCATGAAAGGGTTTGCCCCCCCCCAAACATCACCATCACACACAAGGAAAAGGTCTTCTTATGATAAGCTTATAACAGATTTATAAATTAAATCAGATTTTAAATTTTAGAACATTTTTATGGATGACCAAAATTAGCATAATGATGGAAATAACTGTGTTCTAGAAATTTTGATGCCTTGGGTAGCAGTTTATCTGTTGCTGTTCCATATACATCAATCTCCAACAGGAGTCACATGTGCTTTACATTAAGGGAGTAGAAATGAGCCTTTTCCTATGGAAACAGTTAGGGATTTACAAAAGACCTTGTCCAGTCAGGCTGTTAGAGAAAGAAATAGAACCCCCAAACTCACCCAAGTCTATATCTATATCTCCCCATAATGATTGCTTTTAGATTGGAATCTGCAAGATTCCTGGCCATTTGAAGCAAAAGGCAGTTTATACTGATCTTAACTACCTTTGTTATTCCCAGGGCCTGAGCAAATCTTTCTAAAGCAAATCAAAGTGCCTTTCCCAAAGGCAGGAAAACGAGGTCTTCAGAAACTCCTCCTTTACCCTGAAAAGAAATCTTTTCCTCCTAAAAAGTAGCTCTCTAACCCAGGGAGAGAGATAAATACAAATCTGTAGTCTGCTGGGCAGAAGCCCAGGTGTGTACATTTCCCCTCCAAGCAGTTAGGGGTAGTACTCCTCAAAGTATTGAACTTCAGAAAGGGATATTACTCTGCCCACTGACCACAGGCATAGTTGGCATTTAAAAGACAATTTAAGAAATTAGTGTACAATTGATGCTTTTAAAAGCCAAATAAATTGGCCCACGGTACAATGTGCCACATAACATCTGGGTGAGATTCTTACTAGGCCCTTCTAAGTTTCCAGAGGCTCCAAGATAATTAAGCCTGAAAATAATGAAAATAAAATCTTTGGCTCACAGAAAGGTTTCCAGTTACAGGACTGCTTCCATGTCTAATGTATTTTTCCCCACTGAGTGTAGAATAAGAAGCCCTTTTTATCCACTAACTTCCAATTTATAACATTAGCAAAGCATTTGTTTCTTGCCAGGGAATTTGAACAAATTGATCGTTTCATCCTTTTCACTGAATTTAGACTGAAGGGAGGCTGAGCCAGGGTAGAATTTTTGTCTTGTCTGGCATTTTCTTGATAGCCAAGATAGAGCATAGAATCAAGCTCCAGTGCATTGAGGGTAATTTTTACCCCATTTTTTGTGCACTCACTTCTGGAAGGATCTCATGAGACAACATGCAGAGACATTTCTGGCTGGAGGACATTCTGAAGCAATCTGAGATTATATCCATTCCCCTGACTCCATCCTGTCATCTGACTGCATGTTATTCCTGTCAGGCTGAGTCAGACAAGCACAGTATCAAGTCCATTCTGCAGGCAACTGACAACTTATACTTGCCGAAATGCTGGGCACAGCTCAGCAGTCACCTCTTGTCATCACCATTTCCAAAGGGCACTGGCAATGGTTTGATTTAAAATAGCCTGACCCTAACTGCCAGGCCAAAAAGAAGCAGAGCAGAGAATTAAGTGATCTACACAGCACCTTCTTTTCCTCGCCCCAAAAATGAATCTTGAGAGCAGTTTCACACTGTCAGCAGCCACAGAGCTTGGCGAGGACCTTGGCAGGATCGGGCATCTTTTGCAGAAAATAGTAGCTGGAAGGAAATAATTAGCACCACTTAATACAATTCTTTCTTTTTCTCCAGAGAAACTAGGTAACTTTTGTTCTAGTTTACTCAGATTGGGATCAATAGATAAGATTGGGATCAATAGATAAGAATCTGGTGTACATATCAGGAGATGCCAGACATGGATAGAACCCGGGGTCACTAGGGGGCAGAGGGACATGTGAGAATGCACAGCAGGGTCAGGAGACATTTCTCTGCAGCGTGACAAAAATACGGAGGAGGGAGAGAATGAGAATCTTTGAACATAACATTCAAAGGTAGATGGTGTGATTAGATAGGTGATTTCAGAACTTTTCTCACAAGTGAAACCACTTACTACAAAGTCCTTCACACAAGAGGTTAAGGTACTTAATCTCTCCCTTATATACCCTAAATATCCTAATTCTTCAATACCAGTTGAGTCTACTTGTCAATATTTTAAAACATTCAGGTCACTGAAATTCAAAAGATCTTTAAAATGATTGATGGGCCCCTCAGATGCTTGATAGTAGAGGAGTCTGCCCTGTGGCAGAAAGTCTTAAATTTCATGATCTCTGGCATACAATCTAATAACTGAAACTGAGAAAATGTTCTTAGTTCTCTGACTGAAAAATGTTCATGACACCCTTGGGCACCACAGTTAAATGTGCAGCACAGTTATCACAAAAATAACAGGGGGGAGAGGCAGCTGTCTTAAAAATAATATTTCACTGTGACCTATGAACAATTATTTTAGTTCAATTTTAAAGAGCTGATAATGATGTCAGTCTTTGACTGTACATTGTAGGGAAACAAATGGAAAAATACCCTAAACACATTGGAATCCAGTACCCAAGTAGGTATCACACTTCACAATCAGCCTGGTTTGTTGGCTTCAGATCGTTAAATGTATAAGAGTCATGCACTGGTATCACATTCCACCATTTCCCCTGGCTACCCGGGAACTCAGGCATGAGCCACATCTTTTTTTTTTGGGGGGGGGGGCACACCCGGTGATGCTCAGGGGTTACTCCTGGCTATGCTATGCGCTCAGAAATCACTCCTGTCTTGGGGTGAACATATGGGACGCTGGGGGATCAAACCGCAATCCATCCTAGGCTAGTGGGGGCAAGGCTGCTGCCTACAGTTTGCGCCACTGCTTCGGCCCCAATGAGCCACATCTTTGATCCAGAGGCCAATGCATGGCTCACTAAAAAGTTACTCTAAGGACTTTATCTCCCTTTCAGTGCATGAAACTTGCTCTAATATTTATCTTCTATTTGAGTAGAGAGAAATTATCTTTCTACTTCTTTTATGGTAATTTGCTTTAAGTCATCAAAGAAAACAGAATATAATTTTCATTAAAAGAATATTTTGAGCCTTCCCTAAAAACATATGAAGTAAATAAAATGTTACTTAACTTCTCCCAAAGCCTGTTAAATCTCCAACTTTTTTTTATTTTTTCAAGGGTCCAGTGCCATAGCTTCTGGCCATAGGATTAATATATTTTTTATGTTTTTATTCTCTGAACATCACTAATACTAAAAATATAGGAGCCAAGTCTCTGAGGATCAAATATGTTCTCCTCCTTTGATAAAGCTAACCCCTTTCTTTCTATTTCATCTGTGAAGTATTCTGTCTCTAAAGGACAATTCAGATAAATGCTATTTGTTTTATTTTTATGAATTTCAAACTTTTAAAAGCAGAGTTAATATATTATTAATAGCATTTTAAATCATAGAATATCAGTAAATGAAAAAAATTAAAATTCTTCAAACACAATTTGTACTCTCCATCTTTTTCTAAAAAGAAAGTCAAAGTAAATTTGGGATTTCAATCCCATGTGAAGATGTGTAATCAGTTTTCTTCCAACATAGTTAAGGGGAATAAAAGAGAGTGGAGAACACATAATTACTACCTATGTATGTAGCATAAAAGAGTCACATCACCAGTAATATTTTTGTTGATGGCCAAGAACTAACTAGTGGAAGCTGGAGGGCACTTCTCAACTGCCATTCCTAAGACCTAACTCACACTGACTAGCATTTCCTCAGACCAGTAGTTTTGGCAATATTCAGAAGGTATTAAAATGCTTTGACGCTTTAATGGAATACAGTTGTATTGAACCAGAAAGATAAAAAAAGAAATCCTTAATTATCTCATCTTGCCATCTTATGCTTCTTTTAGCTCACATATCTACATTGAGAAAAGAAGTTCAGATGAAGAGAACAGGGAGGAAAATGCTAAATAAACTCATGTGTCTAATGAGTACTGCTGAAGTAGTCTTCAGGGATCTTCCTTGTTTTCTGTGAAGGAAACTCATCTCATAATGCTTCTGTATAGAGAAAGTCCCTCTCACCTCACCCTCACTAGGTGAGAAGTCAATCATCATAATTATCAAGCATGGAAACTCTTGTGGAAAGTTTATATTGCACCAGTATCAATATTTGGGGATAATATCAAGTGTCTATAAGTTTGGGATGAATATATTCATGAATATTCAAAATCTGCTTTAGGCAGTATTTATGCTTTGGGAGGTGACAGGGATAAAAAAAATATCTTTCAGTGCTGGTGGAGAGACTCCTTCTACTCTATTTTGGAGGGTCACTCTTAGCAGTGCTCAAGGATTGAGTTCAGGTCTCTCATAAAGCATGCATTCGTTTCATTTGAGCTAACTTTCTATTCCTTGTGGGAATGAGGATTTGAGTCATACTCAGCTGTGCTTAGGGGTTACTCCTGGCACTACATTTAGGAATTATTCCTGTAGTGCTTGGTATACCATATGGGATGCCTGGGATCATAAGTGGGTTGGCCAGTCATGTGCAAGGCAATTGTCTTACTGATTGCACTATCTCTCCAGCCTGGATTTATACTTTTAAAGAAGAAATACAAAAGCAATTTCATATTTAATTAATTTATTTTGTAAAGTTCCACTTAAATATCTGTGTCTGTAATCCATTAAACTGTTATTTCATTAGAAGTGACCAAAGTTTGTGTTTTAGATGATTTTTTTTGTACAGTGTACAGAGAGATATGGTACTTTAGAGTCAAGGGTCTAATTAGGAGTTTCTGACCCAGTACACAACCATTTTGTAAAATATCCAAACAGTTCTTGCATTCACGGATTTAATCTAATGCTAAGTCAAAGAGCAGGGGGAAAAAACAAAGACAAGGATTTTGTATAACCTTTCTCTCCCCTGGGCTGAAGTCCTTAGTGCCCAGGCAAACAGGAAGTAGGATTAGGGAGTCTCCTTTAGAGAAGAGAAACTGAGGAAATGAGGACCTGAGCAAGAGAATATAAATCTGACCAGCTTAAAGGAAGCCCCACCTTACCCATGGAAGGATAGAAGCAGGCTGGAACTGGGTGGGCATGGATGATTGACTGGGGTGCAGACAAAGAGAGGACCACTTTTAGGATTGTTTTCCAAGGACAATTTACAGTCCCTATTGTGGGTCTTTCCTCTTGGTAAATGGATGCCTAATGAAAGCCAAGAATTCTCATCCATCTTATCACCAGATTTTACTTTCCCTGGCACATCAGCTTGCAGCTGCCTGGGCATCTGCGAGGTTCACAGATGCTAGGACTTTGGCAGCTTTGTTGTGTATTAATCTCACCATAGCTGATATGGCTCCTGGGAAACAGCTTTATCCTTAGCTCTGGAAACATTTTGGGTCTGCATGCAGCAGATGAGAACAAATTAGCTCTATTTATGATTTATTTCTGTAGCAGGGTTCATTGCAAATTTTAAAGCAGATAAGAGACTCTCTTGGCCTCAACATCTTGCCTTTCAAAGGTAGATAGAGTAAAAATGCTTTTTAACCTAGGAGGGAATAATGAGTTAATAATTGACATTAAACTGGACTGCAATTACTCTATTAAAATAAATATGTACTCAGCTATTTTTTTACTTTTATAAAAGGGTAGTTTGAGTTCATTAAAGTATTTGAAGGAATATCAAAATGAATTTAATGTGTAAACATAACTTCTTAAAATATTCTGTTTGACAAAACCACGTAACTTGAACTAGCTAGTCCTGCCCCCCCCCCCAGTTAGAGGGGGAAATAAGGGAGGCACCAGGACCAAACAGGTGCAAGACTACTAAGCAATAGGCTAGATACAGAGGAGACCACATATTCTAGCAACCCTGGGGGTGAGGGAAGAGGATATGGGAGGTAGGACAAAAACGGAGGTGTAGGGAGGACAATTTGGTGATGGGAATCCCCCTGATTTTATGTAAATATGTACCTAAAATATTATTGTCAACAATATGTAAGCCACTATGATCAAAATAAAAATTATATTAAAAAAAAATTTCTGTTTGAGTCATTTGATTATCTGGAACTACATAATATCTCACTTTAAATGGCAAAATCTCATTACATCTAAACCGAAATTTTTTTTCTACTTGAAACCCCTTTTTCACCTGTCAGTATATTATACTGACAAAATACTTGTCTATTTTGTTTTTGTTTTTTTTTTTACAATCTCAATTATTCCCGAGCTACAGGCTCAGAAGATTGTTCAAGAATAAAGAGTCTTCTTTCAAAATAGATATGAAATCATGGAAATAAAGGGATTCAGGTACATTGGTGGTGTTAAGGAAAGACAGAAATAAATATACATATCACAAAGTCAACAACATTGAAATCTTGAGAGCCAAACTTTAACAATCAAACTTAAATGGTGCCTGTTATGATGGCAGGCTGTAAGGTAGGGATGGGGAGGTATAGAATGTACTCAGGGAACATTGGTGGAGGGAGATTGACAGTAGTGGTGAGATTGGTGCTAAAACATTGACTACCTAAAATTCAGCTATGGATAACTTTGTAAATCAAAATGACTTTAATAAAGAAATTATAAAATAAAATAAGTCTTCTTTTATTCCTGACTATTTACTTAGATGTTTATCTCTTCTTAACACGCTTTGTATCCTCAAATTAATCAGTCAGCATGGAACCTTCCTCCGAAGAAACAAAAGATGAACCAGAGGTGAAATAATCAGAATTATATCTTCAGACAATAAATACATCCAAAAACAAAGAGCAGAAAAGTGCAATTTGGAAGTGGTTTTTTTTAATAACACATTGGTTGCTATTGTACTTCCCTAGCAAAACTCTATGCATCTCAAGAAAGTGCCCATTATTTGCACTTACCAACAGGAAGTTCCCTCTCTCTCCCCCCGTCAAACTTGCATGCAGAGATTCCTTCACCTCAATTTAAGAGTAGAAAATTTAGAGCCCCTCTGACTCTCGATGTTTTGTTTTACTTTATTTAAGGGCCCTCCCGGTGATGCTGAGGGATTAGAATTATTCATGCCTTTGCACTCAGTGATCAATCCTGGTGGTGATCAGGGGACCATATAGGATGCTGGGGATCAAGCCTGTGTAAGCCACATGCAAGGCAAATTTCCTACCCTCTGTATGATCATTCCAGTCCTATCTAATACTCTTGAAGGCTATACAATGTTCACTCTTCTCAGTACCTTATGTCCAGAGAGTTTCCTTGCAGAATCCCAGGAGAGAATGTGCTACCATGCAAGCAACTATAGGTTGACGGATTGTATTTGTGCCAAGCTGCACTGAACCACTTCAGTTAGCATAATGTGGGGAGTGTCAAGAAGAAAGAGAGTAAACCAGATGAAGGAGAATGAGGTATGTGTAAGATGCACAAGGCCCAGCTCATTAATTTCCTGAGCTGAAGAGAGGAAATTTCAAATACTAACAGTTGAACATGAGCATAAGAAATTTCCCTACAAATACAGGGCATCTGAGATCTTTAGCACTGGAGAATACAGCTTTTTCTAAGCCCCAAGTTGAACTCCTGGCATTTCAGTGGCTCCAGTTATCGCCCAGTTTCCTTTAAATAGGAACATACCTACCGCTAAGAAATGTTATAATGTACTACAATCTGGGGTCTTAGGGACAAAGTAATTGTATATGGGTTCTGTTTATTTTTCTTAATGTTCTTTCACTGTAAGTTCAAAATTGAGGTGTCAGGAGGGGGATTTCTTCTGAGAACTCTGTTTTTGGGTGATTGTCCTTCCATTGTAACTTTACCTCGTCCTCTTTCTTTGCATCATTGTTCACATAATTAAAAAGAAAAAAAAGAAAAAAAGAAAAATAAATAATAGGAACATACCTTGATACAATGGTCTCAGTTAACCCCACCTTAACCCCTATTGAACACATTGGTGTAATCCTGTGTACCCCTCTCCACTGTCCCACTGTGCTGATGCATAACAAGAATAAGTAATACAGTGAGTACATAATTGGATAATCTCAAAACTTGCTCATGTAATAGTTTCTCCAAATGCAGAAAACAGAATATGATTTTTTTTGTTTGTTTGGTTTTGTTTTTTGGGTCACACCTGGCATCGCTCAGGAGTTACTCCTGGCTCTATGCTCAGAAATCGCTCCTGGCAGGCTCAGGGGACCAATATGGGATGCCAGGATTCGAACCTCTGACCTTTTGCATGAAAGGCAAACGCCTTACCTCCATGCTATCTCTCCAGCCCCAGAATATGATTTTTTTAAAGTGAGTTCTAGGTAGATGTTGAATCTACTGACCTGAATGTCTGCAAATCAAATAGAAATAGAAAGTCAACTTCACTCAGACCTAATGAGATAGACACAATCTCGGTTTAGAGAGAAGCAAATCAGAATATTTGTGCTTCAGGGCCAGTTGAACAGCACGTGGATGCATGAAGGATGAGTGAAGTCAAAACAAGAAGACCAAGCCCTGGATATTTTAATTATTTTTAATTCATTTTTATAATATCTTTATTTAAGCACCATGATTACAATCATGAATGTAGTTGGGTTTCAGGCATAAAAAGAACACCCCCTTCACTAGTGCAACATTCCCACCACTAATGCCCCCTATCTCCCTCCTCCTCCATCCCCTGCCTGTATTACTTCTCTCATTCATTAACATTGTCAGGTTAGTCGTTATATAGTTATTTCTCTAACTGCACTCACCACTCTGTGGTGAGTTTCATATCATGAGCCAGTCCTTTCGACCCTCATCTCTAAGCATTATTACAGTAATGTCTCTCATTTTTCTTAAAACCCATAGATGAGACTATTCTGTGTGTGTCTCTCTCTCCCTCTGGCTTATTTCACTCAGCATAACAGTTTCCATTCCATCCATGTATAGGAAAATTTCATGCTTCATTTCTCCTGATGGCTGCATAATATTCCATTGTGTATATGTACCACAGTTTCTTTAGCCTTTCATCTTTAGCCAACAACATCTTGGTTGTTTCCAGAATCTGGCTATTGTAAATAGTGCTGCAATGAATATAGGTGTGAGGAAGGCATTTTTGAATTATATTTTTGTGTTCCTAGGTTATATCCCTAGGAGTGGTATAACTAGATCATATGAAAGCTTAATTTTCAGTTTTTTGAGGAATCTCCATATTGGTTTCCATAAAGGCTGGACTAGATGGCATTCCCACCAGCAGTGAATGAGAGTTCCTTTCTCTCCACATCCCCACAAGTACTTATTGTTCTTGTTCTTTGTGATGTGTACCTATCTCTGTGGTGTGAGATGGTACCTAATAGTTGTTTTGATTTGTATCTCCCTAATGATTAGTGATGTGGAGCACTTTTTTATGTGCCTTTTGGCCATTTGTATTTCTTCTTTGAGAAACTGTCTGTTCATTTCTTCTTTCCATTTTTTGATGGGGTTAGATGTTTTTTCTTGTTAAGTTCTGTCAGAACCTTCTATATCTTAGATATTAGCCCCTTATCAGATATGTGTTGGGTGAATAGTTTTTCCCATTTTGTGGGTGGCTTTTGTATCCCAGTCATTATTATTTTCTTTGAGGTCCAGAAGCTTCTCAGCTTACTACAGTCCCATCTTTTTATCTCTGCTTTGACTTGTTTGGAAAGTGCTGTTTTCTCCTTGAATATGCCTTCAGTCTTAATGTCATGAAGTATTTTACCTATGTGATGTTCTATATATCTTATGGTTTCAGGTATAATATGAAGCCCTGGATTTAACCTCTAAAAGAAGAAAGGTCTTCCTGAGCTGTACAGTTTCTGATCCCCAGGGCAGGTTGATTCCCCCTATCCCCACCAAGCTACCTGTTATATTCTCAGAGCACCATTCTTGTTTTTTCTTTTTTTCTTTTTTTTTTTTTTTGGTTTGTTGGGGCCACACCCGGCGGCACTCAGGTGTTACTCCTGGATATCTGCTCAGAAATAGCTCCTGGCAGACACAGGGGACCAAATGGGGCGCCGGGATTCGAACCAACCACCTTAGGCCCTGGGTTGGCTTCTTGCAAGGCAAACGCCGTTGTGTTATCTCTCCAGCCCCAACCATTCTTATTTTTTCACTTTACTCATCTTATTGTTGATTTGGAATGATTTGTGCAATTGTGCTGAATGTCTCCCTTGCTGCCTAATATTTGGGCTTAATATGTCTTACCTTAGCAAGTAAGGTTCATGCACACACATAACATAAAATTAAATCTTAAAATATTCATTCTTTGGCATACATCTGGCTTCCAGTTTCCCCTTTAATTCTGGAGACCAGCTCTTGCCAAGTATGGGGTTTGGGGAGGCCCCAGACCAGAGCCTTTCTCACTAGCCTGGGGAGTGCTGGGAAGCTTGGCAGGCCCCCAGCCATACTTGTCTTTTTCCCCTGACTCCAGGCCTTCCCTGGGTGCCAGCTCAGATGGCCAGAAGTGGATTCAGGTGGACTCTTAGTGGTCCTCAGGTTCCCCCCCTCCCTCCGTACTCCAGGGGGGAGGTGCATGGGGAGGAGGGCGGGCAGACATTTGGCTTCCGATTTCCTCCTTGATTCTGGAGACCAGCTCTTGCCAGATATAGGGTTTTTCTCCCCTGGACTTCAGTCTTTCCCTGGGCACCGGTCTAGGTGGACTCTATAGGAGTCAACAGGCTTCCCCCCTATCTCTCCCTACACTAATGGGAATGCTCTCTGGGAGGAGGGCAGGCTGTTCTAGCACTGGTTTATGTTGGGACAGTGAGTGGAAATTTTTTCTTTGTTTTCATATTGATAGTATTGTGTGCATATATTCTATATATTCATAATATCCATCTTGTATTGGGACCTTGATACTGCCCTACAAAGCTTATTTCTAATATTTTACTGCCTCAGTCCCAACCTTTACTTCCCCCCATTCTCCCATGTAGGTGCAGCTAATGACATGAAGCTCACCACATAGAGTGATAAGTGCAGTTAGAGAAATAACTACACTGAAAACTATCATAACAATGTGAATGAATGAGGGAAAAAGAAAGCCTGTCTCGAGTACAGGTGTGGGTGGTGTGGGGAGTAGGTAGATCTGGGAAAATGGTGGTGGGAATCCTGCATTGGTGAAGGGGGGTGTTCTTTACATGACTGTAATCATACAACTACAATTATATTTGTAATCACGGTGTTTAAATAAAGATAATTTTTAAAAAATATTCATTCTTTAAACCTTGCACAGAGGTTTCAGGTCATTCCTGTCAATCAATACTTACGCCGACAAGCTGGCTAATACTTAACCCAGCTATGTGTTGAACAGTTCTGTACTTGGGCCTTGTGATATCGCTGTTAAGGCCCAAATAAGGACCTTACTGGCAGTTCTAATGGGCCTCCAGTGGAGCAAGGCATATAATTCGGCCCTCTGAGCTATATCCCCTTAGCTTCCAAATCTGATGTTTTATGGTGAACTAAGGTGATCACTCTTTTTGTTTTCCTTTGTTTTGTTTTGGGGCAACACCTGGCAGTGGTCAGAGGTTACTCCTGGTTCTGTGCTCAGGAATTCATATGGGATGCTAGGGATCAAACCTGGGTCAGCCATTTGCTAGGGAAACCCTCCCTGCTGTACCTGTCCCTAAAACAAGTACATTAAGACCTTCTTAATGCTGCATATCTGAAACTTATTTTACTAAAACAAAACGAAAAAAACTCGTGTTCTTATGTTCAAAAGTATTTCCTTTGAAATTGTTTTCTCAAAAACAATACAATTTAAAAAAAATGTAAAGAAAGTTTTCCTTTTAGAAAATTCCACTAAGACAGTAAAACAAAAACTAAAAGTGCCTGGGCTGGAGTGGTGGCACAAGCGGTAAGGCATCTGTGGTTCGATCCCCCAATGTCCCATATGGTCCCCCAAGCCAAGAGCGATTTCTGAGCGCATAGCAGTAACTCCTGAGTGTCACCGGGTGTGTGACAAACAAACAAACAAACCTAAAAGTGCCCGTGTTGCTGTCTCTTCCACTCTCTGACACACCACCTTGACAGGGGTATGTCCATCTGACAACCCCACTGTCACTCATTAGTAGATGGGGAATTGGAATTCCAGTCTGCTCATGGGACAGGAACCTGAGCTTGGTAACGTGGAAGCAGTGGCAGAGGGAAGATCTGGAGGTTCCATCTGGAGAAGCCCTTAGAGATCCCATTAAGCAGGCAGCTGATGTAGTGAAATTTCCGAAAAAAAACTTTGCCAGCCCCTTTATGTCTGTGTCTTCCATGCTCCAGAGATGTAGCTGCAAAGGACCTGAAGTTGCTTCGCCTTGTGTCTAAGATGTGGGAGATTGTGCCCTCTGCTGGCCAGGAGAAGATAAAATCATTCCACAAGAACAGACCAGGCCAGAGGAAGGGCCACTCTCTGAGAAGAGCAGTTGTCTAAAGTTCTCCCTCCATAAAGCAAAAGAAGTGGAAGAAGAATTTTGAGAAGAGGTGACCCAGAAGGTCCCATATGATTTTCTGACTTATATTCTGCTTCATATATCTTGTGGGAGACAGAATAAGGCAGCAGAATGACCAGCAAGTCCAGCCCAGAAGACTGTCCTCAACCAATGCAGTGTTTCTCCTCTGTAGCCAGGTTTACAGAGCTGCAATATTATCTCAATCAAACCTTTCATCTTTTCTCCTATATAAGTGGGCAAGCTGCAAAAGAAAAGTTGCATCAATCCTTTATGACCCCTACCAGTTTGAACCCTAATTAAATATCTGGTAGTTTCCAAAGGTTGATCTAATCTGTAATAATAAAGGAAGCACATTTCAAAACAGAAGACACAAACTGCCAGTGCCACAGGGCAGTGCAGAATGATGGACAGAGGCTGGGTAGGGAGGTTATTTCTTTACTGGAAAATACATACTGCCAGGCATTTTTCAGCCTTTTCTTGCCACATCCATCAAAAATGTACTGCAAAAAGAGGTTCCATGTAAGATGCTGGTGAATGGGAGATCACTAAGACCCACAGTAGTAGCTCAGGGACTGAGAGGCACAATGGTGACAAGAATCCATTCTTTTCAACAAGCATCCATTGAATAATTATCCTGAGCTAAATTCTTGGCAAAGTGCTAGGGATGAACAACAGATGAGCAGCAGATGAACATCTGCCCTCACAAAGAGAGTTGGCAGTGGAATAGGGGAGATAGTCCTGGCTCAGATACTCAGAGGGCAGCATAGACACAGGCACGCGCACACACGCACACACACACACACACACAAACACACACACTCTTTCAGAGCTGGGAGGACTGTGATGCAGAAAGGATATTTCATATGAAAACTTTGAACAGAGAGGTGATCCTAGATATGGATGGGGATGAGCAACTGAGGCAATGAAAGAGGTGATATGAACAGGGCCTTGGGATCAATTGATAGCCTGGAAATAGAGCCTGGGAAGCCTGAGAAACAAGTTCAATTCCTCCATGCAAAGCCTTGAGTGGCAGCCCTATTTGCCTGCCAGAATCAGGCAAAATGCTGATGCCAAGGCCTCATCAAAGAATCTGATGCTGGGATGCAGTCTCTTTTGACAGTTCCCCACAGCTGTGGCTAATAGCTGCTGGGGTGTGAATCACCCAGAGTGTGGGCAGCATGATTCTCCACAGTTCTGGGAGGAGCCCAAGGACTGAGGTTGTGACTGGTGGGTAGTGAAGGGAAAGTGTATTGAGGTTCAAGATGGCTGTCAGGATGACGCCAGTGACCCAGGCACTGCAGGGAAATATGAGAAGGTTCTGTGACCTAGAAAAGTAGTCTTAGTGTTCAATAAACTTGTGGTTACCTGGGGTATAGTCTGGGCATCTGTATTTAATCCATATAATTCTTCTATGCACATGGTTTGATTGTCACTGCCCTTGAGAATTCTAACATTTCCTCTGATCTGGGCTTGGTGTCACCTGGAGGCTGGAAGGTGAGAGAAAGGCAGCAGAAGAAGAACTCAGCAGATTATGCCTCCTGGCCAGTGGGAACCCTGGGGTTCAAGGATCTGTGAAAATTTGATCTCCTTAAAAAAAAAAAAAAAAACCTCCAAAGATGGAATATACCATAGGTAAAATAAACCCTAGGACTGATGTTCATCTTAGAATGCAAAGAGATTTTGGGAAATGCACCCAGGAGAGAATAAAATGGCAGGAATAGAATAGATAACCGATTTCTGCAGGGAGTGAAGGGCACCAGAATGAGATTGTTTTGATGTGACTTTTAGCTGTAGAGACTACTTGGCAAAAATAAAATAGGAAACTGTCACAACTTTATAGTTTCAGAGTGCCTTCTGATAACTATGAAAAATATTTTAGCCTCTAATCTTGATGGGCCTATTGAATGTTCCTACTAACCAGCCCTTAATGTCTCTGTCAACAATGTTTCAACAATGAGAAACCTGTGGGAATGGAGAGTGATATTTTACAGAATAAATGGCCAGCCTCTGAGACTGATGGAGAGGCTACCCAGGTGACCTAAAGTTTGCACAGTCTGTTTATGTCTGTCTACTTTTGTTTTTGTCTGTCTCATTCTCTAAAGCGACCCCTGCTGGGTGAAGTTAAAAAGTGCCAATCTGAATGGCTTTAGACTTCTACTCTGAGATGTTAGGGATTGAACCCTGGTTGACCATAGGCTAGGTAAATGCCCTACCTACTATGCTATCTCTCTGGCCTTCAAAGAGGGAGGTTTTGTTGTTTTGGTTTTTTTTAAACAATACTTCTCCAATTGTTTTTAAATGCTCTGAATCTTTTCAGAGAAAATGATATGAATTTTCTATCAGAACAAACCTGAGGTGGCCTGTTTCAGAGATACAAATAGGACTTCAACAGTCAACCTGGCACACCTGTCCTTGGAGTTCATGTTGTTCTGGGCAGAGGTGAGCTGCACAGAGACACTGCTAGAATGTTCTAGATCCCTAGGTCATTATTCTAGCAGCTCCTGCTAGGTCTCTGACCTCAAAGTCCCCTAGAACCCTTTTCTTCAGGTAGGGTTCACTCATTGGATTGACACTGCTGCCCAAGTCAGCCAGGCCTTGCTCAGATCTCTCAACCAGTCAGAAATGTGAAGGCTCAAATTGGCCTGTGTCTGAAATCCGTCACTCAGGAAGCAGGCTGCTGTTTGTTCGGCAATTATACTTCCTGAAGACCGTGCTTAACATGCTTTGGAACAATGTCTGCTCAACTTTGTAAAGGAACTTAAATTTCTAAACCCCAACAAAATGGAAAATTTTACTCATAATCCAAGGATACAAACTTGAGTGTGATATTCCTGTCGACCTATGTTTTTGGTCTTTTGTTTCTGTTATTTTGAGATGATGGAGAGTGGAGCCAGGGTCTCGCTAATGTCTGTGAGGTATACACCATGGAGGTGACTCAAAGTTCACGGCCTCATTGATTATGTTTTTATTTCTTTTATTTTGATTCTAGCATTTCTTTGTCCTTTTTGTTATCAATTTAATAAGTTTATATTGCTTACAAGTTTAAATGTTCATTATATTTATTATAGGGTTATTACAATGTCATTTGTTTTGTTATTGTGTGGGCTCCCTTGCCCCTGCAGGGAAACCACAAACGTGGGTTAATTTCTCGGAGGGAATATGGGTTTATAACATACAAACAAAGAACACACACAGACAAAAGAAATGGGAAAACTGGTGAGAATCAGCTAGCTTCCGTTTATTGAAAAGAGGGCAGATCATTACATATTATTCATAGCAGGGGGGGGGCAAACAAAGAGCAGTAAAAAAAAGGTATAGAGCAAAATACTTTGTTTGAACCACTTCTCAAGGCTTGTGGTTACACAGATAACAGCATAAGTTTTTTCCCTAAGATTCCTCACGTAGTCTAGCTACATAATAAACAATGATCCTCTAACATAACTCCCCCTAGCACCTGACTACATAGATAACAAATATCGCTTCTCCCAACCTACTGGATGTGTCTAGAATATGTTCTGTCTAAAATATGTTTTTCTTCCAAGGCTACTGGGTCAGTGTTCCTTTTGGCTTGGCTGTGTCTAGAATTTGCCCTGTCTAAAATTTGTTTTTCTCTCAAGGTTACTGGCCTCAGTGTTCCCCTTGGCTTGTCACAATGCCTCACGTAGCCTTTTAGACTGACCGTAGTAAAGGCAGGCTGCATCCTTGTTCAGGCCTCATGAGAGATTGCTGGAGATGGTTAGGCTTCAGGTATCTGCTAGAGACTTACTAGGCCTCAGGTCCCCACATTATTGTACTCCCATTAGTAAAATAGCAATATTTTCCTATTACTGTCCACAGAAGCCTTTTCTTCTAACTTTTTAACATTGTGGTTTCTCAGTTCTGTTGTCAGAGTCTAACGGTTTGTTTTCATAGGACATTGCCTATTACTTGTTTACTTTATACCCATATATGTGTGAGATTATCTGGTATTTGTCTCTCTCCTTACCAGGAGTCGGCAACCCTGCAGCTCCAGAACTGCATGTGTCTCTTTTGAAGCTTTGCCACTGCTCCGACAGCAGCGCTGATAGTAGGGGGGCAGGGAGCAGTATCACTTAAATATTTTAATTGGCTATTATTCACACAAATATATATATATTTTACATTGTTAAGTGAAAAGGTTCTTTTTTCTTTAGAGTCACAGCTAACTGAAGTATTCTATATATAGCATTAAGATAAGAAACAATGTATGCAGTGCTATATTTGTTTTAAATGTCCAGATGGTTTTGAGGTTCCCAGGGTTTGTTTTGTTGTTTTTTTTTCTTATTTTTCAGAAATGAATCAAAGTGGCTCTTTCTGTCTTAAAGGTTACCAACTCCTGATTGCATGTTAACTTCATTTCATCTATATTGTAGCAAAATACAAGAGTGTCTTTTCTTATTGCTGTGTTGTATTCCACTGAATCATATATAAGTATATATTATATATACACATATTTATACACATATATATAAAACAGCTTATTTTATCTCTTATCTGTTGTGAGGTGCTTTGGTTGTTTCCTGGATCTTGACTACTGCAAGTTCTATTGTGATGAACATAGGTATGCATGTTATTTTAAAATTAGTGTTTTTGTGATCTTGTGATAGGTGCCTTAGGGTTGGAATTGTTACATCATATGCAATTCTACTTTTAATATTTTGATAAATCTCCATGCTATTTTCCATAGATGCTGAATTAATTTAGAGTCTCACCAATAGTGAATAAAAATGTCTTTTTCTCCATATCCTCATTATCTCTGATTTTCTCTGCTTTGTCCATCTTGGCACAAGTGGTTATGTTTTAGCTCTGAAGGAAAAGAATTCTTTGAGAATTAGAAACAACCTCAGTCAGCTAAAGGTGGACCTACACACACATACACACACACACACACACACACACACACACTGTAGCTTATTCATGTTGCTACAATAAAGACTGCTGTGGTTAGAAACCACTGTGGATGAAGACTGCTTAGCATAGACTGGTGGATAGAAACATGTTTTTCTCAGTTTTGAGGTAAAAATGTTGCAAATTCTGTTTCTGACAAAAGCCCCATTCCTCAATATAAAAAAGCCAATTTCTTATTGAGTCCCCACATGACAGAAGGGACAAGGAAGCTCTCTGGGGTCTCATCTACAAGGGTATAGAGTCTCTCCAGGAGATATCTAACCTGATGATCTAATCATTATCCCATGTACCAACCTTCAATTACCATGATCCTGGAAGAAACAAATTTTATTCTATAAATTGGGAAAAAGGAGATTATAAGCATTCAGTCCATAGTGTACATCCCCAAGCCTGCTGCCCAAGCCTATATGCACAAGGATGCCATAAAGTACAGGCAAGTTAAAGAAACATGACAAGTTCAAGTTTGGGATCCCCAGAACTGACCCAAGACAAAAATAAAAGGCATAAATTTTGAGATCATGGCATTTAGGGAAGGTAAAACAGGCAAAAAGAGATGGATGAGTCACAAAGGGTGGATGAAAAAGCAGGTAACTTAGAGTAACTCAAGCTCAATAATTTTGTAAATAGTAGAAATCAACATATACACAAGTTTTCAAGTCTTATCACCCCATGAGTCATTCATTAAAGTCCAATCAACCAATGGCAGGCAGTGGGTGAAAATAAGAATTTTGGTCTTTTCAATATATAATCGTGATGTTTATACTTAAAACTTATAAGAACACTTTAAACTAATGCTACTTCAAAAATTACTTAAAATTACTTAAAATGAATTGCTGGGTCAGTTCCAGTCTAGTGTCATTGTAGGTGACCTCTTATTTATTATACGTTAGTACAGATCTTCATGTGACATATGTTATCCTTTCTCTTGGCAAAATATTCCAAAATGGAACTGAATAATTTTGTTCTTTATTTCATTAAACAATAAAGATAGAAATAATTCTATTTTTTATATTTTTAATAATTCTTGTAAAAATATAGAAAATAATAAGCTGGGCCAGAGAGATAGCATGGAGGTAGAGCATTTGCCTTGCATGCAGAAGGATGGTGGTTCAAATCCCAGTATCCCATATGGTCCCCCAAGCCTGCCAGGAGCAATTTCTGAGCATAGAGTCAAGAGTAACTCCTGAGCGCTGCCGAGTGTGACCCAAAAAAGAAAGAAAGAAAGAAAGAAAGAAAGAAAGAAAGAAAGAAAGAAAGAAAGAAAGAAAGAAAGAAAGAAAGAAAGAAAGAAAGAAAGAAAGAAAGAAAGAAAGAAAGAAAGAAAGAAAGAAAGAAAGAAAGAAAGAAAGAAAGAAAGAAAGAAAGAAAGAAAGAAAGAAAGAAAGAAAGAAAGAAAGAAAGAAAGAAAGAAAGAAAGAAAGAAAGAAAGAAAGAAAGAAAGAAAGAAAGAAAGAAAAGAAAATAATAAGCTGAGAAAAAATGCTGGAAATTTTTCCTAGTTAATAATCACATTAACTGTGTGCATTCAGTAGGCATTGTTAGATTAATTGTTGGTTGCCAAGAACAAAAAAAAAAAACAATTTGGTTGTCATAGAAAGAAGTGATATCAAACAAAGAAGAATTTGCTTAGAAGGTGTACTGATTAGAAATGGAAGATGTTTGCTTCTGATCATTAAATGACAGGTTCTAGTGGCCATTCCATTTATTTCATTTCCTTTCTCCCCAGCATTGCTTTTATATTTATCCTCTAGCAGTGGTCCTCAAACTATGGCCCTCGGGCCACATATTGTATTTGTTCCCACTTTGTTTCTTTACTTCAAAATAGATTTATGCAGTGTGCATAGGAATTTGTACAGTTTTGTTTTTGTTTTTGTTTTTTTACTATAATCTGGCCTTCCAACAGTCTGAGGGACAGTGAACTGAACCTCTGTTTAAAAAGTTTGAGGACTTCTTGGGGCCGGGCGGTGGCGCTAGAGGTAAGGTGTCTGCTTTGCCAGCGCTAGCCTAGGACGGACCACGGTTCGATCCCCGGGTGTCCCATATGGCCCCCCACGCCAGGAGCGACTTCTGAGCGCATAGCCAGGAGTAACCCCTGAGCGTCACTGAGTGTGGCCCAAAAACAAACACACAAAAAAAAAAGTTTGAGGACTTCTTAAGGTCCTCAAACGGTAGAGTGGTAGAGTCTACAGTTTTATATGTTACAGATTTCCTACTCACTCCTCACACAATATGACTCCCTCCTACAATAATATGCTCTCCATTACGGTTTCTGTTTTCATAAAAAACTCTGGTTCAGATTTTCTCAACTATCCTTTCCTAAACACTGCTGCAGAAGACTTCAAAATGCTTATTGAAAGAACTGTGTGTAGGAAAACAATAAAATGATGTTGGGGTGACTTATATGGCCTCCACCAAACCATCCTAAGAAAAAGGTTTCTGTAATTTGATTTTTCAAATTTAAACTTTTTTTTGTGATTAACTTTTATGTCACTGAAATAATAAAGGCCTTATCATTTGGAAGGACAATAAATTTTTACTAAAGTGCCATGATTTACAAACATATTTATAACTGAATTCTAGAAATTCTATCTTCAAGCACCAATCCCACTATTAAGGTTCCCAGATTCCTGTCCACCTGTCCCCCTACCTCACAACAGAATGGCAGCTCAGCAGGTATATTTTAATGTCTGTTTTAAAGTTTGAATCTCTTGTTTTCAGTTTTGTTGACTCTGTGGTTTATATATTTAGCTTTCCCATTCCTTGATTCTACTAATGTACTTGTATCTTTTTGAGACTTGTTCTGTGTTGTTTCCTATCTATCACTTCTTCCCACTTTGATTTATATCCTTCTCTCCTCCTTGTATTCTAAGGCCAAGTATAATCTGGCCATCCCCTGTGTGACTACATCAATTTAAAAAGTTTCTGCATGGCAAAAGAAAAGAGGCTAAAAGTAAAAGACAAGCAACTGAATAGGAGAAAATGTTTTCATTCAACACAGTTTTTTTGGGTTTTTTTCTTTTTTTGGGGGGGTGTTTGGTTTTGGGGTCATACCCGGAGACACTCAGGGGTTACTCCTGGCTATGCACTCAGAAATCACTCCTGGCTTGGGGTACCATATGAGACACTAGGGGATCAACCATATGGGACACCGCAGTTCATCCTAGGTTAGTGTGTGCAAGGCAAATGCCCTACCAGTTGCACCACCACTCTGGCCCCTCAACACATTATTTAAAGGGTTGACTATCCAAGATATATAAATGACTGAACAAAAATGAAAAACAAAAAAAAATTAATGAGAAGTGGAAATGAATATAAACTTCTCTAAAAAGACCAACAGGTGGCCAACATACTGTTATCTTAAAAAGGAACATTCTTTCTTAGATTTAATAAGTGCCATAGTGCTAACATCTGGATTGTTTCTAATTATTTCATTATTTCCTTTAATACATAACTATTATAAGCACTGTTGTTTATATATTATTATTATTTTCATATATACTTCCTAGAGCATTCTATATTCACTCTTGAAACATTATTTTATTTCTTATTAATACGAAAAAAGCATATTATTACTCCTTTGTTTATATATATTGAAACTGAGTCAACATAGAAGTAGACACAATGTTTATAGTCAATTACTTCTGGGCCTAGGGAACTAACTAAGATTCAAATCTAAATCTGAGCTTGATAATAATCATGGTCCTATAAATTAGTTGAGAATAAAACTGAGGGCTAACTCAGCATAATAGGAAATAAAACAGTCTAAGAACACATCAAGCTTGCGACACACATACACAGCACATACAGATTTTTTTTTATTTCTACACTAATAAATGGTCTCACAGAAAGAATTTTCCCTTTGATGGGAAATTCAAATTCAATTCAATTCAGAAGACAGAATGACTATTTGAGGGCTTAATAGTTGAAAAAGGCCATCTACCTCCACAATGTATCCCCCTATCATCTTGTATTAGAACTTATTGGATTAGTCACTGTGAATCTACTTGGTAGCGTTTTATTCTACTCATTTTATAGAAATAAAAGTTGTTACTAGAGTCACATCTGAGAACTGTGTAAAGCTGTATATAAAGATATTCAGTCAGAATGAGAGGCCCTTATTTTCTCAACCTGAGCAGATGAAGATGCCCACCCCCTTCCCAAGTCTTATTTCCATACCACCATTGACATAAGGACTATATTGACTAGGAAAAAAAAATAGGTAATAATAAAGAGAAGATTTGAGTCTCATCACCAACAAAAGAACAATGAGCCTCATTTGTCCAGGTAACTGTTTTTCATACTAATAACATGTGGAGACAGTATGATAGTGACAGAGTAAAACATTCCTCAAGAATATATTTGGCTCAGAAAAAAAAGATGAAAATGCTCTATTTTCTCAGGATACTGTCAAATTCTTAGGGTAATAGCTCAGCTTCAGAGAACAACCTTATGCAGCCATGCATCCTTCCTTGGCTGGCATCCAAAAACTGACTAATATGGGGCAAAAGGCCCCACATTATTCTTTGAGGACAATTATAAAGGGTTATTCTACTCTCAGAGATCCCCATAAGAAGTCTGTGCCTTTGAACAGACAGTATATAGCAAGTTTGCTTCAGTCCCATCCTGACTCCTTGTCATCTCTTTTTTTTTTGGGGGGGGGGGAATACCCGGCGGTGCTCAGGGGTTACTCCTGGCTGTCTGCTCAGAAATAGCTCCTGGCAGGCACGGGGGACAATATGGGACACCGGGATTCCAACCAACCACCTTTGGTCCTGGATCGGATGCCACTGTGCTATCTCTCCGGGCCCCTTGTCATCCTCTTTTAAATAGAATCCTGTGCCATGCCTAAAATGATACATTTCTTTTCATCATAGTTTTGCTCCCTGAGAACCTACATGCATATCCATGCAAGGCTTGAAGAGCCTTCTGATATTTAATAATGAGAGCAGGGGTTGAAAGATAAAACAGAGGTTATAGCACTCATGTACTCCAGGTTTGATGCCTAGCATTGCAAGCTTCCTAGAACATTATTGGTCATGGCCCTAAATACCCCAACCTCCTCTGGCACCTCAAAGTCCAAGCAACACCATACTTCAGACCCTCTTATCAATTGAATAGTCTTCCCAGGAGCTACCTACAGACACCTTTAGCACTGCTTGGGATTGGTCCCCTTAAACCTCCCTTGTCAAAAAATACTAAGGGACATTCCCACACCTATCACATGTTCTTTGGAGAGGCTTAGAATCACTGATCCTTCATGTTATTACATACCTTCAGTAACTCAGTCCACCATCATGGTTTCAAATCTCCATATACAAAGTGCAACAGGAGTATGCAAAAGGGGTATGGGCTTAGAGAGATTCATAGCTTTATTCTCAAATAGTGATAGTCAGACCTGAAAAATAGCTTGCTAGGTCTGGATCTGTTTCTTTAGCTATAAAATGAATCAGCTATCTTACATGGTAGTTAGGGCTAACTAGCAGTAAATTGTTGTGATTATTATTTCTTTTTTGGCTTTTGGACCACACCCGGTGACGCTCAGGGGTTACTCCTGGCTATGCACTCAGAAATTGCCCCTGGCATGGGGGACCATATGGGATGCCGGGGGATCGAACCGCGGTCCATCCTAGGGTAGCACATTCAAGGCAGACGCCTTATGCCTTTGTGCCACCATCCCGGCCCTGTTGTGATTATTTTTAAACTTTAAAGTTTTCCAAGTTTGCCAACTGCAAGCACCTTCACATACACAGAATGAATGTCTCCAAAGTTCCACTGTGAATTTCTATAAATGGACATGTCATTTATAATTTTTAGTCGCAATATCTGATTATCTGATAAAGAAATATTTTTCAGGGTCAATGAAAGAGTCATAGGAGTATAGGAAGAAGAGCCTTCCTCAAAGGTGCCAAACTTGGTGGCAATTTACTGCATCTAGAACCACAAAGAAGAAATAGTTATGAAAAGACCTGTGATGATGTTGACAGGATTGTGGTAAAAAAGGAACTTTCATCCACTATTGTTTGGGAATGTCATTTGTTTCCATATTATAAGTAATATAAAGTAGTGTAAAAATAATATAAGTATTACTTTATTTAAATAAAAGTAATATAAATTTTTATTTAAATAAAAATAATATAAAGTAATATAAAATTCTCTCAAAAAATAGGAATGCGAAGTGGTGGCGCAAGCGGTAGGGTGTCTTCCTTTCATGCACTAACCTGGGATGGACCATAGTTCGATCCCCGGTGTCCCATATGGTCCCCCAAGCCAGGAGCAATTTCTGAGCACATAGCCAAGAGTAACCCTTGAGCATTACCAGGTTTGGCCCAAAAACCAAAAAGAAGAAGAAGAAGAAGAAGAAGAAGAAGAAGAAGAAGAAGAAGAAGAAGAAGAAGAAGAAGAAGAAGAAGAAGAAGAAGAAGAAGAAGAAGAAGAAGAAGAAGAAAGTACACAGAGCCTTGAGTGTATTTTCACTGACCGTCTTTCACTCTCAGTGCCTTCTTCTACTGAGCTTTTCTGCTAGACATTGTGTCATCTTTTGTCATTAAATCTGTATACCTGCCAAAAGTCTTCTTTCTCCCTTTTCTCACTACCTCTTGCTTATCTTCCTCAAACCCATATCCACCTTCAAAATAGGGCTCTGCCATCATGTCCTCTAGGAAGATTTTCCTACTACCTTTCCCACCTATGGCTATAGAATGTGGATTCATGCTGCAGTCAGGGCTGTGGTGGATGGAGAAAGGTGAGACCTATCTTCTTTAAAATATTCCTTCCCCATGGAATATACTTTGTGGCAGAAAATACAAGTTTCCTAATAGTTGTTATCCTGAAACTGCCATTATAACATCAACATTTTTGTTAGATTCATCCTTCCCACTGCCAAAATGTATAAAGGGCAAACAATTTCTAAAGTAAATGAGGAAATATGTGAGATAGCCAGATCCTCTCCGAGGGCTAAACATCCATTTTTGGAGGTGACAAAGATCTGAGCCTGTGAGTAGCCTCTCTGAAGATATTGTCATAGGAAACAATTAGGATATAGTTGGCATGTTTGACATGAGGTAGCATGATTTTCCTGGACATTAAATTCTCTTCTCAAAGTGGTTTCTATAGCTTCCTTTTTCCATAGCAAAAACGTCACTGGAGTGTATTTTACATTTGAAAGAGAATATTAAAGCCCAGCCAAAGTCACAGGCCTGGGTCAAAAGTCATGTTGGAATTAGAGACCACAACACTCACCAGCAACACTCGGCTTAGGAAAGAAAGGCAGGGTAATCTCCAGTGCACTTCATAGGACAAATATGGGCACTCTGGTTTCATCTCCATGCTGAAATTTAAATAACTAGTTATTGCCTAACAATATTTCTTTGATCATCTCCAGACAGGAGACTTTGTGGAGGAGTAAAGACCATGAAGTTCTAAGTTCCACAGGTTTGCACAAGTACATGCAGTTGATTGCACCAGTGGTGGCCTCTTCCCCATGTCTTCACACCATTCTTCCTGTATTTGTGTATGTCTATGTCTCCCAATATCTACAATTTCAACATTTTTAATGTTTTTTTGAAGACATGTCTGGAAATGATCCTGAATATACACTCAAGAATCATTCCCTGGCAGTGTATGGGGGACCTTATGGGATGCCAGGGATAAATCCTGAATGGGCTGCATGCAAGGCAAATACCCTACCCATTGTACCCATTGTACCCATTGTACCATTACTCTGGCCCAGCATCTTAACATTTTTAGAATACAGTGGAATATTATGAATCTCTAATAAAGGGGAAAACCATGCAATTACAGCACAGATGGTACTAGATGATATGCTGAGTGAAGTAAGTTAGAAGAAAAGGGACAGATATATCTCTCACTTGTGGGACTTAAATAAATACAACAAGGTGGCAACAAAGTACCAATTCAACATAACCACAACAAAAGAACTGAGAAGGTAGGAGTTTAAAAAGGAGGGAATATGAGGGGAGAATATGGGTACACTGGGGAGGAGTGTGGCCAGAATTATGTGTATGGGAAATCATCATTAACAGTATTGTAAAGCACTGATATATTTTCTGGGTTTGTATACCCATGTACTTTGTGTTCTCATTTATGTATATACAAGATATGGCTGATAGGTGGGCAGATGGTGTTCAGAAAGTGACCTAAATTCAAGATTTGAGTGGATAATTGTGATTTTCCCCCTCTGGGATAGAAATTTCAGAACAAATTAAAGGAAATAGAGATACAGATCTATCATAAGCATGAAACCCAAACTTATAGTCAACTTAAAGATGTAACTATCAATCAAGAAGCCTGAAGCTAGAGGGAATCTAGTATAAAGGGTGGGATTGAAGGTGGAATCATTGTATGCCTGAAAATACTTGTAAACAACTATGTAAATCAATGTTTATTTTAAAAGAATAAATATAAAAATTAATTTTAAATAATTAAATATAATTGAAGGGAAGCTCAAAATTAAGCCACGCAGAATCATTCTTAATTTGGAAAGAGGTGCTTTTTAAAAAAGGCATTAAGGTTGATCAACTAGTAATACTATATACATCAGAGCCTTATATGTCATTAGCCAATGTGGAAGGAAGGAAGGAAGGAAGGAAGGAAGGAAGGAAGGAAGGAAGGAAGGAAGGAAGGAAGGAAGGAAGGAAGGAAGGAAGGAAGGAAGGAAGGAAGGAAGGAAGGAAGGAAGGAAGGAAGGAAGGAAGGAAGGAAGGAAAGGAGGGAGGGAGGGAGGGAGGGAAGGAAAGAGGGAGGGAGGAAGGATGGGAGAAGGAATGGGAGGAAGGATGGGAGGAAGAGATGGGATAAGGGGAAGGAAAGGAGGAAGGAAGGGAAGAAGGGAGGGAGAAAGAGATGGAGGTCATAGAAGGGTTAAGGTAAAAATTAAGGAAACGAATTTCTCAGAATGAATGTAGGATGGAAGGAGGGTAATTTAATTATTTAATAGCAGCCAGTAGTATCTGGAGTAGAGCCAAATTCATGTGAACTTGCCTCAGGTCTGATCTGGTCTCAGTGGAGTTGGAGTAGAGGGCTGTGTTTGGAGGGCCAGTGATTGGTACTAATTACACAGGGGTTATTTCTTTTCAGTTCCTTAAGCTGCTGCAAAGGTAGAAAAGAAGACTCTAAAGTACTGAGAGAAAGAATGGCTCCAACTTCACCCTATGTGACAGTGAATGACAAGAACTCAGGAAAAATATTTAAACCACAACATAATTTGCCTCACTCCATAAGCCCCATGTCTGCATGAGGCAGTTACTACCTCCCTCCATGTTTGCACTTCTTGAAGGAAGAGAGATACCCAGAGTATTGTGCCAGGACAAGATGTCATTTGCTTCTAAATCCTTCTGCAACATTTTTCGTATTTTCAGGAAACTATAAACCCTCAAGCTACCACTGTGCTTTCTATGTCCCTAAAGGAGAACAGGCCACTGCAGGCAGATTTATGACCTGCTAGAAGAATGTAAGTGGCTGCCAGAAACAGCCTATGATTGTTGTCTCTGGCTTTAAGCTAGGATCTGTGAGCTTCTCCACCAGCACCCAGACAGATATGAGGCCAGATGGTAAACCAGCTGAAGCCTCATTCCATCCCTCACAAGCACAGAAGACAGCAGGTTCTGTGGATATTTCATGAGGATGGGTAGTTTTCCCAGGCTAGGTTTGAAGTTATAAATAAAGCAGCAGGTATAAAAATGAAGCCCAAAACTATGCAAAGATGGGTGGGGGGGACAAAAATATTGGTTAAAATAAAAACAGTCACTTCAAATCTCTGTTACTAACTAGCATTTTATTTGTAAAAACAAGGAAACAGTAAAGTGATTTAAATGATTTGAACCAAGTGAATGTCCTTCTAGTGTGAGAAGGGAGAAGAAAAACACAGCACACAACAGAGCGGGAGATTTAGGAATTTATTTATTTTAATATATTTGCCACTGAATATGTGTATTCCTCATTTTACATTTAATTGCTTTTTCTTCCCAAGCTGAAATATATAGCAAAGAAAACTTTAATCTTCAAAATAAAAATCCTTTCCCGAGAGTGTAAGTTTTATGACCTGAAGTCTCTTTCTCTTCTCATATACCATAAGCTCAACTCAGCCCGAGACCTAATAATAAGCCATGTTTTGAAAAAGTGATTGAAAGCCATCCTGGGATTGAACTCAAGAAGGCTATATACAAAGCAAGCGCTCTAACTGTTGTACTAGCTCTGCAGCTTCACCTAAAATAAAACCTAAAAACAGAGTTTATCAGGCCATTCAAAAACCAAAGACCATTCTGAGACAGATCAGAAAGTAGATCTGTAGTCAGCAACAACCTCCTTTTGTTTAGCAAATATATTGTAGCCATTCACCCTCCAGACTCAGGAAATGATTGGTCTTTCCTGGCCTCTTGGGTGGCGCTGTAGAGATGCTGTGGGATACTGGCTCATGATGTAAATGAATCTTCCATTCAGGATCAGACATTTAAATGCCAACGCCTTTATTTGTATTCAAAGCTCTCCTTTCTTCCACAATAAACACTAGTGAAATTTCTAGTAGGAAGTACTGCACCAGACTGCATGTCTGCCTAAGCAGAGGCTTGGCAGTCTATCTATAATGAACAGATAACTTGTATAAGAAGTCAACTGTTCTTTCTTCAATTCACTAAATGTAAATTAATTCAGTAAAATCAATATATTGATACAAGGATTATTTTAGATGATCAACAGCAATAATTTAAAAATTAGATGAATGAACACTATAAAGATGGATTCCTAGATAGATGAAGTTTATATATATGCCTCTTTGTACATATTTACTACAAATTTTTTTTTTTTTTGGTTTTTGGGCCACACCCGGTGACGCTCAGGGGTTACTCCTGGCTATGTGCTCAGAAGTCCCTCCTGGCTTGGGGGACCATATGGGACGCCGGGGGATCGAACCGCGGTCCGTCCAAGGCTAGCGCAGGCAAAGCAGGTACCTTACCTCTAGCACCATCGCCCGGCCCCATATTTACTACAAATTTAATAACTCCTCCAATATATGTGTTATTGGGCAGAGATTGAATGTGCCAGAATAATGATTGTCTTAGTGTAAAGAAGTCAGAAAAAGACACTGGCTTTAACTTCTAGCTTGAGTTTTTGAGGCCACTATATATGTGTTTTACCCACTGAAGAAACAAAGGGACTACCTTTGTACTTCTTGTTAGGAAGCTCTTCCACCTGAAGGCAATGCAGGGCTGTTATTCAGATTAAATGCAAGTTACCAAAACTTGTTATTTCTATAGCCTGTGCAAAACCACAAAACAAAGGACTAGAAGAAGCAAGGCATGTGCCCCACCCCTTTGGGCTTCTTCTAGTCCTGAGTTTAATCCCTAGTACTGTAACGGCCATCAGAGAAATAGTTCACATAGAGGTATGTGTCAGTAACTCTTAGCACTGACAGCCTCAGGTCTCAATATCAAACTTCCAGGCCAAGCATAGCTCAGTAACCAAAGGGCATACTGAGTACCTCAGGAGAGGCCCCACTATGAATAAATACAAAAGAGAAATAAAAGGAACAATGCCAAAATTAAGGCACTAATATTATGCTTTCTTAAAATTATAATATAATCACAGTGTCTCTTTTTTGTTGTTGGGAGGTAGAGCACACCTAACAGTTCTCAGGTATTATTCCTGGTTTTGTTCTCAAGCATCATTTCTGACCAAGTTTTAATGACCATATGCAATATGAGGTATTGAACATGGGAGAGCTGCATGCAAGGAAACTGCATTTCTGGCCGTAACTTTAATTTCTAACCTACCCACATTTTAGCTTTCTCTAGCAGTGTAGTCTTGACAGGACCATGTTGAGTTTTCTGACAGCATCATAAAATAATCCACTCATTAAAGGAAAAGAAAGATGAGATGATTTGTCATAGACTCATCTATATTTTCCAATTGTATGCCAAAATGAATACCAATACATTATCTTGTCCTCTTTTGTCTATAAAATCTATAAAAATATTTTATTCTGTACAGCTTACTACCTTCTAGATGAGAGGCTTCCTGATCCATAAATCACCCAATAATTAGCCAAGCAAAACTTTGAATTAACCTGGCTTTTTATTTCATATATCCAAAAAATGGACATCTTTAGGGAAACCTCCTATGAAAATGTCACAGAATGGAAACAATCACCTTAATAACATCTGGCAGGCTCTTCAATTACAGCAGAGGTACAAGGAGTAGAGTTTGGTCTACTGTTATGCACTCTATATATTTTTATTTCCTGTGAACTTTTTTTGACATCTTCAAAAACCTTTCTCTCCAGAAAGTGAGTACTCTGACTGTAACATAAATTAGTTGATTCCTAGAAGCATCAAAGAGCCCTGTCCAGAGCAGACCTTTGATCTGCAAATAACCAACAGAGAGTTTGTTCTTTTGCTGGTCCATGATCCCCACAATCACTATTTCTGGCCAGTTATCAGAAAATAGATATCACTACATGGCCATACAGTTATTCAGGTAATTTAATTCTGGTATTTGTTCACCCAACCTTGACATTTTTTTTGTTCTGTTTTGTTTTGATTTGTTTTGGGGTCATACGGCAGCGATCAGGGTTTACTCCTGGCTCTATGCTAAGAAATCACTCCTAGCTGGCTCAGGGGAACCATATGGGATGCTGGAATTCAAACCACCATCCTTCTGGATGCAAGGCAAACGCCCTACCTCCATGCTATCTCTCCGGCCCTAACCTTGACTTTCTGGAAGTCACAATAAATTCTGTGCCCAAACATTACCACCCTCCTCTCTTCTGCCTTAATTTACAACCCTGCCTTGGGGACCCTTCAATATATGGAGCCTCTCTTTCTAAGACCTGGAATTATAATAAACAAAAAGTAGCTATATGCTTTTCTTTTTTTCTTGTAGTCTCTTCTTTCTGTTATATAAAATGTATACAAATATTACCTTCTCTAAGCACTGGTGCTCTTAATGCCCAGTGTTGTCAGGTAAAGAAACAAGCCCAAGACTGTCATGGGAAGATGTATCGGGGAACATTTTTTGATACAAACAATGAAGCAAATCAAAGCAACAACAAGATATCATCTCACACCACAGAGAATAAGAATAACCACTGCTGGCATGAATGTGGGGAGAAAGGAACTCTCATTCACTGCTGGCCCTCTAGTTCAGCCGTTCGGAAACAATATGGGTATTCCTTTTAAAAAAAAAACTGAAAATTGAGCCCTCATATGATCCAGAAATACCACCCCTAGGGATATACCCCAGAATCACAAAAGCACAACAAAATAATGCCCTCTGAGCACCTATATTCATTAGCAGCGCTATTTACAATAGCCAAAATCTGAAGAAAAAAAAAAAAAACCCTAAATGCCCAGCAACAAAGGAGTGACTAACAAAACTATCATGCATCAACACAATGGAATACTATGCAGCTGTTAGAAAAGCTGCAAAGAATCAGTGAGCTGGAAGATGAGCAGCATAAAACCTCCATATAAGAGAAATTAGAAAGAAAACCCTTAAAATAAATGAACAAAAAGTGCAAAATATTCTCAAAATTAGTGAACAAGCAATAGCAGATCTCTGGGATAAATTCAATAGGAACAATTCAAAACTCATTGAGGCTCAGAGAAGCAGAAAGAAAAGCTTTGTGAAGAAGCAATAGTCAAATACATCAATACTGAGAAGTTCTAAGGACTAAAGAGTGCATGCACACACTTTCAGATTGTACAAATTAAAAGAGACCCAAATAAAAGCACCCCAAGGCATATCCTAATCACAATGATGAAAACCACAGTTAGAGATGAAATACTGAAAGCAGCAAGATCTAAAAGGGAATTTACATACCAAGAAAAGCATCCTAAGATTCACATTATATGAACAATAGAATCAAGAGACCCAAACTCTAGCAATCCAAACTTAAAATGGACCTTTTTCACTGGCAGCCAGGGTACTAAATTGGTGGTATAGAATGCATGCTGGGAACTTTGGTGGAGGGAGATCAACACTGGTGGTGAAAATAGCCCTTATTCACTGTCACTGTATGCCTGAAATCTAACTATAAAGGACTTTGTAAATCACAATGATTTCAATAAAATTTATAAAATAGAACTAAAGTTTACTTTAAGACAGACCCCACAAACACATCGAACTTCAATGAAAACTTAATATAATACCCCATGACAATAATTTCTCTCAAAGTTAATGGACTACACCAGCTAAGAGAAAAAAAGGATGGCAAAGTGGATCATTAAATTAAATAAACTATGAAGAATGGAGCTTAGAAAGAACACTGTCGTTTGTTAGCCCCAAACAAGAATCAAAACCCAAAGTAATCTCTCCATGCACCACATTTAATAAGTTTAGTTCTTGGGACATATTGTATATATAATCAAAATTAAATATTAAAAAATGTTTCACACCATAAAATCAAAACTATGTAAACTTCCATGCCCCCAAACAGAAGTGTTAAATGTTTCTTAAAAGAAATTAGGGGCATAGAACCTAGTACCAATTTTAACAAAAAAAATTTTTTATTTTACTTACCCAAAAGACTTCAGAGAGTAGGTCAGAATGAAACTATAAACCAGAAAAAAAAAAGGCTCCGATTTGCACATTTTCCTATTTCTTCAAATTCTAGAAAATCTCTTTCCTATCTTTCTTATCTCTTTCTTTAGCTTTCTGAGTTAATGATTTCAGCATTATCAGGATACTTCTAAAAAAGAAGCTTAGAACATAAAGAATCTATTTCTCTATATAATGGGTCATAGCTGTGGAGCTACAAAGACCACAGGAATGTTATTTAATACTACTACCACTTATATAGTCAAGGTTGCTCCTTCAGACAGTCTATCATCTGCCTTTCTCTCAGGATTTTATATCATTTGTTCCATTTAACAATTTGCACATTGAGGAATATAATTCAAATTATTATTTGAATAATTCAGATTATTCAAATCTGAAGGATGGACAGAAACTTTGAGCGCTTAAAACACTAATAAGGATGCTTTGGAAAAAGCAGCTACCAAAAATGTGTTACATACTCACCATGTGAAACAGATGAGCATTTTTTAAGAAATAATACATTATTATAAATGTAATATGTGTAACATATAAATATAAGAAATATGAATTTAAGTAATAACAGTTAGAATAATTACATAATATACATTTTAAGAGCCAATGTAAAACAAAAAACTAGGTGAATTTACTAAGGTCAGAATCATTATATAATTCAATATTGAGAATAAATCAGAAGGAAAATATCTAGAGACAAGAAGTAAGCAACTTCTAAAATATCAGGATATAAATGTTATGTCATTTGTGGGTTTTAATTTTATTTTTCACTTTCCTTGTACCCAGATTAGGGGTTAGTGAATACAATTTTTGAGTGTCTTTATTTTCTATTTGTGAAATGTGATAAAGGTTAACCACAGGATCTATATGAGATAACTTAGATAATAATTAGATAAATATAAGTAAGATGAAGGTCTAGGAAGCTCAAGACTTTTGTTTCTCAACAGAAAATTGAAAAGTAAATACAGTAATTAGAAAACTAGAGACTGTCGAAAAATAACACTATAGGAGATCTGAAAATCAAATATCTACAACATTTAAATTGACAAAGAAAATTCATTTTGAGGAGAGTATTATGTGGAGCAAAATGAGTCACACAGAGAGGAATAGACGTAGAATGATTGAACTCATTTGTTAGATATATGCAAAACATAGTGTAGTAATAATATCCTAAGACAATAGAGGCAAGATTTGGAGGACCAATCTATGGTAGGAAGCTTGCCACAAATAGAAGGAGAGTGCAATTAGGATGGACCAATATGACAATGATAGTTAGGAATGATCACTTTGGACAAGAACTGGGTTCTGAAAGGAGCTAAAGTGATAGGCATGATACCCTTTCAGTAAACTATTGTAAACCAGTATCTAAAAGAAAAAACGATTTGAGGAATGAGAGAGAGAGAATGTTTGCCATTGAAGCAGGTAAGGATGAGGGTAGGGGGTTGGAAGGGAAACTGGAGACACTGGTGGTTGGAAATATGCACTAGTTAAGGGTATTTGACTGTTGTATGACTGAAATTCAATAACAAAAAACTTTGTAACTGTGTCTCATGGTGATTCAGTTAAAGAATTTCTTTTCAAGGAAAGAAAGAAAAATCCATATTCAAAATGATAGAAAATTTTGCAACATTATAATTTACCTTTGCCTTGTAGTTGTACTCAATATTGTACAGAATATTTTAAAGGAGGTGGTAACCTACTCCACATCCCTTTCTCCTTATTTATCTGGTGTTTCATCTCACTCAAGCTTGTACAATCAAAATAAAAAGAACAGCTATAGTGAGGAAAAACTCCAAAATTTAGTAGACAGGCTTAGTCTGGACTTCCAATCTGCAGACATCTAAAAAAAAAAAAAACTCAGTAGGGGCCAGAGAGATAGCACAGCAGTCTTTGCCTTGCAAGCAGCCGATCCAGGACCAAAGGTGGTTGGTTTGAATCCTGGTGTCCCATATGGTCCCCCTTGCCTGCCAGGAGCTATTCTGAGCAGATAGCCAGGAGTAACCCTTGAGCACCGCCGGGTGTGGCCCAAAAAAACAAAAAACAAAAACAAATTAAAAACTCAGTAGAACAGAGAAGGCTCTTATAAGATGAAATGGTGAAACTCTTTGAGAAATTATTTTTTAAAAATTAAAATAATTTTAATTTAATCACCATGAATCACAGTATTTTAAAGTTATTTGTCACTGAGTTTCATATATACAATTTTCCAATACAAATTCCATCACCAGTGCTTATTTACCTCCAAAAAAATCTCCAGTAAATTAAAACACTTTAAAAGTCAGACATAAAGAAGACTAAAAAATAAATATGCACATTTTTCCTTTTTTTAAAACTTGATTGATTGGTTTTTGGGCCACACCTAGCGGCACTCAGGAGTTACTCTTGGTTCTGCACTCAGAAATCACCCTGGCAGGGTGGGGTACGTATGGAATGCAGGGAATCAAAGTGGGTCCTTCCCGGGTTGGCCACATGCAAAGCAAATGCCCTATCACTGTGCTATCTGTCAGGCCCATATATGCACTTTTGTTCATAAAAGACCCAATAAAATAAAGATCATTAGCCACTGCATTAGGCTAATTGCTGCCATTATTTTATGTGAATAGTCAACCCATGTACAAAGACTGGGAATGGTAACTATTTTTGTCAAAATGAATAACTTTTAGAAAGCAATGAGTGGGAAACCATGCACAAGCCAAAGAAACAAAATTAATGGTATAGTCCATCTCTGAAGAAAGCCAGACATCATAATTTATCTATATTTTATAACAGTAAATTCACAATTTTTTTTATTTCTTGACTAAAGTCAAAATTGTGCTTCTGGAATAAAAAGAGTTCTCAGAGGAAGTTTCTTTTAAAAAATATTATTTAAATTTTTAAACGTAAGAAAATAGTTTAACATGATAAAAGAGAAAATGAAACTGAGACCAATAATTTAAAAGAAATTGGAAAAACAATGCATAAACAAAATGAAATAACAAAGGCATAAAAATATTTGTAAAACATTTTGGAGCTGAAATGCACAAAGATTTTAGAGTTCAATAGCAGATTTAAATGAATAGACTTGAATTCTGAGAAAGAAAAAAAGAAAGAGGAACAAAGAAAAGAATGAAGGAAGGAAAGGGAAAGGAAGGAAGGAAGGAAGGAAGGAAGGAAGGAAGGAAGGAAGGAAGGAAGGAAGGAAGGAAGGGAGGGAGGGAGGGAGGGAGGGAGGGAGGGAGGGAGGAAGGGGAGGGAGGGAGGAAGAGAGGGAGGGAGGGAGGGATGAAGAAAAGAAATAAAGGAATGAAGGGGAAAGAAAGAAAGAAAGAAAGAAAGAAAGAAAGAAAGAAAGAAAGATAGAAAGAAAGAAAGAAAGAAAGAAAGAAAGAAAGAAAGAAAGAAAGAAAGAAAGAAAGAAAGAAAGAAAGAAAGAAAGAAAGAGAGAGAGGAGAGAGAGAGAGAAAGAGAAAGAAAGAAAGAAAAGAAAGAAAGAAAGAAAGAAAGAAAGAAAGAAAGAAAGAAAGAAAGAAAGAAAGAAAGAAAGAAAGAAAGAAAGAAAGAGAGAAAGAAGAGAGAAAGAGAAAGAAAGAAAGAAAGAAAGAAAGAAAGAAAGAAAGAAAGAAAGAAAGAAAGAAAGAAAGAAAGAAAGAAAGAAAGAAAGAAAGAAAGAAAGAAAGAAAGAAAGAAAGAAAGAAAGAAAGAAGAGAGAAAGAGAAAGAAAGAAGAAAGAAAGAAAGAAAGAAAGAAAGAAAGAAAGAAAGAAAGAAAGAAAGAAAGAAAGAAAGAAAGAGAGAAAGAAGAGAGAAAGAGAAAGAAAGAAAGAAAGAAAGAAAGAAAGAAAGAAAGAAAGAAAGAAAGAAAGAAAGAAAGAAAGAAAGAAAGAAAGAAAGAAAGAAAGAAAGAAAGAAGAGAGAAAGAGAAAGAAAGAAGAAAGAAAGAAAGAAAGAAAGAAAAAAAGAAGAAAGAAAGAAAGAAAGAAAGAAAGAAAGAAAGAAAGAAAGAAAGAAAGAAAGAAAGAAAAGGAAGGAAGGAAAGGAAGGAAGGAAGAAGGAAGAAAGAAAGAAAGAAAGAAGAAAGAAAGAAAGAAAGAGAAAAGAAAGAAAGAAAAAAGAAAGAAAGAAAGAAAGAAAGAAAGAAAGAAAAGAAAGAAAGAGAGAGAGAGAGAAGAAGAGAGAAAGAGAAAGAAAGAAAGAAAGAAAGAAAGAAAAGAAAGAAAGAAAGAAAGAAGGAAAGAAAGGAAGGAAGGAAGGAGAAGGAAGGAAGAAGAAAGGAAGAAAGAAAGAAGAAAGAGAGAAAGAAAGAAAAAGAAAGAAAGAAAGAAAGAAAGAAAGAAAGAAAGAAAGAAAGAAAGAAAGAAAGAAAAGAAGAAAGAAAGAAAGAAAAGAAAGAAAAAAGAAAGAAAGAGAGAGAGAAAGAAGAGAGAAAGAGAAAGAAAGAAAGAAAGAAAGAAAGAAAGAAAGAAAGATAGAAAGAAAGAAAGAAAGAAAGAAGGAAGGAAGGAAGGAAGGAAGGAAGGAAGGAAGGAAAGAAAGAAAGAAAGAAAGAAAGAAAGAAAGAAAGAAAGAAAGAAAGAAAGAAAGAAAGAAAGAAAGAAATTAACAAAGAAAGAAAGGAAGAGAGAAAGAGAGAGAGAAAGAAGAGAGAAAAAGAAAGAAAGAAAGAAAGAAAGAAAGAAAGAAAGAAAGAAAGAAAGAAAGAAAGAAAGAAAGAAAGAAAGAAAGAAAGAAAGAAAGAAAGAAAGAAAGAAAGAAAGAAAGAAAGAAAGAAAGAAAGAAAGAAAGAAAGAAAGAAAGAAAGAAAGAAGAGAAAGGGGCCGGAGAGATAGCATGGAGGTAAGGCGTTTGCCTTTCATGCAGGAGGTCATCGGTTCGAATCCCGGCGCCCCATATGGTCCCCTGTGCCTGCCAGGAGCAATTTCTGAGCCTGGAGCCAGGAATAACCCCTGAGCACTGCCAGGTGTGACCCAAAAACCAAAAAAAAAAAAAAGAAGAGAGAAAGAGAAAGAAAGAAGAAAGAAAGAAAGAAAGAAAGAAGGAAGGAAGGAAGGAAGGAAGGAAGGAAGGAAGGAAGGAAGGAAGGAAGGAAGGAAGGAAGGAAGGAAGGAAGGAAGGAAGGAAGGAAGGAAGGAAGGAAGGAAGGAAGGAAGGAAGGAAGGAAGGAAGGAAGGAAGGAAGGAAGGAAGGAAGGAAGGAAGGAAGGAAATCTGGTTGGATGTACCAAGAAGCAAAATGTAAGTGCCAGAGAAACAGTAAAATAAATGAATACAGCACTTGCCTTGCATGTAGCCAACCAGGGCTCAGTCCCTTTTATTCCCTTTGTTTCTCAGAGATCTGCCAAGAATGATCCTTGAAGGCAGAACCAACCAGGGGTATTCCTATTCATTTCTTCAATAATGAATAAAACTGAAGGTATGTCAACAAAAGAGAAAATATTAACTTAACACAGGAATAGGAAATACCTGATCACTAAGAAAAAATTATTCTCACTTATTTGTGACAAGACTCAAGAAACACCAGATGTAAAAATGGTTGTATAAGAGTATTATACAAATTTCACGAATGTATTGTTTTTTAAGATTGTAACAAATACCAAATTTGTATAACAATAACAATTAACAACTATCCAACTGGGTTGGCGACTAGTTATCCATATAATGATGGATGGTTCTCTGACAGCAACAATGTCATTGCTAACCCTGATCTTGTCATTGGATGTCTCTATCAATAGCATGATCATATTTTAAAAAGGCTGAGTATTTCCAAAAGGTAAACTTGCAAGCAAACAGGGAATAACAGAAATAAGAAGCTGGAAGGTTTTTCATCGGCCAGGGATTACTGTTAAGGTCACTGACAAACAACATTTGAACTAACAGACATAATTTTCTACTTCTTCAAAGACACTACAAAATTTTAATAAAAATTGACCATAGCGAGGTACAAAGGTAGGTTTCAAATACACTCTGACATCACTCTGAAACTAAAGCAGCAATCAATAAAAGAAAGTACACATATCTTGTGTGAAAGATACTTGTGCAGAAATATCATCTTTGCAGAACTCAGAGGTTCTGGGAGAGCTCTAATTGCATGGTTATTTAGTAAAGATGCATGTATTAGTATGTTTGCATTTGCTGACATGAAAGTTAGTCTTATTAACTAAGATTAAAGCAGAAGAAACCTTAGAGGTAACCATTTATTTTAATTTATAATCAATACTAAATCTTTTTATTTTTTATTTGTAGAAACAAAATACATCATATTTTTTTTAAAAAAATTATGAGTCAGAGAATAGTATAGAGGGTAGGGCACTTGCCTTGCATGCAGTTGACCCAGGTTCAATCCCCCAAAGCTACATGCTGCCCTCCATGTCCCACCAATAATGACCCCTCAATACAGAGCCAGGAATAAGCTGCAAATTCAGCCTAGTGTATCCCTCAAAAAAAAAAAATCCCTCAAAAGTTAAAAAAATCCCAATAATATGGTATAGTGCTATACCCAGTATGCAAACACATAATTTGTTTGTTTGTGTCTGCATTCACTCTTTCACTTCACAAAACTAAAATATTGCAGTAAGGGTATTGTGTAGACTTTATGCTGTGTAATCATACCTAGCTAAAACTGGTCACAGAATCTAAGACTCACAAATTTGGAGACCAACCTTGTGGCACTGACCCACCAAATATTGCTCTCCAGGAATTTTAATGTGCTTAGGTCAAGTCACAAAAGTTTGAAAAGATGAACTTCTGAGATATGTGAACCTCATAAATACCTCAGTAACTACACATCTGCCACCTTCATTCAGAGGCACAACACTGTGGTGGTTCAGCACTAATGCCAGAGATTCGTGTCTATGTAAATTTTTATGTAAATGATAAAGTCTACAATGTTATGATGTTATAAATGGGAGTTTAAGACCATCCCTCATAAGGTGATCACTACGGTGCATCCTCTGGAGATCAGCCAGTAGGGATCTCCTTGAAAAGAAGAAAAAGAAACATCTTGTTGAAACACGAGGCTCAGAAGCCAGTGCCACAAAGTGACTGCAAATAAAATTTGACAAGTTCATTGCCATAACTAAGACTATCTGATACATATCAGGAATCCAAGAATAAAATTTAAGGAAACAAATGTTTTTTTACACGAAACTATCTGTTATTCCTTCTTTTTTTATTTCTACATGACATGTAATTTTGGTATTACTGCATGTAATAAGTATGGTTCCAATAGAAATAATATTTTATATATTAAAATATTTTTAAATATATATTTATATATATGAATATATAATATTTATATATTATAAATATATAATGTCTGCTCTAGGGGAGCTAACATTCCATCTAGTGAGATAAAGGCAAGGAGAAAGAAAAATACTTTGGTGCTTTATAAAAAAAAAAAAAAAAGATAATGAGTGGCCTTGGGCCGGTGCAACAGCACAGTTGGTAGGGTGTTTGCCTTGCATGTAGCCAACCAAGTTCAATTACCAGAATCCCATATGGTCCTCTGAGCCTACCAAGAGTTATTTCTGAGCACAGAACCAGGAGTTATCCCTGAGCATCACAAAATGTTCCCTCCCCAAAATGAGCATACAAACAAAAACTAATAATGATGAATAAGCAGGAGGTGAAGGTCCAAACCATTCTTCATTCTTCTCCATTTCTACCTCAATCATTTCTGTCACCTATGGTCCCCCTTTTCTTTTACTTCATTCATCATTCTTGGGTGATGATCTTATGGACACATTCCTACTAGAACACTAACTCAGCTATACAAGAAAGTGTCATTGTCTCCTGATAATTAAAAAAAGGGGGGGGGACCTGTGAGATAGCACAGTGGTAGGGCGTTTGCCTTGCATGCAGAAAGACGGTGATTCAAATCCCGGCATCCCCTATATACCCTCAAGCGATTTCTGAGCATAGAACCAGGAGTAGCCTCTGAGTGCTGCCGGGTGTAACCAAAAACCAAAAACCAAAAACAAACAAAAAAAAGTTTTAATCTTCTCTATAAATATCTTAGAAAGTAAATTGTTTTAAAACTCTATGACTTTGTCCCAGAACAAATAGCATATTTTTATTGCGCTGAAATAAATATTAAAAGATTCTTTTTGATATTATTAAAATATCTGATAAATTTGAATATTTTTAATAAAATGACTATATTTCTCCTGCTATGTACTGTTCAACTGAATTAACAGATTGGAAGCAAAAATCAGACTCAAAGAATAACTGGATACACAACAAGTTTCTATTAACAGATTCAAGTCAGGTTTGATTGTTTTAGGAAATGTGGAATCATCTGAATGTGCCAAGGGTTCCTGGCTTACAGGATAACTAATAATAGTTCCATTTGGCAGCACTTCTCCTAAGAGCCTTAACACATGAGATTACTAATATATTGTTCAGTCCTCAGAAAAATATTTTTTGTTTTTAATCTTACTGAAGTGTTTTTGCTCTATGGAGTGATGTTTATGGAATCAATTCCTGGCCCTATCTATCCACTTAATACTTTAATGCTTCACAAAATGGTCCTTGTGGAAAATTTAGAGGTGACAAACAACAAAATCACAAAATTACCATTCTGTTGTCAGTATTTACTGAAAGACTAGTTTCCGTGTTCTATTTTCAGTAATCCTAATGCTCTTCTAGAATAAAGTTACTACTGCTTAGATACACTGAAAACAGGTTGGTACATTTGCAGATCTTTTATAAAGTCTTTAAAGATTTTGAAAACAGTACTAAAAATAGGTATTTAAGGGTACTTAAAATGCACAAATAGACAAAAGAAGTAGATCTCACCATCTCACAGCACCATCTAAAGATGGTGTCTATCAAAGTCACCCAAGACTTCTTTAACACCCAGGGAAATGTATCTGTACTTGCCATAACTACTAATTCAAATTGTATTATTTTAAGTGCTATTAAATTGCATGATATATTAGAGATCTTGTCTAGTCAAGAGGCACATCTTATAATAAAATAGTATCAAATATTATATTGCTCTATAGGACTAATAGTGTTGGCCCTCCATTAGCACAATTATTTCAGGATATGTTTTTGAATGGAATAAAAAAAATGGTGATTCTTTTTTGCATCAGGTCATCTATCTCAAAGGTCCTCTACAGTATTTGGTTGGTGTGCCTTTTTTTGTTGTTTGTTTTGTGGCCATATTTGGAATATTCAGTACTTCCTCCTGGCTCTGTGCTTAGGAGTTACTCCTAATAGTGCTTAGGGTGGTGACATAGATGCCAGGTAACAAATCCAGGTCTGACATATGCGAGGCAATCACCTTAAACACTGTATTATAATTCTTGCTCCACATATTGTATGTCAGAAAACACTCCATCCTTTGATCTGTGCAAAAACCAAGATCACTGATTACAGAAGACTGACATTGACAATAGCTACTAGCTACTTCTCCTAGGATTCTTCATGGGAATTTTCATCCTAGGTCTCTGGGACTCTAATGATTCTTATGTTGTTTATGTTGAGTTTATCAAAGACTTCCATTCTAGTTTGATAACATTCTTTGAAGATTTTTTTCAATTTTCTTTTTTTTTTTTTTTTGGTTTTTGGGCCACACCCGTTTGACGCTCAGGGGTTACTCCTGGCTATGTGCTCAGAAATCGCCCCTGGCTTGGGGGGACCATATGGGACGCCGGGGGATCGAACCGCGGTCCTTCCTTGGCTAGCGCTTGCAAGGCAGACACCTTACCTCCAGCGTCACCTACCCGGCCCCTTTTTTCAATTTTCTAATCATTTGTTATAATGCTCTTTACCAATCTCTTATTGTTTGGAGTTGTTGTGCATCTCATCTTCTTGCTCACTGTTTCTATCCTCAGCCACAAATACTCTGTTGGAGAGGCTTGCCAGTGAAATTTTCATTTTGCCAACCAAGTTTTTCAGTTCTGTTATTTCAGTTTGGAGTTTTCTTATTTCTACCTTTATATCCCTTTTTTTTTTTTTTTTTTTTTTTTTTGGTTTTTGGGCCACACCCGGCGGTGCTCAGGGATTACTCCTGGCTGTCTGCTTAGAAATAGCTCCTGGCAGGCACGGGGGACCATATGGGACACCAGGATTCGAACCAACCACCTTTGGTCTTGGATCGGCTGCTTGCAAGGCAAATGCCGCTGTGCTATCTCTCCGGGCCCTTTTATATCCTCTTGATTCTTATTTGTGGTTTGTTCAGTTCATTTCATGCTTTCGTTTTGTTCTATTAGGATACTTCATATTTCTTCTCTAAAATCATTATCTGGAGGCTAAGTAGGTGTTTGGCACGTTTTGTGTCATCAGAGCTGCTATCTTCATTCTCTTGTATGATGGAGGCCTGCATTGTTTTCCCATTGTCATGCTTGTAGTGTGGTATTTTCTGCATATTATGCTGGAGTTCACTGACTAGGAGAAATCTATGGCCACAGATTGGAGCAAACTCATCAAGCTCCTCTGGCTCCTTTCTTTGGACTGGGGTCAGCTCACATCTATTGACGTGCATTCTATGAGCTCTTCTCTTCGAGGCAATGTGGGCCTGGACCTTATGGAAAGATGCAGTTCTAGGCACCCTCGATGGGTCATGATGACACCAGTGTTGACATCTGCACAGCTGGCAAGAAGCAGTCTCTGTCATTAGGAACGGGGTCAGCTGACCTCCCTTGTCATGCATTCTGTTGGCTTTGTTCTTTGAGGCCATACAGATCTGGGTGCTACAGGGTAAAATGGGTCCAGGCACTGCCAGTGGATCTATTTGGCACCAGCTTTGACATGTGTGTGGCTGGTAGAAGAAGGCTCTGCTATTCTAAGTGGGTCAGCTGCCCTAATTGAGGTGAAACTGAAACCTCATGAGATACACAGAAAATGTTTTATGATTGAGTTTCAGTTATACAATATCTAACTCTCTTCACCAGAGCATATTTCTCACCACCAATGTTTCCAGTTTCTCTCATTGTCTCCCTGCCTGCCTCTGGGGCATACATTTCTCTCTCTATTTCTCTCTCACCCTCCCTCCCTCCTTTTCTCCCTTTCCCTCTCTCTCCCTCTCTCCCCAATCTTTCCTTTTTCCTCTCTCCCTCCTCCTTCTCTCTGATTCTCCCTCTCTCCCTTTTTTTCCTTTTAGACACTGGTTTGCAACATCAAAAGAGTATTATCCATATTACTTTATCTTCTTTTATCGCCTGGTTCTTCTCTAGACTGATCATTTTCAACTGTCATTGTCATAGAGGTTCCTTCCCTGTCCTAACTGCACTCTCCTGCTACTTGTAGCAAATTTACTACCATGGATTGGTCCTTTTGACACTCATCTCTATTATTGTCTCTGGATATTATTACCATACTTTTTTTTTTTACTTTTCTCATCTTTAAATATGATGTGATTACTCCTTTCAGCTGATGCTAATAGACCTGCAATCCAGTACAGATACAATTTTGTCCAGCTAAAAGCAAATACTACAGGGAAATAAGGGAAAGGTCAGAGAAATTTTTTCCTACACCCCACTAGTGTCAGCTTCAAATATTGTATTTAGATGCTGTTATTAATCACAGAAAGGAAACAAAATCTTGAAAATGAGGCTAAGTCATCTTTCCAGATATTTTCCATTCAAGCAAAAGTCCAGGATGTGCTTTTTAAAGTTCTTTTCCTCTGAAATAATATATATTTTGAAGGAAACATAGCCCATATGTTTCTTATTCATGCTCATGCAAGAATTCTCTTAGGGAATATTTATTTGAGATCCAATTCTTCCATTTGTTTATGTTTTTATGAAACTCCTTGAATGGAAAAACAGGAAGTACTCCTTGGCCATGAATATGAACTTAAAGCTCTACAAGTTTTCAGCAATGTTGGTATTCAGCATTCATGATGGAATGAAAGAGTGTTTAAACCACTGGGTAGATCTTGACCACTTAGAGAATGACAAGCCACAGAGTTGATAGAGGCCAGAGAGAAGCACCTTGAAAGAAGCTCCTTCATTTGTTGGGAATAATTACTTGGGGAAATAGAGGATGGTCTAGTTCTATGAAAAATCAGCTTTTTCCAACAATCCCAGGAAGAATTTGTCCCTAAAATGCACATTCTTTCTTCTTTGGCCATGAGTGGAGAGAGATAGGACACTTTAGAAAAAAACTGTGGTAAGTACAGAGAAATAGCTGATAGCAATGAACAGTATGCAAGCTGCTTAGCAAGAACCTCTTCCTCTGATGACCAAAAGTACTAATAAATACAGGTGCCAGGATGGTGATGGAGACTGGTAGCTGAGTATTGTACTCTAGGGTAACTATGTATGATCTTCTGCCTCTGCCAATCTTCATCCCCAAGTGTTAATTGCTGCAATGCTCAATTCCACTTCCTATCAGTTGGAAACAGTATTCTTAGCTTAAAAAAAAAATACCATATTTTCCGGCGTATAAGACAACTTTTGAAACAAAAAAAAAAGTCAACAGAAAATCGGGGGTCATCTTATACACTGAGTATATCCCAAAAAATGTTTCAATATGCTGCTAAATGAAAATTGTCTGAATATTGCCACAAAACGAATTTTCCAACTCGATCCTGCACCAAACACTGCAAGGCTGCTCGGACCGCCTCTCTAACTCAGCCAATCCAAGCAGGCTTTTAATGCATGCAAATTAGACAATGTTTTAGACCCAAATCTACACTGCAAAAAGCCTACTCATATTGGCCAGAGTCAGAGAGGAAGTCTATTACAGTATAACCTTTGCTTGTTGTGATTGGCTCACTGTGGTACATACAGTTGCAGCACAGGAACGTTCTGTCTGATACAGCAAATATAGGACTACACCTATGTTTTAACTGCAAAATTAGGGGTCGTCTTATACGCCCAGTCATCTTATACACCGGAAAATACAGTAGGTCTGAAACGTGTGTGTGTGTGTGTGTGTGTGTGTGTGTGTGTGTGTGTGTGTGTGTGTGTGTGTGTGTGTGTGTGTGAAATTCCCTGCATGCTGCTTGCAACCTCTCATAGTCAGTATTAAGTCTGGAAAGCATCTTTCCTATCGGTGTTATAGTTATCGTCACAGTTTCTCTGATCTGTGTGTTTTGTGGCATTTAGACTATGGAAAAATAAAACACAAAGAAACTGAGCTACAGCAATAATACAGAGAGTAGGGCATTTGCCTTGCCTGAGGACAACCTGAGTTTGATCCTCAGTTTTTCATATGGTTCTTTGAGCACCACCAGGAGTAATTCTTTTTTTTTTTTAATATAATTTGGACTTTAATATCTGGTACTTAGATCATAAAAGAACTTTAGGGAAAAGAGCATTCTCATTTTTAAAATCAGTGAACATTTATGGAAAAGAACAAATGAGATAGATATTAAAAGAAAGTATTGGAAGATTTAAGAAAAAAATAAAAGAAAAACAAATGACATTTTAGGTACCATATTTCTTCGAATACTGTGGTGGTTTATTATAGAGTAATAAGACAGTAGCAAATACGATATTGTTAGGGTAACACAGAAATTTCTACTAATTTCCTGAGTGCTACTTGCATATAAGCAGGTTGAATAAAATCTGGGCCTAACTTTAAGGACTTAGGCCAGACTATCAATTTAAGATTTGAATCTGACCTAGATCTAGAAATTTGTACAGTAATACTCTTTTAATGTTTTGAAAATAGACCCATGTGGCAATGAAACCAGAAATAGGTTTTATATGAAACTTATAGAATTTTCATAGACAAATACAGGAACCTCATAAAGAAAAATATTTACTGGTTTTTGATAATGGTCCAGAAAATAATTCAAGAATAGAACAATAACTTATAAATAAAAATTATTTTAAGCAGTTTCCTCAAATTTGCAGTTACTTTGTAACAAAATATATGTCAGCAGTGGTTTATTCCTTTCAGTATCACAACCTAAAATTTATTTGCTTTTCAAAATATGAGAAAATCTAATTAAATATTTACCTTCAACATTGTCTATAATAAAACAATGCTTTAAAAAACTAGCAAAGAAACTTGAAGGAGGGCTAAAAGATAGTACAGCAGTTAAGGCATGCCCTCATCCCGGTTCAATCCCTGGCACCATATTACCTCCTAAATATTTTTTTCTTTATTTAAACATCTTGATTACAAATATGATTGTGATTAGGTTTCAGTCATGTAAAGAACACCTCCCTTCACCAGTGCAACATTCCCACCACCAATGTCCTAAATCTCCCTCCATCCAACCCCACCCCCACCTGTACTCTAGACAGGCTTCCCAGTTCCCTCATTCATTCACATGATTATGGTAGTTCTCAGTGTAGTTATTTCTCTAACTGCACTCAACACTCTTTGTGATGAGCTTCATGAAGTGAGCTGGAAGTTTCAGCCTTCCTCCCATTGTCTCTGAGGATTGTTGCAAAAATGACTTTTATTTTTCTTAAAACCCATAGATGAGTGAGACTATTTTTTAGTTTCTCTCTCTCCCTCTGATTTATTTCACTCAGCATGATAGACTCCATGTACATCCATTTATAGGAAAATTTCATGACTTTATCTCTCCTGACGGCTGCATAATATTCCATTGTGCATATGTACCACAGTTTCTTTAGCCATTCATCTGTTGAAGGGCATCTTGGTTGTTTCCAGAGCCTGGCTATTGTAAATAGTGTTGCAATAAATATAGGTGTGAGGAAGGAGTTTTTGTATTGTATTCTTGTGTTCCTAGGGTATATCCCTAGGAGTGGAATAGCTGGGTTGAAATGGAGCTCAATTTCCAGATTTTGGAGGAATCTCCATATAGCTTTTCATAGAGGTTGGACTAGACGGCATTCCCACCAGCAGTGGATAAGAGTTCCTTTCTCTCCACATCCCCGCCAGCACTGATTGTTCTCATTCTTTGTGATGTGTGCCAATCTCTGTGGTGTGAGATGGTATCTCATCATTGTTTTGATTTGCATCTCCCTGATGATCAGTGATGAGGAGCATTTTTTCATGTGCCTTTTGGACATTTGTATTTCTTTTTTATCAAAGTGTTTGTTCATGTCTTCTCCCCATTTTTTGATGGGATTAGATGTTTTTTTTCTTGTAAATTTCTGTCAGTGCCCTGTATATTTTTTATATTAGCCCCTTATCTGATGGGTATTGGTTGAATAGTTTCTCCCACATGGTGGTTGGCTCTTGTATCCTGGGCATTATATCTTTTGAGGTGCAGAAGCTTCTCAGCTTAATGTATTCCCATCTGTTTATCTCTGCTTCCACTTGCTTGGAGAGTGCAGTTTTCTCTTTGAAGATGCCTTTAGTCTCAATGTCATGGAGTATTTTACCTACGTATTGTTCTATATACCTTATGGTATCAGGTCTGATATCTAGGTCTTTAATCCATTTGGATTTTACCTTCGTACATGATGTTAACTGGGGGGTCTATGTTCACGTTTTTGCAGGTGGCTAACCAGTTCTGTCAGCACCACTTGTTGAAGAGGTTTTCCCTGCTCCACTTAGGATTTCTTGCTCCTTTGTCAAAGATTAGGTGATTGTATGTCTGGGAAATATTGTCTGAGAACTCAAGCCTATTCCACTGATCTGAGGGTCTGTCTTTATTTCAATACCATGCTATTTTGATAACTATTGCTTTGCAGTACAGTACAGTTGGGGAAAGTAATGCCTCCCATTTTCCTTTTCCCTAGGAGTATTTTAGCTATTCAAGGGTGTTTATTGTTCCAGATGAACTTCATAAGTGTTTGATCCACTTCTTTGAAGAATGTCATGAGTATCATTAGAGGTATCACATTAAATCTGTACAATGCTTTGGGGAGTATTACCATTTTAATGATGTTAATCCTGCCAATCCATGAGCAGGGTATGTGTTTCCATTTCCGTGTGTCCTCTCTTATTTCTTGGAGTAAGGCTTTATAGTTTTATTTGTATGGGTCCTTCACGCCTTTGGTCAAGTTGACTCCAAGATATTTGAGTTTGTGTGGCACTAATGTGAATGGGATTGCCTTCTTGATGTCCATCTCTTCCCTATCATTATTGGTGTATAAAAAGCACCCATTTCATTCAGTCTTGTCACAATATCCCACCACTGTCTTCTGGCCTTGAGAGTTTCTTGTGACATGTCTGCTGTAAGTCTTAGGGATGCTCCTTTGAATGTAATTTCTTTTTTTGATCTTGCTGCTTTCATTATTCTATCTCTATCTATGGGATTTGTCATCGTAACGAGGATGTGTCTTGGGGTGTTTTTCTTTGGGTCTCTTTTAGCTGGTACTCTTCGGGCATGCAGGATTTGATTGCATGTAGTCTTTAACTCTGGGAGTATCTCTTTGATGATATCTTTGACAGTTGATTCTTCCTGTAGATCTCCTACCTGGGTCTCTGGGACTTCAATGATTCTTATGTTGTTTCTGTTGAGTTTATCAAAGACTTCTATTTTCATCTGTTCACATTCCTTGAGTACTTTTTCCATTGCCTGATCATTTGTCTTAAGGTTCTTTTCCAATTTCTTCTGCTGTGTTGAGTTTTTCTGCATCTCATCTTCCAGCACGCCGATTCTGTCCTCAGCTGCTGTTACCCTGCTGGCGAGGCCATCCACTGAGGTTTTCAGTTGAGCTACCGTGTATTTCAGATCTGTTATTTCAGTTTGGAGTTTTCTGATTTCTGTCTTTGTGTTCTGTTCAGATCGATCTATGCTTTCTTGAGTTCTACAAACATCTTCCTTATTTCTATTCTAAACTCCTTATCTGAGAGGTTAATCAGATGGTTGGAATTTTAGGTCATCCATGCTATCATCTTCATTCTCTGTGCATGGTGTTTGCCTGCGAGGTTTCCCCATTGTCACGCTTGTAGTGTGATTTTTTTTTTCTGCATGTTGTGGTGGGTTTCATGGGTTAGAAAGAGTGTGCGGCCACAAAGCGAAGCGGAGCAGCCGTGCTCTTCTGGAGCCTCTGGGAGAGCTATTTTTCTGGGCCCTTTTCCACCCACTCCCAAGAGGTTCAGGAGACAGGACAGTGGAAAAACATGCACAAGCAACACTTACAGTTTCTCCCAGGAGTAATTCTTGAGTAGACAGTCAGAAGTAACCTCAAAGCTTCACTATATATGTCCAAAAATAAAATATAAAAAATATAAAAACAGAAAAACAAAACAATGAACTTGTTAGCACTTACCTTGCACCAGCATCTCCAATGTGGGTGCATGAACACAAACAGATGCAAGATGATCCAGAGATGCATGGTCAGGAGAGGCATTTCTTATTTTTATTTCTTCTATATAATACTTACTGTAATAATGGCCACAAGCTATTCTAAGAAACAGTGAGATTTTTTTTCTTTGTTTTTGTTTTGTTTTCTGAAGTGCAAAGGATTGAATCCAGGGTGCACACTAGTAAAGAAAAAGGCTCTTTCACTGTGCTACCTCCAATTATGGGCAGACCAGGCTAGCGGAGTGATCACTACTGTCTGTCCCAAATTTCCATCCATACATTTGGAAAAAAATTAATTATTTGTCATAATCCTTCCCATTTATGTTATACCTAAGATTCTGGACTAAATGCCAATTATCTCATTTTTTCATTTTCAATGTTTTATTCCTTAAAACAAAACTTGGGAGGTGGGAGATGTTCTTAGCCTGCACAATGGAGGTCAAACTACAGCTAAAAAAAAAATCTGCATTTCCTTGTTACTTACAACCAGGTATTGTGGCCATTCCAGACTTCCAACTCTTTGCTGTCTTTTTTTTTAAATAGCTATTAATTTTTAAAAAAATAAGCATTTTCATAATAAAACACAAAGAAACAACATTACATATTTCAAGAAAAATTTGTATTGCTACTGATCTCAGCTGTAAAAATAGTAACTACCAATATTTTAGATTCACTTCATCAAACCTCACACATGGTAGAACTAATTTATTATTTAAAACCAAATTTAATCAAAATAGTATGTTCAGCAAAGGAAACTCAATAAAAACAAAATGAAGTAAAAGAAAAATTAATTGTAGGGGAAAAATATCCGCTATCATTTTCCAATGTTCAAATTTTCACTATTAATATTCACTTATAATTTGAATTTTTAATCAATTATACAAATAAATTCACTTAACTGGATAAATTTTAAAATTTCATATTCAAGGGGCCGGAGAGATAGCATGGAGGTAAGGCATTTGCCTTTCATGCAGAAGGTTCAAATCCCCGGCATCCCATATGGTCCCCCGAGCCTGCCAGGAGTGATTTCTGAGCATGGAGCTAGGAGTAACCCCTGAACACTGCCGGGTATGACCCCCAAAAAATAATTTCAAGAGAAAATTCAGTTTTTACATTTTTACCCAAAATGGATGATATAATATCAACTATGATATATTAACCTAAAACAATTAAAATGTATTGATTGGTTCTTTGAAACAAATTTAGATTATTAATTAATGAGCATAAATTATATCTATTCAGCAGTCATCTAATAAATTTATCTGGTTCATTAGTTATATTCAGAAGCACTGACCACACATGTTTAATTCAGAAGCCCAGCTATTATTGTACAATCTTCTTCAAAATGTCTTTTAATTTAACTTTAATGTTTTTGGTGTTTTTAAGATCATTCTCACTGGGGCCCGGAGAGATAGCACAGCAAGGCGTTTGCCTTGCAAGCAGCCGATCCAGGACCAAAGGTGGTTGGTTCGAATCCCGGTGTCCCATATGATCCCCCATGCCTGCCAGGAGCTATTTCTGAGCAGACAGCCAGGAGTAACCCCTGAGCAACGCCGGGTGTGGTTCAAAAACCAAAAAAAAAAAAAAAAGATCATTCTCACTAGTTGGAGATATCTCATTATGGTCTGGATTTACATTTTCTAATAATTATTGATGACAAACATTTTGTCAAAAGTTACAACTATCTCTATGTCATATTTGGGGAAGTGTCTGTTCATTATTTATCCCAGTTTTTGGTGGCCTTGTAACAGAAGTCTTTACCCTTAAAAAGACAGTAGCATGCTTATGGCTGGTAAGAAGCCATAAGACTCTTTGTTTTCTTATACTATACTGTCTTCACCTGGAAGGAAGGAAATTATTCTATTTTCCCAAATAAATATATACCAGAAAAGTGACTTGCAGATAAAATTTAGAAAAGATCATAAATAATTAGTTCATAAATAACCACATAGTGGTTCCTTTACATATCTGTCCTTTCTCAAGAAGTAACTATCCAAGGACATTGATACAGGATGCAAAGAATTGCCAAGTTCTTGTGTGGGGGTGATTTGGACAAAATCCAAAATTCTATTTCAACTAATTAACAATAAGCTTTTTTTTAATCATCTAAATCAAAAATGTTTATTGTGACGGAAAAGACTCTGTGGGTGAAAACAGAAGCTATTATGCAAGCACATCAGGCCTTAATTACATTTGTTTACATGATCAGCATGGGCCAGGGATCCGGTAACCAACCTGAGCCAGTGCAGCCCACACTCAGAGCTAATGGAAAGATAGTCTTGTTTAAATCACTTGAGTTTAATTCCTTGTGGTGGTAAACATTTTAATTGGCACATGACCTCATACTTATGCTTCTTGTTTTTTTTTCCTCTTATATGAATGTATTGCCAATGATTTGGTCAAGCATCTGGACAAATAATAAACTTGTCTTAAAAGTCTTAACTTCTGCCCATCTTAGTAAAAAGAAAGAAATGCTGTTAAACCCAGTGTAAATCAAATAAATAGAGAGAAAACACAATTTGGCTCATTAATTAAATAGTAAAACTACTCAAGAACTTTGCTTTAATTTTTTTATTCTGATTCTCCTGAACAAGAGTCTTGAACCTAAATCTTATCTTCCTCTCAACTCTCATTAGAATATTTTCCCCTTTTATTTTTTATGGCCCTACTGCTATTTTTGTGACAGTTTGCATTAAAAACTTATTCACATCAATATGGTGAAATATATATTTTTAAAAATCAGGAACCTAGTAAAATAATTAAAATACTCCATTAGTAAAATTGTTCATAAAAAACAGAAACACTGTTTTGTTAGTCATCACTTCCCTTTATCATTGTCATAATGATACCTTCCCTAACCTATCCCTCTTCTCCCCCAGCCTCTACTGGCAAGCTTCCTGCTAAGGACCAGGTCTCTAGCTCTTTGCTTTCATTTCCTTTGGGTGTGAGTTATTCCTTTACTATGTTTTTTTTATATCCCACATATGAATGAGATCACTCTGTCTGTTCCTCTCCCTCTGATTCATATCACTCAGCATGATACTTTCCAGATCCATCCAAATATCAGCAAAGTGCATGTCTTCATCTTTTATTAAGGCTGAGAAGTACTCCATTGTGTATATGACAAAATGTACGTTTTCAATGAAAAAAAAATTCTTAAACCATGAACAATACTGAGGTTTCTGTTGGGAAAGGCAAAATATTGCCAGGATAGATAGTAAAAAGACCTGCAAAACAAAGTGAATATACTTTATTACCAATAGATACCACTTAAAAGTGATTTAACTAGATAAATAGACTATATAGTCCTGAAGGGATGGTCCAGAAGGTAAAGTACTTGCTTTACATGTGGCTGACCAGATTTGTTACCTAGCCCTACCTAGTGCTCTGAGAACACAGTCAGATGTAAGCCCTGAGCACTGAAAATTATGACCACCACCCCCCAAAAAAAAAACTTTTTTAATACATATATGCAACATTTTGAGTACTTTGTCATACTGAAAAGGGCATAACAGACATTTGTAATTTAGAAATGTCTCTGCATGTTTGAAATGATGTATAAAGCAACTAATTAAACAGATGCAAATGTTAAAATAATAGTAACCCCTTATATCACAAAATGATTTTTCAGGTATTCAAGTATTTTCTAAAGTCTAAATAACTGGAGAATTTGCAGCATTCACACATCATGTGACAATGGAACTTTCTACCAACCACAATAGAGTTTTCAGTCATGGAGGATAGATAGTAGAATTACTGAGGTGTTATTCAGAAAGAATGTCACATTTTCCAGGTGATCAAAAGAGAACATGAATAACAAAGGGGAGTGGATAAACTCGCCTCATTTTCTCCCTGATCAACCTGGAGGTTGTTCTCAGCTATGGGACAACTAACATAGGTCCTCCTTCACAATCTACATTCTTTAACTTAAAAGCATTTGATTCCACTAATGAACTTGTGATTTGTTTTTGTTATTGTTAGTTTTTTTTAACTTTGTGACTCTCATGAAAGTAGTTAGAAAAAGTATAAAAATGAACCATGAGGAACTCAAGATTGTGTACAGCTGTGAAAAATTATTCCCCTCTAACAATAAAAACAACCAAGGATGAGATATACCCTAGCTAATATAGTTTAGGTAGTAGAATACAAAAGTATTGAAAAATTGTACCCCTAAATAATAGTGTAGAAGGAAAGGGAAAAATAAATAACAAATATCTGCTTGCTTCAAAAATGACTCAGCCAAGTGTAAATTAACTGATTAGTTTTTTTTTTAGATGTAGACACAACCTGGGCAAAAAATAGAATAGGAAATTGTCACAACTTTACTCTGTATTTTACTGTTGAGTAAAATAACTGATTATCGTGTACTTATTGTATGTTAATGTCTCTGTCAACTTAAACAATATGGTGGTGTAGTATTGAATAAATGGCCTGCCTAAGGGGCCACTTGTGTCTGGTTACCCGAAATCTTGAAGAATCCAGGCGTTTGTTTCCTGTTTGTTTTCACTGGTTTTTAGGAATTATCCTAGCCTGCTTATTGGAAAGATCTCCCTGTTTTATACTTTGCCCAATTTGTTCCTTAAAATCATCAAGGACTATTTGCAGTGGTTTGGAATTTAGCCAGGAATCTCCTGGCTAAAAGTTGTCAACATTGTTCCTCTGTATCTGCTCTCCTTCCCCACAACACACATTCTTTCTCCTCAGCTTCTTTTCACAACCTTAAGCTTTCAGACCTTCACGTGTTACAAAAAGGAAATGTCTGAGTAATGACAAAAGCAGAAGTAACCTACTGGTGTGATAGGCATAGAAATTGGGCAAACTCTTCTTCACCCTTAGGACTGACCTGACATCCATGTTCATTTAGTATAAACTAGGATCAAGCAGCTTCTTAAGAGTATACAAGACAAGAATTATGGCAGGCTTCGTAAACTATTCATTCTATCTCACAACTAGTGAGACCCTTCTTTTGTGGTTTAAAAATAACCAAATCAAAATATACAAAAAATTATGTCATTGTGTTCCAACAAAACTTTATTTATGAGCACACCTCTAAATATCATATACTTTTAATGTGTCATATCATGCAACATTAATCTTTAAAAAAATTCCCCAACTATCTAAAAATGTAAAAATCACAGATTAAGCCAAACCAGCTGACTAGCTTGATTTGTTTTAATGGTCATAATTTAATGGTCATAATGGTTTAAACTTCCCAAGAAAAATTACTGAGAACAGAGTCACACAAAATCACAGGAGTCCTAAGTTTGGGTAGGAGAGACTCTCTGGAGGAAAGTGGAAAGGCTTGGGTCACAGTAGACATAGGGAAGCATTTCCATCTACAGAGGTGATTAGCAGGAATATGTTTGCAATCCAACATGGCCTTTGGCCAAACTGATTCAGCAGAGAAGAGAGACAAAGCAAGTGAGTGGAACTCCTGAAATTTCTTGATTCCTTGCCCATTTTTATTTCTGACAGGAGTTCTAAAAATTCTCAATTCTTCACCATATCCAGGAGATGTGAATTCTTGGACTTTTTTTTTTTTCCCTGATCACTTTGCCAGCACTGAAATTGTATCACATTGTTTAGTTTGCATTCCAACTCTTCTCTCACCTAATTCATTACCTCACAGTAAGCACAGTTCTGTGCAGCTTACAAATACTGGTAAAAACAGCCACCTCCCTGGGGGCTATATGAACCTGCAGTCTAGGGGCTTGTGACTCCATTTAGGGAGACAAAGAGAGAGAGAGAGAGAGAGAGAGAGAGAGAGAGAGAGAGAGAGAGAGAGAAATTACTACAGGGCAGAGGTGCTTGCCCTATCCTCAGAAAATTGCTTAACATTTAGCTCTTGGACCTGTCATTTTCTGAATCACTGTTCACTAAGAATTGGAGAATATAAATATTTTTAACAAGATTACTAGAAGAAAAAAGCATGTGCATTCCTGCTCAATTGCTAATCCCAAAGGAGAAGGGAGAGGAGAGAACAGACTGCAGACTAAATGTTACTCATGTAACAAGATTATTGCTATTACCCCTGGCACATGCAGGAAGGGTTAGGACTGTGCACACGTGACTAAGCAGATGGTCCCTCAGTATGGCTGGAGGCCTGATGCCATGATGACTTTTCAGTGTAAAACTCTGGGTGCTTGTCCAACATTCCCAGTATTTGACCTCTTCAGACCCTACCTCTTTTTCTAGGCTCTTCATCTTTAAGAAGTTTTGGTTGTTATTTACAAAATTACGCCTAAGGGAGCCGGAACAATAACACAGTGGTAGGGCATTTGCCTTGCACGCGGCTGACCCAGGATGGACCTGGGTTCGATCCCCTTGGTCTCCCAAGCCAGGAGAGATTTCTGAATGCAAAGCCAGGACTAACTCCCGAGCGTCACTGGGTGTGGCCCAAAAAACATACGAAAAAAATTTAATTGGAAGGTCTGGTATTTTGGGGCTCCACCTTTTGGCAAAGGAACATGGAAGTGATCTTTGACACACACACCCCCAAAGTGCATTCTGCTACTAACCTTGTATTTTCCAGAAGAATCCGCTGATTCTGCAACTGCTCTCTCCAGGACTAACAAGGGTTGCTTACAGATCAGTAATATTTAAAACAATTGGTCATGTTTTCATGTAGACCATTAATTTGGTATGTCATCTCCCCCCACAAATTTGTCATAATGCTTCTGATAAAAAAAAAAAAACACTCTGTGTAGTTTGCATTCCCAAAGCTTTGGTTTTCTTTGCCAATGTAACCCATCTAATTTTCTGAGGTTAACATTTCTAAAACAGACTGATGCATGTGGCCCCATTCATGAGCATACCATTCTCTGTTCCAGCAGACACCAGAATGCGATCGCATTTCCCAGCATATCTCCGTACCCTAAGCAAATGCTTTGAAAGCACCAATATATCTAATCCAATCTATTTACATGCTTCCCTGAAAACTTGGAGCTCTTAAACTATATTCTGAAATCTTAATGTTTTTAATTACTTTGTTTAAAACCCTTTAATTACTTTTATTTATTTATTATTTTATTTATATATATAATTACTTTACTTTTAATTACTTGTTTAAGACCCTATCATTAATGTGTTCGTCGTGCTTTTAACCTTTGAGAAATTGGGATTTTAGAAGATTTATGACTCATCTTACCCTCTCTCTATGGGCCCTCAAAAGAATCAAAAATATTCTGGGACTTCAATTTCTATCTCTCAGGGTATGTTATAGGCACTGTATGGAGTTCATATCTCAATGAAGATGAGGTTACAGTTTGAAACCTCCTAATGGTCTAGATAAAACTTCCATTTCCCTTTGGGTTATTGAAGCTTTTTAAAATCCTTGGCCAGACTTTCAACAATCCATATATTCATCTTTCAAAATATTTCCTTCTTGCATTAGTTTTTAAATCAAAAAGAGACATTTTCAACACTTCTGTGTGACCCCCCCTTGATCCATTAATGTCTGAACAATTTCTACATATAGAAATTATAAGCTTCCTGCAGCAAGGTTAGGAGGGAACTGGGGAAAGCATAAAAGACAAGTGATGTCAGACCTTTGCATAGTCCTTATCAACCTCAAGCAAGTCTGAATAGTATTTTGTTTGCTGTGTTTAAGACCCTTTCATCAGTGGAATATTTGAATGAATGGACCTGGCAGAATCTAAAGAGAGTTTGTGGCCCAGTATTAATGAATGAAAGGAATGAAAATGAATTAAGGAATAAAATACCCAGACCTAGAAGAAACAAAGAGCCTTCAGGAATTCTTATGTAAGTCCACAGAGTCTATACACTAACCCATGAACACCCATAAACACTCCTCTCTTAGATTCATTTTCTGACTCTTTTTATAGACCAGGGGTGGCGAACACGCGGCTCTCGAGCCACATGCAGCTCCCGGCCAAAATGAATGAGGCTCTTTGCCTCTGATTATTATTTTGTATACTGTGGCTCTTTTCCAAGTTTGGATTTTGTTCTGCTGCTTCCGAGGAGGGGCCTCTGAGGAGAGATCTCCGAGCGCGGAGTCCCACCCCAGGCTGTGCCATCTCGTCTCCCATCCCTCAGAAACAACTGCACGGGCCAGTGAGTCACATGTTGTGTCATATCTTGCCACTAGTTCTTAGTGTGGAGGATGCAGCACACCCTCACCATCACTGCAGGGTTTTTACCCTCACTCAGAATGGCAACATGCAAGATGTGTTTAATATATTATTGTTAAAATTATATGCTTTTGTGTGAGTGTTTGTCTGTTTTGGCAGGTCATTACATGGTGTGGCTCTCTGACTCTCACAGTTTAAAATTTTGGCTCTTTGTGTCGAACTGTTTGCTACGCCTGTTATAGACCAAGATATGAAGTCTGTCTACAAATTGCCTTACTTAAGGCTCATTTGACATAAGCAAATCCAAGGCACGTATAGTTCCTAGATTATAATATCCTTTAGTTTTGTCCTTTTAGTTTTTGCTTTAATATTGCAGGGACCTTGATTTGGCTCCATGGAATAGCACCTGCCTTGCAAGCACAAAGTTGCCCATGATATATATCTTCCAAGTACAGACTAAATGTGGTGATGGACCACAATTATGTATGCAACCTCTGGTTACCAGGTAGAAGGTTTAGACACTACTTAAGTATGTTACCTACCTTGGTCATCAAAATAATTAAAAGGATTGGGCAGGAGGACAACTGCATTTTAAAAGTAAATAATATATGGGGTTCAACAATGAACATGGCTGTAGCCTGTAGTTGACCACATGACAGTATGTTTCAAGGGTGTAGAAACCCTGTATCTCTTAGGCCAAGGGAATTTTCTTTCTCATATCCCCAATAATTATCGTGCCTATGTAAAAACAAAACAAAACAACAACAACAAAACTTGCCACACCAGCCTCCCCCCACCTATTTTTTTTTCTTTCTTCTTTTAAATTTAAATTCATAGCTTCTCTACACAGGCACTCATGCCCACTTTTTTTTTTTCCCAACAGAACCATAGAACATGAATCAGCTTATTCTGCCTCATAAATTGAGAGGGAAAAAAAGTGGATGGTACCAAGAACAAGCAGTCTCACAAACACTGAGTGGAATTAAGAAATGATCAGCCCAAAATACCCAACCCAGAGTCAACAACAATAGAATCAAGAGACCCAAACTACAACAAGCTATACACAAAATGGACTTGTTCCACTAGCAGTCCAGAGGACTAAGGGTGAAGACAGGGAAGCATGGTTGGAACAGGAGTGGAAGGAGGTCAACACTGGTGGTGGGAATTGCCCTCATTTACTGTCACTATGTACCTTAATATATAACTGTAAAAGACTTGTAATTCATATTGGACTCAATAAAAATTATTTAAAAAAATTTTAAAGTAAAAAAATATATGCATAGATATTCTTGGGGAGATTCTATTTTTGTGTAAAAATTAAACAAATAACAAAACTAAATTATCTATAATTTCATTTACATTAGTGTTTTGATACTTTCTCTTATGTATGTACTCATGGGTGTATATCCTGTAGGTACCATATATATGTATCATACAAGTTTATTAAAAGAAGGTAATAAAAATAATTTAATTTGGTGAACATTTTCTCACTTAGTAATAAGTCATTCTTTGATCTGCTGCTGAAAATACACAATATTCAAGCAAATAATTAAAAGCTCTACTTCCTATCTTCCTCAGTACTCATCCTTTTTTTTACTGACTGGGGTTCCATTTACCAGTTATTCACTTACTAGTTGAGGTTGCATGCTCCAGTAAATGATGTCATTATGCATACTTTTTTGACACCATCATACACTTGTTTGCCTACAGTTAACATAGAAGTAGAATTGCTGAGTTAGAGTGAGTGTATATGCTTTGTTTTAGGAAATGATTCTGTTTTTCTCCAAATGAATGTATGCACTTGTTCTCTCAAATTGAAACAGCTGTTTTCCCACACCTATTAACATTTGAGATCATCACACATTTTAATGTTTGCCAGTCCTGTAGGTGAAAGGTTTTATTTTATGGCTGTTTTAGTTTGTATTTCCCTGAACACTTGTAATGTTTACATTGGCTGGTGAGTTTCCTGTACCATGAATAACCCAGATACTGGCCATTAAGGGATTAGAGGGTTGTTTTTTTCTTTATTATTTTAGAAAGTTTTTCTAAAAAGGAAATTTTAGTTTTAAGGTACAAATAGTAATAATTGACTTCTTAATCTTCCACCAGCTTCTTCTCTGAAACATTGCCCTCCACAGAGAAGGTGGATGCTGTGTTTTTTATGTTTCTATTTCTTCTGTATATGATCCTTTTATAGATTCTCAGAATTTATGGCCTATTGTGAATAAATCTTACCTGCTATTTTTCTATATTAGTGATAATATGATCTTCCCAATATTCTTTTAGATAATAACTAGAGCCCATTACTTTACCTAACTGTAGAAAACCCCACTTTTACAAAAAAGAAAGTATTAAATAGCCCCAGTTGTTGCTCAATGCTAAAGTTTATCCTTATATATGGAGACCCCAGTTTTGATTGCTGCCACTGCAAAAAATAAATAAAATAAAATAAAACTTTTCTTAAAATAACCAAGGGATATGGCTCAGTGATAACATTCAAATATTTAGGCAGCATAGAAATGTATACTTAACTCATATTTTAATTACCCGTATGAAGATACAGGCTAACTGCAAGCAAATGCAGTTATATGCCCTTCATAGTAACAATTTTTGTAGACAAGTAGTTTTAATGCTCATAGGTTGCACTGGTATAGAACTGAAATGTAGATGGGAAGGAAACTAAGTACATGTCAGCTAAATGACAAAGGATTTTATTTATTTTCATGAATGACTTCAAATCTCTGACAATTTATCTTCTGTGCCCACCTTTTCAAATTTTCTTTAACACTCCATACTAATTTTTTCTGCCTTGATGGTTTTGATTTTGAAATTGAATTATCCATCCCTAGGCTTTTACCCTGAAATTAATTTTGCAGTTAACTTTTTTTTGTTGTTTTGGTTTTGGGGGCATACCCAATGGGCCTCAAGAGTTACTCCTGGCTCTGTACTCAAAGACTAAGCCTGGCAGGGTTTGGGGACAATATGGGATGCTGAGGGTCTCATCAGCATGGGTCAGCCTCATGCAAGACAAAAACTTTACCTGCTGTGCTCTCTCTCCAGCCCCCATGCAATTTACTTTTTGACTGATAAACTCACTAAGATTTTTTTAAATATATACATATTTAAGCACCATGATTACAAGCAAGTTCATAGTTGGGTTTCAGTCATAAACAGAATACCCCCCCTTCACCAGTGCAATACTCCCACCACCAGTGTCCCCCTCCACCCCCACCCTGCCTGTATTCAAAACAGGCATTCTACTCTCATTCTTTAACATTGTCATGCTAGCTGTTAGTGTAGTTATTTTCCTAACAGTGTTCACCACTCTTTGTGGTGAGCTTCAAATTGTGAGCCGGTCCTTCTGTCCCTTCCAGTCCTTAACTCTATTGTCTCTGGGCAATTTTACAGTAATGTCTTTAATCTTTTTCAAAACCCATAAATGAAACTCACTAAGATTTAATGTTTTGTAAAAGATGGGCTCTAAGCCAATGAGTCTTCCTAGAACTTCATTACTGGGATCTTGGCTATGGGGTCTGAGAATGTTTACATTATCCTTAAACCCAGGCCCTATCCCTGTCAGACTTCCAGTTATGATAATTGAGAAGGGAGCAGCTTAATAAGGGTTCATTTGCCCTTTCCTGAAACATCATGGATTCAAGTCTACCATGAGTCATATCTATATGGTCATTTGTAATTTAGTTTCTACTAAAATCCTAAGATATACCACTTTGTGGATGAGGAGGTTATGTCTTCCTAAAATTATGTAATAAAATTACTTAAGAAATTAAGTAATGCCTTGAGTGTGGAAAATTAAATTATGAAAACTCATCTATAATTGTGTTCAGGAAAACTTGCAGAAGCAGCTTCCACACATAATCACACATCCTAATTTGCATGCACTCATCATTAATGACAACTCTAAGCACAAGAAATATCCTTATACTTCTAAATTGGACTATTCCAAGAAATATTTACACTGTGCAGCAACAGTTCCACCAATGAGATGTGGTAAATCTCAGTCAATGACAGGCAGGACTCTTACATCCCTACAAAAACCTTTTATTCTGAAGAATATTACCAGTTCACCTATATAAGCAAATCCCTCATCTCTTTCTAAAGATTTGAATATGGTTTGCAATAGTGTGAATTATTGAATTGTCAGTTGTTCCAGACATCCCTGAACAAACTCACTTTGCTGATAAAATTATTGACAATTTTATTTTTAAAAGTAATGGGAGAATCCAGGATTTACATTCACGTCAAACTACCTGCAAAGCCTGATTCACTGTGAAAGACACCTGAAATATTCTTAAAACAGCCACTTCAATCCCAAACATTGATGTCAGTGAACAGAAACCACAAGGTTTCAAGGTTCAACAAAGCACCAAGGTTCAACAAAATCAGACTGGGCCTATGCTTCCTAGCAGCAACACAAAGCAAATACTCTCTCCTTCTATCTCCATCCCTCTTATTTCCCTTCATCACCCACCATTCGCTCATCCTAATGGATGTGCACAGAAATTTGTTTCATCAAAAGCAAAGGAACAGCATGTAAGTTGTCCTAGCATTTCTTTGAGAGTAACCCTTTGAAAAAGCTCAATATTTTGTTTTGTTTTTTTCTGGCATGGAACCTAGGACTTTGAGTTTATTTTTAATTTCTTGATTTAAGCTCCATGGTTACAAAATTGTTCATTGTTATGTTTAAGTCATACAATGTATACTTTCCTTCACCAGTACACCTTTTCCATCACCACTACCCATGTCTCCCATTTCTCTCCCACTCACCAATTCACCACCCCTGCCTTGCACTAGGGCATGCCAATTGCTTCTCTCTCACTCTCTCCCCCTTCTCTTTCATTTTTGACACTGTGGTTTTCACTACTGTTTGGGGGGATAGGGGGTTACCTGTTAGTTTCTCCACTTTCAGTGCCAAGTTCTTGTCCAGAGTGATCAGTTCCATCTATTATCATCCTAGTAGACCCTTCTCTACTCCAGCTACACACACCACTCTACCCTGGGCGGGATCTCCTGACCTTTCTCTATTATCTCTGCATATTATTACCATACAATCTCTTGTTTTTCTTATATCCCACAAATCAGTGATATTATTCTATATATACCCCTGCTTCTCTGGCTCATTTTACCCAGCATAATAGTCTCCAGTCAATTCATGTATGGGTAAATATCACAACTTCATTTTTCTAATGGTTACATAGTATTTTATTGTGTAGAATAGATGTACCATGGTTTCTTTAGCCACTCATCTGTTGTGAGGCACCTGGGTTGTTTCTATATTCTAGCTACTGTATATAGTGCTGCTTTGAGCATAGGAGTGCAGAGGGCATTTTTGAATTGTGTTTTTGTGTTCCTGGGGTATATCATTAGGAGAAGTATTGCTGTATCATACAGATACTCAATTTCTAGATTTTTCAGGAATATCCATATTGTTTTCCAGAAAGGGTGGACCAGTCTTCATTCCCACTAGCAGTGAATGAGAGTCCCTTTCTCTCTGCATCCATGCCAGCACTGGTAGCTCTTGTTTATTGTGATGTTTGCTAGCCCCTGTGGTCTGAAATGATATTTCGCTGTTGTTTGAATTTGCTTCTCCCTGGTGATTAGTGATGAGATGTGTTTTTTCATTTGCCTTTTGGCCATTGGTGTTTTTTCTTTGATGAAATGTCTGTTCATTTCTTCTTTTCATTTCTTGATGAAGTTGCAGGATTTTTTCTTGGAAAGTTTAATCCTGGTGATTAGTGATGAGGAGTATTTTATCATGTGCCTTTTGGCCATCAATATTTTTTCTTTGATGAAATGTCTGTTCATTTCTTCTCTCCATTTCTTGATGGAGTTGCATGATTGTTTCTTGGAAAGTTTAATCAGAGCCTTGTATATCTTAGATAATAATCCCTTATCTGATGGGTATTGGGTGAATAGTTTATCCCATTCTATGAGTATCTTTTGTATCCCACTCACTATTTCCTTTGAGATACAAAATTTCTGAGTTTGATATAGTCCCGTTTATTTTTCTTCCAATTGCTTACCTACCCAGTGGGGTTGCATCCTTGAAGACTGCCTTTAGCTTCAATGTCATGGATTGTTCTTTCTACATTTTCTTCTATGTGCCTTATGGTTTCAGGTCTGATATCAAGGTCTTTAGTCCATTTTAATTTGACATTTTTTGCATGATGTTACAGGAGATCTGAGTTCATTTTCTGCATGCAGTTAAACAGTTTTCCCAACACCATTTGTTGAAGAGGGTTTCCTTGCTTCATTTTGTATCTGTTGCACCTTTATCAAAAATTAATTGGTTGTATATTGGGTGTAAGTCTCAGAATACTCAAGTCTATTCAAGACTATTTTGTTGATCTGAGGGTCTGTCTCTGTTCGAATACCATGCTGTTTTAAGGACTACTGCTTTATAGCACAGTTTAAAGTTGTAGAAAGTAGGGGCTGGGCGGTGGCGCTAAAGGTAAGGTGCCTGCCTTGCCTGCGCTAGCCTTGGACGGACCGCGGTTCGATCCCCCGTGTCCCATATGGTCCCCCAAGCCAGGAGCAACTTCTGAGCACATAGCCAGGAGTAACCTCTGAGCGTTACCGGGTGTGGCCCAAAAACCAAAAAAAAAAAAAAAAAAAAGTTGTAGAAAGTAATTCTTCCCATTTATTGTTGTTGTTCTTTTTTTGCCAATGATTGCTTTACCTATTTGTGAATGTTTATTTCTCCATATGAATTTCAAGATTATCTGATCCACTTCTTTGAAAAATATTGTTGAATTTTTATAGAAATTGCATTAGGAAGTACTGACATTTTTTTTTTTTTTGCTTTTTGGCCACACCCAGCAGTGCTCAGGGGTTACTCCTGTCTGCTCAGAAATAGCTCCTGGCAGGCACAGGGGACCATATGGGACACCGGGATTCGAACCAACCATCTTTGGTCCTGGATCGGCTGCTTGCAAGGCAAACACCACTGTGCTATCTCTCCGGGCCCGGAGTACTGACATTTTAATGACAATCCTCCCAATCCATGAGCAGTGTATATTTCTCCATTTCCTCGTGTCCTTTTTTATTTATTGAAGCAGCATTTTATAATTTTCTTTATACAGCTCTTTCACCTCTTTAGTTAAGTTGACTCCAAGGTTTTTGATTTTCTGAGGCACATTTGTGAATTGATTTTTTTAAATATATTTTTCTTCTCTTTTACTATTTGTGTATAAAAAAGCCATGAATTTTTATATTAACTACAAAGTTAATGACTTTATAGCTTGCCACTTTACTATACAAGTCTATTGTTTCTAGATGCTTTATTGTGGATTTTTTTAGGTTTTCTATATACAGAATTTTGTAATCTGCAAAAAAAGAAAGCTTCACTTTTGCCTTTCCTATGTGAATGCCCTTGATGTCTTTTTCTTGCCTAATTGTTATACCAAATACTTCTAGTACTATATTAAATAGAAGTGGCAAGAGGAGGAAATCTTATCTTGTGCCATATCTTTGTAAAAAACGCTTTTAGTTTTTCCCCATTGAGTATAACATTTGCAATGGGTTTGTAATAAATGGATGTAAGGTAGCATATAAGTCAATCAATATAATACCAAATCAATAAAATAAAAAACATATGATCATATCAATAGACAGAGAAAGCATTTGAATCTGACATTGATTCATGATGAATTCTTAAGATGGGAATTAATGAAACTTTTCTCAATATTGTCAAAACTGTCAAAAATGTTTTTGATTATCACAGCAGGTTAGACACAGTAAATCCCAGGGTTTTTTCATGCAATTTCCTATGTATCATTTATTTTGTTACCTACAACATTTATCTAACTCAAATAATGTACAAAGGGTCATAAGAAGACAGATATGCAGGTACTATGCTATCTCTTGTATCCCCACCTCATTCAGAATATGGTCAGAATATAATCCTTTTCTTCAGAGGTTTTTCTGGATGTCCAACCTAATTACTTCAGTGCCACTGTATTTTTAAGAAACTTCAGAACAATCCATTGATCTTCACCATTGCTTCATGTAAAAAATATTTTTTTATATTTTTTTTTTAGTTTTTGGGTCACACCCGGTAGCTCTCAGGGGTTACTCCTGGCTCTATGCTCAAAAATCGCTCCTGGCAGGCTCAGGGGACAATATGGGATGCCAGGATTTGAACCACTGACCTTCTACATGCAAGGCAAATGCCTTACCTCCATGCTATCTCTCCAGCCCAACTTCGTGTAAATTTTTGTGTAAACAGCAGGTCAACTGCAGTGGGAAAGATTTCAATAAAAGGGAAGGAACGTATTTTTCTGGAAATCAAACAATCCTGTTAAAGATTATGACAAAGTCTCAGATAGAAAAGTGTTTAGGAAAATTAATGTAGGAGCAATATCACACATAAATATGTTAAAGAATTGGAAAGATCACAAATTGCTACTCAGTTAAAACATTTCACCAATTTAATTTTCACTAAATTTTATTCTTGGTCAAAAAAAATAGTTGATCATTATCTCTATTGTGAGTGTCTCAAGAAAAGTCCTTACTTAAAGTTCTAATCTCACAATGAAACACTTTACAGTTGTTTACATGGGGTAGTTGACCTTTAATTAAATAAACTAACAAAGAATAATAGCTTGCTTTTTTAATAGTATTTGATGATACTAACAAACTATCAGTTAAATATACATCTCAAGGAACTTTTAAAAATGCCTAAAAATATATATATATAAAAATTATATAGGCTCAACAGGACTCATCTAGTGAACAGGAGAAAGACTAAGAAGAGCAGGAACATGTAACTTGGAAAGAAAGAAAATCTATATGGGAGAATAAATCAGGACAGATTTTCCTCCTAAAATCCAGGCATCTAGACTCTTTTAAAGCCCAAGTTCATTCTTGATCACATATTTCTCTTTTTCTGCTCATTGTTTTTCCACTCAGGGAAACATGTGTTTTCTTTTGATAATGTGTTTGTTTCTCTTTCTCTCATACCACAGACCTCTCTAAAATGTCTCTCAATAAAACTGTTTTACTTCACTATTTTTTTCCTCCTGAAATTCTTTATTGTGAGAGGTGAAGAACCTGGAATACCTATTCCCAGGTCAGAATGAACTTTCCTGCAAAGAGCAATTCCCCCACTCCAGTCTGAGCTCACAGCTTTCCAAGAACTCTGATCAAGGGTACTCTTTTCATATAATGCAAAACAAGTGGGCTTTATATGCATCTTAATAGCTAACTAGTGGGGCTGATGATACATGGGTGTCCATGCTGTGTAGGTGTTCATGGAAAAGTTTACCTGCCTGACCATGATAGGCATTTTCCTGTGTGGCTGAAGTGGGAGGAACAGAAAGAGAGCAGGTAGAGAAAGATGAGGTATATAGCCTTTCATGTGGCCAACCTAGGTTAGATCCCTGAAACTCCACATGGTATCTTAGCCCTGTCGGGAGTATTTCCTAAGTATAGAGCCAGGAGTAAGCCTTGAGCATAGTTGAGAATAGCCCCAAAACAAACAAAAATAACATCAAAATAATATGGTCCTAAAGAGAAAGGAATCATTGATATAGAATATTGGAAGAGTGGCCCATGTGATGCCTGATAACCTGAATGACTTAGGTCCTGATGTACCCAAATATCTGAAGAGAACATATCAATATACTCTCCCTCATTTTAATGACCCAGGGTGTTTTCTTTAATATTACAAAGAAGTAGCTCACCCACCCACCTTCGTTGAAAGGGGCATAAAAGGAAAAAGGCTTCTGCATTTCCCTGGAATCCTTTTAGAGGCCTCTCACATTATCTGGGACCTTCTTTGCCTTCTTTCTCCTCCTTTCCCTTTCCATAAGTTAAAGGCTTTCTGAATGCTGCTATTTGATCTTTGGTCCCTTCTTTTTAATCTTGACTGGAAGAGGACAAGAACCTGAGTAGCTGTACCTACTATAATAGCCTTACATCCTAACACTGTTAAACTTAAAGGTTCCATACTGGAAAATTTTTTGAAAGTGTTAGGCTTTGGTCAATTATTATCTTTGTTTAAGTATGCATTAATTGGTATTTTAAGTTCCGTGCAAATTTTAATGGTTTACTATAACAAGTCACTCCTGAAAATCTTGAGCATCAATGGATTCTCATGAGTATGTACCAGTATCCAAATGGACCAGTCCTTGAACACCCCACTCCCTACTTCAACAGTTCATTCTGCTGTCAAGTCACGCTAAAGGGCAAAATAAGTCTCTGTAGGTTCAGCAGTAAGGTATTTCCCTCCAGGGCTATTTGAAATTGTGAGCTTCTACTGAAAAGATCAGTTTTCCTATAATTGAGGTTGCCCTTAATTCAAGTAGACTTTTCTGTGCAAGTATATGTGAAGTCAGCATTCTACAAAGCCTCCTGAAGAAAAGGTCAAAAAACCCTAGGTAAAGAAATAAATTTAAGGGCCAGAGAGGTGTCACAGTGGTAGGGCATTTGCCTTTCACGCGGCTGACCTAGGACAGACCATGGTTCAATCCCCTGGCATCCCATATGCCCCACCCCAAGTCAGGAGTGATTTCTGAGTGCATAGCCAGGAGTAATCACTGAGCATCACCAGGTGTGCCCCCCCCAAAAAAAAAGGTAAATTTAATTTCACATCAGCAATGAGAAAACCAAAATGTAAACTGATATATCACAGAAGATTACTGGCAGGAGGGCTGCAGCAAGGCAATGCTGCCCTTTGATTTGCACACTGACCTGTTCCAACCTGGGGAAGAGCAAAAGATAGGAGAAGAATGGCAAGAAGAAAGGAATAATAGGAGGGAGAAATGCAGGAAGAAAGGGAGGGAGTGTGGTAAAATGAAAAAGGAAAGACTAGTGGCCTTACAAATAGAGTATTTTATTAAAAATGTTACTAGATAAATTTACTTATAGTAAAAAAGAATCTTGGGGCCAAAGTGATAGTACAGTGATAGGGTGGTTTGTCTTGCATGCAGCCAACCCAGGATGGACTCCAGTTTGATTCCCAGCATCCCATATGGTCCCCTGAGCCTGCCTGGAGTGATTTCTGAGTGCAGAGTCAAGTGTAATCCCTGAGCACTGCCGGGTGTGATTCCTCTTCCCCAAAAGAAAAGAAAAAGAAAATGTTTTAAAAATTGAACAGAATCAGAGAGATAGTACAGCTATTAAGAAACTTATCCTATCTTGGTTTGATCTTGGTCAGGCTTGCTTTGATCCTTGGCATTGCCCCCTCAAGAACCATTTGAAGTGATAACTCAACACAGAGACAGGAGTAACCCTGAGTACTACCAAGTGTGAACAACTGTTTTCCCAAATGAATCAAGTAAAATTTCATTACTTTTTATTTTTATTTTCCTTGTAAGTGTTAATATATTTTTGTATACCGATTGGCAATCTGTATACTGTCTTGAAACTACATAAATAGAACTAGAGGGTATAATGCTGAGTGAAATCAGAAAAATAATAAAATATGAAATAATATCTCTCAAATGTAGGATATAAAGTAACATATTAAAGAAGCAACAAATGGCAAAGTGCAAAAATATTGAGGATTTGGACTATAGAACTGAGCTTGCTTAGAGATGGTGGTGGGACTGAAGGTGTCCCTGGTGGAGAAAAAGGACACTCTAGTGTTTGTTGTGATGTTGGAACAATTTATCCTTGAAACTATGAGTAAAAGTATTGTAAATCATGGTACATCAATATAAACAGAGAGGAAAATGGGCCAGACTCCTTCTGGGTTCTAAGCCCTTTTCTTACACTCTTTTTATCATTAATTGCATCTGTACAAATCAGATCTCTCATCCTGATTGACAATGGGGGTCCAAGTATCCTTCATAGGTTCCCCACACAGTCAAGAATTGCAAAGATAGGCTGCAGTTAAACAACTCTACTTCTATATCCAAAGAGATAATATAGCAAATGGGGTGCTTGCTTTGCTATGGCCAACATAGGTCCAATCCTCAGAAGCCCATATTGTTCTCTGAGCTCACCAGGAGTGATGCCTGAGTTCAGAGCAGGAAGTAAGTCCTGAGTATCTCCAGGTATGGCCCCTATCCTCCCTAAAATACAAAATAACAAAACCAACTCACTGTATTTCCTCCACATATCCCCAGTCCCAACCCTCGGGATTCCACATTTAGTGAAGAGTCAGGATTAACTCATTGTAGCATACTGTGGATGTTAAGTGTCTAAGTAACAATAAGTGTCTGCGAAAAATAAAGAAGAGTTTTGGTGCTGCAATTTGAAATAGAATAGAGAAACATATGCAGGCGTTTTTCCCTGCCAGAAAAAGGACTTATATTTGTAACCCTCTAGGGAGTGGACTAAACTGAGGTACTTGCTTCAAGAATCGGAACTTGGAAGAGGAACTCATAATCTTGTGCAAAAAAAGCCTGGGAAACATTTACAGATGGTGTCCAGGCCAGAGAAGGTACTGACATTCTGGGATTTTCTGCCAAAACCCAAAATGACCATATCAGAGAAGGCAGTTTATGGTTGTCCTGAAGGAAGCCTGCTCAGAAGGGATTCAGGGTCTCCTGTGGGCTCGGAAGGCAAGATGTAGGCGTTGTGTCAGTCACCATCAGAGTAAACAGCAATGCTGGTGATATGGTTCCAACCCAGCCTGGGATAGGTGGTATGATCTCTGGATCTCTGGGATCTTCAGAAAAGGACTCATAAACACAAGTCACAAACACAGTCATTCTTTGCCAGAACTCACATGGTGTCTGCTGACAGCTATCAGGCTTTTCTAAAGGAATGGCTGAGTTGGCTTTTCCATGGATACACTTTTCTACAGTTACATACCATTCAAAGTATCCCAGGATGTGATCAGGGTGGTGTACTGATATTTTCAACCAAGGTCAGGAAATTCCCTCCCTCCTGAAGAAGGTTCTCTTGTGGTGGACTCACAAAATCCCCTCTCAGTAAAAGATAGGGATGAGCTACGCATAGCCTAAGAAACACATAAGGAGAAAAGAATATGTTTTGTCTAATACAGTTCCCTCACTCCAAAATCAGGCAAGTACTCTAATAAGACATTTTCAAAG